>NC_132787.1:27749788-28949788 GCF_048418805.1 Vulpes vulpes | reverse complement strand
TTTAACTCTATTGTCAAGCTCTGAGAGATTGTTCTCTAGCTTTCTATAGAAAGATTACTGAGGCCTCTAGTTGTACTTCTGTGAGATTAACTAGGTATCTAAAACATGTTGGTGTCTGTAATGTAAACATTTTTTGGCGTCTCCTCCCCTTATGATATCTCAGATTTTATTTAATTGCATAGCCATGGGCATGATGAGAAAGAAACCGTTTTGTTTTGTTTTTTGTTTTTTTTTTTGAAAAGCACATCTGTTTTAAATAAGGAAAATGTCTTATTCTTTTTTTTTTTCTCTCTAGAATTGTCAATGTCTAGGGTGGAATATCACCAATTTTAGAAGAGAATCCTAAAGAGAGAGCCTGTTTATGCATATGGTATTCAGTGTGACATTAACAGGTGCAACATTGCTTTAAAGAGTGCTGTTAGATATTTTTTAAGGGAATGTGAAAATGCTTAGGGAATTTGGATCTATGTGATTTAAGCTAAAGGATAGTTTCAACTTGAGCTATTCTTCCACTTACAAAACATTCTGTACCTGTACCTTCTTCCTGCTATTAATGATACGAAATAAACCATTAATATCATAGTCTATATAAATACATGACATCAGTTTACATTGTTTTTGAAGAACGTAAGACTGGGATTTTTTTTTTATTTATTTATTTACTCATGAGGGACAGAGAGAGAGAGAGAGAGGCAGAGGGAGAAGCAGGGTCTAGGCAGGGAGCCCAATGTGGGACTCCATCCAGGGTCTCCAGAATCAGGCCCTGGGCTGAAGGCAGCACTAAACCGCTGAGCCACACAGGCTGCCCCAAGACTGGGACATTTAAAAGATATCTAGAAGTCTGCTTACCACCTACCTGTTATGGCTGGGATTCAAATCCACTCAATTTTCTTCATAAAAATGTTGGCATAATCGCTGTGAAAAAAATCAGGAAAGTTTTTTGTTTTCTTTTTGCCTAGCTAAAGTTATAAAATAGTTAAAGCACAATCTTGGTTTCCTTTCTTTTTTTTTTTTTTAACTTCTAATACTTTATTTATACCATATTCAGAATTTATTTTACTTAACTTGCCTAGCCCTAAAGAACCCAACTTATCAATAATATTTCAATATAACTTTTTAAAGTTATATCACTTTCAAATGACATTATTACTATGTTTGAAATTTTCTCATGACCTAGTGATGAACACATATTTTCAAGAAATTACAGATGATTCTTGAGCAACGCCATTTTAAACTGTGCAGGTCCTCTTCTAGGTATATATTTCACAATACTGAACTGTAAATGTATTTCCTTTCCTTATGATTTTCCTAATAACAAATTATTTTCTATAGCTTACTTTATTGTAAGAATGCACTCTATGATGTGAATAACATACAAAATACACATTAATTGATAATTTATGTTATCAGTAAGGCTCTGGTCAACAGTAAACTATTATTAGTTAAGTTTTAGGGTGCTTTTCTTAATGTACTACTGATGACTGACTCATGTTTTTATTCAACTATTATATACTTCATGCCTATTATTTGTAGATTGTCATTCTAAGAATCACTGGAACTTACAAAATTGATCAGATATCCCCCCCCACCTGAATTTTAGGTGGCTTAAAATATGTGGCTTAAAATTTCACCAAAAAAATCAGGTATTTTGATATATAATTATAAACATGAAGTAGAAAACAATGTCAAAGGAGCAATATAAAGTATTAAATGAGCTGAATAGGAAAATATACATACATTTATTTTAAAACTTACACATCATCATTATTATTATTATTATTATTATTATTATTATTATTATTTGTGTGTGTGGTCAGCAAAGTTAAAATATTTACTGCCAGGCCCTTTACAGAAAAGATTTGCTGACACCTGTCTTAGGGAACTAGACACATTTTAGGTAGCACGCTGTAGTAGAATAGAAGACCTTTGTCCTTTCCTGGGAAGAGGGCCCATAGGAGTATAATAGTGTGTGTGTGTGTGTGTGTGTTGTGTCTGGGTGGGTGGGTGTGAGTGTGTACGTGTGTATGAACAACTCTGGGCATTTAGGGTAATCAGAGCTGAACCTGCTCATAAGGGCTGATCCAGCTGTTCGCCAGTTCCCGCAGGGTGCTGTACCTCCGTTCAAACTCCTCCTGGCTGCAGTGCTGCAAGAGCTGACCCACCTCCTCAGTGAGGAGAGCCACAGCCAAGTGCTCATCCAGCGTCTCACTCCACTTGCTGCCCAGGATGTTGTCTAGACTGGCAGCATGTCGGGCTGGAGCACCTGGTGGTGGGCACTGAGCATGGCTAGGGTGTGGTGGCAGGGCAGGTGGAATGTGTAAGTTTTACACATTTACACATAGGGACGTCTGGGTGGCTCAGTGGTTGAGCATCTGCTTTTGGCTCAGGACATGATCCCAGGGTCCCTGGATCGAGTCCCACATCAGGCTTCCTGCATAGAGCCTTCTTCTCCGTCTGCCTGTGTCTCTTCCTCTGTCTCAAGTGTGTGTGTCTCTCATGAATAAATAAATAAAATATTTATAAATAAATAAATAAACTTAAATAGAATTGTTATGATGTTAAGATTGTCAGCCAGTTAAGCATAAAGTGATATCTACTTCATTTGCTAATTATATTGTGTATACTAATCCTGAATTTCAACTAGAAGACAAATGCTAAAAATCAGTGAGCCAACAGACTACAATAGATTGGGTCAGTAATTTTTCTGTTTCCAGTACTTACTTTTTTAGTGTTTATGTTGCTTATAGAATGTGCTGTATGTTTACTAATACTCTTTCATGTTAACCTCTAAAATAATTCTAGCCTCTAAAATATTTCATATTAGCCTCTAAAATAATATCAGTCCTAATATTTCATATCTATTGATTAGGGCAATGAGTTAAGAGTACAATAGATTTCTTTTTTTTTTTTTTTTTTGTTTTGTTTTCTTTCCCAATCTTTTTTTTTTTTTTAATTAACTTTTATTGGTGTTCAATTTACCAACATACAGAAAAACACCCAGTGCTCATCCCGTCAAGTGTCCACCTCAGTGCCCGTCACCCATTCCCCTCCAACACCCGCCCTCCTCCCCTTCCACCACCCCTAGTTCGTTTCCCTGAGTTAGGAGTCTTTATGTTCCGTCTCCCTTCCTGATATTTCCCAACATTTCTTTTCCCTTCCTTTATATTCCCTTTCACTATTATTCATATTCCCCAAATGAATGAGAACATACACTGTTTGTCCTTCTCCGATTGACTTATTTCACTCAGCATAATACCCTCCAGTTCCATCCACGTTGAAGCAAATGGTGGGTATTTGTCGTTTCTAATTGCTGAGTAATATTCCATTGTATACATAAACCACATCTTCTTTATCCATTCATCTTTCGATGGACACCGAGACTCCTTCCACAGTTTGGCTATTGTGGCCATTGCTGATAGAAACATCGGGGTGCAGGTGTCCCGACGTTTCATTGCATCTGAATCTTTGGGGTAAATCCCCAACAGTGCAATTGCTGGGTCGTAGGGCAGGTCTATTTTTAACTCTTTGAGGAACCTCCACACAGTTTTCCAGAGTGGCTGCACCAGTTCACATTCCCACCAACAGTGTAAGAGGGTTCCCTTTTCTCCGCATCCTCTCCAACATTTGTGGTTTCCTGCCTTGTTAATTTTCCCCATTCTCACTGGTGTGAGGTGGTATCTCATTGTGGTTTTGATTTGTATTTCCCTGATGGCAAGTGATGCAGAGCATTTTCTCATGTGCTTGTTGGCCATGTCCATGTCTTCCTCTGTGAGATTTCTCTTCATGTCTTTTGCCCATTTCATGATTGGATTGTTTGTTTCTTTGGTGTTGAGTTTAATAAGTTCTTTATAGATTTTGGAAACTAGCCCTTTATCTGATATGTCATTTGCAAATATCTTCTCCCATTCTGTAGGTTGTCTTTTAGTTTTGTTGACTGTATCCTTTGCTGTGCAAAAGCTTCTTATCTTGATGAAGTCCCAATAGTTCATTTTTGCTTTTGTTTCTTTTGCCTTTGTGGATGTATCTTGCAAGAAGTTACTGTGGCCAAGTTCAAAAAGGGTGTGGCCTGTGTTCTCCTCTAGGATTTTGATGGAATCTTGTCTCACATTTAGATCTCTCATCCATTTTGAGTTTATCTTTGTGTATGGTGAAAGAGAGTGGTCCAGTTTCATTCTTCTGCATGTGGATGTCCAATTTTCCCAGCACCATTTATTGAAGAGACTGTCTTTCTTCCAATGGATAGTCTTTCCTCCTTTATCGAATATTAGATGACCGTACATTTCAGGGTCCACTTCTGGGTTCTCTATTCTGTTCCATTGATCTATGTGTCTGTTTTTGTGCCAGTACCACACTGTCTTGATGACCACAGCTTTGTAGTACAACCTGAAATCTGGCATTGTGATGCCCCCAGCTATGGTTTTCTTTTTTAAAATTCCCCTGGCTATTCGGGGTCTTTTCTGATTCCACACAAATCTTAAAATAATTTGTTCTAACTCTCTGAAGAAAGTCCATGGTATTTTGATAGGGATTGCATTAAACGTATAAATTGCCCTGGGTAACATTGACATTTTTACAATATTAATTCTTCCAATCCATGAGCATGGAATATTTTTCCATCTCTTTGTGTCTTCCTCAATTTCTTTCAGAAGTGTTCTATAGTTTTTAGGGTATAGATCTTTTACCTCTTTGGTTAGGTTTATTCCTAGGTATCTTATGCTTTTGGGTGCAATTGTAAATGGGATTGACTCCTTAATTTCTCTTTCTTCAGTCTCATTGTTAGTGTATAGAAATGCCATTGATTTCTGGGCATTGATTTTGTATCCTGCCACTGCTGTATGAGTTCTAGCAATCTTGGGGTGGAGGCTTTTGGGTTTTCTATGTAGAGTATCATGTCATCGGCGAAGAGGGAGAGTTTGACTTCTTCTTTGCCAATTTGAATGCCTTTAATGTCTTTTTGTTGTCTGATTGCTGAGGCGAGGACTTCCAGAACTATGTTGAACAGCAGTGGTGAGAGTGGACATCCCTGTCTTGTTCCTGATCTTAGGGGAAAGGCTCCCAGTGCTTCCCCATTGAGAATGATATTTGCTGTGGGCTTTTCGTAGATGGCTTTTAAGATGTCGAGGAAAGTTCCTTCTATCCCAACACTCTGAAGGGTTTTGATCAGGAATGGATGCTGTATTTTGTCAAATGCTTTCTCTGCATCTAATGAGAGTATCATATGGTTCTTGGTTTTTCTCTTGCTGATATGATGAATCACATTGATGGTTTTACGAGTGTTGAACCAGCCTTGTGTCCCAGGGATAAATCCTACTTGGTCATGGTGAATAATTTTCTTAATGTGTTGTTGGATCCTATTGGCTAGTATCTTGTTGAGAATTTTTGCATCCATGTTCATCAGGGATATTGGTCTGTAATTCTCCTTTTTGGTGGGGTCTTTGTCTGGTTTCGGAATTAAGGTGATGCTGGCCTCATAGAACGAATTTGGAAGTACTCCATCTCTTTCTATCTTTCCAAACAGCTTTAGTAGAATAGGTATGATTTCTTCTTTAAACGTTTGATAGAATTCCCCTGGGAAGCCATCTGGCCCTGGACTCTTGTGTCTTGGGAGGTTTTTGATGACTGCTTCAATTTCCTCCCTGGTTATTGGCCTGTTCAGGTTTTCTATTTCTTCCTGCTCCAGTTTTGGTAGTTTGTGGCTTTCCAGGAATGCGTCCATTTCTTCTAGATTTCCTAATTTATTGGCGTACAGCTGTTCATAATATGTTTTTAAAATCGTTTGTATTTCCTTGGTGTTGGTAGTGATGTCCCCTTTCTCATTCATGATTTTGTTAATTTGAGTCTTCTCTCTCTTCTTTTTAATAAGGTTGGCTAATGGTTTATCTATCTTATTAATTCTTTCAAAGAACCAACTCCTGGTTCTGTTGATCTGTTCCACAGTTCTTTTGGTCTCGATATCATTGAGTTCTGCTCGAATTTTAATTAACTCTCTTCTTCTGCTGGGGGTGGGGTCTATTTGTTGCTTTTTCTCTAGTTCCTTTATGTGTAAGGTGAGCTTTTGAATTTGAGATCTTTCCAGTTTTTGAATGGATGCTTGTATTGCGATGTATTTCCCCCTCAGGACTGCTTTTGCTGCATCCCAAAGATTTTGAACGGTTGTATCTTCATTCTCATTAGTTTCCATGAATCTTTTTAATTCTTCCTTAATTTCCTGGTTGACCTTTTCATCTTTTAGCAGGATGGTCCTTAACCTCCACGTGTTTGTGGTCCTTCCATACTTCTTGTTGTGATTAAGTTCTAATTTCAAGGCATTATGGTCTGAGAATATACAGGGGACTATCCCGATCTTTTGGTATCGGTTCAGACCCGATTTGTGACCCAGTATGTGGTCTATTCTGGAGAAAGTTCCATGTGCACTTGAGAAGAATGTGTATTCAGTTGAGTTTGGATGTAAAGTTCTGTAGATATCTGTGAAATCCATCTGGTCCAGTGTATCATTTAAAGCTCTCGTTTCTTTGGAGATGTTGTGCTTAGAAGACCTATCCAGGGTAGAAAGAGCTAGATTGAAGTCACCAAGTATAAGTGTATTATTATCAAGGTATTTCTTGAGTTTGGTTATTAATTGGTTTAAATATTTGGCAGCTCCCACATTCGGGGCATATATATTGAGGAGTGTTAAGTCCTCTTGTTGGATAGATCCTTTGAGTATGAGATAGTGTCCCTCTTCATCTCTCACTATAGTCTTCGGGGTAAATTTTAATTTATCTGATATAAGGATGGCAACCCCTGCTTTCTTTTGAGGACCATTTGAATGGTAAATGGTTCTCCAACCTTTTATTTTCAGGTTGTAGGTGTCCTTCTGTCTAAAATGAGTCTCTTGTAGACAGCAAATAGATGGGTCCTGCTTTTTTATCCAGTCTGAAACCCTGCGCCTTTTGATGGGGTCATTAAGCCCGTTCACATTCAGAGTTACTATTGATAGATATGAGTTTAGTGTCATCATATCTATTCAGTCCTTGTTTTTGTGGATTGTTCCACTGAACTTCTTCTTAAAGGGGAATTTTAAGAGTCCCCCTTAAAATTTCTTGCAGAGCTGGTTTGGAGGTTACATATTCTTTCAGTTCCTGCCTGTCTTGGAAGCTCTTTATCTCTCCTTCCATTTTGAATGAAAGCCTTGCTGGGTAAAGTATTCTTGGTTGCATGTTCTTTTCATTTAGGACCCTGAATATATCCTGCCAGCCCTTTCTGGCCTGCCAGGTCTCTGTGGAGAGGTCTGCTGTTACCCTAATATTCCTCCCCATAAAAGTCAGGGATTTCTTGTCTCTTGCTGCTTTAAGGATCTTCTCTTTATCTTTGGAATTTGCAAGCTTCACTATTAAATGTCCAGGTGTTGAACGGTTTTTGTTGATTTTAGGGGGGGATCTCTCTATTTCCTGGATCTGAATGCCTCTTTCCCTTCCCAGATTCGGAAAGTTTTCAGCTAGGATTTGTTCAAATACATATTCTGGCCCTCTGTCCCTTTCGGCGCCCTCAGGAACCCCAATTAAACGTAGGTTTTTCTTCCTCAGGCTATCATTTATTTCCCTTAATCTATCCTCATGGTCTTTTAATTGCCTGTCTCTTTTTTCCTCAGTTTCCCTCTTTGCCATCAACTTGTCTTCTATGTCACTCACTCGTTCTTCCACCTCGTCAAGCCTCGTCGTTAGGACTTCTAGCTTGGATTGCATCTCATTTAATTGATTTTTAATTTCTGCCTGATTGGATCTAAATTCTGCAGTCATGAAGTCTCTTGAGTCCTTTATGGTTTTTTCTAGAGCCACCAGTAGCTGTAAAATAGTGCTTCTGAATTGGCTTTCTGACATTGAATTGTAATCCATATTTTGTAACTCTGTGGGAGAGTGGGCTGTTTCTGATTCTTTTTTTTGAGGTGAGGTTTTCCTTCTAGTCATTTTGCTCAGTGCAGAGTGGCCAAAAACAAGTTGTATTGGGAAAAGGAGAAAAAGAGAGAGAAGGAAATAAAAGAGAAAAAGAAAAAAGAGAAAGAAGAAAAAATAGGGGAAAAAGAGAAGAAAAAGAAAGAAAAAGAAAGAAAGGAGAAAAAAGAAAAAAAAACGGGGGGGGTGGGGGAAGCAATCAGAAATCAAGAAGAAAGAGAAAAAAAAAAGCACAAAACAAAACAAAAAAAAAAAACAAAAACAAAAACAAAAAAACAAAAAACAAAAAAAAACCACGGGGGAGTATCTTCCGATTCTGTGTACTTTAAGTCCCTTGACTTCCCTTGGAACTGGTCCGTGTCGCTGGTCTTCTGGGGGAGGGGCCTGCTGTGCTGATTCTCAGGTGTTAGCACTTGGGGGAGCTGCTCTGCCCCTGCCTGGTGCAGGGCTCAGTGGGGGTTGTTCACCCCGTGAGGCCCCGGGAGGAAGCCACAGTGGCCGGGGCTGTTGGATTCGCGCTCCTGGCGGTGCAGCCCCCTCCGCGGAGCCGCCGCCCGAGCCCCTCCGAGCTGTTATCGGAGCCGCGCCGCCCCCTCCGCAGAGCTTCTTCCTCCGCCTGAGCCGCCGCCGCCGAGCTGTTCTCGGAGCCGCGCCGCCCCCTCCGCGGAGCTTCTTCCTCCGCCCGAGTCGCCGCCGCTGAGCTGTTCCCGGAGCCGCGCAGCCCCCTCCGCGGAGCCGCCGCCCGAGCCCCTCCGCGCTGCTCCGGGTCCCGCCGAGCGCTGCAGCCCTTAGGGAGCTCGGCGCACTCTCGGGGGCGCAGTTCCTCTGTTACTGTCCCAGGGAGCCCGAGGGCATCCCCGCCTTTCTGGGGATCCTGCTCCAATTCCCCGGGAGGCCTTTCCCCCGGGAAGGTCGGTGCAGCTCCTGCTCCTCCGGGACGGGGCTCTCCTGTCCTGGGGACACTCGCCCCGGCCTCAGCCCGGCTCCTCGCGGGCCCCTCCCCCTTGGAGGCCTTTTGTGTCTTTATTTCTTTTTCCCCGTCTTCCTACCTGGATAGAGGCGCGAACTCTTCTCACTGTAGCGTTCCAGCTGGTCTCTCTTTAAATCTCAGGCCGAATTCGTAGATTTTCAGGATGATTGGATGGTTTTCTAGGTAATTTGTTGAGGACAAGTGACTTGGAGACCCTGCTCTGCCGCCATCTTGCCCCTCCCCAATAGATTTCTTATGTAGGGTAAGAATGTATTATATCTAAGCTTTACCATTTACCTCTGTAAAATATGGAAAGATTTAAACTGTAATTCAGATCTTGCTTCTGTAAAAATGGTAAAATGTATTTACTTATCTCACATTTGGGGAGGGGATAATTAAATTAATATACTGAAAATGCCTAAAAGAGAGCTGACACATCTCAAGCAGTATGTATTTGCTCTTATTACAGTAGCCAAGTGAACTAAAAAACTAGAATATAAACATAGATGTACTTGGTTGTCTCAATTATTTTGTAAAAAACAGAACTCTTAGTGGGGCATATAAAGTCGTTATAAAAGAAGCATCCATGTTCCAACAGAAAAATAAAACATATTTTGCCAAATATTTTTTTCTGCATTTATCAAAATGATCTTATAGTTTTTTGTCCTTTAATTTGTTAATAGGATGATTTTCTTTGGTTTCTAAGGTTAAGTGGATCTTGAATTCCTGAGATCCTGAGATTCAGCCTAATTTAATAAAAATATAACATTATTTTTTCATATTGCTATATGCAGTTAGTGTCCGTCTAATCTGTTACTCCATGAAAATTAATTTTTCTTTATCCTCTGGCTGATATCTGCATCATCTGTGTGTCATTATTTTCCTGTAATTTCCCTATGGTGTAACCAAGTGAGAATTTCTTATTTTCTTCTTCCCTGTCATCCGTTTCCCCCCCGCCCCTTTCTCTGCCTTTCACGTTGCTTGGGATTCAGTGGAATTCCATAGGGTGTCAGCGTCTTTAATAAACTCTGAAGGCCTATCACAGGAGTAAATATGAGTTTACTTTTAATTTATCCTAACATGAGACTCTTTTGGAGTCCCAATTTAATGGAGGAAGTGTTTCTTATTACTTTCCCTTGACATTTTCAGCATTTTGTACCTCTGGTCATCATTAAATTTAAAATCTTATCAGTATAGTTTGCAAATACTTTCAAGGCATGAGAGACCATAGTGTTCTGTTTATTCATCTCAGTTTTTCTCTTTAACTAGATGTGGGTTTACTAATTCTTACCATTATATGTGTATAACAATTTTAAGAATGTTTAAAATATTGTATCTACCATTGTTAGTCATTTTTATTATAAGAACTTAGTGCTACATATTACCAGAAAATGAAGCATCATTTAAGCTAGTGTTGTCATTACTGAGCATGTAAACTTAGAACATCTGCTGTTCACCAAATATACGTTATCATCTATTTTTAAGCAGGTATCATGTGTCACACACTGTTTCAGATAAGTGGGATATTTCAATAAACAGAAGAAATATCTCTATGTTCATGGAGTTTGTGTCCTAGCTTACTTCTGTATTTTAGAAACCTGAACTCTCTAAGCTAATACATATAGGAAGGTAGATTAATCTTTGGGGAAACACATTCAGTGCTACTTTGAGAATTGCAAATGACAAATATTTTCTACCCATTGTAATTTTTTATTTTCAGTTTTGTTTGAATATTATTAGACAATTACTTGAGGGCTCCATGCTTCTTTCATTCATAGTATAACTAAATTGGTTAATTTAGCTTGCAGAATGGTTTTTACTTTTAAGCTTTAAAATAATTTCATTAAATAGTTTAGTTTTGCTTTCTTTTTTTTTTTTAAGATTGTATTTATTTATTCATGAGAGACACACAGAGAGAGAGAGAGAGAATGGCAGAGACACAGGCAGAGGGAGAAGCAGGCTCCATACAGGGAGCCCAACGTGGGACTCGATCCCAGGTGTCCAGGATCACACCCCAGGCTGAAGGTGGTGCTAAACTGTTGAGCCACCCGGGCTGCCCTAGTTTTGCTTTCTTGTAAAATCTCATATTTTCCTAAATCCAACCTCTTCTGAACTTTTATGGTATATTTTTGTCTTGTCTCTTCTCTGGAAGTCTGCCAGGGTATTTGCTATTGAGTTATAATTAAATATTTTGTTTACTTATTTTTGTTTTCTCTACATCTATTTCTGCTTTTATTAGTCTTTTTTCTTTCTCTGGTTTCTATTATTTTCTTCCCTTGACAATATTTTAAAATTGTTATTTGTGGTTGCTATTTGACCAGGCCAGTGCTTTCTATTTGTCTTTGTTTCTTTTTCATTACAATTGATTTTTAACCACCCAAAGATAAACTGTGACTTCCAACTGCTCTGTGGCTCTAGTTGTTGCAATTCCTTCTTTGAAATGGCTGAGTGAGCAGAAGATGACTCAAATCATGAGCAGGAAGCAAATGATTTCTTCCCTCATGAATCTTTGACTCAGCATTTGGCAAATTCTAGAGATGTTGAGATATTTCCAGTTGTCACATTCTTCTACCTTCTTTAGATTGCTCCAGCATTTATGATCTATCAGAACTTCATAGAAAGCCTAATCTTTTTTTGCTGTTTATCAATGTGATCAATGTGGGAAAAAATCTGATAGCATATTTTAGGGGATAGTTGAATTGCCAAGGTAGAAGAAAAATACCACTCAAGATAATTTTACTTTTTAACTTAAAGATTATTAGAGGACATACTATTTACAGCAAAAACTTTAAAAGAATCATTTAATAGAGATTTGACTACTGTTTTTTATTACCTAAAGCAACATAGTACAAGAAAAATATAACTTACTCCAACATCAGGAAGCCTAATGCTTCTTCTAGCAAATGTGTTCAATCAGAATGTTAAAGACACTCTGATTGCATAATTATTTCATAACTGATTTATACTATCAAATCTTAATTTGGTCATATAATGGAATGAAAGGTTTAAAGTAGATGACTTCTACAATCCCTTAGAAGAATCTTTGCATATATATTTTAATGGAGTAATATTTACTGTCTTTTTCTTACAAATGCAGTCCTATGCACTTTATTACATATATGTTTGTATACCCATCACCATAATCAGGACATAGAACAATTTTTTTAGTACCCTAAAACTCCTCATTCTGCCTCCTACAGGTAAACCCTTTGCCATTCCCAGTTCGTGGCAATCACTACTTTTCTCTGTATCCATATAGATAGGAAAATCTGTCTTCTTGAGAATGTCACAAAAATTGAGTTATACAGCATATAACCTTTTAAAAATTGGTTTCTCTCACTCAACATAATGCCCTTGAAATACACACAAGTTGTCATGTGCACAAATAGTATGTTCACTTTTGTTTTCTTTTTTTTTTAATTTTTTTTTTTATTTACTTATGATAGTCACAGAGAGAGAGAGAGAGGCAGAGACACAGGCAGAGGGAGAAGCAGGCTCCATGCACCGAGAGCCCGATGTGGGATTCGATCCCGGGTCTCCAGGATCGTGCCCTGGGCCAAAGGCAAGCACCAAACCGCTGTGCCACCCAGGGATCCCCCACTTTTATTTTCTGAGTAGTACTCCACTGTCTGGATTTGCCACAGTTTGTTTATTTATTCACCCACTGAAGGGTATTTGGGCTGTTTCAGTTTGGGACAATTATGAATGAAACTTTTTATAAACACTTATGTGGAGGATTTTTAAAAATAAATTTCCATTTCTGTAGGGTAGATTGCCAGGAGAGAGATGCTGAGTTATATGTTGTGTATGTATTTAACCTTATAATAAACTTATAATCAATTTCTAGAGTAGCTCTATCATTTGGCATTTACGCTAGCAATGTGAGAGTGATAGAGTCACTTAAATTCTCACCAACATTTGGTACTGTCAGAATTTCTAAAATTACCTATTCTAATGGACATGGAGTTGTATCATATCATGGTTTTAATTTTATTTTCCTAATGACTAAAGATGTTGAGATTTTTGTTGTCGTTAGTGTTTTGTTTGTTTTTATCACCTGTATATTCTTCTTAGTGGTATGTTGGTTCATGGCATTTGCCCATTTTCTAATTGAATTATTCTCCTTTTATGGTTGAGGTCTTCTAGGGTTCTCATTATATTAGGGATATAAGTAAGTCCTTTGTTAGACATGTGACTTGCAAATATTTTATTCCGATTGACAGCTTTTTTTATTAAGACTATCTTTATAGCAGTTTTAGGTTTCCAGTAAAATGGAGAGTTACAGATTTTCCATACACTGTCTGTCTCCAATATACATACCCTTGCTCATCATCAGTACTCCCCACCAGAGATACATTTGTTACAATTGATGAACCTACATCGACACATAATAATTACCCAAAGTTTGTAATTTACGTTAGAATTCACTCTTAGTGTTGTATATTCTATGGGTTTGCCTATATGTGTCAGGACATTGTCCATAATTTTGTTATCATACAGAGTATTTTCACTGCCCTAAAAATCCTTTGTGCTAGCCTCTTTTTTTCCTCCCCGACCCTGAAAACCACCAAGTTTTTCTCAATGTTTTACTATCTCTCCTCTTTTTTATTTTTTTAACTTTTTACTATCTTGGTAGCTTTGTTTTTTTTCAGAATGCCATTAGTTGGAATAATATAGTGTATAGCTTTTTCAGATTGATTTATTTCACTTAGTAAGATGCACTTAAGTATCCTCTATGTCTTTTCCAGTTTGATAGCTTATTTCACATATTACTGAATAATATTCCATCATCTGAATGTATCACAGTGTATTTATCTACACCTATTGAAGGACATCTTGTTTGACAGTTATGAATAAAGCTGCTATAAATATCTACGTGTAGGTTTTGTGTGGACTTAAGTTTTCTTTCGGCGGGGGGGGGGGGGGGGTAATATCAAGGATCCTGATTGCTGCATTGTATGATAAGAGTATGCTTGGTTCTACAATAAACCACTAAATTGTCTTCCAAGTACTGTCCAACTCTGCGTTTTCACTAACAATGAAGGAGAGCTCTTTTGCTCCACATCCTTGTCCATCCTTGTCAACATTTAGTGTTGTCATAGTCCAAGTTTTGGCCATAGCCAATGGGTTTATAGCGGCATTTCATTGCTATTTTGTTTTAATTTGTGTTTGCCTGATGACATATGATGTGGAACATCTTTTCATATGCTTATTTGCAATCTGCATATCTTCTCTAGCCAAGTGTCTGTAAAAATCTTTGTCCTGTTTGTCATTGGGTTGTTTGTTTTCTTATTGTTGAACTTAAAGAGTACTTTGCATATTTTGAATAACAGTACTTTATCAGATGTGTCTTTGGCACATATTTTCTTTCAGTCTTTGACAGGTTTGCTAATTCTCTTGACGTTGTCCTTCACAGAGCAGAATTTCTTTTCAATTTTAAGCCCAGCTTTTCACTCATTTCTTTCATGAATCATGCTTTTGATGTTGTATCTAAAAATTCATCACAATAAACGAGTCAACTAGGCTTTCTCCTCTGTTATTTTCTAGGAGTTTTATAGTTTTGTATTTTACATTCAGGTGTGTGATTCATTTTCAGTTAATTTTTTACTTATTTTATTTATTTTTATTTTTTAAAGATTTATTTATTCATGAGAAACACAGAGAGAGAAGCAGAGACATAGGAAGAGGGAGGAGCAGGCGCCCTGCAAGCTTGATGGGGGACTTGATTGTGGAACCCCGGCGTCACGCCCTGAGATCAAGGCAGACACTCAACCACTGAGCCACCCAGGCATCCTCATTTTCAGTTAATTTTTTTAAAGATTTATTTATTTACTTTTGAGAGAGAGAGAGAGAGAGAAGGGGGAGGGGAAGAGGAAGAAGGAGAAAATCTCCAGTAACAGACATGGGATCCCACAATCCTGAGATTATTACTTGAGCTGCAATGAAGAGTCAGATGCTTAACAGACTGAGCCACTCAGGCACCCCATTTTCAGCTAATTTTAATGAGGGACATTAGATCTGTGCTTAGATTTTTTTTTTTTTTTTTTGCATGTGGATGATCAGTTGTTCTAACACCATTTGCTAAAATGTCTGTCTTTGCTCCACTTTATTGCCTTTGCTAGTTTGTCAAAGATCAAGTGACTATATTTATATCAGTCTATTTCTGGGCTCTATGTTCTGTTTTTTCAAACTACTCATCTATTGTTTTGCTAATGCCATCATATTACCTTGGTTATTGTATCTTCAGAGTAAGTCTTGAGTTGAGTAGTATCAGTACTCCAGCATTGCTATCTTTCAATGTTATGTTGACTATTCTGGTTCTTTTGTTTCTCTATATAAACTTTATAACCAGTTTGTTGATATCCATAAAATAACTTGTTAATATTTTGATTCAGATTGCATTGAATTTATATAACAGGTTGGGAAGAACTGACATCTTGACAATATTGAGTTATCCTATCCAGGAATGCGGAATATCTCTCCATTCATTTAATTCTTTTTTTTTTTTTTTCATTTAATTCTTCTTTGAATTCATTCATCAGAGTTTTTTAGTTTGCCCCATATAGATCTTATATATATTTTGTTAAGTTTATACCTAAGTCTTTTATTTACTTGAGTTTAATGTAAATGGTTTTGTGTTTTTGGTTTCAAATGCAGTAACATTCATTGCCAGCATATAGGAAAGCAATTGAGTTTTATACATTAATTTGTATCCTGTAACAGTGCTGTAATATCTTATTAGCTCTGGGAATTTTTTTTTTTATTCTTTCAAATTTCTACATAGACAATCATGTTGTCTGAGAACAAAGATGTTTTTATTTCTTTCTTTCCAATATGTCTACCTTTTATTTCCTTTTTCTGGCTTGATCACATTAGTTAGAACTTTCAGTATGATGTTGAAAGGGACTGGTAACTGAGGATGTACTTGCCTTGTACCTGATCTTAGTGGAAAAACATTGAATTTCTTGCCATTAAGTTTGATGTCAGTTGTATGTTTTAATGATCATATGATTTTTCTTTTTTGCCAGTTGATGTGATGAATTATATTAATTGATCTTAAATTAAATTGATTTTTAAAATTGTTTTGATAGTTTCTTTTTCAGAACAGTATTTGGTTAATTTTGATAAGTGTTTGTATAGATTTCCTTTTATGGATTGTGAATTTGATATCACAACCAAGAGCTCTTCATTTAACCACAGATCATAAAGATTTTTTCTTATGTAATCTAGAAGTTTTATAGTTTTGTGTTTTATATTTAAATCTATAACATTTTTTTAGTTTGTTTTTAAATTAGGTTTGAGACTGGAGTTGAAGTTTTTTTTTTAATCTTATTTTATTTCTTTTTGGATGTGTTACTGCTTCAAAACAATTTGTTGAAAAGACTCTCCCTTTTCCCTTCCATTTATATCATTGTCAAATATTAATTGGTTGTATTTGTGTGGATCTATTTCTGGCTTTCTATTCTGTTTTATTGATCTAACGTCTATTCTTTCAACAATGTGACAATGTCTTGATTATGGCCACTTTATCATAAGTTTAAAAATTGGGTAACATCTTTTCCTCCAGCTTAATTTTTTTCATAATGCTATTAATGATTATAGCTCCTTTGTCTCATTAAAATGTTAATATTCTATAAACTATAGAATTCTTTTATTTACTGAGCATGTTCTATTTTTGGTTTTCTTCATTTTATGTATTAAAGAAAATGTCTTTATTTGTTGGAATGAGTTTAAATACCTAAATATATATATATTTAATATATATTTAATATATATATTTAATCTCATTCAAAGTTTAATATATATATATTATATATATATTAGTCTTACCATAAAAAGAAACAAATTAAAAAATTCTCACTGTAATAGATATTAAAATATTTTTCAAAAAAGATTCTTTGTTATCTGTTAAATTTAAATAAATTTTAGATAATGTGAATAGCATTTAACTTTGGGGATTAATAAAATTCTCTACCTCTGAAGTAGTATAGAGGCATACAACTCAGTTTTTAGATGAAAATGAACATTTTTTTAACTTGCATTATATTAAACTCCTATGTAATATTGATCATATTTTCTTCATTTTTTTATTTGCTTTCAATTTATTCTTTAAGAAACAAAACAAAACAGGGAGCCCCTGGGTAGCACAGTCAGTTGAGCTTCAGACTCTTAGTTTTTGCTCAGGTTGTCATGATTCTTAGGTTCGTAAAATGGAGCCCAAATTGGGCTTGGCACTCAGTGCAGAATCTGCTTGAGATTCTCTCTCCCTCTGCCCTTCCTGCTTGTGCTCTCTCTCTCTCTCAAAATAAATAAATACATCTTAAAATAAAAACAGGGTTATACCTCAATGATAAACAAAAAAGGAAAGTGTTAATTTTTTGCTCACAGATGGATAATTCTGAAACTCTGAGCTCTGCCAGTCCAAATATATCTATATTCTAATACCATGGAATGGGTTCATCTTGAGGTAAAATGCACATGAGCAGTGGTTGATGGCTGAAGGTAAAGAAACTCTCTCCACTTTCCATCCATACTTCTGATAATCCTTGTGCTTGCTTCTTTTTCCTTGGCTTCTCAATCTCTACTTTGCCCAAGTACCATTTTATTTTATTTTATTCTATTCTACTTATTTTATTTTATTTTTTAAATTGAAAAAATTATTGAGATATATTTGATATATAACATTGTGTATATAAGTTTAAGGCATACAACATACTGATTTCATACATTTATACTGCAATTTAAATTTTTTTTTTAAATTTTTTTTTTTTTTTTTTTTATGATAGTCACAGAGAGAGAGAGAGAGAGGCAGAGACACAGGCAGAGGGAAAAGCAGGCTCCATGCACCGGGAGCCCCATGTGGGATTCGATCCCGGGTCTCCAGGATCGCGCCCTGGGCCAAAGGCAGGCGCCGAACCGCTGCGCCACCCAGGGATCCCTATACTGCAATTTAATTGCCATTGTAACAAGCTAACATTATTATTTCAAATAAGAATTTCTTTTGGTTCTTAGAACAAGATCTATTCTCTTAGCAAGTTTAATGTTTAATTCAGTTTTCTTTTCTTTTCTTTTTTTTTTTTTTTTTTTTTTTTTAGTTTTCTTTTCTATAATCACTGTAATGTGTACTAGACCTCCAAGACTTATTTATCTCTCTGTTTTTACAAGTTTTTGTTTTGTTTTGGTTTGGTTTGGTTTTTGTTTTGGGTTATTTTAAATTTTGTTTTGCTTTGTTTGGTTTTAAATCCCACATATAAGAGGTAACATATAGTATCTGTCTTTCACTATTTGACTTAATCTCAACATGACATCCTCAAGGTCCATCCACCTTGTTGCAAATAGCAGAATTTGCTTTATTCTCATGGCTGAATAGTACCCCATTGTATATATACACTACATCTTCTTTAGCTATGCATCCATTGACCCACTTACATTGTTTCTGTATCTGGATACTGTGAATAATGCCATAAATATAGGAGTACAGATATTTTCTTTAGATATATTCCCAGAAATAATATTGCTATATTGTAAAGTAGTTCTACTTTTTAACTTCTTGAGGAACCTCCATACTATTCCTGGTGGCTGAACCAGTTTACAATCCGATCTGCAGTGCACAAGGGTTCCCTTTTTTCAGCAACACTTGTTATCTTTTGCTTTTTGATGATAGTCATAGTTACAAGTGACATCTCATTGTAGTTTTGATTTATATATATATATTTATATATTTATTATATTTCCCTCATGATTCATGATGTTGAACATTTTTCCATGTGTCTGTTCGTCATTGGGGTGTCTTAGAAAAATGCCAATTGTTTTCCTCTGCCTATTTTTTAATCAAATTGGTTTGTTTTGTTTTGTTGAGTTGTATGAGTTCTTTATAAACTTTGGATATAACTTTTATGCAATCTATGGTTTTCAGATGTTTTCTTGCATCCTGTATATTGATTTTAATTTTATTGATTGTTTCTTTTGCAGTGCATAAGTTAATTTTGATGTAGTCTCATTTGTTGATTTTTGTTGTTGTTTGTGCTCTTGCTATGACCAAAGCCAGGGAACTTCTTCCTTATCTGTTCTTCGACTTTTATGATTTTATGGTTTTAGGTCTTATATTTAAGGATTTGATCCCTTTCAAGTTAATTTATTTGTGAGTGGTATAAGTTAGGGGTCTAATTTCTTTTCTTTTTTTTTTTTTTTGCATATGGTTTGCCAGTTTTCCCAATGCCATTTATTGAAGAAACTATCCTCTCCTCACTGGAAATTCCTGGCTCTCCTATTAAATATTAGTTGATCATATATTTGGGGTTTATTTCTGGGCTCTCTATCACCATATTTTATTATTTATTCTTTCATTTACACACATTTTTGAGTGTCAATATATGCTATTCACTGTGATAAATAAAAGAAAGTCTGTTTTTAAAAATAATGTTGATCTTTCTTTCCTAATATCATCTTGGCTGTGTCAACTTCGTCCCTTAAATACATGCCTGAAAGTTCTCACTTTACTGCTTTGATCAACCCACAATTGTGAGCATGACTCTCAAATTTAGTTCTGTAATGTCATGCCAACTTTTCTCCTAAAGTCTAGTTTTACATTTCTGGCTGTCATCTAAATTTGAATGTTTCAGGAGCTACTCAAATCAACTCTTCTGCATTAAAACCTCCTGTTCATCCAAATTAGTACATTCCCCATCTTACCTTTCTCTGATATGCCATTATTCTCAAAGTCTCAAAACCTCTGCAAACATATCTTCCATCTTTTTCTTTAATGCATTCCATGAATTGCCAAGTATGGTTGATTCAGCATATGTAATGTCTCCATTATCTATCCTCTTTTTAAGCACCACTCACACTCTGGTTTAAGACTTGGCTAATATAAAAAAAAACAGGATTTATGATTTATGATGGGAACAAATTACACAATTATCATATTTCTTTCAATATTCAGGATAAATGTCTGTGATAGTTACAGCATATTAACTGGAATATATACTGAAATTCATTTAGGGAAATACAGAAATCCAATGTCTATATGACTAATGAGCTGTAATGGGGTTTATCTGGAAGAGATGCCTGGCTCATTACCTGTAAGGGCAGTCAATAAAAGATATTTATGTTGCAGTTGAATTTGGTTGAATTTAAAATGTTGAACCAGGAAAAGGTTTACAGAATGCTCAGACTTATTGAGCATACTTTGGACATCTCAGCTTTGTGATATGAAGTTGGTGGCTGTTATGATACTATTGAACCAATTAAGTTTACAGCATCAACATTTTTTTTTTTTTACTTCCAAGCTACCTTACTGCTATCTGAAAAAAGATAAATGTGATAGGTTGATTATTAGCATGCAAACAAACAATTGGTTTGGAAATGGTCTATTATAAAGGTAAAGCAAACCTAATGAGTGTATACATATATTTAAGGCTAAAAGATCTGTACAAAAACCACTTATTCAGAAATCATTATCTGCTTCATCTGAATGGAAGATATTGTGCTAATTTTTGGTGACATAGAAAACAGACTTCAAATGCCAGAAATTTAAAATAAAATGCTGGAGTGACTCAAATAACCAGGCAGTTACTATGTAGTGTGATGGTGCATATTGAAGAATTAGAGTTAGAGTTAGAAGGCCTTAACTATGAGTACTGGAGAAAGAAAAGTTTCTGAAAAACAAACATTGCATCTTGGTTTAGACAAATGAAGATGTAGACTGAAAGAATATGGAAATGGCCTCCTACATAGAAACAAGACTGAAGTAAGAGATACTTTAGAGGGTACTACATCATTTCCTTACAATGTGTACTATTTGAAACTAAACAGCTGTACTGTCTTTGTCTTTTTGTGTCAATATCTTGGTTACCTCCAAATAATAATTCAACATATGAAATACATTAATTTTCTTTGGTCAACAATTTTAGTCTTTGCAGACTAAGGCAATGAATAACAGTTAGCTATTGAATGGAAGGCAGAGTTATTCTGGGAAAAAGAAACACTGTAAATATCTGGAAGCAGGAAGAAATTGTCTTGTAAATAAACCCTGACACATAGGGTGTATGAAAGAGAAGGACAAAGATGTAATGGAGAAATAAGGGGCTTGTTGAAGTGTTTCAACATGTCACTGTCAAGGAGTTATATGACTAGATTTGTATTTTAGAAGAAGTACAAAGGATTACATGCTTAATAGTAGGAATGTGAGATGGAGCATGGCAGTGTTGAAGAACTACAGAAGTCGTAGATTATAGCTAGATTATCTGAATGCTTGTAATATGGATAGAGGATGAAGGTAAACAGAAGAAAAAGTCCACCTGGTGAAATGTCTGTACATGCTAATGAGTTTGGAACTATGGAAAATTTTCAAGCAAACAAAAAGTGTTTTGAACATTCTGAGCCACGTTCACTATTATTGTATAGTTATTTCTTTATTGGTAATAAGTCGTTCAATTACAATGCCTGCTAGCATCTGGTGGAATGAATCTGATCAATGTTCTTTTTTTTTATGAGTTATACTCATTGAATAAATTCTATATAAATATATTAACTATTTTCTTTTATAAGATTATGTTAATTTTAACAGATTTGAATACACCTTTATAATATAACCTTTTAAAGGAATTATTTAACTTAATACTAATGACATATTTTAATATGTGACATATTTAAATAGTATATTCATTATTACAAAGTCAGTATGTGATACTACTAGATCCAATTTGTGCCCCTGTATAGTTTTTATGAGAGCTTACTGTATTCTAAATGTACTCTGATAATTGGTTTCAGAGACGTTGAGATAAAAAATAAAGCATCTGGACTTATTTCCACTAAAGCAAAAGATTAGTTTATCTGCTAGAATCAAATCAAAGTTGGTTATTCTGAGGGTTTTATATGCCTTTGAATGTTTTTTTTTTTTTTTTTTTATAAACTTTGGCCTTGGCTGTGTTTCTATTCAAATAGAAATATTTGAAGGTACACAAATACAGTATTCTCCACTAATGACAAAAGAATTTATTATAGTGTTCAACAAACCTTGCACATGAACAACTTTATTTGGGGGTGTTAATATTTATATATCTAAATGTTGTACTCACTGAAACCAAAATACTTTCTTTCAATATTAAACAGTTGTCTGTAATACATATACATTAGAAACATGTAGGCACTTTTTGATGTTTTGTTTTTGTTTTTTGTTTTTTTGTGAGAGTTATATGGGCATGTGTGCATGCATGTGTATGTGTGTGTGATTTTCAAATTTCAAGCATTGTTGGTTTTCCTATTTATTTTAATTTAATTTCTAATTTAAAAAAATTCAATTCCATTGCTTCTGTTGCTTTGAAAATGATTTTACTGGTTTTTAAGGGGAGCATTTCTGTTTCTCAGATTGATTGATTTCAAAAACTGTATTTAAATAGTAATGTATTTAATAATTTTGCTATTCATTCGTATTCTAGAAATTTCATTTGCTATTTATTAAGGGATCTTGTGTACCTGTTCCTTTGAATAGTGTACATGAAATGGACAGATCAAGCATTTATGCTGCCTGAAAGTGTGTTTGCCATGTGTATTCTTGGACTTCCATTATCTAAGGCTTTTTGCCAGAATGTGACTCTAGCATCCAATTTAGAGAACCACTTCACGCCTGCCATTTCTCCCATTATTTCTGTTTAAGTTGGCAGATGAGAATATTCTCTTTGGATATTTTCATTCAGCAACTTTGGATGCATGCAGATCTCAAATTACCATCTGTTTTATCAACAATTATCACTGAGTGAATCTGAGCAGCAATTTTTTGCACCTGACACATAGGCCATTTTTCTATTACTAAGTTAAAGTTTTACCTCAGCCTGGTCAAGCTTTCCATAATATTGATGTTATTCAAAATGTATGTAGTAGTTTCCCCATGTATTCAATTGACTGAGGAATAATAAGTTGGAAATGATCCAATGTCTTCAACTCAGCAACAAATAATATAAAGTGTATTGGACATTTACACTACATATAAGAGTATAAAATATACTGCCACATTAGTCATATCCCAAATGACAGTCTAACTTTGTTAAAAAGATGAATCAATAATAAAAATACTGAATAAAAAAGAATATTTAAACAGTAAAGAGTTAACAGATACAGATTAATAAATGTTAATGCTAAACACAATTTTTCTTGTACCACTTTCCAATAATAATATTAATAGATGAGTAGTTAATTATTTGAATTTAAAAGCCACGAAGTAGGCTTACCTGGTGGGGTATCCCTGGGTAGGGATGTAGGGATGTAGGGATGCCTGGGTGGCTCACTAGTAAGTGTCTGCCTTCAGCTCAGAGCGTGATCCTGGGGTCTGGGTTGGAGGCCCACATTGGGTTCCTTGCAGGGAGCCTGCTTCTCCCTCTGCCTATGTCGTTGCCTCTCTCTCTCTCTGTGTCTCTCGTGAATAAATAAATAAAATCATATTAAAAAAAACATGAAGTAATTATCAACCAGTAAACATTATATGCAAAAACAGATTTAAAGTGTCGGGATATTTCACATTAAGAAAGAGATGCTGAAGGTAGAAGAAATAAGTCTACAAATAGTAGATGGAAGATTTTCAAAGGAAAGGAAAACCAATTCATGTTCTCTAGCTTAATAGAAGTTTCAAAAAATTATACAGAGTATAGAGTAGATCATTTTTTAAGGGAGATCATTTTAAAGACTATATCATATATATCTATATCTATATCTATATCTATATCTATATCTATATCTATATCTCCTATAGTCTCTATTCCAGACTAAAGGCACATAGGGGAATAGGTCACATATATAAAGTAATCTGTATAAAAGCTCATACCACCATATTTGCCTTAGAGTGAACATATGAAGTATATGAATTTTCTTTGTCCTTCCTACCACCCAAGCTCATTTATTTCCCTAAAGATTTATTTATCTTGAGACAGAGAGAGAGAGAGAGAATAGAAGCAGGGGGAGGGGCAGAGGGAAAGAACTTAAGCAGAGTCCCTGCTGAGGGTGGGGCCCAACACAGGGCTGAATACCAGGAGAATGAGATCATGACCTGAGCTGAAATCAAGAGTTAGAAGCTCAACCAGCTGTTCCACTGTACCCTCAAACTCACTATATATATATATAGTGAGTTTATATATAGTTATTATTATAATTACTATTATTATTATAGTTTATATAAAAAAACACTGTCAGAAGTCTCAAATCTCTTGATATGTATGTAACTAATATATGTAATTAACCTATGCAGTCAAAATCAGAGATATGAAGCTAAATATAAGTTTCAAAAAATATGGCTTATTGTCTGTCATAATTGTCATATGTAGAATAAAAACAATCAGTAAGATATATAGAAATTTAAGAAAATGAATATATAGAAATTTAAGAAAAGACCATGTACTATCTTATCCTTTAAGAAAATTGAAAATGATGTTCTTATCAATGATGTATTTATATAAGCACATTTATGTAACAATGAAGAAGATTTGAGTTAAAACAAAACATCTAAGAACATAAAATTTGAGCTCAATATAGAAGGATCAATTAAAATTGCCTTGGTACACATCACAAAATATTTAAATGATAGATAAATTGAAGCAAAGTAGACAGACTTTTCAATGACTTGGGCTTCAGACCCTGGTAAGACAGGAATATAACCACTTGAAGCAGAAGATTTTATCAAATTATTATTCTTTGCAAATTCCAATACATCACATAATGTTCCTAAATTAAAGACTAAGAAACATTCAAATGAAAAGATGTACTTCCAGAATGATGGAATAAGGACCTTAAGAAATACACAGTACTATAAAAGCAAAGAGAACACTAGAAAAAATTATCAAAATCGACTTTTTCAGAACCGTGAAAGATATACTCCAACAGGGGCTCCTGGGTGGCGCTTAGGTTATGATCTCAGAGTTGTGAGATCCAGCTGGGATTGCTCTGTCTGCTTCTCTCCTTTGCCCTCTGCTCCACCACTCCACCCATTTGTGCTCTAGCACTCTCTCTGAAAGAAGGAAAGAAGGAAAGAAGAAAAGAAAGAAAGAAAGAAAGAAAGAAAGAAAGAAAGAAAGAAAAAAGAAGAAAGGAAGAAAGAAAGAAAGAAAGAAGAAAGAAACAAAGAAAGAAGAAAGAAAGAAAGAAAGAAAGAAAGAAAGAAAGAAAGAAAGAGAAAGAAGAAAGAAAGAAAGAAAGAAAGAAAGAAAGAAAGAAAGAAAGAAATCTTTTAAAAAATATATGCTTCAACACACACATAAAACAGAATGGTAAAGAGTAGGTGATATAGTGATTTAAGGCATTTAAGGGTATCTTGTCCAACCATTAGCTGTCCACCAAGCTAATAAACAAGAGACTTCAGTGACTGCAATACAACAGTAAAGACATCAGAGAAATACTTCAGGAAAGTCACTAAACAAACAGTAATGATGTCAACGACAATAAAAACCAGCAACAAAACCAATCCTAGGTGAGAGTGGAGGAATTAGATTCTCACAGTTGCCACATTATATATTATTTGATACCTCTCATAAGTAATTATGAGATAAATTTTTAAAACAGAAAATAATGACTTACACAAAGACAGGAAGAAAATTATTCCTTTAATGAAGAAACATAGATATTGCACTTAAAAACAGAGACTTTAAGTCAGCTATTATAAATCTCTTCAAAGGCCTAAAGAAACTACGTCCAAAGAATTAAAAGAAAGTATGAGGCTGATGCTTCACCACGAGGAGAATATCAACAAAATATATAAGGCTGCTGTTTTATGTAACTCATATGTAAAAGTACAAATGACTTATAAAAAAAAAAAAGATTGACTAGGAAGTTCAACAGCCTATTTGAATTATAGAAAAAGAAGCAGTGAACTTGAAGATATGACAATTGGAATTATTCAAAAAAAGGAATAGAAAGAAGAAGAATGAAGAAAATTTAACAGAAACTCAGAGACCTATGGGATGCCATCAAACATACTAACATTTGCAAAATGAAAATCTCTGAATAGAAAAGAGTAGAAAGTCTACTAAAGCTGTTCTGAAAGATAGAAAGGGCACTTCCAAACCCACTCTATGAGGGCAGCATCACCTTAATTCCAAAAACGGACAAAGATCCCACCTAAAAGGAGAATTATAGACCAATATTCCTGATGAACACAGATGCAAAAATTCTCAACAAGATACTAGCCAATAGGATCCAATAGTACACGACCAGGTGGTATTTATTCCTGGGATGCAAGGTTGGTTCAACACTCTTACAACAATCAACGTGATAGACCAATTCAACAAGTGAAAAACAAGAACCATATGATCCTTTCAATAGATGCAGAGAAAGCATTTGACAAAATACAGCATCCACTCCTGATCAAAATTCTTCAGAGTGCAGGGATAGAGGGAACATTCCTCAGCATCTTAAAAGCACCTACAAAAAGCCCACAGCAAATATCATTCTCAATGGGGAAACACTGGGAGCCTTTCCCCTAAGATCAGGAACACGACAGGGGTGTCCACTCTCACCACTGCTATTCAACATAGTACTAGAAGTCCTAGACTCAGCAATCAGGCAAGAAAAATAAATAAAAGGTATTCAAATTGGCAAAGAAGAAGTCAAACTCTCCCTCTTTGCAGATGACATGATATTGTACGTAGAAAACCCAAAAGACTCCACCTCAAGAGTGCTAGAACTCATACAGCAATTTGGCAGTGTGGCAGGATACAAAATCAATGCCCAGGAATCAGTGGCACTTCTATACACTAATAATGAAACTGAAGAAAGAGAAATTAAGGAGTCAATTCCATTTACAATTGCATCCAAAAGCATAAGATATCTAGGAATAAACCGAACCAAAGAGGTAAAGGATCTATACCCTAAAAACTACATAACACTTCTGAAAGAAATTGTGGAAGACACAAAGAGATGGAAAAATATTCCATACTCATGGATTAGAAGAATTAATATTGTGAAAATGTCAAAGCTACCAAGGGCAATGTACACATTTAATGCAATCCCTATCGAAATACCATGGACTTTCTTCAGAGAGTTGGAACAAATTATCTTAAGATTTGTGTGGAATCAGAAAAGACCCCGAATAGTAAGGGTAATATTGAAAAATAAAACCAGAGCCGGGGGCATCACAATGCTAGATTCAGGTTGTACTACAAAGCTGTGATCATCAAGACAGTGTGGTACTGGCACAAAAACAGACACATAGATCAATGGAACAGAATAGAAAACCCAGAAATGGACCCTCAACTCTATGGTCAACTAATATTCAACAAAGCAGGAAAGACTATCCACTGGAAAAAGGACAGTCTCTTCAATAAATGGTGCTGAGAAAATTGGACACCCACATTCAGAAGAATGAAACTGGACCATTCTCTTACACCACACACAAAGATAAACTCAAAATGGATGAGAACAAGAATCCATCAAAATCCTAGAGGAGAACACAAGCAACACCTTGCAAGATACATCTGTGAAGGCAAGGGAAACAAAATGAATTATTGGGACTTAATCAAGATAAAAAGCTTCTGCACAGTAAAAGAAACAGTCAACAAAACTGACAATCTACAGAATGGGAGAAGATATTTGCAAATGACCTATCAGATAAAAGACTAGTTTCTAAGATCTGTAAAGAACTTATTAAACTCAACAGCAAAGAAACAAACGATCCAGTCATGAAATGGGCAAAAGACATGAAAAGAAATCTCACAGAGGAAGACATAGACATGGCCAACAAGCACATGAGAAAATGCTTCACAACACTTGCCATTAGGTAAAAACAAATCAAAACCACAATGAGATACCACCTCACACCAGGGAGAATGGGGAAAATTAACAAGACAGGAAACAACAAATGTTGGAGAGGATGTGGAGAAAGGGGAACCCTCTTGCATTGTTGGTGGGAATGTGAACTGGTGAAGCCACTCTGGAAAACTGTGTGGAGGTTCCTCAAAGAGTTAAAAATAGAACTTCCCTAGGACCCAGCAATTGCACTGCTGGGGATTTACCCCAAAGATACAGATGCAGTGAAACACCAGGACACTTTCACCCCAATGTTTATAGCAGCAATGTCCACAATTGTCAAACTGTGGAAGGAGCCCTGGTGTCCATTGAAAGATGAATGGATAAAGAAGATGTGGTCTATGTATACAATGGAATATTACTCAGGCATTAGAAACGACAAATACCCACCATTTGCTTTGACGTGGATGGAACTGGAGGGTATTATGCTGAGTGAAATAAGTCAATCGGAGAAGGACAAACATTATATGGTCTCATTGTTTGGGGGAATATAAAAAATAGTGAATGGGAATAAAGGGGAAAGGAGAGGTAATGAGTAGGAAATATCAGTGAGGGTGACAGAACATGGGAGACACCTAACTCTAACTCTGGGAAATGAACATGGAAGACATCTTCCTCTGGTAGTGGAAGGAGAGGTGGGCAGGGGTGTGGGGTGACTGGGTGACAGGCACTGAGGGGGCACTTGTCGGGATGAGCACTGGGTGTTATGCTATATGTTGGCAAATTGAACTCCAGTAAAAAAAAAAAAATACAAAAAAAAAAAAGATGAGAAGACTCGGACTGGAAACAGATCACCAGAAAGACCAGCTATGTGATCAGAACACTTGGGCTTTGAGCCTGCCCAATCTTGGGGAGTGGAGGCGGTTCAGACTGATTAAATTATTGACAATGTGGATGAATTCAATCATGTGTACGAGATGAAGAGCTTAATAAAATCTCTGGACATCAAACTCAAAAAAAAGAAAAAGAAAAAGAAAAGAAAGAAAAGAAAAGAAAAGAAGAAAAGAAAAGAAAAGAAAAGAAAGGAAAGGAAAGGAAAGGAAAGGAAAGGAAAGGAAAGGAAAGGAAAGAAAAGAAAAGAAAAGAAAAGAAAAGAAAAGAAAAGAAAAGAAAAGAAGAAAAGAAAAAAGAAAAAGAGTAGAAAGAAAATTTGAATAGCAAAGATTGTCTCAAAGTTGATTATAAACATTAATGTACACATCCAAGAACTAGATAAATGTTAATCAAACTGTTGAAATCAAATACAAAGAGAAAATCTTGAAAACAGTAAAAGAAAAATTACTTGTCTCTTATAAAGGAACCACAACAAATTAAGATTTGATTTCTCATCATAAACAACAGAAGGCAGAAGGCAATAAGACAACAAAAACAAAGTGCTAAAAGAAAATGATTGTCCATAAAGAATTCTTTATCCAGCAACGTACTCCTTCAAAAATTAAAAAGAAATTAGAACAGTCCCAGATAAATTCTTATTGATCAATTTGAATGATGGAAGTTATGTCAGTATTCTCGTGGCATAAGACATCCTTCCATTTTGTCTCCATTTTTTAAAAAATTTTTAAGATTTTTTTATTTATTTGAGAGAGGTGGAGAAAGAGAGCACAAGCATTGTGTGAAGGACAGGGGGAGAGTGAGAAATAGACACGCCACAGGACAGGGAGCCTGATATGGGGCTTGATCCCAGGATCCTGAGATCATAATCTGATCAGAAGGCAGCTGCTTAACTGACTGAGCCACCCAGGCACCCTTTGTCCCTATTTTTAAATTTGACATTCATTAAATAACAAAAATGCCTCTGTGGGAGTTGTGTAACTCCATACCATATGCCAAAGGACCAGAGTAGAACCTCTTCCATCTGTGCATCAGATAGTAGGCAATCAGACCTTGGTATAGGCTGTGGAAATGGCAAGAGAGTATGAACTGGCTTAAGCCTTTCTTGGACATAGTTGAGGAGCACCTGTAAATTCTAATTTAGATAAACACACACAGATGAGAGCTGTATGGTAACCATTAAGCAGAACCTTTGGTATAAGCACAAAAGATAACAGAATTAGAGCAAACAATCACAGAAAATCACCAATTCACAAAGGTACACAGCAAGAGATGAGAAAAGGAAAATGGATTCACAAAACAACCAGAAAGTGATTAATAAGAGATATTCTGTGCAAATAACCAAAAGGAAGTGAGAGTATCTAAACTTCTATCATACAAAATAGACTTTAAGTTGAAAATGATAAAGAAGACAAAGAAGGTCATTATATAATGATAAATGAGTCACCTTCTCAAGAAGATACAATACTTGTAAGGGTACATACACTCCACATTAGAATGCCTGATTTTTTAGCAAACCTTAACAGATTTGAAGGAAGACAACAATACAATAATAGTAAGGGATTTTAATATCCCATGTTCAGCTATGATTTATCAATCATTAATAATCATTCAGACAGGAAAAAGAAATGTTGGACTATACATACTTTAGACCAAAAGGACATAATAGACATATACAGAACATTTCATCTAGCAGCAGCAGATCACACATTTTTCTCAAGTGCACATGAAACATTCTCGGGGATAGATCATATGATAGGTCACAAAGCGCACTTTGGTAAATTTAAGAACACTGAATTATACCAAATATCATTCCCTACCACAGTATTACAATACTAGATGTCAATAACAATGGGAAAGATAAAAAATTTATAAACGTGGAAACTAAATAACATATTCTGAACATTAATGATCAAAGAAGAAACTAAAAGAGAAGTAAAAATATTTCAAGGAAATATAAAAACATCTCAAAACAAATGAAAATGGAAACATGACATACCAAAACCTATGGGATGCTGTAAAAGGAATTCTAAGAGGAAAGTTTGTAGAGATAAACATATATATTAAGAAAATAAAGTCTCAAACAACAAACTTTATACCTCAAGAATCTTGAAAAAGAACAAACTAACCCTAAAGTTAGCAGAAGAAAGGAGATAACAGAGGAAATAAGTGAAAGAGAGACCAGAAAAATAATAGAAAAGATAAATGAAACTAAGAGATAGTTTTCTGAAAAGATAAAATTGGCAAAACTTTATCTATATTAAGTTAGAAACAAGGAGAGGAGATTCAAATAAATAAAATCAGAGATGAGAAAGGAGACACTACATCTATTACCATAGAGATACAAAGGATCAAAAGAGATTAACAGCTATATGTAAAAAAAATTATAATATAGAATAAATGGATAACTTCTTAAAAACATTTAATCTGCCAAAACTGAATCATGAAGAAATAAAAAATCTGAGGAGACCTGTGATGAATAAAGAAATTGAATCAGTAATCAGAACTTCTCAGCACACAAAGGTCCAGGACCAGATGGTTTCACTACTGATTCTACTAATTATTTAAAGAATTAATGTGAATCCTTTTCAACCTTTTCCAAAAAATTGAAGAGAAGGGAACACTCTGAATCTCATTTTATGAGGCTGGCATTACCCTGATGCCAAAGCCAGATAAGGATACCACAATAAAAGAAAACTAAAAACCAATATCCCTGATGATGTAGATGCAAAAATTCTCCATAAAATATAAGCAAACCAAATTCAACAACACAATTCATGTTCAACTGAGATTTATTCTTGGTTTGCAAGGATGGTTCAACATACAAAAGTCAATTATGTGATAAACCACATTAATACTATGAAAGATACTATATACTAGCTAATGAAATATTTGAAAAATAAAGAAAACATTCTCATTTACAATAGCATCAAAAACAAAACAAAAACATTTAATCAAGAAAGAGAAATATCTGTGCAATGAAAACTATGAGACTGATGAAAGAAATGGAAGAAGACACAAATAGAAAGATATCTTGTGTTCATGTATTAGAAGAATTAATATTATTAAACTGTCCATACTACCCATAGTGATATATCGATTCAATGCAATCAATATCAAAATTCCAATGACATTTTTCACAGAAATAGAAAAAAAAATCCTGAAACATACAATATCACAAAGAAACGAAAGATTCAAAGCTTTCTTGAGAAAGAAAAACAAAGCTGAGAGCACCACACTTCACAATTTCAAATCTCATTACAGTTATACTAATCAAAATGACATAGTACTGGCATAAAAATTGACACATAGACCAAATCAACAGAATTGAAACCTAGAAATAAACTCCCACATATATGGTCAACTAATATTTGACAATGGATACAAGAGTACTCAATGGAGAAGAATAATCTCCTTAATAAATGGTGTTGAGAAAACTGGGTAAACACATGAAGAAAAAATGGAATTGAACCCATATTTTACACCACTTACACAAATTAGCTTGACCTGTAACTATAAAACTCCTAGAAGAAAAAGTAGGGAAAAAGCTCTTTGACATTATTCTTAACAACTTTTTTTTTTTTTAAAGATTTCATTTATTTATTCATGAGAGACACAGGCAGAGGGAGAAGCAGGCTCCACGCAGGGAGCCTGATGTTGGACTTGATCCTGGGACCCCAGGATCAGGCCCTGAGCTGAAGGCAGGTGCTAAACCCTGAGCCACCCAGGGATCCCCAATTCTTAACAACTTTTGCTGCTGTTGCTGTTGTTTGGATATGATAACAAAGGCATAAAAGTAACAGAAGCAAAAAATAATGCATGGGACTATATCAAACCTAAAAGCTTCTGCGCCACAAAAGAAGTGATCAACAAAATGAAAGGCGGCATGTGGAATGGGAGAAAATATTTGCAAACTGTATATCAGATACAGTTTATATCCAAAATATTTAAAGAACTCAAGCAACTCAGTAATAATAATTTTTAAAAAATCAAATTTGAAAATGAGCCACAGGAGCAAACTAGACATTTTTCTGAAGAAGACATCCAAATGACCAACAGGTACATGAAGAGATGATCAACATCACTAATCATCAGAGAAATGCAAATCAAAACCACAAGATATCACCTCACACCTGTGAAAATGGCTGTCATCAAAAAGACAAGAGATAACAAGTATTGGCAAAATGTGGAGAAAAGGCAACCCTTTGCACTATTGGTGGGAATGGAAACTGGTTCAGCCACTATTGAAAATAGTATGGAAGCTACTCAAAAAATTAAAAATAGAACCACCATATATTTAAGCAATACCACTTTCGTTATATCGAAAATAAATGACATCAGGATATTGAAAAAATATCTGCACCCCTACATTCACTGTAGCATTATTTATAATAGCCAAGACCCAAAACACAACCTAAGTATCCATGAATGAATTACTGGATAAAGAAGATGTGGTCTATAGATACAAAGTAATATTATTTAGCCGTGAGAAAGAAGGAAATCCTGTCATTTGCAACAACATGGATTGACTTTGAGCACATTATGCTAAGTGAGATAATAAAGACAGAGAAAGACAAATATTGTATTATATCATATATTTGGGAATCTTAAAAAGCCAAACTTCCAGAAACAGGGAGTAGAATCATGCTACCAGAGTAAGGATTGGGGAAGATGGGGAAATATTAGTCAAAGGGTACAAACTTGCAGTTAGAAGAGAAATACATTGTGGAGATCTAATGCACAGCACATTAGAATCAACAATACTATGTTATATCCTTCCAAGGTGCTAAAAGACTTGTGGTAAATGTTCTTATCACAAAAAAGAAATGATAAGTGTGTGACATGATAGGGATGTTATTTAACATAATGGAGGGTAATCATATTACAATTACATAATCTTATCAAATGAACACATTTGCACATCCTAAACCTACACAATGTTAAAAGTCAATTATTATCTTTTATCTTATTTTTTTTTAAAAGTGAGATTGTATATGTAAAACACCTAAGGGACATCCAAGGAAACTTGGATTATGATTGAAATGTAATGATATACCTTTTTTTTTTTGAGAATGTATCTATGTTTATAAATATTTTTGTTCACATAATTTCCATTATGCCAATGTTTCTCAAAATTGTGAGAGCTCATAGAGTGCCAGAGAATATATTTGCAGGTTTTCATGATTAAGAAACATTATATTGAAATCTAATGATTTTTATTTTAAGTTTAAACCCCATAATTTTAACATCCTCATGATCCATGGTATTTTAATTTCTCATGGAGAATCTGTACACTATAGAAAACATGTCCGTATACTTTCTAGGCTGATAATCTTCAGAGAGATATTTCTTAGAAATTTATAATTTAAATAAGTAATCAAGTCTCCACCTATAAATAAGAATGGCTCAAGGAGTTTATAAAAGAGGTTCCAAATAAAGGAAACAATGAGGAAAAAGAGGAAAGAAATTGAAGTACAGGATCATAGCAAGAAAAATTGAGGAAGCAATACATAAAAAAAGTCTCTGAGTTCTTGGAACAATTTGTGTACTAATAAACTTTCTCTTGGTACCACTTTTTAAAGTATATCTGCTCATACTTCCTGCATTTCCGTTTTCTTTCATTCTTTTCCTCATTTACCTCTGGCCTACAGTGGCATTACTAATTGCCTCAAAGCCATATCAATGGAAGAATTTATGCATGCATGTGTGTATAAAGTGAACACTTATGTTCTTCTTTTTCTTTATATGAACTTGAGAGAGGCCTTTTTTTATTTCTTTCTGACAGCGGAGCTTGGCTTGATACCTTATTATCAGTAGGTCAGATTTATATGAGAATGTTAATTAGAGGATAGAAACAGTGACTTTGGTCTTTGGAAGAAAGTTAATTTTTCAAATAAACATACATATATATTGCATTTCAGATAAATAGTGCCTTTTGCACTGAATCACAGTAAATAAGATAATATCTGAGATTTATACCTCATATTGTTTATCAAAGATAAGAAATTCTCTAAGTATAGGCAAAAAGACTGAGCAAAGTAAGACAGAAGTTAAATAGAATTTTTTCTGTATAAAAATCACGTTATAAATTTTTATTAAAAATGAGAAATTTAATCTTTATAATCATATATGTATTGTTGCTATGTTTAGTGGATATCACTCACATATGCTCAATTTAGTCCAGGTGATATTTTGGGAAGATTTTTGCCCTTCCAGTTACTTATTAAAAGAGAAACATGAAAAATGATGCAGAACTAAGACATAAAGGTAGCAACTTCACAAAGAGGAATGAATCATTGCACATTCAACAATGGATCTCATCAAAATTGTTCTTAGCATCACATACTTTACATTCAATGGTCAATCTATGAACAAACTAGTGACTGAGCTATGGGTTCCCCATCTCATTTATCATAGCAGAACTATATCTTTCGCATTTCAAGAAAATTACAGAAAATAAAACTGCAATAAAACCAAAAAGCTGGAAACAGAGATGACACCCATGACAACATTAAAAAAAGGATACTGAAGATGTGCAGCCATCCGCTCAACTTACAATTAATGCAGCACAAGATCGATGTCTGACTTTTCCTGGTGCAATTTCTGACTGAACCTGAGACAGAACCCAATGGGAATGTACCAGAGACATGAAAAAATGCTCACCAAAATAGGTTTTATTATTAATTATAACTGATACATGTATCATATATATATATACATATATATATATATATGCATTTCCCTGTGGTTCAACTTTAATCCAGTGAAAATATGTAAATATATAACATTTGTTCATCTAAACCATCGCTGAGATGAATCTATGATTCAGATATGAGCTAATACAATGCATTTCTCCCAAGATGCTCATTCTTGGCTATAATCATTTCTCATCTGGGGCATTTCAACTAGGTAGACTTGTCCTGAAGTAGCTATTCAAACTAGAAACTCTGGATCACATGTTTGTGTATGTATATGAATCGAAAAGAGGCAGGTAAGAATAGGGTGAAGTGGATCTTTAAGGATAAACCTAAATAATATAGACTGTTTTCGTAATGTTTTAAAAACTAGGGGATCCCTGGGTGGCTCAGCAGTTTAGCACCTGCCTTTAGCCCAGGCTGTGATCCTGGAGTCACGGGATCGAGTCCCGCATCGGACTTCCTACATGGAGCCTGCTTCTCTCTCTGCTTCTCTCTCTCTCTCTCTTCCCCTCGCGTTTCTCTCATGAATAAACAAATAAATAAATAAATAAATATAAATAAATAAAAACTAGACTAACCTATACTCTTGCAAAGCTATTGGTCAGGGGTCTTTAAATGCAGATAAATGTGCCCCCATGAGCATGAGAAGAAAAATTTTAGGATTTCTATTCATATTTTGCCTTCTATTTCTCAATGTATACCTTTACATAAAATATATTAATATTATATAAGTAATATACGAGGGATGTTGGAGCAAAGACTTCCAGTAAAATATAAAAAGATATGGATATTGAAAACATCCTCTTCCAGACTGTGCTTTGCCTATTTACTCTCCGTGGTGTCTTTTAATGAGTGAAAGACCTTAATTTTAATATAATTTATTGTATTTTTAATATAATTTTTTCCTTCTGGAGAAGCATTCTGTGTACTGTTTAAAAAACTACTGCTCCAAGCTCTTAAATATTTTTTCCTGTATGTTTTATTGTAAAAAAATATTAATGCTTTGTAATTCACAGTTAGCTATAAAAATTATCTGGAATATTTTTCCTGCGTAATTTGAGGTAAGGGTCAAGACTCATTCTTTTAATGGATAGACACGCACCTGTTATTGAAAATGCCATTCTTTTAAATCTTCAGTGCAGTACTAAGTTAGATAAGATCAAGACAACTCATTTCTACAATTAAATAGTAAACTTCAGAAGAGCATGACAATGTTTTATAACTTTTTTCCGAGTACATCATCAACACTGATCAAAGGGCAAAAGTCATCAGGAGATAAACGGTGTTATACACACTGTTTACTACATTAGTATTTTTTAATTGCTTGTTATTTTCAGAATAAAAATCCATTTGTACTCTTAAACCACATGTTATTATTCCACCTAATTAAGCTGATACTTAGAATAATTCTTATAACCGAATAACTAAAAACAAATCATCCTTTAATTTAGTTTTTTTCCCATGTTGCTGGGCATCTATTAAATTAGTTAAGCATTGATAATACTTAGTATATTCATAGGTCCTAGCACATAGTAGATAGTAAAGAAATACCTTTGAACAAATAAATGAAAAATCTTATTTTTCAGATGCTTCACTCATAACAGAGAGAAAGCTAATGTATCAAAATCAAAAGGGAATAAAAGGAATATTTCTTAATTTCTAAGACACATGAGTTAGTTTATTTTTTTGCAAGTTTGTATGTTTTTGTCTATGCATGTATGTGCTTGTATAAATTCTCCTATATTCTTCATATTTATTGATTCATAAGATAAGTTACAATAAAAAGGTTAATATCTCTTCAGGTTAGGGATATATTTTAATTTGTTTATATAGCACAAGAAAATGTCACTTTTTCTGAAACACAATCCTATAGCAAGAGCTGACAACTCTAAATGCTGTATAGCCATCCTCTGGGATGTTTCCTCCTCACAAAAGTCTTACCACGATAGTCTGAGAACATTCCTAATGTGTGGCAAAGTTGTCTACCAAAATTTACAGTGCTACTTTAAATATATATCAGTGAAAAAAATCTAGTAAGGATATAATGCAGCAGAAATCCATTCATTCATTCATTCACTCATTCAAGCACAGTATTAGGATCTGAGAGTGAAACAATGATAAATGATTCTGATGTGCTTCGGGCTCTGATATATCACTCTTGCATGGAAAGGAAACCAATTTAGGTTTCTGGGTGACAGGTGAAAGGAAGGTAAATTTGGAGGTCAGGGATGCTAGGAAGATGCATATTTAGTTGAAGTTTCTACCTGCAAGACAGAGATTATTTTCCCTCTGTTTCTCTGTCTGTCTCTTTCTCCAACATAATTTCTTTAGCTCAAGTTGAGAGTAGAGCCTATACTTATAGTGAATGCATACAAACACTAATAAAGTACATCTAGAAGTCTTTTTATTCAGCTAGTTGAATATGCATTGCTAAAACTCAGGTACCATATAGAATAAAATATAATATACTTGATATATGGCCCTTCATACTCAAGGTATCCCAAAGCACTTTACAGAGCAATGACTTAGATAATGTAGTGCAGTGATTGTGTTGGCAAACTTGACTGTCATTACTAACTCAGCAATAGATCACACTATAGCCTTGAACATTATAACCTGTTTGAGTGAAAGAAGCAAAGTTAGCTAAAATTTTGAGAATTATATCCTGATAGGTTTCTAAAATGACTTCCTGTATTGTTATTTTTCTTCTAAGTCTGATGTTTTATTTAAACAACACGCTATTCCTTTTTCCCAGATTTTATCCATCCGATGGCACAGGCATTGGTGCAAAAATTTTTATTAGATTGTACATTCAAGGAAGAATAACCTGAAAATTATAAATTAGAATCCAGTTCAAGTTTTATGAATTTAAATCTATTTTTCAACCAAAAATTTAAGTGTTCCACAGATAAAGCTAGGAGTTGTGTGTGTGTTGTCGCCTTTTAATGGGAGGAGGGCATCAAGTACTGAAAAAAATATATACCTATTATAATAATTTATTTTATAGATATCTGTGATATACAGTCCTAAGAATTTCATGTATTTTACTTTCAATCCTCATATGAACCGTATGAAATATACCCTATTACCTCCATCTTGCATGTGAAGAAACAGGTGCAGATACTAGGGAACTCATTCAAGATCATACTGTTAATAAGTAGGAAAGTAGTCTTTAAACCTAGCTCTCTCTTGCTCCAAAGTGTATGATTCTTCCCCTACATGAAGCAGTCTATGAACTCTATAAAGGCAAAGAATGTGTTGATTATGCTTCATTCAAAATTGAAATTGGAAAGTAATTTGACTATAATGCTAATGTATATAGACTAAGATTATACCTCAAGTATAAGGCATAAAATACTAATGAAGTTCATTGTAACAGTAACAAATGAAACTATCTTGAAGTTTCAAAATAATTTCAGATGAAAAAAATAATAAAAATAATTATTTCAAACACTTCCAATATTCAAAAGCAGTCTCTGTTACTACTTGTGGAAGCAAACCTCTCGAACTGAAGGTTAATAAATGTAAGGTCAGGGTGAAAGTCTAATCATTCTCTCAGGTAAATTATTTAACTTTATATAACATTTGGTCATGAAAATAAGATTATGTACTTAAACATCCATTACCTATTAGGTATAAAATTCTAAGCTAGGGATTGTGGAATTACAAATATGCTGGATACTGCTCTCAAGAAACTTACATTTCAGTATTTGTACTTAAATTTCAAAATGCAGGAATTAATCAATAAAATGAAAGAACAAAGGAAAAAGTACTCAAAATACAAAATATAAAAGAGTTCCAGCAGAGAGGTTAAGGAGGACTAATAATTAAAAAGTATTTTACTTAGACAATTGTCCAAGTACAACTGTACAGTTAACATACATGATGCTGTCTTCTCTCCCCAATATTGTCCTTCACCCTGCTTTTATATATTGATCAATAACATCATCATATATTCAGTCAGACACTTACTCAAGAAATCTATGCTTTCCCTTTGGCATTTCTTCTTCATAGAGTTCACCCGACATGAAAGCTGGCAATTCTAGTAGTCAATGGATATTTCTTTTCCATGAACTTTGTCCTCTTTTCCTCATTCTCATGGTAGTCCAAACTTCTTTTACCTCTCATTTAGATTATCCCCAATGTCCATCCACATCTGGATTTGCCACATTTCAATCTTCTCTTCATATAGTAGTGAAAGTTACCTTCAATAATGCAGATATCATCTCCATGCTTCAATTTGCATCTTAGTCCTCAGTTTAATTCACACTTCTTCATTTATTTTACTGGGGCCATTTTTGATGACAGCTGCTTATTTTCATGTCATTTCCCCCACTTCCCACTCTATCTACTAACCTCAGTTCATGTAAGCACTTAAAATTCTTAGAGCACACTCTGATTCCCAGTATTAAGACTTCTGCAACAAACTGTTCCAATTGTTTGAATGCTCCCACAACACATACTAATGTTTCAGATTATAGCTAAGCATTCACTTCCCTCAGGCTCATGCTCACTGAGTCTTATAGAAAACCACACACTGCTTTGTGTACCTTCACTGTATTTTCTCGAATGGCATTTTTCACTCGCGTTGTAATCTCCCTCTGTATACCTCACCTCACTAGACTTTAAGCACCACACAAACAATATCTGGCACATATTAGTAAAATGAATTAAAAATGTATTAATTTTTCTAGCTCTTCTCAAGATCGTAATTTAATTAAAGTTTAGCCTCATTAAAATTAACTTGTCAGTATTGCTTTGCAAAGTTTTATAATGGATTGAAGAGGAGAGTGTTTGTCATATATCCTGTCAAGGTCCATCTTGCTCTCTAGAACATATTCACTTCCAAGTATGGTAGATTAGAACAGTGACTCCCACAAAGATGTTCATATCCTAATTCCCAGGACCTGTAAAAACTTAGGTGGCAAAGAGGCTTTACAGGTATAATTAAGTTAAGGATTTTGTGTTGGACAGATAATCTTGGATTATCTAATGGCTCACTGAAATCACAAAGGTTCTTAAACCAGGGGTGCAGCAGTATCAAAGCATGAATGGGAAATGTGGCATGATGGAGGCAAGGGTTGAGATGATTTAAGAAAGAATCTGTGAGACAAGGAATATAAGCTACCTTCAGAACCTGAAACAGACAGAAAGTAGATTCCACTCAGAGCCTCCAGAAGAAACTAGCCCTGTTGATACCTTGACTTCAGCCCATTGATTTTGGACTTAGAATTTCCAGAAATTTAAGAGAGTGACTTTGAGTTGTTTTAAGCCATGAAATTTATTACAGTTTGTTACAAGAGCCATAGAAAACAAATACACATAGTGAGTGTCACATAGAAGGAAAGCAATACATACTTATTAGATGAATGAAATAAGACCCTAAGGACAATGGTACCTGAAGGTATAACTGAAAAACAAAAACAAAAACAAAAACAAGAACAAAAACAACATGATACCACAAAGTCAGTTTAAGGAGCCCATAGTCACAGAAGGTTAGTCTAGTTTTTGGAAGTGTTGATTAGAAATAATTTTAAGGAAAAAAAAAAGGAAATAATTTTAAGAAAAAAACGCAGATGGAAGCAAAAATATCTGATGAATTGAAGGTTGCAGAATAGAAGCATTTGCTTCTTAAAATGATAATATGTACCAGAAACACCTGAAAGGCTGAGTAGCTACTCCCAGATTCAGAATTTAGAATGGGACTCGAAACTTTCCATTTTTGAGATGCCTGGGTGGTTCAGTGTTTGAGCATCTGCCTTTGGCTCAAGTCATGATGCCGGGTTCTGGGATTGAGTCTTGCATCAGGGTCCCCACAGGGAGCCTGTTTCTCCCTCTGCCTCTGTCTCTACCTCTCTGTGGGTCTCTCATGAATAAATAAATAAAATCTTTAAAAAAAAATCTTTCCATTTTTAACAAGCTCCAGGTAAAGGTGCTGCTCTTGGACCATGGGTCACATGTTGAGAACCATCAGGTTAGAGAAATATCTATTATTTTTGATTCTCCTTGTTTTTATCATCAACTAATTTTAATAGTTGGTCTGTTTCATGTTTTCAAACATCCCTTATGTGGCTTTTATATTTTATTCATATTCGAAATATTTCAAAAAATGTTTGAATCTTCAGATTAATTAGCCTTCATTTTATATGTAAAAGGTCTATACTTATTTTAAGTTGAAGAAACAGCTGAAATTACTTACATTTCATGAGATAATTATTTTTAAAAGGGGAGGTTTCCTGAATATACAAAACTGCTAAAGACCCCAAAATCTTCAATCTAATTTCTTAAATATTGATGAATTGAGACATTTGGAGGAATCGTGGAAGAATTTTAACTTTAAAAAATAATAATTTTGAATAAAAAAGATATCAAGAGTATATAATCTGTGATTCCATTTCTGTCACATTCAAAAAGCAGATTAAATTAGGGGCAGGTGGTAACTGGAAAGAAGCTCAAGGGAGACTATGGGCTGATGTTAAGGTTCTGTTGGTTAATTTGATTACACATGCACTTATTAAACTATATACTTATTGCCTATTTTTATACATGCATTTTATTTTTTATTATAAACACTTATTACAAAAACCTGAAAGAATTGTTTCACATGTGTTTTCTACAGAGTGTTTTGCTTGTGTTTGGGTCTTTTTATGTAAAGTCCCTTGAAATGATTTATCTTCTGGCAAAATGGTTCAGATCTATTTTAGATGGATACTGTGACATGACTATTTCCTGAGCTTATTCTCTAGCACAAGTAGTTTTTAAAAAGTGAAAAAGTCTGTTGCTTTCAAATACTTTTAATAAGCACTTATTGGATTTTTAACACTTGTCTACATGAATCTTATAAGTGCATCACATGTGTACACGAGACAATTTATGTGAGGCCTTTTATTTAAAGAATTAAATATCACTCTTAGTGTATACAAGGTAAAATAGAGAAGTGCAAAAAATTTCGTTTTTTTTTGTTTTTAAAATTATCTTACAATATGATGAAATTGAAAATTCACTATTGTGTTTATCTTAGTTTTTAATTTATTCTTTCCCTTCTCTTGCCTATAATCTATTCCAAGAACATTGTGTCATAGTTAGCTGCATTATAAAGAGGTGAAATAATTGGTTATTCAGTCAGTGATTCTACTGGATTAAAAACAAGACAGGTTGGTAATGATCCAGCCAAAGTGAATAAAAAGAGAACAGGTAAGCACATATGGTACAACATCTGCTTTCAAACTTAGAAAATATCTTCTCTAATCCCTGAAGCTTTCTGGCTTTTCTTCTTAATTCTCTTTCTTTGCAGAAAGCACTGTGAAAACATATCCTGACTATTTTTTACATTTATTATAATTTTTCCAAATATTAAATCACTACAATTTCCATTTCACAGTTTCTGATCCTATCACAAAAGCTTCTGAATACCGAAGCAAATAGATTTAGAATAGTTAAACATAATACTGAATCTGACTCTCAAAAATCTTTCTCATCTTTAAGTGTATTCAGCCTGTTTCATTCTTTATCTTTTATGATAGAGAGTGTTTTTGATTTTTTAAAAGCTTGTCAATACATTATAGGAATTTTATATAAACAAGTGTATTATATATTTTACTTGTATTATTCTTTATCTTCACCAAAGATAGCTGAATGCACTCAGGCACCATTCTGAACACCATAGTGCTTTGAAAATACATTTTAATCTTTTCTTTACTTTCCACAATGACTTTAATTTGCTATCTGAATGAGGAATTTAGTTTTAAAATGCATTGTTTTGATTCTTGATAATTCAGGATTTCTGATAATTCAGAAATTCAGGTTAATCTATAAAAAGTATTTTCCTGTTTATTGGGTAAACAGGTTCTACAAACAAGAACTTAAAAGAGATCTTCCAATTGTATAAATATTCATTATTTAATTATTGAAGAATAATTATTCAACAATATTTACTTGTTCAAATCTCTAACATCAACCAATGACTTTTCACAATAATTTTGCTACATTCCTGCAAATCGATTCAACCCTTTACTGAGCACCTACTGCACCATGAATTTTTCTGACATCCATCTCATTGACCCTCACAACTATCTTGAAAGGCATTATCTCCACTACACAGACTAGAAAGTCACCTTAGAGCTAGTGAAAGTGAGTTTGAGGTCATAAAGCTGGTCAAAAGGAAGCTGGCTCCTTATTCCAAACTCGACCTCTTTGATTCCATAACCTGTGTACCCCCTGAATCTGTTAGTGTATCGTATCATAATGCTTATTAATTTTAATGTGTCTTCTATTTGAATTAAGAATTCATATAAAATTCTAAATTCTATATGTAATGAGGAATATTGCATTCATTTTTTAGAATCAGTGTAACAACCATTCCTTTAGTGACAGCAATGGGAAGATATTACCGATAAGAAAATTCAGAGAAACATGATAAAGGCCAGTGATGAAGATTGCTTTTGGAAGACTTAAAACATTGTGGTGAACTTTTATTACCTCTAATGATTAAGATGTGTTTGAAAGATTCACTAATTCACTTAAGTCATCAAATTTACAGTTAGAAAATTATCTCTTTAATATTCTCAATACTAAAGAATATTTCGAAAGAAGCTGTTTATGTTTACTTGTCTCTAAAACAGAACAAAATTGATATGTTTAATCTACTTCAATGTTGTTCTTAAGTAATTCCATAGTTTCACCTTCTTTTGTATTATGGCCCCACACAAAAGGTAATACATTTATAAAATACATTTCTTACCTCTTTATTTTTATGTAGATTAGCTTTTGAATCACTGAATTTTTTCTATTTCTTTGCTACTGATAATCATTTCTTGCCATGTAATAGATTTTAAATGAAAAAAGTATGACCATTAGTTTCCTTTTACTTGTGCATATAATTGGTTCATTGTGACCATGAGTTATCATCAAGTGATATGAGATTACTCAGCAAGTGTTCATGTTATTATTAGTCAACCATTTTGTACTGTCAGCATCTGTTTCAATATTATCCTTAGATTATTCTAATCTGACTTATTGTCTTTAGATAAAGATCCTCAGTAAAAATGTACACATCCAACATTGTAATAATGGAGGAAGGAAGAAGAGTTTATCCAGAGAGAAATACAATGTAAGTGAATTTGGTGTTAAAGTACCAGGTGATACAATGCTATTGTACTGTATTCCGCATTCACAAAAAAAAAAAAAAAAAATCAATGACTCCTCAAGTGCATTTACTAAAAAGAAAACAGGATGAAAAAAAGAGAAAGGAGATGGATGGAAATAATCAGCTCTCTTCTCCTGGCAGGCAGGAGTCCTGCTAAGCAGACTCCTTAGGGAGAGAGGGAATATCATTTTCCTGCCTGTCCAGGACTAAAGCTGCTACAGAACAGAAATGTATGGCTTTCTTAGGAACTGTCATTTTTGTGGTGGGGAAGATTTAGGGGACTTATCCAGCAGCCTGGAATACTATATAATAAAAGCTTCATTTTTTTTTAATTGCAGTGGCCCAACAGGATTCCCTTCCAGCATGGCCACAAACTTTGCCCATGATTGCTACATCCCTTAGCCAAAAATGATTCGTTAGTGTGGAGTCTAGGGGTTGTGTTTCTCTTCCCTTCTGCCTAACATGACTTTGTCTTCCCTCAAACATTTCTTGAGTGGCCTTAAAACAACTTCTCCTCCTTTGTAATGGGATTGATTAGTCATAGAATCAAATAAATATTTTTCAATTATATCACGTATATATACATAATAATCATAGTTTTCTGGTTATTTGTTTTATGATGGTTCTATTTGTATTAGGAGAAAAATCTATTACAGAAAGTTAAAATGCCTGCCAACCTAAAGAAGTATTCCAGAAGTTACATTTTCAATTGGGTTCAGAAATTATATAAGCACAGTAGGGCCCAAAGTCCATAAACTGGTTTATCTAATCTCTTTTTGTGGAAATTATAAATCTAGCTATTAAATATGAAGCTATCTCTAAACCTTATAAAAGCATATAATTTGCTCTCTACTTAACTATGCATTTTAACTATTTATTTAAATAGGAATTTATTATTAACACAAATGTGCCTCATTGACAATTTAATAGGCCTTTCCTTGTGTAGTAGAGCAACATCTTCATATGCTTCCTCTCATAGACTCTTAGCATCTTCTACAAATTAATAAATAATACGGGTCTATCTCCATTGCTAGATGGTAAAGGTGAGTAGAGATGGGTTATTTATCAGAGTCTAGCTTTAAAAGTCTAAGTACAGAAGTGTGTGTGTATATACATATATATATACATATATATGAACACAAATTATATTTTGTCTCTTTTTTCAGAATTAAGTCTTCAGCTCTCAGCATGTTCTAAGACTAGAATTTTCTTTTTTTCTTTCCACATGGCTGATGGCTACACAGAAAAAAGTCTTTAGAGCCAGCTCTACCTATTTAGTTGATCCCAACTTGATATATGTAATTGACAATGGACAGTAAAGTTTTTCGACTCAGGCTGAGATTAAGAAATTTAAATGTAAAATAGCTTACTTTATCATTGACTCCATATCTTTACCATGAAGATCATAATGAATGAAAAATATAACTAGATTAGAATTACAAAAAGTATTGCTTTTACTGATGTTCACAATTTATAAGTTATTTAATCACTGACTCTCAAACTGCTAAATCTTTTGCTTTTTTTTTTTTTTTTTTTTTTACTTCTTTCCATTCAAGTGCACTCTACTGAATGCACTCAAATCTTTCCTACTTTTTGTGCCTCTTAGTAGCTTCTATCAGAGTTGTCCTAGGAGTATGGGTCTCCTACTAGGTAAATATCTTAGGCACTGACTACCCTTTCACTACTTAGATTTTTATATACATATACAAGGTCATTTGAGTTTGTATATAATCCATGTTGATATCATTACTTTTTAACTGGTTGGGTTCCTTCTCTATGACTGATTTTCGATGCTAGCAGAGAGAATGACACTCCTAGTAATTTTTTCCCCAGGCATTTAATGACACACAACTGAATTGTCATTAAAATTTGCATGATCTAAGAAATAACTTTTGATCAAACTTAGTTTGGTTTGAAACCAAACTAACATAAGCATAAAAAAAATTGTTATAAGTTTTCTGATTTTACAGTCACTTTCTTTTTGTTATAAAATTAAAAAGAAAAAGCCTTTATAGAAAGACTGATTGGTGTAAGTATATTTTTCCTTTTATAAAAGCAACCAATTTTATGCATTTAAAAATGTATGCATTTATTCAAATATGAAACATGAGAGACAAAGAGAAAGAAAACTTACGGTAATGATATTTATTGATAAAAAATTTTCAGCATATACTCAGTTAATATTGGTGGATAAGTATGATAGAAAGTACTTGTTCAAATTTGTGGCATCATTATACATTAATTGTCTCACATAATTCTGCAATGTGTTATTTACTACCAGGAAAACATAAAACAGATTATCATTTCTTTGTGTTCATATTTATATAATCATGCCTGGGTTACAAAGTTTGTATTTTAAATTATTTTTCCATAAATACTTGAATAATCATCTCATTTATAGAGATAAACTTATACTAGATTTGTTAGAAAAATTATCATATATATTTTTAGGGAAATGCATTAATGCTATATATTTATTTATTGTTTTTCTTTCATTTGTTTTCATGTGGTCTGACGAGAGCTTCTCTTAGGTTAACAGGAGATGGCTAATACCAGCCAGAAAGTACAGAGATAGTATGCCTTGTGAAATAAAAAAAATCTATTTGATACGTCTACATTTGCTATTTTTAATAGAGCTGTTTTTTCTTTTATTTTTTTCTCAATAAATGATACTTTTACAGTCCATTGGTGGGACAGAGAGGTGAAACTGGATCTTTGAAGGCCTCTGTTGTCACCTCTATCATTATTCTGCTCCAATGACAACACAGAGTGTACTGTCAACGTCCTCCAGGTAATACCCTTATTACATGTGTCATTAGAGGATGTTTGCCATATCTGCTTTAACACCACAGACATTTTAAGTAGGTTATTCCATCACTTTGCCATTTTGATTATGACAACAAAATGACACCATATTGAAATGGATTTTGGAAAGAAAGGCTAACTGTCCAAAGAGGTCCATGCTCATTCTAATTAAAATTGGCTTAGGTGGCACAACCTTCATAATTCAGCGTATGACTATGAAGGATATGCATGTTGAAAACCTTCTTTGCTCATTAGTGCTATTCCTGTCAGACACTACTACCTGCTCTTTTCTTAATGAATGCTAAGCCATCTCTTTAGAAGATTGTGCTGCTTCCCTGAACTGAAGGAACTGTCTTAATTCCTTCCAAGTTCGTCAGGAGTAAAATCGGGGAGTCACCTCTTTGACATTTCTCAACCTCTGTACTTATTTATCTCTTTGAGACCCTGCGCTCCAGAGATATCACTGTCTTAATTAAGAAGAAGGATGTGACCATGGTAAATTGACTGATTTCATTGATTAAGGACTAGCTGTACAAGTAACATTGATTTTAACAGTGGGTCTACATAAATGTAATTGTTCGAACATGGGGCTGCATAATTATGGTGATGTACGAGAATAGTTGGTTTGTCCTTTTCAACCTTCACTAACATTCTTTTGCATGATAATGTACCTTGTGCAATTAGCAGAAATTTTAAATGTTACAAAATGTCTTTTGTGAAGACATGAAGTAATAATTATATTCTAATTTAATTCAACAACATCAGACAGTTTTTCTTTTCCTTTCTTTTCATCTTTTTTTCTTTTTTGTACATATAAGATCCTACATATGGTAACATGAATATTGCCTTTTACTTTCTATTACCTATGATCAGTCCATACAAATATGTGCAAATAACTTGTTTTTATTTCAAAATAAATATACTACATATGTTTTGAAACTCAATAACATGCTATTAAATAAACTTTTAAAATTGCCATACCAGTGCTAAAATCCAAAGAAAGTACATATTATCATCCTATATAATTATGAAAAAATATCTAAAGGTCACTGAGTTTGTAGAAGATAGGTGATTATTAAATTATTTGTTAAATTGTTCTTTAAAAGAACAAACATATATAAGTCACAAAGACTATATTGTTTTATTTGCCACTACTATTTTTAAATGAGAAGACATAAATAAAATTTTCTAGGACTTCACTGTAGAAGCCTTATCTAATTGGAACTAGAGTCTCAAATAGATAAAGTCCAGTGTACAGGCAGTCAAGTATGTTGATGTTTAATGAAATTAAATTCTAACCTATATATAGTGAAATTGAAAAAAAATAAAGAGAAAGTAGTCACAAATTTACCTAGATAAAAGAATATAGGTTAGTGAATCAAGAGCATTGGATTTTTGTCATAAACCTGCCACTAATTAGTTCTGTGACCTTTTGTAGCTGTGTACCATACATAATAAAAAGTAGCTTGTAAAATAATGCAAGGGCTTATTCTTCATATGGGCCTATATTTTTTATCCATTGGTAGGCTAGCTAAAAGAATTTTATAAAATATCGGGAAAAATACTAAGTTGACTGTTTATATGCTTGCTTGTTTATTGATTGGTTGATTTTGAGATGGTTAGTGTTTGCAGTTTGAACTAGAATGGAAGATTAATAACTAAACCAATGGTAGTACTATTCCCCATATGCCATTAATATCTGAAGGCTTGCTATACAATCACATGGTCTTCTTTTTATAACCTGCACTCTGTTCCTCTACCTTACACATGTATGTAACAGGGATAATAGATTTCAAATGCCATCCAACGGTGTTGCATTATCAATGAAATAATTTATCTTCCTGCATCTCATCCTTCATTGAAGCCAAGCCTAGCACTTTCCTCTTCTACTTCCCACATCAGAGAGAAGGATATATAATCCTACCTAATAGCTATAGGAAGTAGAAGATTGATAGTATCATGGAACATGGGAGGAATATGGGAGATGGAGTTATTTAATGCAAGCACTCTACCATGAGTGTTCTCAATTCCTTTCACTGTACCAGAATCCCTGAGAAGTGTGTGTGCGTGTGTGTGTGTGTGTGTGTGTGTGTGTGTTTGGTGTGTGTAATTTGATAGGAGATGGTAAAAGCCAGAAACAAAAGATGATTTTGTTGGGATCCTCATTTGGAAGACTGACCTGCAGATGGTTCTCTGTTAATTCAGGGTAACTGTCCTGGAGTAAAAAGTAACACCATAGCACATTAGAGAGAACCAACACTCTCACCTTCCATGAGATGGAAAAGAATCCTATGTGATATGGGAGTGCCATAGGGGTAAATAAATTGTAAAAATTAAAAACTAGCATACCTAACATGACTCCACTGTGGCAAGGAACAAATGGCCCTGCCACAAAAGCTACTTGTGGCCAGCCCAGACATAGCCTGAAAAAAAGAAGCTTGCTGAATAGATGCTTCTGTAAATGCAAAGGATCAGCTACTAAAGTAAGGGAATGCCACTGTACTCTGATTCAAGAGAACAAGCCACACACCAATCAGCTGCATTTCAGAAGTTAGCAGAGTAATAGAACCAGAGATCAGTCTAGAGATGACTATCACAGAGAAAGCAGAGGTCTGGAGAAAAGCATAGGAACAATATGAGGACTTGAGACTTGGCCCCTAATGATGAGTCCACATAAACCCAAAGCATCTGGATACCTTCTTAAGGCATTTATTTAAAAGAGACTATTTAAACTTGAAGGAAACAGGAAACAGAAAGGGAAAGTTTAAAGGTACTTTGTCCCCAAATCCCACCAACAACTGACCACAGGATGAGTCTACCAAGTTAAAGTGTGGAATTTATACAAAATAAGGTCACATTTTCTTTAGCGTGAGCAAAAATGTGTTCAAATTGTGCCCATTAAAGTTATTTTGTTTTGCTACTAGACATGGTCATTTCCACTTGGTCATGGTTTTATTTAATTGTCTTTATTTTAAATTCAAATTAGTCAAAAGACCTTCCCATTGCGTGGAGAGCTTAAGTGCGGGGGAAGATGCTATTTGCCAAAAGCCTACTATGTTTCAGGTTCTAGGCGGAGCACTTGAGATGCATGGGCTCATTTGATCTTTTCTATGGCTGGATTTACACATTTTAATATTAAAGATGAGGAAATGCAACCTAAGATTTCTTGGGAATATGGGAATATAACCCTACTTTATGTTTACTTCTTTAATGTACATATGTGCACATACATACCCATATCCTTTTTCCCAGGGACAATTCAATTATACTTGCAGGGATAAAGTCATAAAACCTATTCAAAAACATTTCCCTCTCACACTTTAGAGACACATAGTCACTTTAACTAAGAATGGAGTCATAAAAGGAGATCACTGTAAAAGTTTAATCTTGAAACAAGTATATATATATAATTTTTTTTCTTCCCAGGCAGAGAAAAAAAAAACACAGAATAGGAGAGAGGGGTAAGATCTCAAATATCAAGGGAAGTTTGGCAACCTGAAAATTATTTAAAGACTGTAACATCAATACGAAGTGGCAGCGGTGAGATATGCAGGTGGCCAGTCATCAGAGCCAAATTATGAGTGACTCATGCTTTATTAGAAGAATTGAGATTTCCTCCCAAAGACAGTAGAAGGCCCCTGAAGGTATTGAAGCAGGCATGTGACTTAGGACTGCATTAAAAAATCCCCCTGCCATCAATGGAGAATTTAATACAGAGAGAAGAGACTAAGAAACAAAAACTTCAGTGGGAAGACTTCTGTAAAAAAATCCAAGAGAGAAACAATGTCTGTTTGAGATAATGCAATAGCAGGTGAAAGAAAAGGGAGACTATATTGGAGAGATAAGAGAAATTCTCATCATCAGATGAGAACTCAACTTGTCTCTTCCACCGAACTCTATGGGAGTAGGGAGAATAATTACCATGGGGGCAACTATAGAAACAATTTGTTGGTACTACATTGATTATGCTTGGGCTCTCCTAAGACTATGGTTCTATGAAGTTTGATAGTCTTGGCTCTCATTTGAGCAAGGGGTCATAGCTATTTAATATGGCCAAATACACTTTTTAATTTCTTCATAAGATCAAATGTGTGAAGCCGTAGTCAGAACGTTTTGTTCTGTTCTGTTTTATTTTCTCACTTCTGCAGATAGAAAATAATTTCAATCTATATTTCATCACTTTGGGGCATACATAATACATAAAAATTATGTTTAGGTACATATAGTTTTAAATATTTTATATTTCCTATTTTTATCACTTTATGGATTACTAAATGGAAATATTTAGTTGAATTCAATCACCTCTTTTGTTGTTTACTTGAAATAAAACGTGTATATGTATACTTAATTCTTAGCAATTGATTTTGGACAATTCTGTTTCTTAAACAATAATAGGTAATATTAATTTAATAGCTTCCTATGTATCAGGAATGACACTAAGTATTCCACATGGATTTTGTCATTTAATCCTCACAACTACACAATGAGGTAAGTACTATTGTAAGAAAACTGACTGATGACATTATCCCGAGGTCACATTACTCATAAGTGGTAATCATCCCAATTCAGATCCAAACAATTAGACTCTAAGTCCTCTGATAGAGGTACATTAATTTGCCTGGCAGTTCCTGGGATATAGTAGTTGCTCAGTAAATATCTCTTGAACTAATAAGCAAACAGATCTTTTCTGTATCTAAGTAAATGTTGAACTTATATTCATGGACTTGGAATGATTTTATCTGAGAACAATGGGTGAACATGGGAACATAATCAGGGAGTTAACGTGAGTAGATTTGCTTTATAGGAGGCAAAGTCTGGTTCCAGAAAGGAAAATCCATAAGACTAGAGGTAGAAAATCTAGTGAAAGTGCTGTTTAAGTAATCTAATGAGAGCTCCAAAAATAAACATGGGTAGAAGGAATGGGGAAAAAATGAAGGAGAATTAACAGAGTTTGTGATAAATAAGATGTAGAAGAGGAAGAGAAAGGAGTCCATTCTTTATACAGTATTATGCAAAGGTATCTAAAATTCACAACTGCTTTCCTTTAATGATATTTATGGAGTCATGCCTCATAATTTTCATGACTCATAGAATTTGTTGCAACAGTTTCAAAATCTACATATAAGGAGAGGAAATGTCATATTGAAGAACCACAAAGTGAGAAAAAAAAGAACTTAGCTGTGTTAACATTTGAATGCTAAGATATCCTAATATTTCTCTTTTATGACCTATTTGAACACATCCCATATCTGTGTTCTTTCCAAGTCAAGTAAACAAGTATTGCCTAAGAGTCTATTATGTTTATTCAGCCATTTTTTAAAAAGTACATAGTTATTAGGTGACAGGTGCTATATCCAACACTACTTATTTAGTTACTAACTTTATAATGGGATATAGACAATATATTTCCAATCATCAATTAATTTATATGGGCAGAAAAAATTCATGCAAACTCAAATTCTCTACAAATTCAAAGAATAAAATTAAACAACATGGGTTATTGTTTAAAAAAAAAAACAGTCCTCGGGAGGAAAACTAAGTTTGGGTTGAATTTATGCAGTTATTGTGACCATTCTGCACCAGGCCTTTTCCTAGTCACTGCAAGAGATTACAAAGACAAGGAAAACGGTCTGCTTTTATGATGTTTACAGCCTCTCTGAGGAATATTTAAAACTTGAATTACCAAAAAACCAGAAAAGAGTATCTCAAAAAGGAAATGGTATTTGTAAAAGAATCCTCAGGAAACCAACATATTGGGATTGGATAGCCATACTGGGAAGTAGTAGAAAATGATTACGGATAAATAAAATGGGACCAATTTATTGTGAGCTCTTGGGGACCATATTGGGTTCTTGGGAAAACTCATCTTTGTATAGCCCACATAAAATGGGATTGTTTGCAGTTTTTTGGGAGAGTTTTTTGTTTTATTTTTTTGTTTGTTTGTTTGGTTTTTCTGAGCAAGTCTTTGAAACAAAGTTGCACTCAAAGAAATGGTCAGATCATCATCTTGAGAAGTCTAAAGTAATATAAAGCTTTATTTTAGTATTCCTTGAAGAAACCCATAGATTCTCTACAGAGTATCAGAAAATCTTGTGACTTTTTAGACATCTCTTCCTCTTTTCTATGCCCCTGTCTCTTCATAGACTCCCACCACATGGCATCCCAGTCTGTACACTGCTCATCCATTCCATCATAGAGCCATTTTAGGCCCTGATAAAAACCTGTACACTCTGCACAGAGGCCTTCTTAATCCTTTCTGGGACTCCTTCACTTCACCCCCAGAATGAACAACCCTTCTAGAATTCTGGTGAATAAAAATATTCATCCTAATACATCATTCTCAGAGAAAAATAATTGTTATTCCAACACAACTATTTCCCAATTCATTCAGAGTGGAGAGAAAAAAACAATTTTAATTAAAACAGGAAATTGCATGCCTACCTAGATATATTCTTGTGCTTTGTTGTTATTGTTACTTTTGTATGCTTCTTTTACTAGCAACCCACTTTTTTCCCTACTTTTTTCTCCTCCTGGGTTGGGCATTCATCTTTTTATTATTGTCCTTAAGAATTCTTTGGCTGCATTAACCAGGTACAGTGCACTAAAGTTTGTCCTTATGCCACTTCAGTTGCTTTTCACAAGTTGGCCACATGATGCCCCTTCACAATGCAATGGCAACAAATGAGAGGAAAGCAACATCTTGGGTGATTTCGCCACTTTATTAGTATGTTTGTTCTCTCTGCCGCCCCACCCATTCACTGCAGAAACAACAACAGTTTAGCACTTGCCTTTTGGGAGACAGTATTTTTTTGCCCAGCCTTGTTAATGAAACTAGGACCATGCTTATTCCATATAAATTTCAATAGGGGAAGGTTTGTCTGTATCAATTCCAGTTAGAAAAGTTCTGAAAATAATAGGTTGTTCATACAATTTTTACACAGTAAATCAGAGAGCAAAGAATCTTCCAATGGGTATTCCCTACAGAATTATAATTAATAAATATGGGAGGACTAAGGGAAATAAAAACCCACTTTTAGAATGCCACAGCAAGCATTGCTGCAGGCAAGATCCACGACAAACACAAATCATGGTGGGTGAAAGTTTAAAGAGAGACAAGATATTTGTAAAGTCTCAAAGTTTTCCCCAAAATATTTATTAACTACTCTGGTGATTTTAATATATATATATATATATATATATATATATATATATATATATAACCCCCCCCCCCAAGAGGCAAAGCTTAATTTCTCATTCCTTGAAGGTGAGCTACACTTTGGAGTCACTCATTGTATAGAGTATGGAAAAGTAAAAAGACTAACTTTACACTGGACTTTACACTGGAGAAACCTGATAGACATCATCTCAAACAAGAGGTTACCATTAACATCCCCAGTAATGATACATAGTGCTATCATACACCCCAAATTTGCTGTGATAGGAAGGAAACAACATCTCTATAGTGTTTTTACCAAAATTTATAACTTCCATTTGGATGATGAGAAAATATCAAACAAATCCATATTGAGGGACATTCTATAAAATCCCTAACCAGAATGTTTCCAAAGTATAAAGGGTATGAAAAACAATTTTCTCCATGAGTATCTGTCCCAGACTGGGAAAGACTAAGAGAACAGGGCAATTAAATCTTGGAAGAGATAATCAACATTAGTGTAATTTGGGCCAATCTAAACAATGTGTGCATTTACTTATAGTATTGTACCATGTTAATTTCTTAGCTTTGATGAGTCACAACCATTATCATGATAATGCAGGCTATTAACATTAGATGAAGATGGGTGTTGGATATATAGAGACTTTCTGTACTACCTTTACAATATTTCTGGAAGTCTAAAATAAAAAAGAAATTTAAATGGAAATATGTATGAAATTACCTGTCCCGCCATTTTTTAAAACCTCAAATTCCTCTTGTGTCTAAAATTTCATTTTCACATGAGCTGAAAAAATCTTTTCTCTCTGAATGTACGTTTCCTTATCTCATGATGCTCTGTTTTCAGCCACCTTCCCTTACTGTCATTTCTTCAGAATCTGTCAAAAAAATAAAAGTAAAACCAAATAAAACACAAACACAGCCTAAAAATGACTTTCTCTGCCATGCAAAATTCACTGAAGCTATTCCAAACTTGAGTCTTGAACTGAGTCTTTGTTAATTCTCTCCAAATATTGGTAAGTAAGGTCTTTCTTGTTCCTTCATTATTTATTTATTTATTTATTTATTTATTTATTTATTTATTTATTTATGATAGTCACAGAGAGAGAGAGAGAGAGGCTGAGACATAGGCAGAGGGAGAAGCAGGCTCCATGCACCGGGAGCCCGACGTGGGATTTGATCCCGGGTCTCCAGGATCGCGCCCTGGGCCAAAGGCAGGCGCTAGAGCACTGCACCACCCCGGGATCCCCAGATATCCGACATAGTGGAGCAGGGACTTGGACCCAGGGTGGGTTTCAGCTTAGTTTTATGGGCTGGTCTAGGGGACCTCCAGAAAGGGTAGAGGAATTTCTCAAGTTCTGTTTACATTCTGATATGGAGCTTTCAAGGGCATTGAGCTCTGTTCTCATTCTAATATGGGGCTTCCTGCCCCTGGCTTGGGTTCTGTTCTCATTCTAATATGGGGCTTTCTAGGACGTTAAGCTTGTAAGCTGTTTTTTTCCTATAACTGAAGTAATGTGAATTTCAGCTCTTATTCACAGGGGCCTGGGCGTTGGGGACTTGTGCTAATGCTGAACTTAAAGTGGAATGGTCTTAATTTTCTCGGCCTCCACAAGGAGTGAGAGTAAGATGGGGGATGAGAGGAAATTTACCCTCTCATCTACTTCCTAACTTTAGGATCTTCCATGAAGGGATTTAGAAGTCTTATAATGATCAAGTCACAATATCTGGGTTCTAATTCTTACTCTTTTTCTGTCTCACTCTGTAATCACAGAACACTCATTTAACCTCTGTAGACTGAATTTCTTCAACAACAAAATTGTAATAATTGCCTTCCAGAGCAGTTGCTATCGTCAAATATTTGAATCTCTCAAGTCTTCCACTTTTCATCTCCACCAGAATTTACCTTATCATTTCTTCTCTGATCCACCATGATCACCTCTAAACAATGATCTGTCCCCATGCTGGCCATTATCCAATCCATTCCTCATCTTGTGATATAAACAATCTGTCCAAAACCCAAATCTCATCATTCCAGCCTTCTTATTCAAACCTTCAAAGGCCTCCCATGGCTTGTGAGATGAAGACATTTCTTCTTTTAATTATTTATTTTTTATTTTTTATTTATTTTTTTTATTTTAGTTGTAGACTCTAACAGCTCAAACTTCATTGTGCCTCTCTAGGCCTAGCATATCATACTCCTCTATGCCATCTGAACTCTACCAGGGCATTCTTCTTTCAGTTACCCCTACTTACTCTGTAGCCTTTCCCCTGAGGCAGTGCTTCTCAGTACGGCTCCCTCAACCAGCAGCGTTCTTCTCTTCCCTGGGTTACCTGTGGTTTTGACTTCTCCCCCCATACGTCAGCCCATTCACCTCCTCATGAACGACCCCCTCCGGGGATCCCTGGGTGGCGCAGCCGTTTGGCGCCTGCCTTTGGCCCAGGGCGCGATCCTGGAGAACGGGGATCGAATCCCACATCCGGCTCCCGGTGCTTGGAGCCTGCTTCTCCCTCTGCCTGTGTCTCTGCCTCTCTCTCTCTCTCTCTCTCTCTGTGACTACCATTAATAAAATATAAAAAAAAAAGACCCCCTCCAACTTCTCTTTGATCACAGTATAAATATTTATTTTTTTAAGATTTTATTTATTTGACAGAGAGAGAGAGAGAGAGCAATTGGTGTGATATGGGATGTGATTTGGGCCTCATAAATACTTTGTGAGATAAGGCAAGTTTTGCTATTTCCATTTTATAGGTAGGGAAACAAAGGATCTCAAATATAATTGCCTAGTACATGCTAAAGTCAGCATTCAAATCCAATTCAATTTTTTTGACACCCGTGTGTTTTTTAAACACATTTTTTCATTATTTTTGGTAGTTATAGTTATGCTCTATAAAGCCACCACCAACAGTAAATTAACAAATATATAGCCATTGCTCCTAGAAAAGGTAGAGAAATGAAGTTCCTTAGAGCCTCTGGTCACAGCATTTTTATCAACCAATCAATATATAACCTTTCTTTGCATGTGTTTGTTTAAAGAAACTTGAATATATGTTATTTATTCATTAACATTGAACTCATGGCCAACAGCACTAGAATTCATAACTGAAAGAAGCTTTATCAAGTATACGTGTTGTCTCTGAGGCACATCACAGCTTTCTTGTACTTAGGAACATTAGAAAATAACACTATGTGTGTATGTTCAGGTGACATTTTAATAAAGTTTTTTTCATTTAAAAAATTTACATTCAATTAATTAACATAATGTATCATTAGGTTCAGAGGTAGAGTTCAGTGATTCATTATTTGCATATAACATCCAGTGTTCATTAAATCATATGCCCTCCTTAATGCCTGTCACCCAGTTACCCTATCCCCCCAATCCTTATCCCCTCCAGCAACTCTGTTTGTTGCCTATAGTTGAATCCTTTATGATTTGTTTTCCTCTCTGATTTTGTCTTATTTTATTTTTTCCTCCTTCCCTATGATCTTCTGCTTTGTTTCTTAAATTCCACATATGAGTGAGATCATATGATAATTGTCTTTCTCTGATTGACTTATTTCATTTTGTTAATAGTAGGTGACATTTTAAGTAGCTAGATCATTAAAAAAAACAAAAAAAAGAAAAAACAACACAAAAATGTGAAAAACATGGCACAAAATGGACTGCAAAAGGAATATCTGTTTATAGTATGAGAGCTGAACTGAGCTGAAACAAGAAGGCAGAGTGTTGCTTTATTCGACCTCCACTGAGAACATGCACGTCAGGCAACTCACATTTCTTCCCACTCTGCTCATGTCCATGGATGACTGCGCTGCTAGTATTGATTTGGGCTTTACAAATACATTTTAGCAAGTAGCAGAATTCACAAATATGGAATCAGAGAAAAATGAGGATAGCCTTTATATGTTGCTTCAAGTTGATCTAGAGGTCATTTCTCTTATGTTTTGTTCTAAAAATTGAAATTGCCCTATAGGCTGAAAAAGTTTAAAACTTGTCTTCTTTATCAGAAATAATCCACCTAATCCATTCTGAAAAGTAATCTACATTCTGAAATATGTGACCATCTCTATCAAATTTCTACCTTTTCTAACACAGAATCAAATAAAAATATCCTTACCAAAATGTTAATAAAGTTATTATAGTAACATATAATTATAATTATAGAGTACATAATAATTTCTGAAGTACATCTCAAACATTTCTTAAAAAGCTTTTACTTTTAATTTTAATACTTCAGATTGTTCCAAATAAGTAGATGTTAAAAGTTTGACATACTTTCACCTATTCCTGCTAGTGCTGTTGTTGAAGTCTGAGTCTGAGACTTCGGTATAGTAAGGATGGCTGCAGCAAAGCCACATCCAAGAGCAACTCTGGAAGTCAGGAAGGAGCTAATGCAAAAATACTGCCTTCTTCCCAAACTGAAATCATAATGCGTTTCTGTGTAATGTACATTTTATGATATACACATGTATTATGTGTGATATGTATAATACATATACCGTGCAATCTAAATGCTAATTCACTTAATAACATTTTTCTATACTACCTTTTGTGACTTATGGTAGCATCGTAATTTTTAAGACAAGAGAAGCAGGCTTCATGCAGGGAGCCCGATGTGAGAGTCGATCCCAGAACTCCAGGATCACGCCCTGAGATGAAGGTAGATGCTCAACCACTGAGCAACCCAGGTGTCCCATTTTGACAGAGATTTCTTCACCAATAATGGAGCTAAAGGAACACAAACAATTGCCTCAGGTTAACATACATTTCTCCTGTTAATTCAATTTTGCGTCCAAATGATAGAAGAGGTAAAACGTGTGTTTCAGAAAACAATAATAACATTGCTCATTGGGATGTATTTGAGTGAGGACACTCAATATATTGCGTAATACTTGACGTAAGAAAAAAAGACATCACACCAGAAATTTGGTATTACAGAGCAATAGCTTCAGATCATAAATGTATGGCCAATAATATAACCTGAAGTATTAGATATTTTACATTGTATTTATGTTCATATTGCACTGATGACACCTGTGTCATCACATGAAGAAAGAAGAAATGTGTGGGAAATATCAGAAAGGGAGACAGAACATAAAGACTCCTAACTCTGGGAAACGAACTAGGGGTGGTGGAAAGGGAGGAGGGCGGGGGGTGGGGATGAATGGGTGACGGGCACTAAGGGGGGCACTTGACAGGATGAGCACTGGGTGTTATTCTGTATGTTGGCAAATTGAACACCAATAAAAAATAAATTTATTAAAAAAAAAACAATTGGACAGGATCATGAGTCTGCACAGAGGAGTAGGAACACTTAAGCATCCAAGCCAAGATGGAATAATGTGAACTTTTCCACCTTTTGTCTTCATTCTATTTGCACTACCTTTCCCTGACCTATACAATTTCTCTGGATCTCAGTGACTGTGCAAAGGAATTGATTTTACCAGGACTTCTAATGCCAGCAGTCCTCTATTCACTAAAGTCAGTGTTTTATTTCATGTTTTTAGGTGAGAGTGGGAGATTAGATAAGAAATAGAGTATAGAGAACAGATGAAATTGTTTTGTATTTGTTTGTTGTTCACAGAACTTCCTTAGAATGATCTATGGCTCCTTATATTTACCAAATTTTCTCTTTTCTCTTTCTCTTTTCTCTCTTTTTTTTCTCTTTTCTCTTTTTTCTCTCTCGTATGCACGTTTCATTCCTTTCATTCCAAATTCCTTGCCATTTATGATGACAAAAAGATGAGTTATTTATTGACACTAGTATCTTCTAGGAGTCTTTGTCTTGTAGATTTAAAGCTGTTTGTGGCAAGTTCTAAGTATAGTGTTTAGCTGACTGCATATGCTAAGTAAATGGTAATGAGGGGAATAACAACTTGAAGACAACTAGTGGAATCTGTAACTACACATCTTCGCTGGCAGAGCAGATCTAGCAAGGTGACTTTTCACACACTTGAATCGACCTGCCTCATCTGTTGTTAAAGAATAGCTATCCGTCTGCTAATGCCTAAATGAGAAGCTGAGTCTGCAAGTCAAAGCACTACATTTATATTGACTTTTTGATGTTAGTGAGTAGCTGTGTTTATATGCCCACTGTATTAGTACCACAGGCAGATACATCAGAAAGGTTTCACTTTTTTTGCTCATGTAGATCATAGCTAAAACATAGATATATAGACAGCCCATAAACATACTTAAAGTGATGAAAATAATGGCATAAGAGTCACAGATCTGGAAAATCACACGTCAAAACTCAATGAGGGATATAAGTCAAAGACATTAACAAAATTACTTCTATAGAGGGAAATAATTTTTTAGAGAGCTGTAAAATATAGATGTTGCTAAGTGATAACTGAAGTGAATTTCAGAATTGTACGTGTAGAGATTTATGCAAAAAGTAAACAAGTAATATTTAGATGTGTGGTGTCTAGTTAAATGCCTATTGATTAAAGATATTTCAGATCACTGGCTGCAAATCAAATGTGATGAACATAATCAGTAATGGCTATGAGGATTGAGTAGATAAGATCTCATCTGCTTACATGAGCAGAATCTTTGTCATAAATTGAATTAATTTCTTCTATTGTGGAAACATTTTATTTTTGTTAAAGTTAATTTGGTCCTAATACTTGCACTTAAAATCCAACTTAGTTATTTGCATTAGGTATTTGAGAATCATACAAAAACTCTAAAAACAGAAAAAAAAAAAACAGAAAACATTGCACAGGCAGGCAAAAGAAGACAGAGACAGAGGTTAGGAGAGAAAAAGTGTGTGGTGTCTATAGACATAATACAGAGAAATCTTTAGCTTCTCACGTTGTGAAATTAAGAATGAAATGGAATTAGAACTCTCAAATCATTTGTTACTTTTCTCAAAGATCCTAGAGGAATGACTTCTTTTCTCTAAATTACCCTATTTAATCTAATATTCCCTCATCTTGCTCTAATACCCCTCTCACTATTCCACTCAAGAAGTCATTGAATGCTTAGAATCAAAATAAGAGCTCTTGCCTAGATCTTGGATGAAGTCTTCAAGGTGGCAATTCAACATATAAAGCATGCTGGTGACTTTGTCCCATTATCGACATACTATTTTTTTTTTATATGTTAAAAAAAAAGAAAAACACCTCTTGCCAGTATTAACAATTGAGTCACCATTGTACATGAGTTACTGAAGATTATTGTAATACTGTCTATAGTCATTAACATTATTCTGGATGCAACCACATATTAAGACACTTAAAATGTATGTTTCATAATACCCTGGTTTTATATCTGACCCTCCACTGGTTGATGAGTTTCCTGAGGATTTTATCACTTATTCCCAATCTAACTCAGCATCTCATACACAAAAAGTGCCCAATAGACATTTGTTGAAGGAATGAAAGTGATTAATGAAATTCACATTTAAATTTACTATATATTTATTTTTTTAAAAAAGCACTGCCCATTTGCCATTCATTTCATTCAATTTAAGAACAGGAAATCAAACATAAAAGTTACAATGCCTTTTTAGTACTATTTCATTTATATCAGCTTTGTAAAAAAATTCTTATTTTTTCTTAAGGATAATATTCTACATTTTATGCAATTTAGAAATTTGTTATTCAACTATGAAGTCTTTTGAGTACATTATTATTGAAAAAGGTATCAAATATTCACTGCACATATAAGAAAATTGAATCCTCTTATTCCTACACTAAAATACATGCGAAATCACCAAACTAACAACAAAAACAAAAAGCTTGAAAATCGAAATTTAGTTGTAAGTTTCCATTTAATGATTACAGAATATTTATTAGAACTGAGAAAGTAACATTAGATAAAATCAGTTACTCGTATATTTTATTTCACTGCTACATAATGCTGATTTGTGATGCTTGTTTCTTATTACTATAGCAATGAGATTTTATTATAATAATACTTCAAGAAAAGAAGGTTTCAAAACCTTTTTAAAAAGTGAATAATCTGCTGGATCTTTTCAAAAAGATTCTATGATTCTTTGTTCATAACTCACTAGGTTCGTGTTGAATAGCCTTATACATGCAGACCTAAAAACACATAAAATTGTTAAACTCTAGCAAATAAAACTTTCAATTTTTAATGGGCTCTAAAGCAGTCTTATACTTATGTAGATTAGGAAAAGCTTGAAAAATATAATTTTGAAGTAATCTCATTCAGAGGCTAATACCTATCTGAATTTTTGAAAAAAAAAACACACAGTATTTTACTTAATACAATAATGACCTTTTTCTAGTAATTTGCAATATGTATTATTCCTTTAGGGGAATATCATCATGCATCCTGGTAAGATGAGATTTCCTATGTAAATGCTACCCTTTTAAGGTCAAAAGCTATACTGAGTTAATGATGGCAAATGAAAAATGGTCAGGTGTTCAATATAAACAACAATGAAAATCCAGAGCTTTGTGATAATCTTCTAATATATTTTAAAGCAGTTATAGCTATTTTAATATACCTATATATGTATGTCTACTTATAAACATAGCTATATAGATATATATACACAAATACACTAGTTTCTTCAGTACAGCACACAATTATGCTATTATTTTAAATATCAATTTAAGCCTTAATCTATACTAACAAAGTTAGTAAGACCCTTCTAAATATTATTAGTATTGCACATTCAATATTTTCTTTGAAGCATTAGGCATGTATCTGTTTTAATATCATAGTCTAGGGTTCACTTTAGACCATACATCTATACAACAAAAATTATTCACTGTAAAAGTTATCCTTGAAAGAAAAAGAGATTATTTCAAATAGTTATTTGTTTATAAACGAGGAATTTTTGCAACCATTATTTGTAACCTTTCCCTTCTCTTATTATTACCTTAGTTTAAAAAGATGATACAGTCTAAAAAGAAACTAAATGCAACCATATTATATTTTATTATTATCATTATTTATATTTTGGGCAAAATTAGCTTTTCTAGGTCAAAAAAAAAAGCCACTGAAATAAAGAGAAAAATAGAACTTGTTCAGGGCAAATTTAAGAACAGCAGTTACCCATAAAGCTGTCAAATGGCACTGTTAACTATAGTAATTTTTTCTATAATTTGATGTAATCTTGACCCCTGTCACATGTTAATACAGCATGAAGAATAGTGAGTAAGAAAACATGCTTATTAATGAATTGGAGATATAACGTGACATTGGGTTTTTCCTTTGAAATATCTTAACATTGGAATTAGCAGAGCCTAGACAATTTCAATATATAATTATGTCTGTCTATATCTTGCTAGTTAGTGCTATGATTAAGAGACATTTAATTTTTAATTATGCCATAAATGGCAGGTTGATTTTTGAGTCAGGTATAATAAGGACAACTCTGGACATGAACTCTGTAACATGAATTGTAATTTGTCGGCTAGGAAAGCATCTGTTGGAGACTTTTAGCAGAAAGACAAACTAGAGTTAAGGTGGGGGCAATTACTTAGCTGATTATCTCTACTATTTTAATGACTATTCTTATTAAAATACTTGCAGTGGAAATGAAGTAAATGCCTTTTTTAAAGTCTTGTTATATGGACAGATCAGTGCCATAATATACTTCACTTGACTCTTGTGTTTCATATTTTGCACCCTCCCCAACAAGTACACACAAACATACATTCAGAAAATTACTAACATTGATGTGTGCTGCTAATTTCCTCATTTCTAATTCACTCATAAAAGTCACAAGATAAGGGCAGCCCCGGTGGTGCAGTGGTTTAGTGCCACCTGCAGCCCCGGGGTGTGATCCTGGAGACCCTGGATTGAGTCCCGCATCGGGCTACCTGCATGGAGCCTGCTTCTCCCTCTGCCTGTGTCTCTGCCTCTCTAAATAAATAAATAAATAAATAAATAAATAAATAAATCTTAAAAAAATAATAATAATAAAATAAAAAGTCACAAGATAAGATTTTGTAGATGGGAAGAGGATAAGTTCTTTGTTTATAGAAATAAAGATAGCATTGTCTGTTGGGAAGCACTTTGAGGGTCATTCCTTCTTTCTTGCAATTGTGATTTTTCTCAGCCTTTAATATGGCACTTAATCACTTCTTCCAATCACTGATATATAATAAAAGTGAAATATTAAATTAGTATGAAAATGATGAATGTTCCAGAATTATTCTTTGGAAAAGGATAGTCACTTTAGTCTACTAAATCAACCTGCAAAACCATGATAAAGGGTTATCAAGAGCATAGGATGATAACTTCTGATTTTTGTTGGTCTGACAATACTGGGCAAGTTAATGAGCAGTATTAGAAGCACAGAGCTCAGTGAGACTTTGAGAGAGTGCTAGATTGTACAAACTTAATGCATGTAAGCCACCTCAAAAAAATTGAAATCTATGGTGTATAAGAACATTATTTGTTTAATTGAACTGAGTATAACAAGAACACTCTCCATAAAAAAAAAAAAAGTATATATTTATTTATTTAAGAGCCAGAGACAGAGAGAAAGCCTGAGCAGAGGGAGGGACAGTGGGAGAAGCAGACTCCCTGATGAACAGGAAGCACGATAGGGGACTTGATCCCAGGATCCTGAGATCATGACCTGAACCAAAGGCAGATGCTTAATCGACTGAGCTGCTGAGGCACCCCAAGAACCTTTATGTCTTCATGCCACAAGGAGCATCATAGTCTCCCATGTTCCAGGTAATACTTAAAGTATTACTTGACTCACTCTTATGAGTCTGACCTCTCTAACATTTCCCAAGAAATGGGTTTTTCACCTGAAGTTGACTAATACCATATCCTTTTTCTTTTTCTTAAGATTTTATTTATTTATTCATGATAGACATGGGGGGGGGGCGGTCGTGGCAGAGACACAGGCAGAGAGAGAAGCAGGCTCCAAGCTGGGAGCCTGACGCGGGACTCGATCCCAGGACTCCAGGGTCACGTCCTGGGCCCAAGGCAGGCGCTAAACCACTGAGCCACCCAGGGATCCCCTAATACCATATCCTAATCACTGAAAAGAGTTGCCCAGCTCTTTTTGCCAAAGCTCACAAGGAGATTCAGTGGCCTGCTTGTCCATCTACCACTGCTATACCAAACACTCTAAGTTGTAATGTAGATGCAGGATGTTCTACATGAAGCCTTGACAAATTTCAAGTCTCCCATATCAAATATTACCATATAGGAGATACTAAAAATTGACTTGCAAATTTAAACTTTTCCTTGGGATGCATAAAGGAAAACACAGACTGCTATAAGGTGGGGGTCTCCTGTGTATATATGCTTTGAACCTGACTTGCCTTTTTCTTTCCTGTTCTTCCAAATCCACTGAATCTTTCTGAAGACAATCAGTCTGGAGACCACCTCAACCCGCTGTAAGAAACATCTTAATCTCCTCACAGGAAATGTTTTCCTTCTGATTCTTTTGTCAGTTTTGAAAATTCCAGTAGTTCTTCAGGATATTAGTGAGCATCTTTTCAAGTCTGCCTTAGGCATGTAGCCTAGTGCAGGATAGACATGGTTGCACCTATTCCTGTAAATGTGATTTACTCTTAAAAACAAACCAACCAACCAATTCTTCCAGTATAATCCTGAAGGAAGTGAATAATTGTCTCTTCTTGCTTTTGTGAGCTGTAAACCTCCTCCCTATTATGAGATAGAGAAATATGTGGCTCTGTTTTGCCCTTCTTAGGGCATGCTGCATTATTAGCAGACAAAGTTTTTCACTGTGATACTTAGGAATAAGTTCCTGGCTTTCATTAGATTATTCTGATTTTTTAAATCTACTTTTAAAAGCAGAATGCTAGGGACACCTGGGTGGCTCCGTGGCTGAGCATCTGCCTTTGGCTCAGGATGTGATCCTGGGATCCTGGGATCAAGTTCTGCATCGGGCTCCCCACAGGGAGCCTGCTTCTCCCTCTGCCTATGTCTTTGCCTCTCTTTGTGTCTCTCATGAATAAATAAATAAAATCTTTAAAAAAAAATAAAGTAAAAGCAGAATGCTACGCTTCAAAAAAAAAAATATTTCTACCACTGTCAGCTGAGTAGTGTTAAGAGTCCAGGTTCTAAATGAAACCATTTGCTTTGAGGTAGATGGAAATGGGGGGTATTATGCTGAGTGAAGTAAGTCAATTGGAGAAGGACAGTCATTATATGGTTTCACTCATACAGGGAATATAAGAAATAGTGAAAGGGATTAAAGGGGAAAGGAAGGAAAATGAGTGGGAAAAATTAGAGAAGGTGACAAAACATGAGAGATTCCTAACTCTGGAAAATGAACAAGGGGTAGTGGAAGGGGACGTGGGCAGGGGGTAGGGGTGACTGGGTGACGGGCACTGAGGAGGTCAATTGACAGAATGAGCACTGGGTTTCATACTATATATGTTGGCAAATCGAACTTCAATAAAAAAAGTAATAGGGATGCCTGGGTGGCGCAGCGGTTGAGCATCTGCCTTCAGCTCAGGGAGTGATCCTGGAGACCTAGGATCGAGTCCTGCATCGGGCTCTCTGGATGGAACCTGCTTCTCCCTCTGCCTGTGTCTCTGCCTCACTCTCTGTGTCTCTCATGAATAAATAAATAAAATCTTTAAATAATTAAAAAATAATAAATAATAAAATTAAAAAAAATAAACTGGCTGAATTTGAAGCCACTCTATTGCTTTCAACAATCTATCTAATCTCTATAGCTCAGTGTCTTCTGTTAAAAATATTACCTAACCCGGGATGCCTGGGTAGCTCAGAGGTTGAGTGTCTGCCTTTGGCTTGGGTCGTGGAGTTGGGATTGAGTCCCACATTGGGCTTCCTGCATGGAGTCTGCTTCTCCCTCTGCCTATGTCTCTGCCTCTTTCTCTCTCTGTGTCTCTCACAAATAATAAATAAAATTAAATATTTAAATTAAATTAAATATTTAAAAAATATTACCTAACCCATATAAAAATTTTGAAAGATTAAATGAATATATATTTATATGTAAATATAAAATATATATTATATATGTATGTATAGAAATGAATGTATCTATATATATATAGAGAGAGAGATAGATAAAAAGAGAGAAGAAACAGGAGAGAGAATAGTGCCTGCATATAGTAGTGTTATCAAAGGCCTGGATGAAAGATGGAGTTGTACAATGTAATCCAAAATTTATATGACCCTGCAAAAGATTTATCACCTTCTTCAGTAAATCATTATGAGGCTTAATTACACTCAGTTCTTTGAATCTTGGAAGCAATGGGAACAAGTAAATAAAAAAAATTTTCTGGTTTTATGTTCCCACCAAACTTTGCCCACCATTCTGATCAGTGTAAACTTTTTACACCAGGATATTGCTGACCAGTCAATCACTTAAACAGTTATATATTGTCAGTTCAGCCCAGCTAGGAATTTTTTTCACTATAATAATGTATAAGAATTTTATTCTTAAATAGGATGCCACAATGTTTGAATTATATCAGTCCTAATTTTTTATAATTCTTTCATATTTTGATTAAAAATGAAGATTTTCAAGATCAGCCAAGAAAAATGGACATTATTCAAAACTTAAAAATTTACCAAATCAGTAATATGTGTTTATATAAATATGAGTGTGTGTGTCCATTTGTAGTGAAGCTGCTCACCATTCTAATGATTGAATGATTCATCACTATTGGGACTATGATAGCCACAGCAAAAACAAAACAAAACAAAACAAAAACAAAAAGGCTTCAACTGGAACAAGTTTGGGAATATGTATAGATTATGCCCAATTTGGGATGGTTACTCAATAAATCATGCAAGTGGGTTTTTCCATGTTAATATCCATCAATATCACATTTATAGATATATATTACCTGCTATTTTATAGTAGCAAGGTGTATATGACTTGCTGCAAAAAGCTCAATAAATGTGTGTATCATCCCACTTGAGATTTTGTGCAGTCTTCTGCAAAATGTAGAGTGCATTAGGAGCCTGCATATACTAGCTTAAACCTGTCTTATGATATTGAACCAAGCAATAATCCTTTTTGGGCAAAATTTACTGAAAGTAAAAAGAAATGTGACATCAGAGGACCAACTTGACAATTTATAAATGTTTGTGAAGGAATGAGATGACCCACTAACAGGATACTCTAATAAGATAAATATGAAGGGTGAGGGCTGTTCAAAGCAGAAATCTCACTATGATGCACTCATAGACCAAGCCCCTGATAACAATTCTCCTCTTTCCATTGGAGATATAGTGTTAAGATGTTTAAATCATATATTTCTTTTTCATTATAATTGCAAGACATTGTTGTTCCCACTTAAGAAAACTTAAAAATAATATCTGAAACTTTTTACCTCTATTGCCAGGTATTAGGGGGCAGATTTACAATTCAAAAATTAGGTACTTTTTTCTGTCTTTTCAGATTGGGAAATATCTTACATGCTAATAGTGAGCACGCATTTAAAATTACAGAAAAATTCAAGACAAGTTTTGTGCTTCTTTTCAATATAATTTAATTAATATTGTGTCCTTATACTTCTTAATAGCATATATTCAATGACATGATTCCATACTTCTATACATCTGAAGTAATGTACAATATCCATCATTTCTGTGTGAGTAGAGCCTATGTTTTTACATCCTTTCTATTTTGTTAAGTTGAAGTATTTGATTATATGTCACCCTTTCCGAATTTTATTCTATCTAACTTGCATGAATTAGACTAGTCATACATGTTGCTAAAGCATACATCAAAAAGTCGAAGAGCTTCTGGTAAACACCTACTATACCTTAAAAATAATATAGGATATAAAAAATAATATTACTTTGCCAAATAGCTATTAAGTTACTACTTTGTTCCAAGCATTTAAAAATCTGAGTAATAAGAATGAAATACAAAACTTTCTTTCAGAGAGATCACAATTTAGCAGATACTCTGTCTATGCATACATGCGTATGTGTATGATAAATATTACATTTGTGTATAGGAAAACAGCAATAACAGCTAAGTTGTACAATTATTATGCATCAATGAAGATGACTTGGTCTTCATTATCTCATGTCGTTATCCTTACAATATTCTTATGAGGGTAATATATTTTAACACACATTTTGATGATGAGAAAACTAGCAGGCACAGAGGCTTAGAAACTTCCTTAAGTTCAGTCAGACGTAATGACTCAAACATAAGCAGAGGCTCAACAAGATCTGTCTAACCCTAAAACACTGTATCCATAATCACTTAACTGAGTCAGTCAAGTTTGATTTTGTGTGTGTGTGTTTGTGTGCGAGTGTGGTGTGAAAAGGCAGTGTCACGGGGCCGGTGGAAGAGAGGAATAGCAATGATGAGGAAGGAAGGGAGGAATAGAAATGTCCTCAAATGGAGATAATATGAGATCTTTGGAAGTTGAAGTCTAAATAAGATTTACTAGAATTAAAAGGGGAGTTGGAAAAGAACATTATACTTTGGATAATGATGAAGGAAACAAGAGCAGAAATAATTAGAGTGGATGGGAGAGAAGAAGTGGGACGTAAAGTTGGAAATTCATACTGAGACCAGATTTTAAGGAGCTTTGAATTCATACTTTAGTGTTTCTACTTGATCATGTAGGCCTCAGGGAGTTCTTGAAATTTTGCAAATGGAGGAATGACTGAATTGCCAACATTTTAGAAAGAGAGTTCTGGCTGCAATATAGAAGATGAAGTAGAGTAAGTAAGAGGAGGAAGAATGGGGTGGTTAGACTAATCAAGTGAAATGTGATAGAGACGTAAATTAGGCCACTGTCAATAGGAATGGATAAAAGGGAGCGTGAGCAGTATTTCAGTAACAAAATTGTTAGGACCTTGTGATGAATTAAACATGGGAGATGAGTAAAACAGACTCTGATATTTCTGGTTCAGCCTGAATGATGTTGCAATTAACAGATATAGAAAATAAAGAATGGGATGATTTGTGGCAGGAAAATGATGAAATAATCTACATGCATATCAGGCATAATGAAGAAGCTAATCAGAGAACAGATAAAGACAGTATATGATCACTTACTACACTGGTTGGTCAATGCTAAAAATTGAAAGGTTTTGGAGAGGTGGTGAATGAATCTCTGCCAGTAGGTTTAGGAACTCTTTCAGGGCTTTTCTTCATCCTTTTTTACCATAATACTGTAGTTGCTATTTTGCAAGTCAAGGAACTAATATGATGCATTTTGACAACTTCTAAGTATGCCTTTTCAAATAGAAATTTGGGGAATGGGTGGGTTAGAGATTCAACAGACCCCCCATGAAAAAATCCTAGGCTAGTCCTATATATCGTACTTACCCAATCACCATTTGTTCCTACTATAATGCGAAGTGGTTGATGGGAATTTAGGTTCCAGACTTCAACCTGAACCCTAGCTCTGTATAAAAAAAATTCAATAGATTTGGTTTCATCATTGTATGGCCAACAGAATAAGTGCCTACATGTCTTTTTAGGGAAGAACTAAGAAAACCATTGCTATAATTGTTTTCTGTTTTTTTGTGATGTTTCAAGGTTCTTTAGAGAGAAGTGGCCTTTTAGTTAGCTGGTGAGGTCTGGACTGAAAACAGATTTGAATCAGGAAATTGAGATTGTGACGTTTAATTGGGGTACCTGATCTCAGCTCTCAGCCTTCTAGTCAGTTATTCTTAGTCTCTCTCTCTCTCTCTCTCTCTCTCTCTCTCTCTCTCTCTCTCTCTCTCTTCTCTCTCCCTGTCGGAGATTTAGTCTTCTGCATTGCCACCAGATAGCCCAATTCTGTAATGGCATTCTCTAAACTTGAGGACAGTCACTACTGAACTCTTGGCAATTCTGGGGACTTTCTCATTAGAATCTTAACATCTTTGTAAATGGAGTGTCACTTGGGTCTTCTAGAACATCACCTCTTGTGTTTTCCAGTCTTTTACAGACTGGCATCCCCATTCTAGCATCCCTACTTTTCTGAGCTTTTGATCCTTCCTCCACTATTGACCACAGTAGGTCTGGTAATTTTTTTCCCCAGCTTGCAAACAAATACAAACAACCCCCAAGTGCCCATTCCCATGTGTTGTTGAATCTTGTGTCATTGATGAGTGCCCACTTATTCAGCTTTATATTCAACACTGACCTTCAGTAAAGTCTAGTTTCCTGGTTTCCACTGGTGTATATCAGCTCGGTCCTACAGCTCCATTGACTTATATTTCTTTACATTTCTTAGGAGCCTAACATTTACCTAGCCTGGACATGCTGGTATTTCACAATATGAGAAGTTACAGTTCTAGTGAACAAAAGGAAAAGTGGTGGCAGATCCTGAGGAATGTGAACATTTACCTATAAAACCTCCACTTCATTTGAAGTCCCTTAGTAGTCTCCAACCAAGGCAGGTGGGATCTCTCTTTTAAAAATGAGATTTAGAGGGGATCCCTGGGTGGGGTGGCTCAGCAGTTTAGCGCCTGCCTTTGGTCGAGGGCGCGATCCTGGAGTCCCGGGATCAAGTCCCGCATTGGGCTCCCAGCATGGAGCCTGCTTCACCCTCCTCCTGTGTCTCTGCCTCTCTCTCTCTCTCTCTCTCTCTCTCTCTCTCTCTCTCACTATCATAAATAAATAAATAAAATAAATATTTTTAAAAAATAAAAAATAAAAAAAAATAAAAATGAGATTTAGAATACTTTAGCATGCCCAGTGGGTCCAGTGGAATCAGAAGATTCAAAGTTCTCCAGGGCACCAACCTAGTTATGACTTCTCAAGTCACATGGTCCCACTTTTTCCCTATCACCTCCCTGGCTATGGTATATGTGTATGATCATTTGATTTCCCATTAATCTGTACTACTCTTATAATTAAATCATGGACTTAGTCATCAGCTGAGTGTGTTTTCCTGCTCTGAAATAGAGTCTCTTTATATGTTGCCATTCACGACCTCTGACACTGATACTTTTATTTAAATTGTTAATTAGTAGATCTGTATCTGTCATTTTCTCTTTTCAGTGAATCAGTGATACTTATCAAAACTGTCAATTCCACAGTCCTTATAGTTATTTGTTTCTCTTTATCATTCAAATGCTCTAGAACAAGATTTGACAAACTTTGGTCCAGGGATTAAATTGGAACTATCACGAATTTTCACAAGTACAATTTTATTGGAAAACGGCCATGCCCATTTACTTATGTACTGTCTGTCTGTGGCTGCTCTTGGACTGCCAATAGCCGAATTCAGTACTTGATACCATATTATTTGCATAGCCTAAAATATTTCCTGTTTGGTTCCTACCAAAATTTTGCCCACTCCTACTGCCCAACATTACTCCTTCTGGTGCAGCCCTCCCCATTTTGATTCATGTTACATCACTATCACTTACCAGATGATTATCATTATCATGTTCCCTAATTTTTCTAAACTTTACCTTTCTTATTTCTGTGAAACTTGGAAAAAAAGCTATTTTTTTTATCATATTAGCACTATGATACATCAAAAATAACTCAGATACAGTATCCAAAAAGGCAAAATTGAGAGGAAATTTAGACCTCTTCTGAACTGTTTCAAAAATGTACTGATGAGACATTTTATTGAATGCCACAAAACAACTTTTTTTTCTGTTCTTTCAATCACACACAAGAGTACTCTCTTAATCTCCTCAGAAATCTTAACTATCATTTCTTTCCCCTGTATTCTCTTCAAACTAAGTTCTAAAAGTGATTTTCTTTGTGGTTTACTGACTCAATTCCTGTTACTCCTTTTCTTCCAGGCTTCCTATTCTATTCTGTCTACAATAAGCAGTGCTATGTTTATATGTTATTATAATAAATCAGTCATTTTCTCTGATTTATTTTAGCTCCACCATCATACTAATTAAACAAATCAAAACAACTCAGATGGGAGGAAGATTCTGCATACTTATATATGACAGATGTTTTTGCTCCTGTAACCCATTTCTCCTAGTAAAGTCTGTTCAATCTCCCCTATCATAGGCATATTCAAATTTAAGCCAAAGTCTCTTCTCCTCCAGCTAACTTGGTTCCTCTGAGAGATCCTGGACAATGCTTTCTTTCAGCCTGTGTGCTTCCAGAGACATAAGATCTAGCTATATTTCAAGTATTTTGGAATTTGGAACTATTTTGGAATCAAAACCAGAAATGATAGAATTCAATTCCCACCTATTTGAGAATGTGTAAGATAAGAAAGCTGATGTTATAACCAAATCCTTTCTTCATGGTATCAAATCTCAATAAAACTAAAAGACATGTAGAATACCTCAGTTGACTATAGACTTCTCCAAAAATAGGCCATTAAAATAACCTGATGATACAGAAAAACCAAATTTATTGCTTACTGAAGCAAAAATGACCACTACCTACTCAAAATCTTAGTGGAGTCTCTGAATTCAGAGTTCAGTGGTAGATGGAATATTTATAAGATTTTGTGACTAGTTTTCAATGAAGAGGTCAAACTGGAAGAAGACAAAGGTTGTGATATAATAGTTTAGGTTTGATAGACACAACAGGGGCAGAGTTTGGAAGAGATGGCCTATTTAATAAAGTAAGTTGAGCAATCTATTATGATAAGGATAGTATTCTGAGGGTTAGTTGAGTAGTCTGTTTTTCATATAAATAGATATTCAGTAAGTTCCTGTAAAAGAAAAATGTTCAAATTATTTGTAGCTGTATCTTTCTGGGTTTTGTAGCCAAATTCTAAAGCTGTTCCCCAAGAATCTTGTCCCCGAATACTTAATCAAACATTAATCTAAGTACTTCTGTGAAGGGACTTTGAAGATATAAACAAAATTATTAACATCAAAATAGAGAGGGACAGATTATCCAACTGGGCAGAGTAGAATGACATGAGCCCTTAAAAAACAGAAATTTCTTCAGGTAGAGTCAGAGAGATGTGGTAAAATAGGAGAGAGGAGAGATGAACCCAAAGAGAGTGGGCAGAGAAATTTAAAGAATGAGAATGACTTGACCCACCATTGCTGGCTTTAAAGACAGAGGAAGAAAGAGGCACATAAAACATGGAATGTGAACTTTCTCTGGAAGCTGAGAAAGAAACAACAAAGGAAATGATGGGGACCTCAGTCTTATAGCTGTATGGTACTGAATTCTAACCACCTGAATGAATCTAGAAATACATTTTACTCCAAAGCCTCCAGAAAGCAATGGAATCATATGGATACTTCGATTCAGTTTTGTCAGACTTTAGAAGGAAACCAGTTGAGCCATAGTATATTTTGTTCTGTGACCATAACACTGTAAGATAATAAATATGTGTTATGTTAAGTGACAAACTGTGGTAATTGGTTACAACAGCAATAGAAACTAATACCATGGGTAAAAACTATCTAGAATAGTAAACTTGTGTCAATGCAAACTAAAGACTGTCAAATAATTGTATAAAAAGCCTTAGTATAAAAAATGTATAAATGTTAAGTAATTGTATAAAAAGACTTAGTTCTCAATTAACTTTGTGGCTGCAGTTGGTTTCATTTCAGTTCTCCCCTTTAAACACAAAAATCCTGGCCTAGTACCAGTTTCTAACTAAATTTATCCCATGAATTCTGAAGTCTACAAGGCAATAAGAAAGTTAATTCTACACTCAGTAATGAAAATTAAACAGGGGCTGATTCTTGACTTAAAACTCTGAGGACCTCATGATTAAGTGTGAGGAATTCCTTTATTCCCATGTACAAGAACCTTGCTTGTTAGAGATCTGATTTCAAGAGATGGAAACTTAATCTGTATTACCTCCTGCTCCCCAAATCCACCCTGATATCTTCATTATGTACTGTTTGGACTCAGTTTCTTTTTATCACTTTCCTCTCCTTAAGTGTTTTTCCTAATATTGAAACGGGGAATATAAAAAAATCGTGAAAGGGATCATAGAGGAAAGGAAAGAAAATGAGTGGGAAAAATCAGAGAAGGTGAGACTCTTAACTCTGGGAAATGAACAAGGAGTAGTGGAAGGGTAGGTGGGCGGGGGGGGGGTGGGGGTGGGATGGGGTGACTGAGTGACAGGCACTGAGGGGAGCATTTGACGGGATGAGGACTGTTATACTATATGTTGGCAAATTGAACTCCAATAAAAAAAATACAAAAAAAATCGCAGCTTCCTGGGTCCATTTAGAAAAAAAAAAAGAAGAAAGAAAGAAAGAAAGAAAGAAAGAAAGAAAGAAAGAAGAAAGAAAGAAAGAAAGAAAGAAAGAAAGAAAGAAAGAAAGAAAGAGAAAGTGATAAAGGAAATTTAGAAGTCACTTGGGTTTGAAACAACAGTTAAATTTTTCCCTCAGCTTTTGGCTGTAATCGATGCCATATTGATTGGATTCAGGGGTAACTGACCTTCCACATTACCAATTACCATTGACAAATAGCCATCCGAAGGAATCCCCCAGACCTAAACACACATGTGGAATTTTTTCCTGATGGCATATTATTATGCACTGAACATGTGTTTACTGCAGTAGATAGCTACCTATCAAATTGCGGAACCAATCAATGGCTGCCAGGCATTTTGTCATGAAACAAAGACATGTAATATGCAAATTTATTTTTAATGTGAAATTTCAGACACTCAATCTTCACCATTTTTATGCCTCTAAGACTTGCTACCTCTTGCATTTCAGTAAGAGATTCTATCAACAGCGTAGTTTATCCTCATCTCTAATACAGCACTTTCTAAGAATATGTCCATTTTTGTAAGGGGCATGTAGTTTCTACTAATTTAAAAGCAGCAATATTCAAAGCTGCTTGCTTTTTGCCTTACTGAGGCATCCCAGTATCCAGTGGAAATTATCTTTCCTACTAAACAAGCAAAAATCCCTGAATAAGTACATTCCTTTCTTCCACTGAGATCCTTTTCCTTTCTAGAGATTACCACAAAATCTTAGAAAATAGAAGATAGAAAAAAAAATGAAGCTTGCACATTAATAAAGCATTTTACTATGCTTCCTCCATTTTGTGAATTCATAATGCTGTATATCAATTACATCTGGTAGTCTTTAAAATAATAGTTCTATAGCAGAGTAGTATAGCCAATTTCTATATGACTTGCAATGTTTTAGAAACAATCAGAACTCATGTCTTGTCAAACACTTATTTTCTAAAAATATAATTCCAAGAACTGTTTAAAATGAAAATGTACCCTTAACTAATCATGTATTTTTGACTGGTGTTGTGATTTAAATTAAAAGTTGCTCCCCTATGTAACCCACACATAGAAGTTCATCTCAGCATTGCATTAAATTCAAAAGAAATAGTAGACACCTATTTATCCACTCACTTCCAAAGAGAAATGGAAAGAAAATGAAATACTATTAAATCTCATAACAAAACAAACAAAACCTCAAATCCACCCTGGTACACTGACTCAAATTTTTATTATTATTATTTTAAATGAAGATTTTTTTAAAAGATTTTATTTATTCATGACACAGAGAGAGAGGCAGAGACACAGGCAGGGGGAGAAGCAGGCTCCATGGAAAGAGCCTGATGTGGGACTCAATCCCAGGTCTCCAGGATCACACCCTGAGCTGAAGGCAGATGCTCAACTGCTGAGCTACCCAGGCATTCCCATTGACTGAAATTATATTCTTACTCAAATGATGTTTTCATTTAAAGGTTTAGGGTAGCTGCTCAAAGTTTCTTTCCCACTTCTTTCTCTCTTTTTCTTTCTCTCTCTCTTGTTCTCCTTCCCTTAACTCTATTCTATGCTGTTTTATTCTCTCATTCATTCTTTCTTTTCACTCTCCAATGAGAGGATACATTTTTTTTTATTTATTTAAAAGGTGAAAAATAGTATCTACCCTATGATACTACTTTGGAGATCACATACAATAATGATTATAAAACCACTAGCACTCTGTCTCTTATTTAGTAACAGTTAAATAAATTTTATCTATCATTAGTAATACATATGTGGATAGAATAACTTATTTTATATTTTAAAGATTTTATTTATTTATTTATTTATTTATTTATTTATTTATTTATGAGAGGGAGAGTGTGTGAATGAGGGAGTAGTATTTGGGGAGGGAGAGGGAGAGAGAATTTCAAACAGACTCCATGCTCAGTGTGGGGCTCAATCCCAGGACCCTGAGATCACAACCTGAACCAAAACCAAGAGTTGGATGCTTAACCAACTGAGCCACCCAGGCGCTCATATAGTCATTTATTTTAAAAAACATATGGTTTACAATTCAATTAAATTTACATTTTAATTGAATATCTTTACATTATAGAATAGTAAAATTGATCATACAATTAGTAGCTTTAAGGAAAAAATAAATTTGAATATATATAAATATTTTAGTTCAAAAGATCTTTAGTTCTTTAAGATCTTTAAGATAAGATCTTTAATTCTTATCTTTAGTTCAAAAGATAAGATTAATTTATTCTCCCTATCTATAATACTAACTTTATATCTATTATGCACTAATATGTTGGATATTACATATAGATGAAAAAGAAATTAGTATATGCCCAGACAGAGCTTATGGTCTATTGTATAAAAAATGATAAAGTTCACAAAAAAGTGCAAACTACTAAAAAAGATATATAAATAGTTGTGTGATGGGGAATATGAACTTAGAATGTAAACAGAAGGCCTACTAAGGAGACAATGTTGAAATTGAGAAACAAAAATGTGGAAAGGGCAAGTCATACCACAAATAAAGGATCACATTAGCATAGTAGAAAGATCTCAGAGTTAAATTGTTTCATGCTTTCTAACGGTTCATAAAATAAAATTTATTATATTTAAAATTGTAGTATAAACCAACTATAATCAATGACATTAGATATTTTGCTTACTTATGAAATTAAGCTATTATTCATACTTACATTCACATAATACCTTTAGTTGCCAAGCTCTAAATTTGTTTCATAGCACTAATATATATTTCAATATTACTGTGCTATAAATGCATCATATAGTATTGTTCTATACTATCCATATAGCATTATATATTATATTATATTATATTATATTATATTATATTATATTATATTCTACATGTGTATGTATGACAAACATATCAATATTAGCAACTACTATTTAGTAGTAATTAGAGTAAACATTTTCCTCAAACTTGGTCGATTTTAAGAAAACTACTCAGAAAAAAAGAAAATTACTTATGATAAATGGTGAGATAGGACAGCTGCTATATTAAATATTTCTTACCCTTTACACTAATACTTCGTGTATAAAGTTACTTTTCCTTTAGAATGAATAACCTGCCAGAAGTTGTTCTATACTTGAAACACAACTTTCCTGTTCCTCTAGATTGCTTGAGATCAGCCAATATGATTCATAAAATGCACAACATTTGGAAATTTCTGTTTGAGACATTTCTAGCCCATTCCTTCAAGAAGAAGCAGCTAGCATTTGATTAGATTTAACTATACGAAAATTTAAAGATCATTAAATGGAAAAATTGTGGCCTAATCAGGAAATTATATATATATTGGTTATATTTATCCTGACACAAATATTGCCTCTTTTCAACTTCAAATAAACTTTTAAAAATTGACTTATATATAATATCTTTTTCTCTAAGTTTTTTTTTAGATCAACAGTCTTAACTGTTACACTGATTAAGACAATAAATAGTTCAGGAAGTCTCTGGGTACTTAAATAATGACAGTTTTGTTTCTGTCACCAATTTATCCTTGTAAAAATCTGTTCTTTCTTCCATTAATGAGCTCATCCAATTTCCAGCTAAACCCCTCTTTCCTTTTCTCTAACCAGCTTGATTTAAAAGTAACAGATTCCTCAGCTGCCAAATATTAAAAGAATGAAACCAGATATTTAAATCCCTGTGACATATATTTGACTTGTTTGGGGATATCAGAAATATTTGTTACCCCAGTTTTCTTTCTTTGAAAAACCAGATAGGATAAACTGCATGTCTAAAATACAAATTCTTATATTTCTGTGAAAATGCAGCTGTAGATGTCATCATGAGTAGGGACTTTTATAGTGTCATAAAAATTCAGTGTCACTATAAATTTATGCTGCTGAAAATGTCGACATTTATGGCAACTTCTACAAGGACATATTTTAAAATGATACTAAAACTTGATGCAGCAACTTTTATTTAGTTAAAAAGTAAGATTATAGAACAAAAACATTTACTCTAATTTTTGAACCTATCAATATGGATGATTAATTTTTAAAATTTTCAAATCATATCATGGTTTGATGGGTACTTAAAAATCAAAGCACTCAAAATTAAAAAGCATGAAAGCATGTTCATGTATTATTCAAATTAACAGTTAATTGCTGCATATAATTAATATTCATTTACAATGCATTCAGTACAGACTTTTGATACCTGATAAAATTATTAATGATGCAAGCATACGATGATGCTTATTTAAGAATTATAGATAATCATAGATTTATATCTGCAATCTATTTTCACTCATTTTGTATCCCAGGGCAAGCACAGTGACTATCTTGATTAATAAATTTTTTAAAATCATTTAAAAAATCACAAAAGTATTGTCCGAATCGACCAATTCATGAGGAAGAATTTTCACCTTTTTAGCCATAGAAGTTCCTTTGCAATGAGGAAGGGTAACCTCATTAAATGATCTAATTTGGGCAACTGCAGAAAAAAAAGAGAAATTTCACCTTTAAATGCAATTCTAAATCAGAAAAGCTGCTGTGGACTTAGTAGGCAGATTTTGACAGTGCTAGTGGTTAGGTGGGAAACTTTGGCAACGACTGACACACACCAGCCTTAACCAGTAAAAAATCCTATCTTCAGAATTAGGGATGCAGAAAGCTCTAGTTCAATCCTCGGAGACAGGCCTCTATGGCTCAGACATCATGTTACAGTTTCTACGTATGTACTATGTAAGCACTTTCTGAGGTCAAATTCTCACATTTACCTAAGTATGGTATCTGAGTAATTTTATTTTTCCAAAGTTTCTATCCTGAAAATGTGCTTTTGTGAAGTATTTGTGAAGTATAAGTGATACAGGTTAGGATGCCTGGGTCGCAAACTGATACAATACTATAAATGTTACCAGTATATTTTTATATGACTTGTTAGCAAGTCTATACTTGGATTTGGTGAAGTTACCAACCTGGAACTATTACTGGAGTAGGGAAAAAAAAACAAAAACAAAAACAAAATTAAACCTCCAATAAAAGCCTGCTTTCTCTAACCAAGGACTAGAAAAGGGGCAACCTAGCAAGACAGAACACTTTTAAACAGTAATTACCCTGTTCTTGCCACGGAGCGGGGTAAATGTAGGTAATGCCAGAGAAGGTCTAGTTAGAAGCCAAGACATTTATCTCTACTGAGTGGTTACAAAGTCCTCTTTTCTACCCATAGTATCAGTGGAGATCATGCCAGAAGCCTCCACCCCTGCTCACAGTCATGGGTGGGGCATCCTTCCTCTGCTCTTCACGAGGTGTCAGAAAAGTTCTAGTGAAGAGTGAGAATTGAAAATGGGTGTCAGACAAGAACTTGTACCCAAAGATGTAGAGCAGCACTATTCACAATAACAAAAAAGGAAACAACCCAAATGCCCAACAATGAATGAACGGAGACACAGAATGTAACATAGCCATACAATGGCATACTATTTAGCCATAAAGAAGAATCAAGCACTGATACATGCTATGACATTCGTAAACCCTAAAAACATCACCCTAACGAAAAGAAGCCAGACACAATATTCACATATAGTTTGATTCCATTTATGTTAAGTGTTCAGAATAGAAAAATCTGAAAGTCAGAAAGCAAATCAATGGTTGGCAGCAGCTATAGAGAGGGAAGAATGATGACAGATTTCCTAATGGGCATGGGATTTCCCTTTGAGGTGATGAAAATATTTTGGAATTATGTAGATGTGATGATGGCACAACATTGTGAACCTACTAAATGGCACTGAGTCATACACTTTAAAATGGCTTAAATGATAAATTTTATATTATATCTATTTTATTACAATAAAACTGTACATTTAAGCCCTAATAGTCATTAATTACATTAAATTTAAATGATCTGAATACAATTAATAGACAGAAACTGACAGATCAAAAAGTGTGACCCAACTATATGCTATTTATAAATAAATCGGGATCCCTGGGTGGCGCAGCGGTTTGGCGCCTGCCTTTGGCCCAGGGCGCGATCCTGGAGACCCAGGATCGAATCCCACGTCAGGCTCCCGGTGCATGGAGCCTGCTTATCCCTCTGCCTGTGTCTCTGCCTCTCTCTCTCTCTCTCTCTGTATGACTATCATAAATAAATTTAAAAAAATTTATAAATAAATCAAATATAATTATATGAGCAATCTGAAAGTAAAAGGATGAAATTATATACTATACATATAGTTTATATATATATATACTATATGTACTATATAGTTGTATATATACTATATATAGTTTATATGTACTGTATATACTATATACTACAGATATACTATATATGTTCGCATATATAATGCAAATAATTTCATATATACAATGCAAACATCAATTGAAAGAAAACAGTAATGAAAAGAAAAAAATTAGGGATGCTTGGGTGGCTCAGTGTTGGAGCATCTGCCTTTGGTTCAGGGTGTGATCCTGGGGTCCTGGGATTGAGGTCCGCATCAGGCTCCCTGTGGGGATCCTGCTTCTCCCTCTGCCTATGTCTCTGCCTCTCTCTGTGTGCCTGTCATGAATGGATAAGAAAAACTCTTAAAAAAAATAAAAAGAAAAGAAAAAATAAAGCAGTAATAGCTATATTAATATCAAATAAAGATACTTCAAGACAAAATTATCAGAGACCAAGAGGAATAATATTTAATGATACCAGCCCTATTTGTTGAAAAGGCTATATTTTCTCATGGAATCACCTTGGCACACTGTAGAACAACAAATAAAAAATTGTAAGGGTTTATTCTTTGGACTCTCATTTCTGATCCATTTGTCTATATGTCTCTCATTATCCTAGTACAACAGGCAATTGTAGAGATATGTTTTTCCATTCACCTTTTGCTGGATATTTAAACTGTTTCTATTTGGGGGGCACTTGGATGGCTCAGTCAATAAAATGTCTGACTTGGTTTCAGCTCAGGTCATGATCTCAGGGTTGTGGGATCAAGCCCTACATCAGGCTCTATGCTCAGCAAGGAGTCTCCTTGGGATACTCTCTCTCCTTCTCCCTCTGTTCTTCACTGCACTCACTCTCTCTCTCTAACACTTATTTATTATATTTATTTTTATATTTATATAATTATATTTATATAATAATCTATTATTTTATATTATATATTTAAAATACTTAAACTTACATTTAATCTACATTTATTTATAATAAATATATAGAGATAAAATATTAATAAATAGAATATATTTATTATATATTTATTATTTTTTATAAAAATAAAATAAATTGTCTCTACTTTTTGGCTATGGCAAATAATGATGCTGTGAACATTCATGTACAAGTCTTAGTGTGGGTATAGGCATTTATTTCTCTTGTGTAAAGACCTGGGAGTGAAATTGCTGAGTCATATGGTTACTATAATTAGTCCTCTAAGGTACTATCAGACTACCATCCAAAGTGGCTATGCCATTTTATATTCCCATCAACAATGTATGAGGGTTTTGGTTTCTCCTTGTCTTTCCCAACAATTGTTACTATGTTTTTCAATATAGCCAGTCTAGTGGATAAAAAGATGTGTCTCATAGTGATGTTATTTTTCACTTCCTTAATGACTACTTGAGCATTTTTTATGTTTTGATTAGCCATTGTGTATCTTCTTTGGTTAAATGGTCATTCAAATCATTAGCTCATTTAAAAAAAATTTGTTTGCCTTCTATTTTGTTCCTTATATCTTCTACATAGAAGTCCTTTATCACATATAAAGATTTGTGGATATATTCTCAAAGATTGTAGCTTGTGTTTTGCTTTTATATGTTGTCTTTTGAAGCATTCAGGTTTTAATTTTGACTAAGTATAAATCATCATTGTTTTTCTCTTTCATGCATCTTGCTTTTCTTTTCTTTTTTTTTTTTTTAAGAGAAAGAGAGAGAGAGAGAGAGAGAGAGAGAGAGAGAGGTGCAGAGACATAGCAGAGGGAAAAGCAGGCTCCCACTGGGGAGCCTGATGCATGATTCAATCCTGCAACCAGGGATCACACCCTGAGCCAAAGGCAGATGCTCAACCGCTGAGCCACCCAGGCATCCTGAATTGATTGTTTTTCTATTATACCTAATAACTTTGCCTGACCCAAGATCATGAAGATATCCTAAATTTTATGCTAAAAGTTGAATAATTTTAGGTTTTCACATTTAGATCTATGAGTTAATCTTTATAAGTGCTGTAAATTAACAACATAAATTCACACTTTTGCATATATTTATCCAAATGTACAAGCACTATTTGTTGAAAAGATTGTCTTTTTCCATGGAGTCATCTTGGTGTCTTTGTAAAATACCAACCAATCATAAACTTAAGGGTTAATTTTATTACACTGAGACCTCTGATTCTGTTTCATTGGCTATTTGTCTGTCATTACCTTTGTACCACATTGTCTTGATTACTGTAGCTCTATAAAATATTTGAAATCAGGATGTATAGTCCTCCAAATTTTGTCTTATTAACAATTGATTTGGCTATTTTAGGTACATTGCAAGTCCAAATAAGTTTTAGAATTATCTTACCAATTTCTGTCAATGGGCCTGCTGGAATTATGATAGGGATTGCATTGGGAATCTATAAATCAATTTGAGAGAAATTATCATCTTATAAATATTGAGTCTTCTAATCCATAAAATGTGTTATTTCTCCTTTTGTTTAAATGTTCTTTAATATCCTTCAATAATATACGGAGCTGTCAGTGTATAAATATTGAACTTATTTTTTTAAGTTCAGTGCTTTGTTAAATTTAATATGATATTCCTAAATATTTCATTTTTTGTCATTCTGAAAGAGTATTACTTTCTTAACTTCATTTTCATAGAGCCCATTGGTAGTATATAGAAGTGCAATTGATTTTTATTTATTGATCTTGCATCTTACTACACTGATGAACTAGTTTATTAGTAATACTAGTTGTGCATATCTTTTTTCTACATAGAGAATCATATAGTGAATAGATGCAGATTTTATTCTTTCATTCCATCATGGATTTCTTATATTTCCTTTTCTTTTTAGACTATAGTGACTTGAGCATACAGTACAATGGTAAAGAGAAGAGATTCATTTACTTTTCCATCTTAGAGGGAAAGATCACCTCTGAGTATGATGCTAGCTATAGGTTTTGAGAGACTATTGACTTGAAAAAAATTCTCTTTTCTTAATTGATTGATAATCTTTTAGCATAAATGAGTTTGGATTTGTCAAATGCTTTTTCTACATCCACTATAAAAGAAAAAAATTATTAAGAATCTGGGAACTTTTGGGGTGCCTTGGTGGCTCAGTTGTTTGAGTGTCTGGCTCTTTCGGATCAGGTCATGATCTCAGGGTGGCAGGATAGAGCCACATGTTGAACTCTACACTGGGTGTGGAGCCTGCTTAAGATTCTCTCTCTCTCTCTTCTTCTTCTTCTTCTTCTTACTCTCCCCCCTCACTCTCTCAAATAAATAAATCTTTTTTAAAAATCTAGAAACTTTCTGTATACATAAGAGATTTATTGGTGAAGAATTATAAAAAGTTTGGGAATTAATTTGATAAATTAAAGCCATATGTTTGCATGATTTGGTTAGGCATTGATTCTAAGTTTCCAGTCTTATCAGAAAAGATAGAAGAACTTTTTTTTATCCTTCTTATTACATTTATATTTGTATTAGGATTCCTAGGGTTACTTAAAATTAAAGCCAAAAACCAGTGATTTATTAATAAAAAGTCATAGTTCTCTCCAACTATGCTAACAATGAGTGGAATCATTTTTATGTCATTTCTTACAATGCCAGATAGAACCTGAGGAACTTATTTATAGCATGATGATTTAAAAATGTTTAGTTTCTATTTAAAAATTCTAGAATATAGCAGTATTATCTTAATTGTATTCATCCATATGGCTATGATTTTATGATAATACTGGATTTCTATGTATGATAGTGAACTTTTTTGTTTTTAAAGAAATGTATTGGCATAATTGTGAATAGCTGTGAAGAAAAAAATGAATGAAAAAGGTATTTTTTGTAAGGGAGTTGGTGATGGATATGGCAAAATTTTTGAAGATGATACAACAAAAAAATCTAGTATTGGGAAGCAATGTCTTAGTGTAAAAAATGAATGGTGATGGTAGTATTAAAGATTAATAACTAATAGTAAGGTTCAATGATATTGAGGAAATACAGGATAAAAAAATTAATGAGTCTAAATGAAACTAGGGTAAGGTTAAAGAATAGTATAAAGATAAAGGCTAATTCACACACAGAGATACACTAAATGAAAGCATATTATTCTTTAATTAATAATATAACCTGGATATTTTTCTGTGTCCAATATATAAAACTGGGTCTTTGTTTCCCCCTTTACACTTCAGGGGCAGATTGTTGAGTTAATTACATCTTTAGTTCATGGCATGATAACTTCATCTGTTTTCAAGCCTTTTGCATTTTTAAATATTTTCCCTATATCTTCAGTTTCACAGAATCACTAACACTCCCCAAATAACATTTATTCTAATATATTTTAAATATACACTTGGATATGTATATGTATATAAAGTGAAATAAATAGCTTTATGTTTTAGATGTATTTGTGCTTGTTTAGTTTACAAAATTGTATTTGTTGTAGGTCTTATGCTACCTAGTTTCTTTTTCATGAAAAAACTGAGTTTTTAAGATCAACTGTTAGCACTTCTAAATGCTTTGTCATATTTCCCTTTTTTCTCAAAAAGCTGAAACATGGTTAAGGTCTTTGCACAAGTCATAGACTCCACCTTCAATCAGTTTTCCGTTAAAAATGCTAGAGAACATAAAGACGGTGAAGTAGTGTCTCAATGCCATTTAACTAATTAACTATAAATTACTCTGAAAATTATGCACTTTAAATTTCTAAGTTTTAATACAAAATTGATCCAAACATTGTCTGTCCTACTTAGGTAATGTGAATGAATTTCTTTGATAATATCAGTTCCTATATAATTTACCAATGAAAATTATACTTTTTAATTGAATACTTTTGTTATGTATTGGACTTGGAAGACTTCTGGTGCAAGTGCAGAAACATTTCTGAGGGCAGCCCAGGTGGCTCAGTGGTTTAGTGCCACCTTCAGCCCAGGGCCTGATCCTGGAGACCAATCCAGGATCAAGTCCCACGTCAGGCTCCCTGAATGAGCCTGCTTCTCCCTCTGCTTGTGTCTCTGCCTCTCTCTCTCTCTCTCTCTCTCTCTCTCTTTCTCTCTCTCTCTCTCTGTCTCTCATGAATAAATAAATAAAATCTTAAAAAAAAAAAAGAAAAAATAAACATTTCTGAGTGCCTGTCTCCATGTGCTATTTTTTTCTTTGAAGTCATTAGTTTATAAAAACCACAGTCTTAATGCAAATTGTACTTGCATTCAAGAAAAATATTCAATGCACATAATTTAAAATGGTGTTTTAAAACAATTAAAGTAATAACATAAAGGCCAGTGTAGCCAGTAAACTTTTTCTTATAGTCTATTGTCTTATTTATACACACTTGTATATTACTTATTTGACAATTTAGCATAGAAAGCTTGTTTGGATTTTTTATTATCATTACTAGATTTTTATTAACTTGACTTTTATTAATGTTTCATATAAGAAAATTATTTACATAGTATATCTTTTTTTGTTTCTTACTTAGTCACTGCCTTGAGTCTAGACTTTAGAGCGTAAGTCACACTCTAAGCCTACTTCAACTTGGTCTAGTGCATTGATCCCCCTTCAAATGTTCATACAGGGAGAGCCATCTAACCTCTCTATGTGCTAATTTTCCCATTTAGAAAATATGGGCAGCAATAATATGCTTTTCAGAGGACTTCAAAGAGGTTATAACAATGTCCAAGACATAGTATGACCATAGCAAAGTAATAATTATTGTATTAAATGATGAAAAGTATCTAAACAAGCACTTAAAATATGCAAATAAGCCAGCACTATGCTTATTTTTCTTTATCACTTTACATTGAATGGGAAAGAGTATGATCAACAAAGACTAGAAACTCTCCCAATTTAACTTCTACCTCACTGACATTTAAAACCTCTGCATTCATCTAATTCCTAGTTTCTTACTGGAACTTTTAACCACTTTGGATTTTTCTTTTTAAAGCACATATAGGAGTTCTTTCCATTACTTTTAAATTCTAAACTATTTTTCCATTCATTATATAACCTAAAGATTTATGTAACTATGTGTTAAATGGCAAGATTAAGAATGGTCACTTGAAGTTATCCCAGATACAGAAATAATAAATCTAAATATTACAGTTATGATTTATAATTAATACCCCACCACTGGACCTTCTATTTTTCATTAACATTTTACCTTTTATTTGTAAACTGGACATTCCTCTGATAAGAATATTATTCCAGATTTAATAGGGGATGAAATTTGTAAAGAAACTTGATATGCCAAAGAACAAATTACACTAATATGTGTCCACAACGTCATGTAGGCCAGACATAAAAACCTACAACCTCTGCTGTTTCTGTTAAATGCAAGAGGCTGTGACCATATGTGTAATTATGTAGGATTGCCTCAAAAACATTCCCTAACATCAATATGAGTGACAGTCTGCAACACTTATCTCAAAGCTGTCATTACCTGAAATAGGTATTTTTCTCATCAGAACCTGGTAGCTACATATAACAGGAGTTTCCAAGCAAAGATTTTTATATCCGTTAAAATTATTTAAAACATTTTAACAGAATTTCTAATGAATGTACTTAATGTACTTAATTGACCACAGTTTTGTCACCCCAAGCCTAGGACTCAAATGAGTCAAACTGTGTTACTGGAATTGAACAGAAATTCACAAAGCCTATATATTCTCTCTCTTTCTTCTGGTAGTTCATAGGTTCTACTTCTAGCCATGGTTGGCGACCTGTTCCACACCAATCTTCCCATAGCATTTCCACTGAGAATAATAAAATTTACTAAATTAAATGTGTGTATATGTATACATATGGTTATATATTATCTACATTTACACTATAATTATATATGCAATATATTATATAAAATATATGCTACATTATATATATATTTGCAAATATACTGATATAGTGCAAATAAGTGTATATGCAAATATGTATGTATGTGCATATGTATGTAAGTTTGAGATTTACATATATATATTTAAAGGCATCAGAGAGAGCTATCTGGGTGGCAATGACTGCAGGCCAAGATAAAATTATAGAAATAAGGGAAGAAGCCCAATAGAGAGCCATACACTGGCACCACAATTTCTGTAATGGTTTGTTTTTTCTATTTTTTGTGGGTTTTTGTTTTTGTTTTTGTTTTTGCTGATTTCAAATTTGTAGTCAAGAGATTGAGAAGATTTTGACAGTTTCATGAGGATAGAGATGCAAAAATTGGAGTCCAGGATTCACCAAGGAGTAAGGCCTTCATAAAGTCTATGGACTTGAGGACGGGATTCTGAGGGGTTACCTTGAATGAACAAGATAAACAGGGTTTAGACTTGTCCTTGCAAGGACTAAAGCCAGTTTTCATATCAGCTCAATATCTGACTAAGTAAAAGTGATATGCTCCCAATTTAGCCTAATGCCAAAATTAAAACTTGATCTGTCAAAGAAGATAGTATAATTCAGAGCTTTATATTTTCCCTAAATATTTTCATTCTCAAAGGCCACCATTCAATTAAAAAAAAAAACAGGTGTATACAAAACTAAGAGTAAAAAGAAACAACAGATCAAAAGATTGAAATTATTAAAGACTTTTAAGTAAAAATGTGATTCTGTGTTCAGTACAATGCAGAAGTTTTGGAAATAATTCAAAACCATAGAAAATGGAAATTTTATGAAAAATACAATAACTAAAATTCAGAACTCAGTGAATAGGTTTAATAGCCATTAAAGACAATGGAAGAGAAAATTAGTAATGAGAACAAAATATTCAGGTTGAAGCATGAAGGGATAAAAGACTGTATAATACAAAAAAGAATGCAAAAGACATACTTTGTGAAGAGATCTAAAATCGTATGTGTCAGAAGGAAAGTAAAGAGAAAAACAGAAGAATAAAGAGATAAGGCCCCAAATTTTGCAAAATTATGAGATACATCAAACACAGATTCATGAAACTCTAAGAACCTGCAGAGCACCACACGAAGGCACCAAATACAAAAAGAGTATTTAAAAAGCAGCGTAGTGGTGTGACTGGGTGGCTCAGTAGGTTAAGCGTCCACCTTTGGCTCAGGTCATGATCCCAGAGTCCTGGCTGGAACCCCACCTTGGCCTCTGCTCAGCAGGGAGCCTGCTTCTCCCTCTTCCTCTACTTGCTTCTCCATCTGCTTCTGCTCTCTCTCTGTTAAATAAATAAATAAATAAATAAATAAATAAATAAATAAATAAAATATTTAAAAAACAAACAAAAGAATGAATAGTGGCATAGAGATGATTTTGAAAGCAGTCAAGGAAAAGGGAGTCTATTGGCTTTCTATTAGCAACAATAATAATAGCTGAGTTCTCAAAAGATACAATTAAACCAAAGAACACCAGAATTCTGTCTGAAAAGTGCTAGGGAAAACAAACGCCAATGTATAATTCTGTACCAAACAAAATGTTCTTGACAATGAAGGCAAAAATAAATGTGTTTCCAGGGAAAAAAATATGTTATTTAGGGCATTTCCCCCACACACACCTTGCCTGGCTGAAATATGCTGCATATTAAATACAGATCAAAACTAGCATATGTGTTTCTGGTGATCAAAAAATATTAAAATAGTTATTCACTGGAAAATTGAAAAAAAAATGCTCTTTCATCCTTGAAGCATATCACAGAACAGGGCTATCAAACATATGCTATGGTTGAGTCTACATCCTCTAAGTCTCTGATTCAGCATTAAATATTTTCCCTCTCTACCCATCTAGGGCCTACTATTTCAGATTAAACTTCCATTAGTAAAGGAGCAGTTGCGTTTTTCTCCAGTTCTCCACCCTCGTCCTTATATAACCATATTCTGCTTTGCTAGCTAGTTTGGAATACTTAAAGGATGAGAGGGGGAAAAAAAGGAAAAATGGTAAGAGCAAAGTAAACGCTGTCTTACTTGGATGGTGCCCTGTAAGCTGTCTGTTTCTCTGTACCTGGCAGAAGTTTAAATCTGATTCTTCTTTTACAAAGATTCTCTTATAGATTCTCTAAGATTTGGTGATACCTTGTCCTCTGATGATCCCTTTTGCAAGATGATTCCTTTATCATCCCCTAGGATTTCTCTTCCAGTGTTTTCTAAGTATTTCTGTCCTCTGAGTAGTCTTTTTAAAATGAATCCAAGATGATTCTTAATCAACACTCCCTTTCATGTGGCCCACATCTGGTGCCTGGGAATAGTTGCATCCTTATTCCAGCAAATTAAGAGTGTAGTTCCATACTACTGTACAGGTAATCTCTTGACTCCACCACTATCAGAGATAATCTCTTGTTTCTAAATTTCTCAGGCAAGCAGCAGACCCTAGTATACCATGTGTTCTAAACACAGGGTAGGATACTTCCTGGAAGCATCACATTCCATCAGCCTGGGTGAAAGTTTCTCACAGATCACTTTTCTTAAAGGATATCCTCCTCACACACAAATACAAAATTATTTTTTGTCTATATTCTGACCCCCTTTTTAGTCCTTAATATGGTTGAGTGTTTCAAGTGTTGTGAAATTTCATGTGAAAATTGGCAAATGTATATTTTACTACTCAGTTGAGAACTTAACTGTCTTGTTTCCATGTCTGTGGATTTCTATGTCCTATTTTCATTGGCTTTTTCCTCTATATTTTTTGAATGGTTGAATGAAAACGTATTTTAATTTTGAAACAAGGGTTCCTGAACACTTGCTTTCTATATTAAATGTAAATAATTTAGTATATTTAAATTCTTCCACCATGCAATATAATCAAAACAAATACATTTAAGTACAGGAAGATGCTTATTTTAAGACTTAGGAGACAGAGATTTATGGTTTTTAATTTCACTTAAGTCCAAAATAAATAGTATTCCTATTTCAAATTAAGAGTCAAGAAATAGTGAAAATGGAAAGAAAAATAGAGTCCCAGGTCCCATCAATGATCACAGAAAATTCATCAGAGAATTTACTTGAGAGACAAAGGAAGAAGAAGTTGACAAAGTAAGATAGTCCAGATAGCTATCCCAAATTGTAATGCTTACCCAAAGTAAGGCTATTTGGAATTTTGTCTATCATTACTGTCAAGTAATTGTGACATAGCTTCTCCAGTAAAGTGTAGCTTTGAGTACAGTAAACCTATTTTACACATCAGTGCGTTAAAGAGCATACCTCTATAAAATATGATCATCATGGTTGTCATCATATCAGTGAAAAAATGTGGAGAAAGCCATAAAGGAAAGTTTACTGAGCATATCATAAGGGGGAAAGGGGAAAACCTTTCATAAACTGAAGGCATATACTAGAGCAACAAATTCAAGCCTTACCTTGTGATCATTTCATGAACTCACCTTACACAATTCTGTTCACACCAACCAACTTGAAGGAAACAAATGAACCTCATAAGAATTCTTTGCAATTTTGAGGTGTATCTACTAACATTCATAACTGTAAGAGTTTTGTAATCTGGGTAATCCTGAGTGGCTGATAAAATAATGATCTATACATTTCTTGCATTTACTCTTAAAAGCTAGAAATTGAGTGTCCCTACAGTATATACCCACTGAAGTTTGTACTTTTAGAATATGATTCCCTTTTCTTCTGAATCCTCTACTTCCACCAACATTTCTCTGAAGGGATGAGAGGTATATGAAACATTTGACATTAAGAAGGTTCCCTTGTAATTTTCAGGTCATATGCATTGTCTTCAGTGTGTATTATGAATTTATTTCAAATGGGTAAAGGTACTTTGCATAATGACACAAAGCTTTTAAACCAGATGGTCTTGTGTATAAGGCATTGTTCTATTTTTTGAAAGCTTAGCTCTGTCTTAGTTACACAAAATGCAAGATTTAGAAGCATGTAAACCAATAATAGTTATTCAATCTAAGCTGTAATGGTAGCTTACTATGGGCACTGGAGGTTGAGATGGGATATTGTATTTGCATATATACAGTATATGGAAAACTGTTCTACCATTTTATGGAGCAGCAATCATATTTAGTTTAATGTCTTTTAAGTCTCATAAAAAGATATTAGGAAATTTTGCTATTTGGATGGTGAGCAATCAAAGCTGTGGTGTTAACTCATCATAACACTACTAGTTTGACTCTTCAGGCTTCATTAAATAGGGGATATAAATATGCCAGATCAACCCAATGAAATTAGAAAGCTCCTATTTCAGGGTTTAGAGTAGGCTGAATGAGCTTGGTACCTTTTTTATATTTGTGATTAGACACTGCACTTGCTTACCTTGTGATTGCATGACCATTTCAACAAGAATCAAGATTAACATATATCAGTAATACTCAACTTTATACTATGACTCTTTTGAGGATATTGTAAAATAGGGATGTCCCAAATTTTTTCCTTCACCAATCTCCTCATCCTTTTTCTCTTGTGCACCTAACACAAGCCCAAAATGAACTGTTCTGTGCCTACTCAAGTAATAATATTTCAGAGCCACACTATGGCAACACTGTGGGGAATTTCAAAACACCCTAGAAATAATACTAGGACAAATCATCTAATTCTTATTATTTATATTTTGCTGACAGAATATTTGGAATTTTTAAGTTCTGTCTCTTCCACCTCTCTTGGAACTTGCTAAATTGGTTTTCAAAATGAGGAATCATGGTCAACAACAAAAATCAAAATATTTAAATGATTTAAAGTCCAGAAACAAGTAAATTGTCCTTTATAATTTTTAATGGACTTAAATAACATGTAAAATGCTGGGAACAATAATGTTATCTAAATGGACTATATTTCTATTGTATTCTGGAGACTAAATATAATTTCTAATTTTCTATATCTACTTATGATAGGGAAAATCAAAACTAACTTTGGAATTATAATTCTTCCTTATTAAAAAAAAATTTCCACTATATACAGTGAATTGAGAGTGTTGTCTCACCTTGTCCTAATGGAGAAGTTTCTCAACGCCAACCGTATGACTTAACACATGACCCTTGTGTATTTAAAACTAAAAGCATTAGGACTTCCTGTTTGTCATAGGCATATGTGGAACAATTTGAAGGAGATAGGTGAACATGAAAGGCAAATCCTTATTCATTGCTGAGGACATGGAATGGTATATATGTTGTCCCTGCATCCAAAATTTAAATCTACGCATAAAAAAGGTAAACATAAATGCAAATAAGCTTATAGTTGCAATACCATATATTGCCTCACATTAACATTTACTGCTATAATTTTTATTAAGATGTTCAGTTTTAAGTTAAAGTATCTTGGCAGCCTAGCCTAGAAACCTAACCAAAATTTATAAAATCATTCAATGAAAAAAGTGTACTCTAAGTAATAAATTTATAAATGTCCATTTAAAGATGATTCATTTATAGATTGGTGATATTCTGAACCTGATTCAATAAATGGGCATTGTAATCTTGAGTGATCTCAGTGAATTGTTTTTACACCCTTACAATATTTCCAGTCATTTACGAGTCCACTGACAAGGTATATGCTAAGGGTATTGATCAATGTCATTGAATAATAGCTAATTGGTAGACTTTTAAAAAAATATTCCTGGTTCTCTACAAATATTTTGAGCTTGTTTCAAATTAACTATAAGAAAAATGGACACTAAGTTAAAAAAACTTAAACTTCCTACTTTCTTTGTATAAAACTAATAATTAAAATTTATGAATAAAAATGCAGGTTAATTTAATTCACTGAAAAATTTTAATAATTCCTGTATTATTTTAAATTGTGATATAAATTTCTCAGAATCAAGAATTCACTTTGAGCTTGCATGTTTTAGATTAAGATTTGCTTTCTAATTGCTGCTTCATTTTTTCAATTAAAACATTTCAGTGTAAATGATTCAAAGTTGTATACAGTTATTGAGAACTGAAAATAGACAATTATACTACTATAATTTAACATCAAGTTGGACTTTTTACCAGAAATAATCTGGTAAAAAGATATTTTATTGATTTCCTATAAGATAAATATAGGTAAGTATAGCTAAAGAATACTGTCACCTCTTTATTCATTATATAGGGAGTTCAAAACCAGATATTGGTGGAAAATAGGTCTCACCCTTATTTGCTTACTAGGTAACATTGTTAGTAGACTCTTTTCACAGCTCAGATCCATTATGTCCTGGAATGTCAATTGAAAGTTGTTTGCTTGGTTTCCAGTAGAGAGTTACTTATTGTGTATCTGTCTGCACTATTCTCACTGTGAGTGACAATCACAGACTATTCTGCTGAATATCACCCCTGTCATTGTTGGCGTTTGCTACTTGACGATTTTGTCTTTTTTTCACCTTACTCTTTACAAGTGGTTAGAAAAATGGAGTAATTCATCAGAAGAAATACAAAGTTAACTCAGCTTTCAAAACTCTGCCTGCTGTCATTTGCTATAGTTAAGATTTTTACCTGAAGCATTGAATGTCTCACCCTGACATCAGACTGTGGTAATTAATCATTAAATAGTGATTGAGGCGGTGGACCCCAGAAAGTATCTCCATACACTAGCATATGCTGGAGCCAGCTGCAAGCTAGTGCTTAGAGAGAAGCAGCACAGAAGAGAACAGCGCCTGACAGTTCCCTGCTGTGAAGTCCAAGTACAGTGCGCTTCTCACTAAGGGCCAAAAGCAGAACGCTTGCTTGCGTTGACCTTCATTACCTGACACTGTTTAAAAAATAAAATGTCAGTGTTAATGTACTGGAAGTTTAGACATTTAATCACATTTTAATGAGTATACCAGTATTTTTCGAGCTATAATAACATTTATTATTTTTCTTAATTCTTTTTTCCCTTAACAACAAGTCACTTTAGTCACATATATCTGATCTTATAAAGAGAAAATTTTATATTGGCTACTCAATAGAAAACCAAATAAGACAAATCTAATGTATTTAATTTTTTAAAAAATTAAGGAATAACTAGAGGGCAACGTGCATGTTGTCTTCAAATATTTAAAGGGCTATTGCGTAAAAATAAATCTGTTGGCTCTTTCTCCACAGGCAATTAATAGAACTCATGAATGCAAGTTATTCAAAGATGTATTTGAATTGAACTTAAAATAGAATTTCCTAACAAAATTGTCTAATAATGCCACAGCTTCTGTCATGAAACAGTGAGCTTCCAATCACATATGGGGACTCACAATTGATAGCAACTTAGTTAGGATGAGGTAGGAATCCCTAGAATGAGTGGGATGATCACATGATCCTGTCAAGAATTTTCAATTCAAATTTATAAGCTTGAATACAAATCAATAAAATATCTAAAGCAATACATACTCATACCCATCATTGCTTTAGATATTTTATTGATTTGTACGGTTTTAAGATATATCCAGAATAAAAAAATCATCCTTTCTTGCTTAATGAATATAGAGGATAACACCTGTTTGCAATAGAGATTTATTCTATTTGTTCTGAAATAAAAATAAATTTTTTTTGAATTAGATAAATGTGATATATTGTATTTATTCTTATAGTATACATATATATCCGACATTCGAGGTTTTCCTTTGAACACAATCCCATCAGAGATTGATTTATTGATTATCAAATTTATCAAATTTTTTAAAAGATTTTATTTATTCATGAAAGACAGACAGAGAGAGAGAGAGAGAGAGGCAGAGACACAGGTAGAGGGAGAAGCAGGCATCCTGCCTGATGTGGGACTCGATCCCCAGTCTCCAGGATCACGCCCTGGGCTGAAGGCAGCACTAAACTGTTGAGCCACCCAGGCTGCCCAAATTTACCAAATTTATACCTGGAGAAAACTTACTTTTTTTTTTTTCCTGGAGAAAACTTTCTAATTAAGTTGGTTTTTTTTTTTTTGTAATTTGAATAATATTTTTAAAAATAGAAATATAAATCTTAAGCTAGGAAAGTCTACAAAAGTGCATGATTCAGAACTTCTGTCTTTAGGTATTATTATTTTATTCCTATTACACAGATGAAAAACCCACATATTAGAATGGTTAATTAACAATACCCAACATAATGGATAGAATGTCAAGATGTAGAACTGAATTTGACCATGACAAATTTCTCACAGACTATAGTTTGGGGATTTTCCTACTATTTTAGCTATTGTCATGTAGAGATTAGGCTTTACTCTTCTCAGATGAGACCACATACACAGATGAGGGATGAATTTAATAGATTAAAAAATAATAAAAAAGAAAGAATTTTTATTATGTTAAATTAGAAAGAAAAATCGTGGTTTATTCCTTTCTGTTTCATGTAGAAATTGTTGGTATTGTTTCTTTGTTTACTTGATATTATGCCAGGGATGTTTATAAAGTGAAAATATAAATTAATATATTTTACAATTCTCTGTACATGAGCAGCAGTGTTTCTCCCATGGATGACATTACTTGACATTTATTGTTTTGTTTTTTTTTTTTAGATTTATTTATTTTAGTGAGAGACCACACACACATACTACATGTGCAAGTTGGGGGAGTGGAAAAGAATTTCAAGCAGACTCTCTGCTGAACTTAGAGCCCTACATGGGGCTCAGTCTGAGGACTCGTGAGATCATGCCCTGAGCTGAAACCAAGAGTCAAAGTCTTAACCAACTGAGCCACCCAGGAGCCCTAGTACTTTTCATTAGTGTGTACATGCATTTGGTATATCATACTTATATGTGGGAGTGTAATCCTTTCAAGCAAGGACTGACAGATGGATTAAGCGAAGGGGATATTTGAAATTCTTTGAGTTGCTGAAATTTGGTGGTTTTCCTTTCCATTCAATGGAATGAAAACTCAATTCAAGGGAAGTTTACAAATGGAAATTATCTGATAAGATATAAACACAAGCTTTTCACCAATTAAAGGCTCTAGTCATGATAACTTTTATTAGTTTTTTTTTCTTTTTATTAAGGATTTAAATATATTAATTCACTATGCACGATTTAGGTCTCCCTTCTGTTTGAGATCCTAGTGCTGGGTGTCTCCTACTTGTGCTTTTTAAAATAACAGCTGCTTATTTGAGGATGAGGTTAGTTTAGTAGTTAGTTCCTCATGTCTGTCTTTATAACTTCTACCCCTCTCTGTGGGCAAGAATCTCCAGTTTCCTTGTGATTTTCCTCCACAATTCTATATTAATGCCCAACACCTAAGAACAACAACAAAATGGAGTATTTCTAAAGACTTAGATTTCCTAGTACAAACTTGTCTTAAAATTTTTCTAAAATTGATCCAGATTTACATTTCATTTTTATGTATTTAATTTTAGATTACTTTTTTTGGTCGTAGAACCTTGAAATATGAATATTTTCTTGACAGCATATTGGAAAAAATCTCCTAAATTAGTGGTAAGCACTAATATATATTTTTCATGAGGGATTCATGCTTTGTCAAGATTGAGTGGTAAAATCATTTGATTTAGGACTGAAACATCTGTATTATCTTGCCATTCTAAACGCATTTTCCTTAAAGTTAGAGTTGTCAGTAGCAATATTTATTTTCTTAGAATTGTTTGGTGGTTTTATTTTTTTTTGGTTTATTTATAACATACAGTTAAAAGTATACATGGATATAGAGGTAAAAAAAAAAACCAAGAAATAAAGGAAAAACAATTGTCAGAAGTTCTTTTCTTTTAGAAAATGCAGTTTGAATGAAATTGAGCTAATTTCAATTAAATTTGGAGGATCATTTATTAATTAGTGTTATAAATGAGGCAATATACGGAGGAGAAACACAGTTGGCATCTTGTTCCTATCCTAACTCATTTGGCAAACTCTTGAAACATTTATAAAAAATGTACCTTTTACAAACATTGACTAACACACATGGCCTAAAGTGGGCTTATGCCACTAGTAGACAAGCACCAATACAAGCCCTTTGAGTGACATAAATTTAAGTAAATACCATTTTTTAAAAATTTCTAATGGAATGAAATCAAGCTACTTGAGAGATACTGCACATCTATCTAACTTGATTTCATGTGAAGAACAGCTTCTTGGAAAACACTGTATGTCTTTTGCAGTATAAATGTGAAGCAATCAAAATCACTTTTAATTAAAGCTCTTTTTCAGTTCACTAAGGAATACTGAGAGAATGCCAAACTATATTAATGTACTCCATTATGACTTTGACTATATTTTACAACTTGAAAAATTTTCATTTTTATGGTGCCATCAGCCTGCTACTTAATAGAAAATGTTTTATTGACATTTATGTTCTTTACCTAATGATGTGTATTTAAATGATGGCTGCCATCTTCATTAGAAGTGACTCTTGAAAGAGTAATAAGAGTATAGGGAAACCTGTCTCATTGTAATTGTAAAACTGAGAATATAACATTGGGCTAGATATTTTACCAATTTGGCTACAGGGCTTAATTAAAAATAACATGGAGCTCCAACATATGATTGTTTTTATTGTAATTTGTCATCTTTATATATACATATTGTTTAAAACAAATGTACTAATGAATTATTCTAAATGTTATTTTTTATCCAAACCCTTACTGCTGTCATTGGACATCAGAAAAATATCAAACTTGGAATAGTAGAATCCATAGCAAAGATACATACACTAACATGCCCAGTGTTGATGAACATACAACAAGTGGAGTTATTTAGACTCAACATTGATAGTCACAAAAATTCAGATCCTTCAAACAACCGGTTAATTGGAATTTTTATTTGCACTAATCAAGGTAGTAAGAAAGTTATTTATTCCAATCACCATTTTGTTCTGTGTCAACTTAGAATATGTGAATTTTTTTGCTCTTAAATATTATTCAGCACCACTTTGTTACATAAAAATTTGTTAGCAAAGTTTCTATTATCCAGAATAAAGAAACTGACAAATAAACATATTAAACATAATGAAAGATATTATATTATTCAAGTTTTATGTCTAAATCTGGCAATATTGTATAGGCTAACCTATTTTCTAGTGAAAAATATTCTACTCTTTCACTGAAAATACTGACTTATGTATTTGTAATATACTGACAAGGAAACAAATAATATTTACTTCTAAAAACTGACCACACATATACTTTTATTTTATCTTATTGAAGAAATTTATTAGCTTTACCAGCAAAATTCCAAACTGGAATTTATATTATCTCTTCAAATACAATCATGATGTTATTTTTCTTTTCTGAATCATATATCTCCCTTAAATATAATGCCACTATTGCATTAATATATTGCTTTGTAATTATTTGTTTTCTTGGGTTTTTTTTTGGTTTTTGTTTTTTGGGGGTGTCAGTCAGCTTCAAGATGGCCTCAGTGGTCCTCACCTCCTGTGTAGCTCATTCCCTTATTGAATCATGGTAATTCTTGTGTGACAAAATGAATATAAAGTAAATGATAGCATTTGATTTCCTAGGCCGGTTCATAAAAGCCAAGGCAGCTTCTGTATTGTTTTCTTGAATTCCTTGCTATGGAATAAACCAACTGTCACGAGGAAACATAAGCAGCCCAGTAGAGAAGTCTAAGTGGAGAGAAACCAAAGTTCCCAGACAGTAGCCATCACCAATTCTTCAGCCTTGGGAGTGGGTCTTGTTAGTTACCTTTGCCAACATCTGAGTGACCTTATGAGACACTCCATGTCAAAGCACTTAGTGTTGTCTCTCCTGATTTCTAAAGCACAGAAATCTTGACATATAATACATAAATATTGCTATTTTAAATCATCATATTTTTAGAGTTAAACAATTATAGATAACTAATGCAATGTCTTACTCCCTATAGTAAGTTTCTTGGATATATGATTATTTTTCTTCCATCCATGTAGCAATACTTAGCACAATGCTTGTCACAAAGGGGAAGCTCAATTCATGTTGGCTGATTTTAAATGAAGAAATTTAAATATGATCCTTCTGTTGATGTCATTGTTTGAGAAGAGCTTAAACACATGAACAGCTATTATTCAAATATTATAAGAATGAAGTGCTCAACTTGGCCAAAAACACAATATATTATTTTAGACAAATATAATATTAAATAACTGGATGCAGCAGGGCAATTAATCTAGTCACTCTGAATAAACCTGGCTAATATCCCAGCAATCTAACTGGGATAGAAAGGTTTACTCAAAATTAGATATTTCCTAAGAGTCGGCCATAGAATTTAACTTTGTAATACCTATGCTTTAACTTCTTCAGGTTCAAACGTTTTCCTATATTCTATAACACAGTTGTGGATAGATCTCAACTTTCCAGGCACAATAACAGAAACAAAACTACACCCACCCAGTCCAAGAAAGAAAAACAAACAAACAAACAAACAAACAAACAAACATTCTGCTAAGATCACTTTAGTTCTGTCCAATGCAGTACTGGAATATGCAAAATCAAATTCTAGGCTTTCACCTCAGAGCTAAGGCTCGAATTAATTCTGCCCAGCTGTCAACTCTTTGTCTGCATCATTAGATCCTCAGAAAACTGGATTGAATTAATTTCACTGGCCAACACCACCTCTTCATTAATTGTAGTTTTGAATATTTTATTGTCTTTTATTGAGAGACATTATAAGAATTAGTGATATGTAGAATATTTCTGTATTATAAATATTTTTGGAGAGAGAAGTTTATTGAAGTATCTCAATTTATCAGAATTGACTATAGAGGGACTCCTGGGCAGCACAGTGGTTGAGTATCTGCCTTAGGCTCAGGATGTGCTCTTGGGGTCCTGGGATCAAGTCCCATGTCAGGGTCCCCATGGGGAGCCTGCTTCTACCTCTGCCTATGTCTTTGCCTCTTTCATGCATAAATAAATAAAATCTTTTAAAAAATTGTTAAAATAAAAAGAATTGATTATGGAGATGGACAATTCATTATGGAACAAAGGAAAAACAAACAAAAGAATTTTGCTAGGTTTGGGATCCCTGGGTGGCTCAGTGGTTGAGCGCCTGCCTTCGGCTCAGGGCGTGATCTGGAGTCCCACATCAGACTCCCTACATGTAGCCTGCTTCTTCCTTTGTCTGTGTCTCTGCCTCTCTTTGTGTCTCTAATGAATAAATAAATAAAATCTTAAAAAAAAAAGAATTTTGTTAGGTTTAGGTAGAAACAAGATTTGAAAAAACAAACAAATGAAAGAAAGAAAAAGAAAAAAAGAAAGAAAAGAAAGAAAGACAAGTGAACCAGGACCAGGATTAGACTCAGCATCTGAACATTATTATAGGAAGTTTTTGAAAAGCTTTTATTAATAAACTAATGAAAAATAAATGAGATGTATTTATTTTTTTTTCAGTTTTTTTAAATTTATTTATGATAGTCACACAGAGAGAGAGAGAGAGAGAGAGGCAGAGACATAGGCAGAGGGAGAAGCAGGCTCCATGCACCGGGAGCCCGATGTGGGATTTGATCCCGGGTCTCCAGGATCGCGCCCTGGGCCAAAGGCAGGCGCCAAACCGCTGCACCACCCAGGGATCCCAATAAATGAGATTTAATACCAGAATACCTAATCTATCACATATGTTTTTATCAATTATTTAAATTACACAAAAAATTCATCTCTAATGTTGCTTGGCTCTCAAAAGATCATTTTGCTGTCTTTCTTAATGCTCATGTTATAAAATGATTTTCAATATCTTTAAAAAGAGATCCTTGCACTTCAGTGAACTCCAGTAACTTATGTCACTGTCCTGAGGCTCTGGCAAGAGCAAGCCCAGATTAGATATAGACATAATCAATGGTGAAACATGGAACAACCTATTTGAGTCAACTTTACATAAATATGCCATTGATTTGCAGATTTACTAATTGCAGTTTCTCATCTTGAACATGTCTGAGGCCTTTTTTACAAATTAAATTTGGTCTGTTTGATACAATAATTTGATTATTTCAAGATCGATATAAATAGGAATAAAGTAATAAAGTAATGGTTTCTGTGAAGGAGCAATTTGCTTAACGTCTATACAGTAAGAAAGACCACAAGGGCAATGCTATAAAAGCAGAACAACTCACCCAATTCATCTTATTGACTATAAGTACCTGTGGTCATGGTAAGGCAGAGAATAAAAATAAAAATAAAGAGAATATTATACCAAGAAATAATTAAATTTGAAAAAAAAAGAAAATCATATTCAGAACATAATCCATGTTCAGAATATTTCCTAACTCTCTAAAACCAGCTTTTAGCTTTGCTATTTTCAAAGATGCCATCATCTTCCTTGCCTTTTTTCAGCCATCATAAAGAATGATAAATTGTCTGAAAGATGTTCTTTGAAATTAAATATACATGAAATCCTTTCTTTTGGTCTTTATTGTTCAGGTGACAATATACAAACTCACCAGTAAACAACTCAGCCAATTAAAGAATTAACTCATATCTCTGAAACATTTTCCCAATCAAATTTGTTTTGATTTAAAAAGAATAATCTTTCCTGTTTGTAGTGTCTTATTCCTTGGAATAAATATATTCCTAAAGCCTTGTGTGTGTGTGTGTGTGTGTGTGTGTGTGTATTTCCTTTCTCACTCACTGTTTTTATTTTTAGGAGCTTTTCTGTTTCTCATTTTCTTGGTCGGGGATATAGCTGAAATGCATTACTTGATATCTTTGATGATTTCTTTGTGAAAGCTACAACTTGTCAGCTCTAATTAGCTTTGTCAGCTACCCTCAACTTCAATGCTATGTTTATTTATTTTATAATTATTGTGTTTATTTTTTTTGTTTAGTATCTGTCATTTTCCTATTATAATGTCAAATACATGAGGCAAGAAGTCTTGTTCCAAAGCTTACCACAGTGTCACCCTCACAGTAGGTGTTTAAGAAATATTTGTGGAGTAAATGAATTCATTAATAGTTAAGTTGACAAAAAAAAACAATTTAAAATATATAGCAGTACAATGATTAATGGTAGAGTATTGGCAATACTAATAATTTTTAGGATGGCTGACATTGGTAGAAGCCATTGTGTACAATGTTTGATATTTACAATCTTACCTAACCGCTCATCAGAAACTCAGCTCATATCAAGACTACAAAGTTATTCTCAGGCACTTACCTAATTTTGGGTAGTCTCAGCCTGGAAGCATGTCCTGTTAGTCTTTTCATCTAATTTAAACCTTTCCCTTGGAAAGGGAGTAGAAGTAACACATCAACAGTAAATGTAACTGATTGGGATGTCCTTGTTTTATTTATTTTCCAGGTTTATAGTAGATAATTATCAGATGAAAATTAGCATCTGATCTCATTTTTTTTTAAATGAAGAACTGAGGACTCATAGGCCCGTAAAAGAACAAGTAGCCATACTGGCACTTGGACAAGCTCTTGTGTAATTTTAATGCTGCTTATAGTATTGAGTAATGGTTTTTTATTCAAACATGAGAGATATTAGAGATATCTGAGAACAATGGAAACTGAAAAGTGTACATATCTATTTTCATACAAACCATAGAGCTTTGAAAAAAAATGGGAAATAGTGATTTGTTATGTTTAGTGATATAAAGCCCTTTGGTAAATTTGAGAGAAGACAGAAGCAAAAGACATATTAATGTCACAAAATAAAATGTAGTATATTATTTTAACACAATGAAAAAATTATTACATTTTAAAACGACATAAATAAAAGTGCAAATGAGATACATTATTTGAACTTATTACATTAAGGAATTATACACCCATTTCTAAGATGTATATTTAATATGTCTTCATGTAGCCCTTTTAATATAACACAGTAAGATATGAATATTTTTGTTCACAGACTTTTGCAATATGGAACCACATTAGAGTAAATGAAAAATATAATATATCCTGTCTTTTTTCTCCCATCAATCTTAATCCTTGCTTTGTAGTATTTTTTAAGACAAGACTAACATAATTAATAATATATTGTAATATATCAAGTATTAAAAAACTTACTATGCATATCCATATATAATGTATTTGTGTAGATATGATTAAATATCTCTACAGTTTTAGTCAAGAATATAAGCTAAGAATAGTAATTAATATTTAAAACATATTTTTATGAATGATTTAAGAACAGAAACATAATCTTATTTTGGAATTTAAAAGTAAAATATAATGCTTTTAAGTATTTAGGGTTTTTTAAAGATTATTTATTTATTTGAGAGAAAGAAAGACAGAGAGCATGAGCTGGGAGAGTGGGGAGTGCAGAGGGAGGAGCAAATTCCCTGCTGAGCAGGGAGCCTGACACAGGGCTAGATCCCAGGACCCTGAGATCCTGACCTGAGGGGAAAGGCAGCTGCTTAACCAAATGAGCCACCCAGATGCCCCAAGCATTTAGAGTTTTATTTACATATAATTTATATTTATATAATTCAAAACAACCTAAAATCTCTAAAACTCTTGAGAATTCATAAAACGGTCCTCTCAGCTTTTTGAGAAACTGGCAAGTATTGGGGAAGGTACCTTGAGGTAGAGAGTTGCCTTCCAGTACCTTCAAATCAAAATACACAAAAAGCCATTTTTTTTCCTATGAGACAAAACTCAAATAAAGCAATCCTCTCGATCTCAAAACATATAATAGAGCTACAAACTAATAATGTAAGGCACCTATTAGCAAGAACTTAGTAGACATGCACTAGTTCATTAACAAACTTTTCAATCACTTAGTTTTTAGAACAATTCTTAACTTAAAAGATCATAAACAGAATGAGAGAAAAATGAAGGCATATAATAGGGCAAAATGATTATCATGTGGGGGTCCAGAAGAGGGGATTCTTGCCATGTATACTTAATATCATCAGCATTCTCTCCCTTTAATCTACACTTTATTCTCCCCACTCCACACATCCTTTGTCTAAGATAGGAAAGACAAAGTTGCCAAGGTTTAGCATTGTAATAAAATGACTGACAATAGGTATTAGAAGAAGCAAAATGCTCCCTAACAGGGCTGAGCAAGACAGTGTTGAATAGGTGATTACTTGGAGGTCTCCTGTAGGATTAGGAATGTAGGGCAGGGAAGAGATGAGAAAAAAGGGGTAAAGTAATAGAATAAGAATAGGACACCTGGATTGAAAGAAAGTTTATTTATGGCAGAAATAAGAACCTTCCAGGAATTTTGGAAGTTAGGAGTCTCAATGAAAATAGGCAGTTACAAATCTGTTTTAGTTAACAGTTAACAAGAGCATCTAATATCTGAAAGAGATTTAAAATGAAAATATTGGAATTCCTATTGCTTTTGGGCTCCTTCGAATATAACACTGTTCCAAGGCTTGACTAAATGGATCACTGTTTTTTAAGCAATGGACAAGTAGCAAAACTATCATGATTACTCACTCAGGAAAGAGGTCCTATTTTGGAAAGAGAGATGATGAATTTAGTCGAGATATTTGAATTTGGGAAACCTTTGAAATATCAAAGAGGAGATTTAATGTATGCTAAAAATACTGGCCTAGAGCTTAGAAGAGATATCTGGAGAAAGGGACAACAAACAGATTTATCAATAAAACTTTGGGTCAAGAGAAAACCTTCCCCAAACCCACTCCTTAGTAGCAATGCACAGTCTTTACAAAACTGATATGTAACAAAAAAATATTTAATTGGTTCTGAATTATGCTTGTGCTGTGCTATAGTTATCCTTAATCATTATGCACAAACTTCAGTTAAAGCCTGCTATATGAAACAACCTTTAGGAAATGAAGAAGTAATAAATTTTATAAGCAAAGTTAAGAAAACAAAAGAGGACAGAGCCATAGAATTTGGTGTGAAAATATATACTGAGAATTGAGGAAAAATAAATCTGAAACATAAGGTAATCATGGGAATTTAAGGTTCCAATTATCCTCAAAAATCTTTAGGGTAAAGTTACATCCTGGACTTTACACAATCTATAGGACTAAATACTGAAATTGTCTTATTTTAACATTAAATAAAATTGTAACTAAGTATAGATAGACAATTTGGGATATTTAATATAAATATTTAAAAGGAGGAAGAGTGACATCAATAAGATGGTGGAACAGGAGGTTCCAGGCCTCTCCCTCACGCTCCTGACATACAAACATTGGCTTAACAACCATACAAGGAACAAAATACCTCAGGAAAGGTCCAGATTCCATTTAAGAAGTTGCAGTACCTCAATTGAGCACAAAACAAAGATTAGCCACACTGACAAAGGTAAAAAGTGCAATTTCAATCGTGTCAGCCCTTCCCCCAGCCAGCACAGCCCAGCACTGAGATCACATCTCACTGGTCAGAGATGGAAAAGGAAGAGGGAATGAGATAAATGTAATGTTCCTGGCCTTTCTCTACACTGCCTGAGGAACTGGTCTTTTTCTTGTGTTATGCAAAACTGAGAAATTCAAACTGCCATATTTGGGATGTCAGGGGGCAGCTAAGGAGATGGGCACAGCTCTAAAAGTCTTGGAGAGGGACACCTGGGTGGCTCAGGGGTTGAGCGTCTGCCTTTGCCTCAGGTCATGATCCTGGAGTCCTAGGATGGAGTCCTGCATCCAGATACCCATGGGGAGCCTGCTTCTCCCTCTGCCTATGTCTCTGCTTCTCTCTGTGTGTCTTTTATGAATAAATAAATAAAATATTTTTTTAAATAAATAAAAAAATAAAAGGCTTTGAGAAGCACAAAACTGTGATCTTTCTTCTGAAAGGACGGAAGGAGAATGAGATTCCATTGTGAGCATCTTTCAGTGTGTTCCCCAATGGACCAAATTCTGCCCGTTTTCTCAAGGGCTCTGAAGGAAGTGAAATAATCATATATTAGGGAAGCAAGAGATTTTAACTTTTGAAAAAAAAATTTAAAAAGCTAGATGCCTGGGACAGCTATTAATTAAGGCCCAAATCTTTAGCCAGCCTGACTGGTAAAGGTCTTTACTAGTCAGACAGTCATTAAAGACTGGGAGAAGGAGGAAAAGGAGCACATCATTCTTCAAATGTGCCAATAGCAATGGAAAGCTACCAGGAACATGAATAACAAGAAAACATGGCTGCTAACCTGTTATCAACTTAAAAGAGAATAAAAGAGATGGTTATAATTATAGATGATTTGTGTAAAACTCATGGTAACCACAAAGAGAAACATATGCAAAAGAAAAGAGAAAGGAATAAAAACATATCAATAGAAAAAGAAAATCACAAGGAAGACAGGGAAAGAGGAAGAAAAGATCCACAAAACAGAAAGAAACAATTAAAGAAATAGTATTAGTAGATCTTTACCTGTCAATAATATTTTAAACATAAATGTTTAAAATAACTCTTCAATCAATAGAGTGGCTGGCTTAACAAAACAAGACCCAACTATATACAGTCTATAAGAGATTTGCTTTAGAATTAAAGACACACATAGACTGAAAGTGGAGAGATGGAAACAAATGTTTCATTCAAAAGGTAACCAAAATAGTGCAGAGGGGGCTATAGTTACAGCTAACAAAACATACTTTAAATCAAAACTGTCACAAGACAAAGAAGCCATATATAATGATAAAGTGTCAATTCGTCAAGAAAATATAACAATTATAAATATATATGCACACTAAATCACAGCACCTAAATATATAAAGCAAACTGACAAAGTGAAGGAAAAATAGACTAATACAATAATAATGGGAGACTTCATTACCCACTTTCAACAATGGATAGAATGTCCAGATACCAAATCAATAAGGAAACAGAGGACTTGAACAAAACTACAGACCAGATAGATCTAACAGATAAAAACAGAACATTCCACCCAACAGCAATAGAATACATACTCTTTTCAGGTGCACGCAGAACATTCTACAGAATAGATGATAAGCCATGAAACAAGACTTATAAAATTTAAGAAGACTGAAATCACACCAGGTATCTTTTCTGACTACAACAGAAAGAAACTAGAAATTATTTTTTTAAATGATTAATAGAAAATTCATAAATGCATGGAAATGGGTCAATGTAGAAGTCAAAAAGGAAATTGATAAATATGTTGAGACAAATGAAAATAAAAACATGACATGCCCAAATTGATGAAACACAGCAAAAATGGTACTAAAAAGGAGGTTTATCTCAATGAACATCTACATTAAAAAGGACTAGAATCTCAAATAAATCACATAGATTTATACCTTTAAGAACCAGAAGAAGAAGAAACTAGCCCCAAGTTTGCAGAGCAAGAAAATAAAAAAGATTAGATTATAAATAAATAAAATGTATAGATAAACAGCAGAAACAAAATCAATGAAACTAAAATTTGGGCTTTTCCTTTTTTAAAGATAAACCCTTAGCTAGACTAAGAAATTAGAAGTTTCAGATAAAAGCGGAAATGAAAGAGGAAGCATTGTAATGGATAGCTCAGAAATAAAAAGACTAATTATAAATAATTATATGCTAATAAATTATGATATCCTAGAAGAAATGGATAAATTCCAAGAAAAATACAACCCACTAAGAATGAATCATGAAGAAATAGAACACTTGAACAGAAAATAAGGAATAAAGGGTTTGAATCAGTAATCAAAAACCTTAAAAAAAAATAAAAGCCCAGGACCAGATGGCTTCACTGGTGAAATCTACTGGACATTTAAAGAGGAATTAATTACAATTTTCTTAAATTCTTCAAAAAAAGAGAATACTACCAAACTCATTTTATGGGGCCATCATTAGCCAGATACCAAAGCCACACAAGGACACTATAAGAAAACTACTAGCCCATAATTCTGATGAACATAGATGATAAAATCCTGGACAAAATCTAGTAAACCAAATTTAACAAGATATAAAAAAGGATCATACACCATAACCAAGTGGAATTTATCTCAGGGATACAAAGATGGTTCAGCATACAAAAATAAATATGGTACATGGTTTGTGCTGGTCTTAGCCCATGGATAGCAATGCTATTGGCTACAAATACCTAGGGACACTCACCAGGTCCCCAGTGAACTTTGCACAGACAGTTGCCTTCACAAACCAATGTTATGACTAGACCCAGCTTTGTAGTTTTTACTATAATTGCAAGATCACCCTTGAGCAATAACTATTGGGAAAATTTTGAAGAAGAGTTTATTACGTACAAGCCCTGGAGGGCAAGTTGAGAGTGAGAGAGAGCTTAAGCCTAGGACCAAGGGTCAAGACCTAGTAGTATTCATATACAATAAAATGAAATTGGATCCTTATCTTACACCATACACAAAAATCAACTCAAAGTGAAGTAAATATTTAAAGGTAAGACTTTAAACTGCAAAACTCCTAGAAGAAAACAAGAGGGAATAGTTTTTCATGACATTGGGCTTGGCAGTGATATCTTAGATACGACACCGAAAGCTCAAGCAACAAAAGCAGAAAAAGGTGGGATTATGTTAATCTTAAGAGACTTCTGCACAGCAAAGGAATCCATCAATAGGGTGATAAAGTAACTTACAGAGGGAGAAAATGCTTTCCAAGTATATGTCTGATAAGGCATTAATATCCAAATTATATAAAGAACTGCTAGAATTCAATAACAAAAACAGAGTAAACAAATAAAAAACACTAATAATTTAAATATGGGCAAAGAGCTTGAATAGACAGTTCTCCAAAAAAGACATACAAATGGCCAACATGTATATGAAAGGATGCTTTATGTCACTAATCATCGGGGAAATGCAAATCCAAACCATTATGAGAGATCATCTCATACCTGTTAGGATGGTTATTATCAAAAAGCAAAATACAAAAAGTGTCAATGAGGATGAGCAGAAATTAGAACGTTGTGCACTGTTGGTAAGAATGCAAAATGGTATAGCTGTATGGTGATTTATTAAAAAAATTAAAAATAAATTTAATCATATGATCCAGCAATCTCACTTCTTTTATACCAAAAGAACTGATACCAAGATCTCAAAAAGATATATGAACTGCCATGTTCATTGTGGCATTTTTCACTAGACAAGATATAGAAAAAACCTAAATGTCTATTGAAAGATGAATGGATAAAGAAAATGTGATATTTACATAGATGATAGATATTGCTAGATATCCATATCTGTATGTAATGGAAGATACTATGCTAAGTGAAATATCCAGCCATAGAAGACCTGACGCTTTATGATTCTCCTTACATGAAGTGCCTAGTATAGTCAAACTTGTAGAAAAAGACAGGTATTTACTAGGTCCTGGGGGCATGGAGGGGAGTGGAATGGGGAGTTGCAGTTCAAAGGATATAAAATTTCACTTCCAGGGCACCTGGGTGTCTCAGTGGTTGAGAGTCTGCCTTCAGCTCAGGTCATGATCCCAGGGTCCTGGGATTGAGCCCCGCTCCGACTCAGTGGGGAGCCTGTTTCTCCTTCCCCCTGCTCATGTTCTCTCTCGAACTCACTCTCTGAAATAAATAAAATATTTTTTAAAATGCACTTATATGAGATGAGTAAATTCTAGAAATCTGCTTTACAATATTGTGCCTATAATACTGTGTAGTGTATTTTTTTAAAAGAATAGATCTCATGTTATGTGTTCTTACCACAATAAAAATAAAAAATAAATTAATAAAAAGGAGGGAAAGGCAATCTAGATAGAACAGAGACTTAGAAAGGCACCAAGGAATCAAAGTGTGTGCCAGGTGAAAGTCTGTGACCTGGAAAGAAATAGCTTCTTCCGGTGAAAGTCTGAATTGTAAGGTGCAAGAACAGCAAAGAAAGACAACAGAAGTTGCCAATCAATTAATAAAAATATTCTTTCATTAACATTAGTCTAGTCTTTCAGCTCTGGAAGGGAGATTTTGCTTGAAAGAATCTCAGTGGCTAGAATACTGACTGGTAGGTAATTGATATTCTGTAAATGCTTCTTGAATGCATGGATTAATGGATGAACACACACACAGATAGAAAGGGAGATGGAAGTTAAATTCCTTCACTCTTGCTGTAGATTACTGTACAATGTGTTAAAGTTTTAGAAGCATCCATGTTGGAAAGAGACCACCAGAAAGAAGACATCCAGTGGGTAAAAGCATATGGAAAGCATATAAATATAAATACTGTCTTAAATAGAACAATTGTTTACATATATTGCTAGTGGCTCATAATTCACTATTGATTTTAAGAGATTGGTGTACTGAAAGCTACAACTAAACTGTAAGCACTGGCAATGGTGAGGGAGCCATTGACTAAAACCCATCCTCTAAAATGGCTGTTGCTGATTTGTGAATTGAGCTGCTGTCTATGCTCAAGCATCATTTGATTTTTTTTTTCTTATTGTGTCTGCACTCTGCTGAAGACATAGGGTGCCAATGGAGAATTAATCATATATTCCGATACATAACATTGAAACTTTTATTTTTTAATTAAAATTCAAGTCGCTAAAATTGGATACAGTAGACAGTTGGACAGCCTATTTGGCAGCAGCTATGTTGGAGGGGAAAAAAAACAGAAACAATTTCTTTACATGACTGCTTTGGATCTCTCTTCTCTCAGCCCTTCCTGGTGCATAAAGTGAAACTTTACCCCAAATGCATACTATTTGGAAAGAGAAAAAGCTTTTTTTGTTGAAGGATACAATGGAAAATGCATAAATCAACCTTCTCAATTTGGATGACTTTGGTAATTTGCATTCATCTGTTTAAAGAGAGATGTCTTTGGAGACTTCCTATTTTTACATAAAAATTACACTCAGCATCTCCCAGCCTCTTTTGTTCACTAAAATTAGATTTGCTCACTTATACAATTCAGAGGGCCTAATTTGTTCAGAGGGAAGTTACATGCTATTTACAGCATGCCCTCTTCTCACCTACCTCCTTCAAAAATTATATATATATATATATATATATATATATATATATACACACACACACACACACACAAGCCTCCTCCCACAACAATATACATGCTCTGGTGATTCATGGAGTGCACTCTTGTGGCTAAAAAGCCACCTTTGTATCACAAACCAGAAAAGAAAAATTGGCAAAAAGTAAGGCTTGCAAGTGCCATGGGATTTTTGAGAGTAATTACCCTGGCCTTCAATATTAATGAGCAGTTAGAGAACCATCCGTGAAGCAGACCATTGAACCTGCAGCTTCAACAATTCTAGTCCTATGGCTTTGCCAGTCGTGGAGTTCTAGCTCTATACTCATTCTGAAAAGCTCTTGAGATTGCTGTGGTTATTAGGCTATATTGCAGTCTCCTTGCCATTGGATGTGCAACCCCACTCTAATTTGGAAAAGCCTCAGCACAGTAGTCCCAGTATCAACATTTAAATATGTATTTTTAAAATGATGAGTATACTACTTCTGTGATCTCTAAGCCTTTAACAAATGCATGATATGGTAAAATGAAAACAACTAGAGATTTCAAGTCATACATATATCCATCTTTGTCCTTTTACAAGGTGTGTGAATGTGGGCAATCTAGTTAAACCCTTCTAAGCCTCAGTTGCCTAATTATGGAAAAGGGATGACAGTATGGACTACATAGCATTCCAGAAAGTACCAATATCAAAGTAGTATGGCCATCTTCATGGGCACAATCTGTGCAGTGACACAGGACCCTGTGCTCAGAAAGGCCCGCTTTAAATTTTTGGATGGGAGCCCCTTATTTTCATTTTGTTCTGGGTCCCACAAATTATGTAGCTTGTCCTGTAAATTAAGATATCACCTGGCCCCGTGACTGCTATATGTTAGGTACTTAGTATACATTAGTCTTCTCTTTGTCTTCCTTCTCCTAAACATGTGGGGTCAAGGGCAGTTGGTGTCTCCTGCTTCGTACTGGATTCCCACATACCCTTAGGCTCTAGAGATGAATTCATTTAATTTCAGTGGCTCCTTTTTCCACTATACCTTTGGGGTCACATTCCAGGACCAGCTACACATTACCTTACAGTTCTATATGCCCTTTCTCCTTTGCATCTCTTATAAAGCCTTAGGAAATAATCACTTGATCCTTTTTCATGATAGAAGACTTTCTCTAGTTATTGGATTGAAACAGAAGGTTGAGGAAATGGTCATGGTGCATTGAAATGTAGTTTGATTTTAGTGTTCAGCTCAAATCTACTTCTTGGCTCTAGCTTTGATGTCAGGTCTAGGCTTTGGAAGCCTGAATCACAGAATGTCTGCTACACTTCCATTCCAGCCCCTATGCACTGTGTGATAATTGATATAGTTGGATTAATATTTAGCATAGTCTTTACTGGTTTTTAATTGCTACCCTTGTTCTTTTCCTCTAGTTTTGTGCTCTCCTCTTTTCCCGCCCTTTGTGGTTTTAATTGAGAACTTTTTTTCTGATTCCATTTTCTCACCTTTCTTAGCATATTAGTTATTATTATTATTTTACTTTTTTTAGTTGGTAACCCTAGAGTTTGCAATATATATTTACAAGTCATCCAAGTCCACTTTCAAATAACACTATATTACTTCACAGGTGGTATGAGTACCTTATGATAACAAAATAATCCTAATTCCCTCCTCCCATTCCTTGTATCATTGCTATCATTCATTTTACTCATATATAGGCATACATAAGCATATATATGTGTGTGTTCATTTGTTATATAATAATCATATATATATGCATTTGGATACATTGTTGCTATTACTGTGAACAAACTCTTAATGTTAGATCAATTAAGAATAAGAAAAATTATAAGCTTTAAATTTACTTTCACTTATTCCTTCTTTGATACACTTACGTTTTTTATGTAGCTCTGCATTTCTGACCTATATTCTTCTTCTCTCCAAAGAAATTCTTCTAACATTTCTTTCAAGACAGACCTGCCAGCCACAAATTCCCTCAATTGTTGTTTGTCTGTGAAATTCTTGATTTCTCCCTCATTTTAAAATGATAATTTCACAGAGTAGAGAATTCTAGATTGGTGAGTTTTTCTTCCTCAACATTTTAAATATTTCACTCCATATTTAAATATTTCTTCTTGGTTGCATGGTTTCTGAAGGAATACCAGATGTAATTTTAATCTTTGTTCCTCTAGAGATAAGTTGTTTTTATCCCCTGACTTCTCTCAGGAGTTTTTCTTTACCTTTGATTTTCTGTTGTTTGATAATGATTTCCTAACTATAGTGGGTTTGTTTGTTTGGCATATTTCATACTTGGTGTTCTCTGAGCTTCTAGAGATCTGTGATGTGGTGTTTGATTTTATTTTGGTGAAATTTTCAGCCATTATTGTTTCAAATATTTCTTTTGTTCCTTTCTCTCTTTCTAGTATTCTCATTATATGAATGTTATATCTTCTGTAGTCTTCTCACATTTCTTAGACATTCATTCTGCTATGATGGATCTTTGTTCTCTTTCTTCTCTGGTTCTTGAGGATTCTATTGATATATTCTCTAACTCAGAGATTCTTACCTAAGCTGTGCCCAGTATTAATAAGTCTATCAAAGGCATTCTTCATTTCTGTTACAGTGGGGTTGTTTTAGTATTTGTTTATTTATTTGAGAGAGAGAGAGAGAGAAAGAGAGCAGGGTGAGTGGCAGAGGGAGAGAGAGAATACTAAATCAGTCTCCCCACTGAACCTGATGTAGGACCATGAAACCATGACCTGAGTTGAAATCAACAGCCGGACACTTAATCCACTGAGCTACCCAGGTGCCTGTCTGTTACAGTGGTTTTTTATCTGTAGCATTTCCTTTTGGTTCTTTCTCAAGATTTCCATCTCTGCTTACATTGCCCATCCATTCTTATATGCTATGTACCTTATTCACAAAGACCCTTAGTATATTAACCATAATTGTTTTTAAATTCCTGGTCTGATAATTTCAACACCCCTGCCACATTTGGTTCTGGTGTCTGTTCTGTCTCTTCAAATTGTATTTTTTGTATTTTGGTATGACTTCTAATTTTTTCTTGTTAAGCTACACATGATGTATTGGATTAAAGGAACTGCTATCAATAAGCTTTGAGTGATGTGACGGTGAGGTGTAGGGAAGGGGATGCACTCTATATAGTCCATTAGGTTTCAGTCTTTTAGTGAGCTTATGCCACAGGCCTGCAAAATTTAGAAGTGGGTTTTTGTTTTTGTTTTTGTTTTGTTTTGTTTTAGTATTTCTCCTCCATTAAGCGAGACAAGATGGCTAGAGGGGGCTGGAGTTGCATATTTACCTTCCCCTTAGTCAGTTATGTTTTGAAATATCAAAGCAAGTAAGGTTCTGGTTAACTAGCTTCCCCTGAGGACAGGCCTTTGTACGAATACAGTGCTCTAAAATATTTCAAGATGGTAAATGTCCAAAATTCCTCTCCCCTTGTTGGAGCCCAAAGAAATTATTTTCTGACATTTACTGTGGGAATCTGGTGAGATTCCTTGAAATAAATTTCACAATATTGTGGGGGTCTCATTAGGACTGGATTCCCTGGAATTTTAATCCTCAGAGTTGTCCACATTGAGACTCCAGCAATTTGTTGATTACAGTTCAGATTTCTGTGCCCTACACTGGCTCCTTCAGCAGGACCTGTAGTTTCTAGTATAGGTAGAGCCTCTGCTAGCATAGCCACTATTCTCTTTATTCAAGTATCTATTTCTGCAAGCTATAGGGCAGAGAGTGGCCCCATACCCTCCCCCTCTTCTGGCCCCAAGAAGATTTGTTGATTTTTCAGTCTGTTCAACTTTTTACTTGTTGTTAGGGTAGAGTGGTGACTTCAAAACCCCTTATACACAGGTTCAGAAACATGAATTTGCTTCATCCTTTTTATTGCAGAATTATACTCCATTGTATGAAAATACCAGTCTGTTTATCTTCTCACTCGTTAGTGAACATTTGGATTGTTTCCACATTAGGTTATTATTAATAATGCTCTAAGAGCTTACCAGTACAACTTTTTGTATCAACGTATATTTTCATCTCTTGAGAATATATCTAGGATTAGAATTATTGGGTTTGAGGAACTGTTTTCCAAATGTAGTGTGCCATTTTATATTATCACTAGCACTATATGAAGGTCCCAGTTTCTACACATAAGTGCCAACACTTGTTATTATCTGTGTTTTTCATTTATAGCCATTCTGGTATGCAATATATATATATATTTGTATATATGTATGTATATATATATATACATTTATATGTACATATGTATTATTAGCTCTGATAGCTAATACTGTTCAGCATCTTTCCATGTGCCTATTGTATAATTATATATATTCTTTGGATAAAATTATATTCAATCATTTGCCCATTTTTTTTAAATTTTTATTTATTTTATGATAGTCACACACAGAAAGAGAGAGAGAGAGAGAGAGAGAGGCAGAGACATAGGCAGAGGGAGAAGCAGGCTCCATGCACCGGGAGCCCGACGTGGGATTCGATCCCGGGTCTCCAGGATCGCGCCCTGGGCCAAAGGCAGGCGCCAAACCGCTGCGCCACCCAGGGATCCTCATTTGCCCATTTTTAATAAGGTTCTTTGTATTTTTGAGTTACAAATGTTCTTTTTAAATTTCGGACGCAAGTGTCTTATCAAACATACCATATACAAATATATTCCCCTATTTTATAGATTGTATTTTTACTTTCTTGATGGTTTCTTGTGCAACACAAATATTCTTGATTTTGATGAAGTTCAATTTATTTTTTCTTTTGCTGCTTGGCCTTTAACATCATATTTAAGAAACTGCTGCCTAATTCCAGGGTACTAAAATTTACACCTATTTTTTATTCTGAAGTTTTATAGTTAGCTCTTGCATTTAAGTTTTTGACCTATTTTAGTTAACTTTTGTAGATGTTAAGAGGTATATTCAACTTCATTCCTTTGTATGTGGGGATATACAGTTGTCTCAGTGGCATTTCTAGAAAATACTGTTATTTCCACCATTGAATCATGGCACTTTTGTTGCAATCAATTAACTATAAAAATGGAAGTTTCTATCCGACCTCTCAATTATATAATCATTGATGTATATGTCAGTAAGTATGGCAGTAGCAACTATCTTGATTATAGTAGCTTTGTGGCGTTTTTGGAAGTCATGAAATGTGAGTACTCAAATTCTATTTTTATTTTAATATTGTTTTAGGTATTCTGGGTCCCTTGAATTCCCTTACAACTTTTAGGATAACCTCAGTTTGTACCAAAATAAACAAACAAGCAAACAAACAAATTTTATATTGGTAACAACTAACGTTGTGCTCAACAGTGAAAGGTAGAAAGTTTTCCTCTAAGATCAGGAATAAGTCAAGGGTACACACTTACATCACTTCTACTCAATATAGTATTGAGTCCTAGCCAGGGAAATTAAGCAAGAAAAATAAAGTTCCCAAATCATAAAAGAAACAGTAAAATGGTCTGTATTTAATATTTTTCACAGATAGAAAAAAAGAAATAATCCTAAAATTCATATGGAATCACAGAAAACTCCAAATGAGGAAAGAAATCCTGAGCAAAAAGAACATAATTGCAGGCATCATGCTTCCTGATTACAAGCTATATTATAAAACTATAGTAATCAAAACAGTATAGTATCATAAAAGCAGACACACAGGATAATAGAATAGCCTAGAGAGCCCAGAAATAAACCCATGCATGTATAGTCATCTAATTTTTGACAAGGGCATCAACAACACACAATTGGAAAACCCTACTATCTTCAATAAATGGTACTGGGCAAAGTGGCTAGCCACATGCAAAATAATAAAACTGGATGCTCATATCACACCATTCACAAATATTAACTCAAAATGGATTAAAAGCTTACATGTAAAAAAAAATAAAAATAAATAAAAGCTTACATGTAAGACCTGAAACTGTAAAACTCCTAGAATGAAACAGGGGATAAACTTCTTCACAAAGATCTGGGCAATGAGTTTTTTTAATATGACACCAAAGTACAGGTAACAAAAGCAAATTCTGCATGTGGGACTACATCAAACTTAAAACTATCTTCTGCACAGCAAAGCAAATAATCAGCAAAATGAAAAAGCATTTACCAGGATGGGAGAAGATATCTGCAAACCATTTATCTGATAAATCCTTAATGTCAAGCATATATAAGAAATGTGTACAATTTATATTAGAAAAAAACAAATAATCCAGTTAAAAATAGACAAAGGGCCTGAATATATTTCCAAAGAAGTCATACAGATTACCAAGAAATACATCAAAAGATGCACAGTATTACAAATAATCTGGGAAATACAAATCAAAACCACAATGAGGTAAAATGGGTGAAGGGGAGTGGGAGGTACAGGCTTCCAGTTATGAATGAATAAGTCACAGGGATAAAAGTTACAGTAGAGGAAATATAATAAATGGTATTATAACAGTATTATATTGTGACAGATAGTAGCTACGCTTGTGTTGAACATGGAGATAACATATAGTTCTCAAATCATTATGACATACACCTGAAACTAATGTAACATTATGTGCCAACAATATTTCAGTGAAAAAAAATCATAAAAGGAATACAATTTTAAGGAAACACTATGAGATATCACTTTACACCTATTAGATTGGCTTTAATAAAAAAAGACAATAGATAACAAGTGTTGGTGAAGATGTGGAGAAACAGAGAATCCTTATGCACTGTAAGTGGGGATGTAACTTCATATAACCATTATGAAAAACACTATAGAATTTCCTCAAAAATCTTAAAATAAAACAACCATATGATCAAGAAATTACACTTACAAATATCTATTTTATATAATAAAACATTAATAAGCCACAGAAAGAAGGGAATCTTGTCATTTTCAACAACATGGATGGACCAAAGAGGTTATCCTAATTGAAATAATTCAGACAGAGTTAGACAAATACTGTATGATCTCACTTATATGTAGAATATGGAAAAAGAAAAAAAGAAAAAGTCAAACACATAGAAACAGAGTAGAATGGTTGTTACCAGGATCTGTAGTATGGGAGAAATTGGGAGATATTTTCAGAGTACAAGTCTTCAGTTATAAGATGAATAAATCTGGGTTTCTAGTTACCACAATGACTATAGCCAAAAACTGTGGTATACTTGAAGCACCCACAGGTTGATTTTTCCTGTACTGTTTCAAACACAATATGTTCCTTTAGGGATATCTTTGCAGTTCTCTATTCTTATGGACTGCTTCTCCTTCTGGGCAAAAATCTCTGAGCTTGTCCTCTAGAACTGGGCCATGTCAGTGACCTGCTTCCCTTGAGTGGAGACCTCTGATAATGAGCAATGATTAGTGGGGGCAGCACCCTGTTTTTTGTTTGGTTGGTTTCAGTTGGTCTTGTTTTCTCAGCCTCTGGTTTTTTAAACTTACTTCTCCCACAGTGGAACTCTGAATTATGAGTGAGCTGATGCAAGTGCGATCCAGCCAAAGTATCTGTCTGCAGTGCCTAGATTTGAACATCTGTCCCATAAATGAGGGCTGAGTGTATGAAGTGGACCTCCAAATTCTTGGCTGCATTTGCCAGGAAAGTTCCAAAGGAACTTGGAGTGGATGTGAATAAGAAATACCTTCTTGCTTATCTAACTCAAAAAAAAAAAAAAAAAACACACACACACACAAAAAAAACAAAAAAAACTTATCCCATGACTAGGAGATAGGAGAGAAATCAGACTTTTTAGGCCATAACCAATCAGATTTGAGCATCTAGGCACTGAGGTGGGGAGGGAGGAGGGAGCAAGTCACTGGTCATATGCTACAGACTTTGAATTCTTACCAAGATTTGATAGATTTTTTTTTCAGAAGTGTTTCTCCTTTTGCTTTATGGCTTTAAGAGGTTAGGTTTGTAAAATATAATTTTCAAGAGTTATGGTTGTTTTCTGGGGCGCAGTTTTGCAAGATTCCTCAGACCGACATTCTAGAAGTCTTTGCCAGTTTTCATAATGAATTTGGGCAAGTTTGGGGAAGAACTTAAAATGGCTCTTCAGTTTTCAAAATTGCTATTAAAACTAAGGTTTCAGATATTCATATAGAACATTTATTGCATAAAGCAGGGCCACTAGAAGAGAAACTAGTAGAGAGGAAATATGTCTATTAATTTAGGTGTATCTAAGTAGGTTGGGACAATTCAGATTGTGCCTTTTTTTCTGACATTGAATAATTATGATAATAATGATGTGAAAAGTAAACAAATTTATTTTAGAGACCATGTAAATTAGACAAGAAAAATATGGTAATGGAATTTAGAGATGAAAGAGGAAGTAAATGCCTAGTGTTAATAACTGTTATTAGTGGATAAACTTTAGAATTAAGTTATAAATGTTATGCTCTCTTTACTACTGAATTCAAGTTATATAAATCTTTGATATTCTGCTAGAAAGTGCCCCTTACTATCATAAAGAATGCTGAGGTTATTTCTTTTTTTACTTAAAAAAGTGATACTACTTTCTTTTAATTTTGTTACTTTTAACCTCTGAAGCAGAGGTACTTCCTAATTTATAAATCTACTCACTTAGTACAATTTTCCTATACTCTATATCCTGCTAGATATTTAAGCTAGATGATAAACCGTAAACATTCCCTTCCATGTCAGTCCAACTATTTTTGACCTGCAAAGGAGTGATTTATGTTCTATATGTTCAAAAAGTTGAGCTAATGACTGCTGGTGTAAAAGCATTGTAACATGACACTCAAATCAAGTATTTTCAAATGAAAATACCCTATGTCAGATTAAATTTTTCAACATATGACATATCATTTGTGTTTACATTTTGCCAAAATTTATATGTAAAATCAAGCACAGCTAACTGCTCTTCTAGGATATGTAAGAGTTGGAGTGAGGAGGGTATATCAAAATACAAATCCTACAACAAATGTACATCTATTTCTGCCTACAGGCTGTGATTCTTTTTCAATAAAGAATGTTTGAACAACTTTCACTGGTGGCGTGCTGTTGCTCTCTGTTCAAGGATTAATTAAAACATGTTCCAATAAAAACCTCCAGCATGAATACATGGAACCAGAGCATGTTCTGTGTGCCGCACCTTCTTATGTGATAAGCCATACTTTCCTTCAATGGATGCACATTGCTTATGTTTTTAGAACTATTAAGCTGGGATAATTATGGAACAATCTAGACAATGTTCAATAGCCCATGCAGATGCCTGACAGGGCATGTTGTCTCTTAATTAGGAATGTGAATGCCTAATGCTTGTATATTAACTGAAATAATTGAATAGATGTTTTACATTTCTTTCACTTTTACTGACTTCAAAGCCAGACTAGTTAGAATTATGTGTTTTAAAAAGAAAAGCATTTTATTATATATTACACAAAAACCAAAGATATTATATTTAGCATATATTGGTTTAATATTTTTGTTTGCATTTTTTGGCTCAATATTCGATATAGCATTTTACAGATTCTGATACACCCTGTATCACCTTCCTATAACTACTGGAAATCAAAGTTAAATGTTTCACTTTTTTTCCCTAAAATATCTATTCTAATTAGGTTATATTAACACTGTGCATTTGATGAGAAGTATGTCACTAATATAATATAAACATATCTATTGCTTATATTTAAAATGCTTGATAACTTAGTGCTTATTCACAACTATTAATACAAAAGCTATTTTTAAACATAACAAATTGTTCTCTATTAGGAATACACATAATGACCTATTTCCATAAACATTTTTAGAAAGAGATATCTTGATGTGCAAAACCCTGCAGACATTTTATGGAAATTAGACAATATTGTGCAGAAGTACATCAGAGCCATATTGTTTTTGCTTAATATTCAGAGATGTGGATTATTTTTGCTTGATATATGATGCAAAATAAAGGACCCTGTATAGCAGTGAATATGAGCCTTTGTATGTTTCAATATATTTCTCCCTTTGTTTTGCTTATGCACCTGGTTTATTTGCAAGATTTTATGCATAAAACACAAAAGATATTATTTGAGAACTATGTGCTGTGTGTGCTTTCACATGTACAATCAGATTAATGTTGATTATGTACAAAAAGAAAGATTGCCTTCATGGGCTCAAAGACTCTTAAGAGATATAAGCTTTGGTAAAAAAAATATTTAATAATCAATATGGCCTATATTATTTAGCTCAATTTTTTCAAAGAAAAATATGGAGTTTGCCTTACACCCGAGAGTTGTGGGATTTAGAAATGTGGAGTGTCAAACAAAGATATGCATATCAGCTTTTCTCCTAAACAATACGAATTATTCTACATTAGATTAATGTGATAGTCATGCAAAGCATAGGGAATAGATGTTTGGAGAAACAAAGCTATAATTCAGAAGAAGATGAACTCTCCTTGCAAGAAAAGAGTTGAAAATCATAAACTATCCTAATTTTGTGGTATAATTCAGAAATGCAGACACTCTTTCCATTTTTAAGCAGCCATTCAGCATCTTCTATTTTTTTTCATTTTATTTTGCCATTTTAAAATCAGAAAACCCATATTAATATATTAGGTTGATTTAAATAATATATCAACTCTTCTCTTGTCATTTTTGTTAGAATATATATGATAAATAATGCATATATTGGCCCATATTGGATAGGAAAAGATATATACTGTAATGAAACAACAGCAAAATTATTAATAGAACAGGAAATGCTCAATGCCCAATAGTCATTCCCTCTAAACAACAACAACAAAAAAAAAAATTGAGTCATATTAATGTATTCAACAGTGCCTTGGTGACACATCAGACGCCATCTGTCATTACATGCCTATTGTGTTGCTGAAATAGAATTATGAGGTTTTGTTGACAATTATTGCAGAACAGAGTATGTCACATTCTTCTTCTTTTTCTTCTTTTGGAGGGTGGGGGGTTGTATTTCATTTCCACTTAGTCTACAGACGGGCTAAAGAAGAAAAACAGACGTATGAGTCATATTGAAATTGAACTAAGAAATTGCAGCCTGTGACTTGTTAGATACACACCTAGAAATGGAAGCATTCTCTTCTTTGATTCCTTGTTCTTCCTTTCCCTATCTTCTTTTTGGTAGATATAAATTTATTTATAACAATTTAGGAAAATATATTTTTAATTCAAAATACCCTTTGTTACCAAGCAATAAATCCTTTTCGAATGGAAATTTACAGAAAGAATTATTTACAGGAATCAACTATAATTACATATAATTCATGCTGCAGCTGCTTATAATTGTAGTTTTCCCCAGGACCTTTCCCTACTTATAACCACCAGAGAATTGCTTCCTTGTGAATGGTTAATCGGAATAATAATTTTTCTATAACTAAATGCAATGGCATTAAATGATTAGTGAGAAGGCTTTTCTTCCCATAATCAGATGAAAATATAAATTTGGCTTGACAGAAAAAATTTGATAAATACCTACTATGTGTAGAAAAACTAAACACGATGATACAAGGATGAAGGATAAACAGAAATCATAGTCTCCACCTTAGAAGAATTTAAGATATTGCCAAAGGATTAAAAACATAACCATGCATGAAAACAATGTAAACATATCTGTAATGGATAACATTGAGAAAGTGCAAAATATAGAATTACCATATTGTTGCCTTCCTAAGTACAAGACTCATATCTTTTACAGAAAGGTAAAAGTTAAAAACGTTTTCACATAAAGTTGTCTATGAGACAAATGTAATTAATGCTGGATCTTTACTGTATGTATTTATTATGTTGCTGGAATTCCAAAAAACACGTGATTCAGTCAAAATATGTGAAATTTGGAATGAATCAGAATGGAGTTCAATACCTAGAACTAGTACTTTGTAATTGAACAAATTATTTAACTTATTTGGGACAAATCATTTAAACTTTCTGAGGTTTCTCCTACTAAAAATAAGAATAAATATCTATCTATTGATTCGTGCAGAAACTCATTCAATACTGTACATAAAAGCCCAACTTGAAGCACACCCAAACAATGACAGGCTATTATGATGGCACAATTCCTTAAGCAGCTCTGTGGTTAGAACTTTCTTACCTTCTGAGCACTAGAATCTTTTATTATAACCATAATCATAGGATTAATATTATCTATTTATATGTAATACCTAAGAGCATCCTTCATCTAGTAAGTTAGAAGAAATAAAAATTCTGAAGAGTGACTGAATCCATATTGTACAATTAAATCTATGTACACACTATATATATACACACACACATTTGTTTTTATATTTGCTTTTATATAACAAACATAAAATATTATTCAAAAGAATCTAAAAGAGATTCATAGTTCTCTGTCCCTTGAAAAATGGTACTTTCACTTAGAATCTATTCAGACTAGACAATCTTCTGTGTGTCAAGAGAATTATTATGGCTTCTTAATGTAGTCAGTCAAAATACAGATTAACTGTATTGAGCCTCTCAATGAACTATACCTTCTGGAGTTCGCATCGTATGTAGTCCTCATCTCCTTGTCTCTGGGCCAGCCCTATGATTCATTTTGAATAACACAATACACTGAAGTGACTCCATGAGACTTCTAAGGGTAACTCGTTTTTAAAAAGCCTCTCAGCTTCCTCCTGGATCTAAAGAAAATCTTGCTCTGTGAGTGGCCAGACAACCACATAAGGGATCCAACTAGTTTGAGACAAACACGGATATCCTAGATTCAGCCATGGTTGTCAAGGAGAGATGGTCATGCCTGTCTTGTGACTGGATTGGGCTTATGAAAGTTCTGCCTTTTCCAGCAGTTCTCTTGAAGTCTCTAGCATCCATTTCTAATGGGCAATAAAGTTAAGACTTTGTGAATGTGATGTTGACCAGTAAGAGTCAGGAGATAGTGAGAAACCAGCAGATAAACTACTTGCTCTTCTTTCCTCTTGATAGAATGTTTCCAGATGCAGAGATTTTACACAGGCTCCATGAAGATTTCTCAAGACACTTCGAAACTCACTGTGTTTATGGAGAATCTATGGCTTACTCAGTAATAAACTTTGTGTTTCTTCGCCTGCCTACTTCCATTTTCTCATTTCTCTTATTTTACTCACCGTGATTTTTCTGACTTGTTTCCTACAATAAAATGCTAGTATGTGCACTTTGACTACATGCTTTATTTTTAGAGAACCCAGAGATGACACCAGGAAAGGGACATCATACAATCCTTACACTGACATGTATAAAGACAGACTACAGTGACACACCAAAATCTCAGGCATTACATGACTTTAAAACTTTCTTTTGGAAATTGTGTATTGTCCAAAATGTTTTAGAAGCCTAAGGTTTACAAAGTTTAAATGTCGGGTTATGATGTAATCACCTGAACCCTATTCTGATTGCCTGGATATAACCATTGTCTGCTCTGGGTTTGATTTCAGATACAAGAGGCAAAATGCTTTTTTTGCATGTGTTAAATTTAGACCCTACCTTTATTTTTAAGATGAATTCAAATATAAATGTTTGTTTCATTAAAACCATGCAAGTTCTCATATGACAACAACTTGCTGTAAATAACATGAGTACTTACTTTACTACCTGTATATTAAAGGGAATGAGATATCACATAAGAGAGGTCACTCTCTTCTGTAAATGTAAACATTTTATAAGGCAAGAAAAGTGCTGCTGGAGAGTCTCTACTTCAGCATATCCAAGACCAGGGCTGGAAGTCAGGAGAATTAGCTGCAGGTGCTTAGGGCTTAGAAAGTGCTGAAGGGACGAAAGGCCAATGTGTTGGCTCCAGGTTAGTTCTTATGATCAACTATTCTTTTTATCTTCCCATAAGACCACCTCTCTCGTTTGTTGCCAAGGAAGGGAGGGATAAGAGGAGGGGGCCAAGAAGGAGGTAGAATGTGATTTCAAATAGGAAATAGAATTCCTCAGTGATGGCCCTGTAGCAATGAGAAAAGGCACATTAGCTTAAGCAGATTGAGGAGGGCAACTGGGGTGGGGCCTTAGAATTATTCAAGTAATTTAAAGCATTAAAAGTAAATCAAGACAATGGCCTCTTCAGTGTTTAAACCTGTACAATTTCTGGCCCCTTTCACACATTTTTCTTTTGTTTATCTCCTGAGAGATGCCCACATGTGTACAATACAAAGAACTGAGTCATAAAAGCAGAGGCCTGTTAGCCTCCCTGAGGACCAATTAATGGTGCTCCAAATCTTGTGGGCAGGCAGATAAAAAGGATAGAGAGAGCGAAGGGGAAAAGCTTGAATACTCAACTAGAGTACGGCAGGATTTTTTTTTTTTTTTTCAGATGTTGGAAGGGACTTCTTTAGCTATTCTTATCTAACTTCTTTGGGGTTTGTGGGTGTTTTTTCTTTCTTATTTTTCCCCTCTCACAACTGCTTCAGTAGTCACCCTAGTTGTAATGTGAACAGAGAGAAAAGTAGTACTTCAAAATATCAACCAGGCTTTCATCCCAAGTGATGACAGCATGAGCCTGGTTGAAAAAAATAAAAAATAAAAAAGGGGCCATTTAGAATATTTCTGTTCCTCTTTTCATATATTGGCAGTTTTATTGATAGGTGCTTGAGTTTGTATTACCATTTGTATCTCCAAGCTGGATATTACTGTGAATGCAAGGAGCTTTGTAGTTCAACCTTTAACTCCAATCTCACCCCCTACGAGTCCACAGGCCTTTGAACAGCAACGGAGTGGCACTTTGAAATCAGGAGTTGAAAGTGTTTGACATGGAAAGGGGAGCTTGAAAGTCTTGCTCTTTGAACCTTTTCTTTTCAAAGTCCCACAGAAAGTACAGGCAGGACAATAATGGGCAGGCTGGGGGCTCTTTGGGTGAAGAGGGGATATGTGGTAATGAGGATTTAAGTGTTTCCCCAGCTCCGTCCTACTCTGTTTCCTGCATGTGAGGGAATTAAAGCTGCCTTCAGATAACGCAGTCGCCTTTTGATGGCAGTAGTTGGATTTTTTTTTAAAACATCTTAATTCATTGCTTAATGACAAATTATGAGAAAAATTCATCCAGCCGGTGGAAAGTAGAACTCGGACATCAGAATTCTCTCTTGCTCAGCCAAGTTGGAAGAATGATGTTCCAGAACTCCCCACCCATGAGGCAGAGCTGATTTCTGAAGCAAATCTACTGAAGGGACTATGTGCTGCCTAGCATTGCTTGGAAAGGGACTTGCTCATTCCTGTGGCATTTCCTCCACCTAACCAAGAGACAAATTAAATTCTAAATCCACCATTTGTTTTAAAAACAAGTTTAGATCGTTGATAAGTGTGGTGAGGTAAGATTACAGTTTAACTTTAGGGAAATTTAGTTCTGTGTCAACGGAACAAAAAGTTTAAGTTACAAGCAAAATAGCTTATGTGTATTTTCTATTTTATTAACCATGGTTTGGGTGTAAAGACACTACTGACTCCCCACTAGCACAGCAGGGTTTTTTTTTGTGTGTGTGTTTTTTTTTAATTTTCCCAGTACTGGTGCATCCAATACTTTGTGAAGTCCCATTTTTTGGTCCAATACCTACTTTCTCTCTTCAAAGTCCATGGTGATGGAATGCAGAAAGAAAAATTGATCACAAAGCAAAGAAGTCGATGACATTGAATTTAATGCTTTCGAAATAATGATTTATAGATAGGTTTTAGGTTCGGTAGCTAAAAAATTAGTCCCATCATGTGGAAATGTAAACAGGCTATTATTAACACTTTTGACATTTCATATCATTGTTAAAATTGTTAAAGGAAAAGTGGCCAGAATATTTATTAAGCACCTACTATATGACAAATGTAATACTTTACAATCTGTTTTACAGATGTTAATCTTTCCTATAAGCCAAAGGTGGACATAGTTTCCTTATTTTACACATGATCTTGAGGCTTATAAAAGTTAAGTAGCTAAAATATGATCACAAGGCTCAAAAGTAATGAAATTAAAATTTGTATCCAATCATTCTTATTCCAAAATCCATGCATTTTAATTGTGTGACACATGAGCATCAGGAATTTATTCATAAGAAGGACATAGCTAGAATAAAAGAAAGGATCAGCATGTATCAAGATCATTTCCTATAACAATGACAATGTCATTATGATAATATTATTGAAACGTCATCTTACAGAAACAGAAATTAAAGCACATTTAGTATAATTTCAAAGATAGGGGGATTAACACCACATCACAACTCATAAATGTGAACACTTTCCAAACATTCTGATTAATCAATAATAATGTGCCATTCAGTTGTTGAGAATGAGTGATGTGCACATCTGAAATAACTACCTGCCTTCCTTACAGAGATACATTTTGCCCATGAATTATCTCTACAATGATGCTAAATTTAAAACCAAATTTTTATCTGAGCATGATATCCTGTTGCACTCCAATCCTGGAGTAATTTCTCATGTTTGTGGCCAGCTCCAGAAGAATGGAAAAAAAATTTGGGGCTGGAATATCAGACCTCTCTAGGTTGCAATGGCTTATTGATTGGATAAAGATTCCTTTTTTTCCTTGAGCTTTGAAATTCAAAAACACACATTTATTTTCTATCATGAAATGGTGTTTTGTTTGCATAACTAACATTCACTATACTGTGACTACATAATACTGGATTGAAAATAATGACGGTTCCCCTAATGAGCATAGATCCTTGTGAAATTCCTTCCGGCAGTACAATGTTTCATTCCCTCCACAGGTTTCTTGGATAACTAATTTGTGGCTCCGTGTTTTCTATTTTCTGACCCATTCGAAATGAAAATACTTTGTTATTGTAAAATATTTTTACTATTTCATTTAGACACAAATATTTACAAACATTGTATAATAAATACATTGCACCATGCTTATGTATACATACATATGCCAGTACATTAAAGTAGCAGGAGTCCTAGAGAAAGACCTCCTGGGCACTCCTGGTTCAGACAGTTCTTAACTGTGCATTTTTGGGTGAGTACCTTAAGCTTTCTGTGCCTCTCTTTACTTGTTAGCAAAATGGTAATAATTAGTATAACAAGTTCGTAAGGGAAGTTGTGAGGATAAAAGAGAAAACAAAAATTGTGCCAGTAAAAGTTAGCTACTATTGTTATGAAAGGTAACATATCTTATTAGGTGCTCTAGTGACCTAGTCACCACAGATACCAAAAGTTTGAGTGTAGCTATAAGTAACATGAAGGAATGTCTTACATCTCTATTTTCTTTTTTTGTCCTGAAACCACTGAATAATTGTAATTACGCTATTCTTAATCCATTATTGTTATTATCATTTAACTATCTGCAAAACCAAAGAATTAGGACAAAAAATTAAAATAGCCCAAGGGCAATTATACAAGTTTAATATTGCTAGAATGCAGATTTTCTCACTAAGTTTTATCTTACTACAATACTGATGAAAAGAAAACAAGCAAATAATAACTTGATCAGTTCTGGGATAAGTAGGCAATATTTCAAGAAGTCCCTAGGTTAGGATTCTGCTTTGCAACATACTTTTAAATAGGTGTGTATGTGTGTGTCTGTCTTCATTCAATACAATCAACTTTAGATTGGCAATATTGAAGCCTACCTACAAAAAAATTGAGTTTTTCTTTCTTCCCATGGGGAAATTTTTATCATGATGTGTTAAAGCAGAGGAGTAAGTGTGGAAAACAGAACAATGAAAACTATAATAAGTCCATGTGGGTGAAAGTTATGTTAAAATATCTCCTAGGGAAATATTTTGAAAATTAACTAAAAATGAGTATGGCTTTCATTATAAAAAGGTCAATTTAGTTTATTCAAAATCCTACAAGAGTGATGATGATACATTATTTTTTTAATTTATTTTATTTTTTAATTTTCCATTAAATCTTAACAATCTAAAATTTGTGTTACAGTGGTAATTCTTTACACATGATTCCCTTGTCTAGATTCTAGTTGCAAATGGCAAAATTTCTTCCTAAGGTCTTCTTGTCATTTTTATACAATTTCAAATCACTTACTCTATAATATATTCAATTCTGAAAGAGGTTGGGAAGTTTGTGAAGATTTAATGTGTTTTAATTAACTAGAAAATACAAAATCTTCCTTATCATTTCTTTTACCATTCTATTACTGAAGAGTTTCTTTTCTTTTTTTTTTAAATATTTTATTTATTTATTCATGAGAGACACAGAAAGAGAAAGGCAGAGACATAGGCAGAGGGAGAAGCAGGCTCCATGCAGGGATCCCAGTGTGGGACTGGATTCCCAGACTCCGGGATCATGCCTTGAGCCAAAGGCAGATGCTCAACTGCTGAACCACCCAGGTGTCCCTACTGAAGAGTTTTATACTTCACCTAAATTTAAAAATTAATTCTATAACCTAGTATATTTTGTACATATAAATATAAATTTAGATACAAATATTAATATAGATAGTGATATGCCAAGTTGTTATTATACAGCACTTTTGATTCTAGAATATTTGTCTGTTTCTGACTGACCTGAACTACTCAACTGGTAAATGTTTCTTCCTGATATTTGAGCACTGTAGTTTTTAAATAAACAATAATCTTCTTACAAACAAATCAGCTATCTTTATAAGAAGAATTAAAATGTGTACTTTTTATAAATCAAAGGAATAATTTTTTTAGAAAACAGCACACAAATTTATACATGTAAATTTCCTTCCCCCATATTTAATTGTTTTATGACAATCTGTAAGAAAAATCTAAATAACTAATGAATTAACTAAACTCCATCTGCCAGACTTAACCTTTGTAAAGGGAGTTAGTGAATGTGCCTGAGTTTGACTCTCACTGAATTTCAATTTTTCCACAGGTAATATGAAATTTCCTAAAATTATATTTCAGAAATTACTTTGGGGATTTATTAAACAAAGTGTCATGTTTTGTTGAACATGGTTCCCAGGTTTTCAAAATGATATCCTTAATATCAAGTTTTAAAAATTATCAGATACTACCCATAAAGCTTAATTAAAACAAAAACAAGAAAAATCCCCCCATAACTCATCCTTGTAGTTTCTAATTTTTTAGATCTTGAATATAGCCAACGAATCTGTATAGTTAACTGTATCCTCAAGATTTTAATGCATTCCTAGGTTAAATAAATGCAAGTCTAAAAACCTTTCTAAAGCATTAATATTGAGTCTACATGATAAATTTTAAGCAACAAACTACAGAGAATTTAATCACATTTTCATTGAGAATTATCCACCTTTTTACCATCCTGTTTTACTTGCTGATTCTTAGGCTGGAAAATAAACTGAGAGTGACAGTAAACTAAACTGGGTAACTCTTTTCCAAAAGAATTCATTTTTATTATAAACTAAAGAAAACAACCTCATTAAAAAGAGTTGAAAGGCACTCCCCCTCCACCCCAGGAACTCTCAGGTTTTATAAATGAAGTGAAATGGATGAGCTACTAAATGAATATTTTAAGTATATCGATGGGTTTAACCATCAATATACTCTTCTTTTATTTCTTTGTTACTATTGTTGCACTCCTATAGATTAGCTCTTCAGGACAGCCAACATTGCCATGCAGCAGCAACTGCATGGGACCATAACCTAAAAGATTAACAGCAAGGTTTCTGAAGGTAGATTTCCTAGCTTCAAATCCTGGCTCTACCTCAAAATTGCTCTGTGACTTTGAGAAAGTTTAACCATTGATTTCTAGTTTGAAAAAATTAGTATGATAATAGTACATATCATTGAGTAATAATGAGGATAATATGTGATAACATACACAAAGTTTGTATCTTATTGTCTGGCAATTAAAAGTAAATCAATAAATGTTAGCTATTACAATTACTATTATCATTATTATGAAATAAGTTAAGTTGAAGAAGCCTCAAACAAAACTGAAATACATTCTATGACACTACTGAATAATACATTCTTTCACTTAAAAATTGCTGCCTTCATAAGATCCTATCTTCTCTGTTGTCCCAAGAGTATTATTACACCAGACTTACATTAAGATTTTTAAAAATATTTTTTCACGTTTAGATTTTTATCGAAATTATGTGTACTACAAAAAAATCACTTTTGCAAATAACAGGCACCTTATATTCCTTTTACTTGCTAATTCCACGATTTCTGGAGGGAATCATTTTAAACTATAGGCAGTGCTTATATAGCATAGTGTGGAACAATAACAATGAGTGTGTAAGGTGAAACTATTCTTAGAAGTCATCTTAATAAACAATGGGAAAATGATCATTGTTCTGTGACCTTTGAAACTGTCAAACATCAAAGATTCTTACTGTCAGGTATAAGTATATAGGAAAATGCAAAAAAAAAGTAAAGCTAATATTGATTTATATTATTGTAATTTAATACTAGACACATTGAAGATATAATTTATTTCTTTTTAAACAACTCGAGAGTAGTTTGAATAGTTGGCCTTCTTTTTATAAACTGTATGATACAGAGTGAGCATCTTTTTTTATGCCTTTCTGAATTGTCATCCTCTTTTCTAAACTTGGTCGGCTTTGAACATTTCACTGTTTTCTGTTTATTTTTAAGATTTATTTATTTATTTTAGAGAGATAGCATGCAAGCTGGGGTAGGGACAGAGGCAGAAAATCCTCAAGCCAACTCCCTCCTGAGTGCAGAGCTGGGCTTGATCCCAGGGCTCTACGATCATGACCCTGGCCGAAACCAAGAGTTGCTACTTAACTGACTGAACCACCCAAGGCCCTCCTTTTCTTTTCTTTTATTTCTTTTTTTTTTTTTTAAAGAGAGAGAGAAAATGAGTGGAGAGCAGGAGGCAGAGGGAGAGAATCTTAAGCAGGCTTCACACCCGGAGAAGAGCCCCCATGAAGAGTTTGATCTCAAAACCCAGAGATCAGGACCTGAGCCAAAATCAAGAGTTGATGATGCTTCACTGACTGAGCCACGAGTTGCCCAAACATTTCCCCATCATGCTCTGAATATTTTGAAATATCTCCAAGAGTTACTTTAATGTGAAGTGTTTACCAGTATCTCTTGCTCTGGTTCATTTCTTTCATCACAATCATGTTCCTCATTTATGTCAATAAATTCTCTTCCGCTAAGTTCCTGTGGCTACATGTCTAAAGTCTCTCACGCAAGTGTCATTATTCACATTATCTATGTTTTCTAGGATCAATTTATGATTTGTTTTTTTGTTTTGTTTTGTTTTGTTTTTGTTCTTGTTTTTTGAGAGAGAGAGCGTGCACAAGCGGGGGCAGCGGGTGGGAGGGACAGAGGGAGAGGGACAGAGAAAATCTGAAGCAGGATCCATGCTTAGCATGGAGCTAAGAGGTGGAACTCAGCCTCACAACCTTGACATCATGACCTGAGCAAAAATCAAGAGTCAGATGCTAAAAAAACAAACAAACAAAAAATTCAGATGCTTAACCGCCTGAGCCTCCCAGATGCTCCAATCCATTTATGTTTGTTTCAAAGTTCATCTCTAGCTTTATCACTTTCCTTTTATTTGTGCATTTTAATCTTGTTAACCAATTTAATCTTTGGCCATTTAATCTTTGTTAGCCAATTACCTTTGTGTTTATTCATTCTTGTAAAATGTCACATTGGCTTATTACTGGTAGACAAAGAGGCAATACAACCACATACTTCTTTCTGTGCGCATAAGCTGAATTAGCAGGTGTGCTATGACCAATCACCAATAGTTTGAAAGGTGCCATATGATTGGCCACTGATCATTATGCTATTATTTACATAATACATATTTCATTACATATCTATTATTTACATAATTGTGAATGAAGAGCTAGCTAGAGTCTTCACATTATGCAGTTACTCATAGTTAGTATATTGGAGTATCAGAAATTGGAACCACATTTTAGGCAACTGATATCTTTTAACTAAACTGTAGTTACTGAAATGTGTGCATATTGGAAATCTGTAAAGTAAGGACTGCCTTGATTTTGAATGGATTCTTTTGACACTCAATTCCACACATCTAAATAACATGGTTATATTTCTACTCTTTATGGTTTAATCCTCCACTATGGAAGAGGCTAATTTTACCTTCTAATAACCACCAATTTCACTGTCATTCCTATGCGTATTCATGCATGCATATGCACACATACACGCAAACACGTCTTCTGTCCCCCTATTCTCCCATTAAACTGTATAATAATTTTGGGGTTGTCAGTTAGACTAGATTATGCTGCAGTAACAAACAGCCTCCAAATCTCTGGATTAAAATTAAAAAGTTTAATTTTTATGCTTTTGGCTCTAGCAAAGACCAATGCTGGTCCAGGAAACTCTCCAGGACCTGTGTCATGAAGGCAGTGTCTCAGTGCTTAAGGCTGATGGAAGCTCCATAATTCAATATTTGTATCCTTTTGGGAATTGTGTCCTCTTTAGTCAATTCAGCAGAGGAAGAGAGTGCTGATTGGACTCACACAGGCAACTGAAGCCTTCAAACCAGAAGTGACATTGGTAACTTATATCCGCAACTCACCAGAAAGAACTTATAAGATCTTTTCTAACTATAAGGAGCCAGGAAAGTACAATTCTCCTTCATGCCCAGAACAAGAGGAGAACTGGTTACAGTTGAGGAAGACAGGTCTCTACAAGTTAGTCCAGGAGTCAGTGTTCACATTATTTGAGCTATGTAAATAACATTCTTCCCAGAGAAAAGCAGTGTGCTATATAAGTACTACATAAGTGTGCTTATAAGTACTTATATAGTGCTTATATATAAGTGTGCTATATATATACATTTTCTGTCCTAAATAGTTTTTTTTCTTTTCTTTTAGAATTAAAGCACTATATTCCCCCCTTATTTCCTAGGTATTTTCATTAACTCAGTCCCTGACACCATTTAATTGTCTAAATCCCAATACATTCACATTCAGCAGTTACTCTCAAAGCTTCCTCATCTGTGAAATCTCTCCCAGAGATGTCTGAACTGTTTTAATCTGTACAGAGTCTGCTTTACACCTGTGGATAATTCACCATTATAGGATATTCCAACTTCTTCATCTTCCATACTAGTGCTTTAATTTCTCTCTTATTTTGTGCCTTTATTTTCTGCATTCCATGTTTTCACTCTTTGTTTATTGTTTCACTTAGGTGAGGTACTTTCTTCACTTTCTCTCAGAGAAAGAAAACCTGGGAAATAATGTGGGTTTTTTTTTTAAAGTTTATTTATTTATTGAGTAGAGGGAGGGGCAGAGAGAGAGGGAGAAGACTCCCCGCTGGGCTCAGATTTGGATGCAGGGCCCAATACCAGAACCCTGAAACCAAAACCTGAGTCAAAATCAAGAGCCATGCATTTAACCAATTGAGCAACACAGGTGCCCATTTTTTGAGAGGTAAAATATTTGAAATATCACAATTATACTTCATGTTTGATTGAGGTTTTTACCTGATAGAATTCAAGCATAGAAGCCATTTTTCTTCAGAGTTGTGAAGTCATCACTCTATATGATGTTGCTTCCATTGCTGCAGTTAATAGTCTTTATATTTTGATGTGAGGATTTTTGGCCTCTCTCTAGAGGTCCATAGCATCTCTTTGGTCCCAGTGTTGTGAGATTCTGCAACATTTTCCTTGCAGCTGCTCAATTTTCGACAATTGTCCTGTGCCCTTAGTGGGCCCTTTTAATTTGGAAATGTCAGACTTTTTTTAATTCTCCTAAAAGTTCTGCATTTCTCATTAATTTCCTCCCCTCTGATAGTTTTTCTTCCTCTGGAACTGCATTATTGATATTGGATGTTTTTTACTGGTTCTCTATTTTTTTCTTCCAATTTTTCTTTCTCTCATTTAACTCTAAATTCTGGGACACTTACTCAAATCTTCTGCCAAATCTCTTATTGTATTTTTCACACCTGCTATCATGTTTTTAATTTTCAAAAGCCCTCTTTCACCTGCTGCTCACTCTAAATATATATAATATTAACTTTGAATTATATGATGATATTTATGTTATTTTTAAAATTTTTGTCCTTGTGTAATAACTGCTTTCTACATGTTAATTCTTTCTATTTCTTAGAGACATCTTCAGGTGATTCTTGATCTTTGGGTCTCTATAAACATGATTGAAAGCAGTGAGAATGTGATATAATGGTTTTGATTGTGAGCTTTTTGTTTCATGACTAGGTCCATCATTTATTTGAGGAAAGACATTGGGGTTGTTAGCTTTAGAAATTTTCTTGTGACTGAACATATTCTACAAGGAAAAGTCCTCAGATATCCTGCCTGGAGGATAAAAATCTGGAGGCCAGCATTAGAAAAGCCAAGTGGAGTAAGATAAGGCCACGATATTTAGTATGTAGTATTAATTTAATCATCTTGTTTTCTATTTGGGACTTTTGTCCGTGTGTCTATTCTGTTCTCCACTGATGATCATTCTGCTTCACTATGTTGAGTGATTAAGCCTCTGATATTCCAAGAGAGGAAGGAGATTAGAGAATCTCAGATTCCAAGAAATCCTCTTCTTTTTAATTGTGTTTTCACCTCTACTTCCAGTGGTGTTTAGTGCTACCAGTATTTAACCCTGTGTGCATTCTATGGTGTGTCAGGTCAGTGCTCAGTTTTCTGTTCTCTTAGCTTAGAATTCATCTGTCTTGGGTCTGTTAAAGTAGTTATCTTCAAACATTTGTTTTCATCAAAATTTTACTTTTTTCTAACATTTTTCACATTGTCCTTATTAGTTAATGTCTTTGGAAATTCCCTTTACTGCTATCTCAGGGGGGTTTTAGTAGACCATTAGTAGACAGAAAAAATATATGTTCAATTTGCCATCTTTACCTACAAGACTTTATGATTTTTTAAATTAAAATAAACTAAAAATCAGCAATTTTCTAAGGTATTCTTATCTCCTTGATATATATCCCTGGAAATTCTGGACTTTTGCATCTATGTGCTTAGGAGCCTTGAACCTTAACCCTCTGGTGGGACAGAAGTGAACCTCACCCTATTTTAGAGGAGAGCATCCTCTCACTGTCTAAAAACCATCCACTTGAGCTAACTGGCTCAAGAAAATAATTTTCCTCCTCCAGATCTACCCACCTGTTCTTATTGATCCTAGATAAGTGGTTCTTCAAGACACAGAAACATCTGTGCTGTGTGGAATCAGCAACATCATCAATATCTGGGAACTAGTGATACCTAGACCCTATTGAATCAGAAATTTGGAGTGGAGCCCATTAATCAACAGATGGTTTTTATTCATGCTGAAGTTTGAAAAACACCACTGGGCAAATAACTACGATCAGAACTTAGCATAACATCAATGTAGAATGACCATTCCAAATATAGAAAACACATTTATCAAGAGAACCACAAAACTTTTAAATATATATTGGTGGCAAAAAAAAAAAAAAATATATATATATATATATATTGGTGGCAAAATGGGGATGGATCTTAAGGGTGTTAAAAGAAAGGTAGAATTGAAGGTTGGAGAAGTACCAATGAATTCATTGAAATGGAGGCATTCAGGATTTAACATCCTGGCAAGCATATCTAGAGCTAGTCCTAATGAGCTTCTAGGCTAACTCTTTGAAGCATGGGCATTAACAATGATCTTTGGTAAATAAGGTGGGGATGCTGTATTGCTTTGATGGAGTATTGGGAAGAGGTCACAAGGACATCACAAGTGGACATGTTAGATTGGATTTATGATGTGAGATCACACTATGGCTATATTCCATGAGAGGGTTTAAAAAGACACTATTCACATAAGTAAAATAGTTGACTAGTAAGATGAACAATAGCATTAACCCATCAATCAATCAATCAATCAATCAATCAATCACTTCAATGGCTATCTTTTGCAAGCAAGGGTTTATGGTAGGAGAAGCTTCCATTAGATGGGACTGTCTAGTGTCAATACAAATGTGGCTGAGGTCGTGTGGTGGCAATGAACAACTAGAGGCAAGGTCATAATGTAATGAGTTCCAAGCTTGAATGATAACCAGAGAACATTTACTTGTAAATATTTATGGTGATGGCACTAATGGACCAGCATATCAGTAGGGGCAAGAAAGCTGGGAACCAATGGTAGTATTACTTTTCTTATATAACCAAGAAGATCAAGAGATGTGAGACAAAGGCTGATGTCAACTGCCACAATGGAAAATTGTGATACTTTCTTCGGTTTCCATATCTAAGGTTATTCTCAAACTCATTGACTGAAAGGGAAGGCAGATCCACTTAGGAATAATTCAACAAAACCCTTGCCTGAATATTATGTATATAATATATATATATTAATTATTAATTATATGTCATACATATAATATTCTCCCCAATCATCATTCCCCAGGTAGATCTTCAGATATATATATATATATATATATATATATATATAGAGAGAGAGAGAGAGAGAGAGAGAGAGATATGCACACACATACATACATACATACATATATATATACACACACACACATAAAAAATTGCCTCTAGGGCTGCCTGGGTGGCTCTGTCAGTTAAGCATCTGCCTTTGGCTCAAGTCATGATCCCAGGGTCCTGGGATTGAGCCCCACATTAGGCTCCCTGCTCAGCTGTTAATCTGCTTCTCCTCCCTCAGCCACTCCCGCTGCCGCTGCTCCCAGGGTGCTCTCTCTCTCTCTCACACACACATGTGCTCTTCCTCCTTCTCAAATAAATAAGTATATCTTTTAAAAAATTTCTCTCGAATTACTTTCAAATGGATCTCAGCTACTTATCAGAGTTAACTGACACTGAGAAAAGGGAAATATATTTTCTGAGGGCTGTCATAAAAGGATTTGACATACATTATAAAGGAATTTCCTAAGCTGTTGTGGCTGTTATGTTACAAGCATATAAATAGAGCCCTGGCTCAAAGCTGTTTCACAATAGTTCCAATTGCTCTGTAGAAAGACTTTTTGATCTTTCTTCCATCTTGTTTATTTATTTGTGCTTGATCTTTTGGGTGACTGCCATTATTTTAGGAAGGGTAAAATAGAAACTTAGTCTTCTCTATCCTAACCAGACAGTAAATCATAACAAAATTGTACACATCCTGGGTGATTAACAGAGATTAACAGAGTTTAACACCTTCCTTAAAGTCTAAAATGAGAGTGTTGAGGATCATTATATTCCTGTTTAACTGTTTGATAGGGGACCTACCAAAAAAAAAATACAGATTAACCATGACCAATTACTGTGCACTGCCATAAATCCCAGTTTCAACTGTTGAACTGAATATATTAAATTTACTAGAACAATTTAACATAACCTATGCCAATTGGTAGGTTAGTATCCACATGGTGAATACTATCTTCAATCTTCATTAACAAAGGTCAGTACTGGATCAGCCTGAGTGGCTCAGGATTTTAGGCATCAATTCTTGATTTCTGCTTAGGTCATGATTTCAGGGTCGTGAGATTGAGCTCTGTGTCAAGATCCATGGGCAGTATGGAGTCTGCTTAAGATTCTCTCTCCCTCTCCATTGGCCTCTCCCCCAGTTCATATGCTTTCTCTCTAAAGTAAATAAATAAAATCTTTTTTTAAAAAAAGAGAAAAATCAGTACTACTTCATGTTTACGTGGAAAGGATAGTAGTACACATTCACATTTTTGCCCTGAGTTCCATAAAATGTCCTGTTCTCAGTGAAAATGTAGCTAAAAGGGATTTTATCTTCCTATTTTCAGAATGTCTCACTGGTTCCCAATAGTGATAACAGCATAGTAATTTTGTCAATGAACATGATGTGACAAGTTCCTTGGGTGCCATAAAGGACAAATGCATGCCAAATAGTAGGTAACAAACCTTACAAAATTTTGCTTCAGTAATACAATATATAGGAGTCCAATGATTTGGTTCATGCTGAAACATATCCTCTATGGAAAAAAGCAAGGTTTCAATAATTCGCCTCCTTCAATAATTAAGAAACACATGCTTGCAAGTCTTCTTAGATGTCAGATTAGTATGTACCAATATTTTTAATTCTGCTCTGTCCTTTGATCATGTGATATGACAGGACAGGTAGCTCATTCTTCACTGAAAGCTGATCCAGTCCTTGGAAAATATGATCTACCAGAGCCAATGGTGCTAGAGATATCTGTGGCAGATATATATATTTAACTATATATTATATTTTTATATATATCATAGCACATCCCCTTAATATGTAGAATAAGACCATTCCTGCAGTAAAAAAACTAATCACTACGTAAAAATCATCTTCTAATACACTCATGGGCCCTTGTAGAGATTGGATACATGAAATATAATATGATGCTAGAATCATAATTGTGCATTATTAGCTTTGTAAATAATATTTACCAACTTTGAGGAGGGATAGTAGAAATCCACATGATGATGAAAGTGGTACATTTTAGATCTGCATTAATTAGGTCCAGAGTGGAAAAGAGTGCTTCTCTCAGCTCATAGCTATTGCATCTCAGTGAGTTTTCTATGAGTAACTGAGGGAGGTGAAAAATATTTGGTTCTTGATCCTTGTATGAGTCAGTTTGAAAGAATGATACAAGCTGAAATTAAATTTCAGTTGTATGTGACCATCATACCAGTGGGAAGAGCTTCAAGTTGTATATTTGGTTATCAAGTTTGAGTGGAGGGACAATACTGTAAAAGAAAATACACAGAAATGTTGGACAGTAGCCAGAAGTTTGGCTGCTTTATTATGAAGATTGTAAAATGAAGATATCTAGAGAAGAGGCATATAGACAGACCTATGGGAAGGGCACAGAAGTGTGTGAATCTTTATGATTCATATAAAGGCCTATCAGAAAATATCCATCATGGAGGTTATGTTCAACAACACTACTACTCATCACCCTTTGATCACACTTTCTTGGTTCCCATGTCTTTCTCTTTCATAGATTTTTAATTTTTTTAGGTGAATTTTATTTTCTAATGGCTTCCTTAGAATAGTTGCATAAGAGTTAATTTTTGACACCCTTAATATCTTTTTTTTTTAAAAAAACTAGTGATTAATACTACCTGGGTAGATAATTCTATATTTGAAATAATTTTCCTTTAGAAATTTCATGGTATGACTCCTTTGTTTTGTGAGTTTCGGTTTGCTGCTAAAAATCTAATGTTAGTCTCTTTCTTTTTCTTTTTTTTTTTTTTTTGGCTTGACCTATTCCATTCATTTCTTCTTCTCTATATATGCTTTTAATTTTTTTTGTTTTTTATTTTTTGTATTTATTTTTGTTTATTTTTATTTATTCATGATAGCCACACAGAGAGAGAGAGAGGCAGAGACACAGGCAGAGGGAGAAACAGGCTCCATGCCGGGAGCCCACGGGGGACTCGATCCCGGGTCTCCAGGATCGCGCCCTGGGCCAAAGGCAGGCGCCAAACTGCTGAGCCACCCAGGGATCCCCTTTATATATGCTTTTAAAATCTTTTCTTTGTTCTTGATGCTCTCCGTTGAAAAGATAAGCATTTTTTTTAAGATTTTGATTTTTTATTTAAAGATTTTATTTATTTATTCATGAGAAACACAAAGAGAGAATGACAGAGTCCTAGGCAGAGGGAGAAGCAGGCTCCCCACAGGGAGCCTGATGTGGGACTCGATCCCAGGACTCTGGTATCAGGACCTGAGCCAAAAGGCAGACGTTCAACCACTGAGCCACCCAGGTGCCCCAAGATCTTATTTTATTTTATTTTATTATTTTTTAAGATTTTCTATTTTATTTATTCACAGAGCCACAGAGAGAGAGAGGCAGAGATACAGGCAGAGGGAGAAGCAGGCTCCACGCAGGGAGCCCGACGCGGGACTTGATCCCGGGTCTCCAGGATCACGCCCTGGGCTGCAGGTGGCGCTAAACCGCTGCGCCACCGGGGCTGCCCGCCCCAAGATTTTAAATTTTGTTATTACCTCAGATGTTCAGTGGGAACTTTTAATCTAGAAAGTTATGACCATTAAATTTTAGGAGGTTTTAATATTTTTTGATAATTTTCTTCTACTTATTTTCTTTATTCTCTTCTGGATATTGTATTAATTTAGCATTTGTGTTCTTGTAATGATATCTCTTATTTTCACCTCTCTATATTTATTATCATTTGTGAGGATTTACTCATTTCTAATTGAATTTATTACTGCATTGTTTTAATAATTATGTTTAATGTAGTAGGATTTTTTGAACTCAATTTTTGTGTTTAGATTACATTTTATAATACTTCTAAGGGAATTAATTATTGTATTTTGGGATTTTTATTTTATTTGTGGCTTAGATCTATTTCCCTTACAATTCTGTTTTGCTAATTTTTTTGGTATCATTTTGGCTATCCATTCATATTTAAGGGAAACTCATTAATCCGCATTGGATTTGTATTGTGATTCTTGTTCATGTCTTGTATATTATTGGAGGAATCCTTGTAGGACACAAGAAAGGAAAGAGCACTAAGGGTCTTACTATCACTGTTCTCCTCTTTCCAGTAATGTGCCTTCTCCATTTGCTGAAGAACTTGCTGTACTCAAAATTCAGGGCTGCCTTGCTTCAATTTTTTTAGTGAATAAATATACTCTTCCAGATTGAGTAAAGATATTAGAATATTTTAGTCATCTGAAATTGAAAGGTGAGGTCAGGAGTATGAATGTCTATCTTTTTTATTATATAATCTTTCATCCAATCCACCAGTTTTCAGACCCTTTCATTCTCTGCCTTTTGAAGTATTTGGTACTCCAATTATCAGCATTAAAACAATCAAAATAATGGTGCCCCAAATACACAAATTAAGACGAAGAAAGAGTAAAAAAGCAATATTTTCTTTGGGGAATTCTGTCTAAGTGTGATTTTTTTTTCTATTTGGGAATGATATAGATAACTGACAGATAAATAGATAGAAAACATAGATAGGTAGATAGATATAGAGAGATGATATGGGTAATTATTAACATTCTTGGAAAATTGAGTGACTCTACAATTAGGCTTCTGTATAGGGAAAATTCCACAGCAACCATTAGTAAACAAAAAGGAGCTTAACTACATAAAGAAACCATCAAAAATAAAAATTTTAAAACTATCTTTTTTGAAAAAATAAAGGTGAAATTTTATAAAGCATATGAAAAGAACAAGAGTATGAAATGAACATTTGCTTGTATTCTCACTGCACTTGGCTAAGGAGGTATTCTCAGCCATAAAAAATTTTAGAAACACACTGAAATAGAGGTTTAATGTATTTGAAAAGCTATGTGGACCCTACCCTCATGGTATATATATTTTCACTCATATTTCCTTCATCTAATTTGATCTTTTGGATTTAGGGAATTTAAATATCTGCCTATAGCAAATATACAAAATCTTCCTTCTTCCATATATAAATTCTAATCAAGAAAAGCAATAGGTCATCCTAAAATCACAGATTTTTTTTAAATAAATGACATATCTGTAATAATATGGTGTTTTGATCACATCTTCTGATTTTTACACATTAGGAAGCTTAGGCCTCTGAGGAGGTAAATGACAAAGTCTTACATCAAATAGAAGAGCTTTTGTTATCCTGTGCACTGTTCTATCCAGTATACTACAATGTCTTGAAAATATTATTTTTATATCCAATTATTGTTGTTTATTGGGTAGATTAATATATTTCCTAGATATGTGATTATTTCCAAAGACTTCTCATAAGCTTTTCAAAGGTTATTAATATTCTTTCATTGTCTTTCAATAGATGTTTACTGAGTATTTTGTGTGTTTGCACTATGCTAGGAATATCATTAATAGGTGAAAAATGTCAATTGAACACTCCCCTAAAATTTGAATTATTTTTTAGTAAGAAACAAGGAGATGTGCTGCTAGGAATTTTTAAAAATTAAATTTCTACCTCCACCTTCTTGTTCTACGTAAGAGCATCCAAGGACTCCAGCTTTCTCCTCTCATGAGAAATTTATTACCATACAGCCCAGTCAGAGTAATGTAAATGCTATAATCAAAAACATATTTCATAAGGAATGCATTAATCACAATAGGTTAAATAACAGAAGTTTTAATATTTAATATGCTTTCCTAGAACAATGGAAAAGTTCAGCACCAAGATAAGACTCTAGGTGACATAAGGGAACCAGGGCAACATCTTATCCCCCCTGGAGAGAGCTCTACAGCAGACCCTCCCTTTGTTCCTCAAAAGCACCACAGAGAATAGCAATATCAAATACCCAACACAAGTAGAGTTTGCAAGGGCCACAAAAATGTCAGTGCAGCATGTCTTTAGATGATCTCTATAGAAAGCACATATTTTTTTAAAATTTTTTTAATTTAAATTCAATTTACCAACATAGTATAACACCCAGTGCTCATATTTAAAACAACCCCAGTACAAATTAACGTGTAAAATATTCCTCCCTTCACAGTGAGACTTGTATTATGCAGGGAAGAGGAGAATGCCTCAAGTAAACAACTACATTGTAACTTTAAAGAGGTACTCAAGTGCAGGACAGAAATAGTTCCTTGTGTTTATTTATCCATCATCAGCTTCTTAGAATTCTTATTCAGAACACATAAAAAACATGAAAACTGGGCTTATTTCTGATGCTCATACTTTATTTAGGATTCACTTCACAAATGCAATTTTAAAACTAGAATATATTAGTTCAGTTCAAAAACAAAACGTTCATTTCATTGATTCCCTATCTTGTGTGAACATCTTCCTAGATGCTGGGTGGAAAAGATGAATAAGAAACAATCATTGCATTAAAGGTGCTTGTATCCCATTAGGGGAACACACACAATATAATTTTAATATAATCTGGTAAGTGGAATATTCATTAAACTGTAAAAGTAAAACAGGTGAAGAACACCTAAACCAATCTATGTAATTTAGTTAGGAAAAGACCTTCTGGAAGAGGTACCCCTTAATTTGAGTGACCAAGATTAAAAAGTCAAGTAAGAAAGGTAGAACAGTTGACGCAGAGGCCAAAATACAGTGTATCATACAACAAGGAAACTTGCAAGTATATTGGCAATTCTTCCACAGATGGGAGGCGGGTTTGGTCTAACTAATAAAAGTCCAGTAAATAAAACCTCTATCTGTATGCCATGCAGGACTCAGCCAATTGTAATTAAATCTTACTGAAGAAACAAAACTGAAGATAATTTTTGTTGTTCTTAAGGTTGTAGTATGTATATATGATATAGATATGTAATATCTACATTATGTATGTTTCAGATTGTAGTGAAAAAAATGTTGTTTAGCAGACTGAATAGCACACAGTATAGTAATAGAAAATCTTTCCTTTTGTACTTTCTTCTATATTTTTCTACATTTAAAATGGAGTACCTTTGGGGAACTTGGATGGCTCAGTAGGTTAAGCATCTGCCTTTAGCTCAGATCATAATCCCAGGGTCCTAGGATTGGGCCCCTCATCTAGCTCTCTATCAAGAAGGAGTCTGCTTCTCCCTCTCCTTCTGCCCCTCCCCTGCTTGTGCTCTTTCGCTTGCTCTCTCTCTCCCTTGCTTACTCTCTCTCTCAAATAAATAAATAAAATGTTAAAAAATAAATAAAATAAAATGGAGTACCTTTAATGAACTTTATTTTTTTTTTAATTTCATTTATTTATTCATGAAAGACACAGAGGAGAGAGAGAGGCAGAAACACAGGCAGAGGGAGAAGCAGGCTCCATGCAGGGAGCCCAATGTGGGACTCGATCCTGAGACTCTAGGATCACGCCCAGGGCCAAAGGCAGGCGCTAAACCACTGAGCCCCTCAGGGATTCCCCCTTAATGAACTTTAATGTATATTTTTAACATTTACTTTAGTTCCTAGATCCAACTTTTATTTAAGTTCTAGAGTTTATCTCTATATCCGAAATATATACATTCTTATTACTTTTTCATCAAGATGACTTTAGAAGCAGTTAAGTGGATGAATGAATCTCTTACCACATAACCACATTTATTCTCATGATACCCAGCAGATACTTTCTACTTCAGTAATATTAAATATAACCAATATGCCCTGCAGCCATCTTTTAGTCACTTAACTCATAATAACTCATGCAATACTCACCACAACCCCAGGAAACAGGTGTTATTATTTTTTCATTTTAAAAATAGAGAATCTGAGTCACATAGAGGTTAGTTTGCCCAAGTTCACATTAGTAGTAACATAACAGTCTGCTCAAACCTTCGGATTTCAAATCCTGAGTTATAGTGACTTGGAGCATCCAGCATAATTTTATGATGTAATAACCATTGCAGAATAAATAGTTTATATAAGTATTTTCTAATAAATTTCCAACACTGTTCTCAGACTCTACTTAATAGATTTATTATCTTTTTGATCCCCATTAAATACCGAGAAAGTTTCTGAGAACTTATTACTATTTATCATGAAAATAACACCAACTTCCATTGTATTCAATAACCAAACAACAGGACAACTTTCTGTATGTTTTTGATATGTTCAGAAGAGTTGAAGGCTAGCAGAATTACTGCAATGGGTTTTGTAAGAAGGACATATTTTTATTTCAGTTATTCTCCCCTAAATATGAGATTTCCATTCAAAGGACTCTAGTGAGGTCATGAATTTAGCCAAGGGTATAGCAGTGGTTCATTTCTGTAACAGGGGAGAAAACATAAGTCAATACAGCCAAAAAGACCAGCATTTTAAAATGAGTGATGGTAGCCGATGAATCAATTGTGCCTATTACCATTTTATAGTAATAAGAGAGGAAAAGGATACTTAGATTTGAAGGGCAGTAAATATGGAACAAATAAACTAAAATGGTATAACAAAGTGTGCAATCAACCTATGGAATATACTACTACGGAATGTAATATCATTGAATAATGTGGATGGATTCCTCAAACATTCAGGCAATTTTATGACCAGAGGCCACATTTGTCTTCATATAAGTTAAAAAGATGGTAATCAAATCTCATGCTTCTGGAAGGAAAGTGATTGCCTATTAGACATTATTTTGGATAATGTTTTTATTTGTTTTCTTCTGAATTATAAGCTGGTGTAGGGAGGCTATTAAATTGCTTTTTATTTTTTGGTATTTTTTGTTTGTCCCACTTTTATCTCATATGACTTTGTGTTGCAAATATTTGTGCACATATCCAAATCTCTTAAATTCTTAAATTGTTAACTCTCTAATGGGAAGAACTACATATATTCAACCTATGTTTTCCCAATAGCTGATAAAGGAATTACATATGATAAGGAATCAGGAGGTATATGCCACGTGTTCTTCTCTCTTAGGGAAAGACTGAGCTATTGGAAAGATTCAAAGGATAATTTTAACATTCTTCTGAAATGTTACTTAGAAAAAGGCAATAGTGGGGCACCTGGGTGGCTCAGTTGGTTAAGCATCTGACTCTTGGTTTCGGCTCAGGTCATGATCTCAGGGTTGTGCGGCTGAGCTAGCTCTGCATCAGGCTCCGTGCTCAATATGGACTCTGCTCAATAGTCTTTCTCTCCCTCTCTCTCTGCCTTCCCTCACTGCTATGTTCTCTCTCTCTCAAATAAATATTTTTTTTAAAAAGGGGGAATAGTTCTTCCATCTATATTTAGTTACAAGTGATATGATTAATAGCATATATTATGTGGTTTTAATTTTTCATTGATTTCATTGTTTTTTTCTGAGATATAGAATGGAATAGAGTAGATACTATTTATAATTACAGAAGACAAAACTGAGCTCTAAGAATGGTGTCACCCTTCCCATCTGACTGTTGGAGGTAAATTCAAGAATCCAAGAGGCCAAACTTCCTAATTTCCAATCTGTAATCTTTCTATATATGACTCTGTATCCTCCACAATTTATTTAATCCCCAGAACTGAAGTATTTTACCAAGTTAAGTAAATGTAGTCCCAAAGCAAATATTGATTTTTCTCATCAAATTTTCAGCAGTGTGCTTCCTATTTTATTAGTTTAAATTTTGCTTGGACATTTAGACACAAATTTTGGAGAAAGAAAAATGTGAGGAGGCACCAGTAATACTAGTAAGAGTGACCTGGTTGTGTAATTTCAAAATGATTTAGTTGTATAATATAAAACGAGAAAAAACTTTAAAGAAACATTTGAAAAATTCTCTTTACATATGTGTATGTACAAATAAATAGTAAGAATTTGCAGGATTGCTGAGAAAAATCCTCTCATTTCTCTACAGACCACAAGAGCATGTGTCTTTAATGCTACAGAGAAGCAAGCTTACTTGTAATGATTACCAGAGCCCTCTCTGAGAAGCAAACTTTTTATAACCTGTTACCCATACAACAGCATGCCTAGAACATTCTATTGATTTTTCAAACTTTAAATGACCCAGACTCTTGATATTTCATCCCAAGCCTCCTCTATCCAGCTCTCATCATTTTATTAAGTAGCAATTGTATATTTTTGGTTGCTCAAACTGAAAATCTTGGATTCTCATTCTCTCACACTCTACATGAAATCTATTAACAAATTCTTGCAGTTCCTTTTTCAAAATTAGCCTGGGATCTGACCTCACCTGCACTTGAACAAGCTGCTAGCCTAGCCCCACCCCCATCAGCTGGTAACCACGCTAGTGACTACAATAGCCTCCTAACTTGTCTCCCTGACTTCTCATTCATCACAGAAGCAAGCATCCAGAATTATCGCATTTTGACAAAATTAAGATCATACTAATCCTCTGATCCAAACCTACCCTTAGCTCCCAACTCATTTATTATAAAATCGAAAGACTGTATTTTTCAGGGCCCTACGTGATCTGGACGTCAGTTACATTTTCAACTTTATTTCCTATTATACATTTCCTGTCTTACTTTGACCCAGGCCTGTTGCTCTCCCCACTATTCTGCAAAAATACCCAGAATGCTCACTTTCAGTGCTCTTCTGCTGGATATTCACAAGAATGCATTTTTTATTTTGATCAGCCATCACCTCCTCAGAGAAGTCTTGCAAGATTATCTCTATCTAAAGGAGGGACCCCCATCACAGTTATGCCATTATTAGGACTGACATTATATTTTATATTGATTTGTTTCTTGTCTGAGTTCCTTACCAGAATGCAGAGGGATTTTATCCACTGTTATATCCCTAATTCTAAGAATAATTACTGTCACATAATAGGTAATCTCTCTATATTGGATGAATTGATGGATATTACATTTATTTATATTTATGTAAAAGATGTTTAAATAATGAATACATTGCTTGCTAAATTCAGTTCAGTCAATTGGAATGCATGCACATACATACAAATGTACTCCTAATTTGTTAATGTTTAATTAAGTGGCAGTTTAATTGGAAGGAAAAAGCAATATAACAAGGTAATGAGAAAATGGAGAGATGTAAATGAGTGAGAGAAGAGAAACTCAAGGAAAACATGAAAGGAAAGAAATGAAATTAAGGTGAATCATTAGACTCACTCTCAGAAGTAGTTGTATATCTGGAGTGGACCAGAAAATCAAAGGAGAAATTTGTGAAGAAAATAGGTGGCTGTATTTGATAAAGAGTGGGTATTGGGTTGTATCAGTGGACCACACAGAATAGGTAGTCAGCCTGGACCGCACAATTCTAGTTAAGATGTGCTTACAGTGATTTTCTTCTGAGCCTTCTGCCTCACCAAGACACCCTTCCTGGAACAAATGAGAGCAGGATTGCTAGCAATGTTAAATGACTCTGGCTTCTTTTCTCCCCCCAGATTCTTAACAATGATAGTTTTTCAGCTCTGTAAGTCAAATCATGACATCTCTTTAAACTCATACATATTATTTCCCTGGTGCCAGAAGTTGATGTGTCATGGAAAGATGGCCTACAGCTATGCCTTATAAAGCTGAGAAAAATAAAGTACGCGATGTTCCTCCTGTTGTCAGGCATTTTCCTTATAACTAAACCATGCTGTCCCCCTTCATTCTGTTTGTTCTGACAAGTTTGCATGTCAGGCCATCTATTTCCTTTCGGAGTTCTCTGTTGATAAAGTGCTTGGTCATACTAAAAGTCCTGGAGAGCTCATCAGTGCAAGATTTTCACTGAACCAGCTGCTTATAAAATTTTTCATGGCAAGTCAGCAAAGTGTAAGTGTACAGCCATTGCCAGAGTGCAGCTTAAATGAATTGGTCAGGCAGTTGTTTTGTGGGCTCTTTGTAACCTACACTATATCAAATATGTTCAGTGTTTCAATATATTTATAAATTTACCTTCTGAATCCTAAGGAAAGCTGAAAATGTGCTTTTTATTTTTATTTTTATTTTTTTGCTATTTAGAAAGTGATTTTCATTATAACTAAATTCTGCTTTTTGAACTTCATTAGACTCTTGATGTTATCAAGACACACCCCCAGGAAAGTATTTTCCATGCAATATAAGAAGAGATGAAAGATTACAATTGGCTAAAGATGCTGTGTGGTTTGCTATGCTCACTTCTGGATATCAGACTAAATACTCATGATTAACAAAATTAGCAAGATCACTACAGTTTTAGACCATGGATCTCTGATCTCCTGCAAATATACAAATCTCAGAATGACACTGCTTGTATATAAAGATTCCATAGTACAGGAACTCTCCATATATCTGAATCCATCCTGTTTTCTTGAATAGTGGAATGCTCTACATTAAACAAAGAAAGTGGAAACCAGCTATCAGCAGAAAAATAATTAGTGAAAAGTAAAACATTTTAGGTCAGTGTAGCACAAAATCAAATGGAGACTTGGAAATTATTTGATGAATTTCACTATTGAAGGTGACATAGGAAATTAATGAGGTTAAACCATCTCAATTTGTATTCAATTTACTCAATTATGAATAGTTCATAATTAAACTTTTATTCCAAAATTATTTAAATAATTTGGCTTCAGAATACTAGACTAAAATGGATTTATGTGTACACTAACTGAATCTTTAAGATAATTTTAGAGTAAAACTCATTAAGAGTTAAGTGGTCATACACTTTAAACATTTAAGGTTTTACAGATTAATAATTGAAAAATTTGACATTTTCCAGGGAATTTTAAGAAGATAATTAGATTAGCCAATTGATTCAATCTTCCATTAAAAAAGAGAAATTAACCTGGAAATGTTTTTCTTGCAAAAAAATTCTTTTAAAACACTGAAAATATTTATATTGGTTGTTGATCTAGTCCAAAAATACCAGTTAAGACCCATCTAACACTTCATTGTGGGTTATTCCTATTGATTCATTGGGAAATTAGAAAAAATAAAAAACCTGAAAACAATAACATCCATATTCCTTAAAGCTACTAGAATAAATACAGAGTACTCATTTGAGTTTAAGACATCTAAAAAACATCCCCTCAATGTTTCCTCTCCTAAATAATGAAACTTTTATGGGAATCAGAGGGATTATTGAGAGATTCACTCATTGTACACTCAACAACATACAATTAATACATCTCAGAGGTTATATAGTGTTGCCATTCCAATATTAGAAGTTTGTGGTTTTTTACCATTTCTTTTTGTAAAACAGATTACTATGCATGTCTAAAATTAGATGGTAATTAGATAATAGTAATATATAAACCAATAGTACATTTGTAGGAAAAGCATTAAATTTAATAACATCTACTGAAACTGAAGAAAAGCATCAGATCTAATTTCCTATGTTATCCAGACCAATTTAATCTTTGTCAGTGAGAAGAAAATCTCACTCATTCATTCATTTATTCATTTTTTCCAGTAAATATTTCTACTATCAGATGGCCTGAGTTTATCCTTATGACAAGTATATGGCTTTGAACAAGTACTTAATATCTCTGATTGTCTATTTTTTTAATCAGTAAAAATGAAAACAATGGACATAATAATAGTAATGATTTCATAGGATTGTTTTTAGGATAAAATGAGTTAATTCATGTCAAGCATTTAGCAGAGCTCCTGACACCCTGAAAATATTTAATTGTTCTTATGACATTTTAAAAATTATATTTCCATGCACCCGAATCTATAAGAGACACTGGAGCTATAAAAGTAATAAAGACATAGTTTCTACCATTGTATAGATTTTTAGAAAGATTTTATTTTTTATTCATGAGAGACACAGAGAGAAAGAGGCAGAGACATAGGCAGAGAGAGAAGCAGGCTCCATGCAGGGAGCCTGATGTGGGACTCTATCCTGGGACTCCAAGATCATGCCCTGGGCCAACAGCAGACACTCAAACACTGAGCCACCCAGGTGTCCTCACCATTTAATAGATTAAGAGCTAGTGGTTAAGATAAGACAATAGCTAAATAAACTCATACACCTACAAAATTGTGATTTTGTTGGGTAATACAGAGATGCTAGCTGCTAGGAGAGCTATAAGTAAGAATCTGTCATAGTAAGAATGAATAGAGTTGTTTTTACTTTTGTTTTTGTTTTGTTTTGTTTTGTTTTGTTTTTAATGACCAAGGGAAGAAAATGAACAGTGCATTTAACAGAAGAAGCATATTTAGTTTAAGAAGGCCTGAGGATAATTGTCATTACTACAAAAACAGCATCTACAAGTGCAGAAAATTCTCCATATTTCTGTTCATCGAGGGAGATGTTTGAACTACAGCTAATAAGGAAACAGGAAAACAATTCCTCTCTTCATGAAGAGATGATCAGCATACCAGGTACATGCAGTCACAGATACATAGAGCTTAAAAGTCCCAGAAACTGCGGCATATGTGATCTTTCCCATAAATACCAAAGAAAAGTTCAGCCTTCCATGGAAACCAAATTATCCATTCTCAGGAAAAGCCTAAGCTGAGGGGATCCCTGGGTGGCTCAGCAGTTTGGCGCCTGCCTTTCACCCAGGGCGTGATCCTTGAGTCCCGGGATCAAGTCCCACATCGGGCTCCCTGCATGGAGACTGCTTCTCCCTCTGCCTGTGTCTCTGCCTCTCTCTCTCTCTCTCTCCCCCTCTGTGTGTGTGTGTGTGTGTGTGTGTGTGTGTCATGAATAAGTTAAAATAAAATCTTTAAAGCCTAAGTTGAGCAGTGTCTAGTGGGCTTGGTGCATGAGAGTCTGAAACCGTCAGTGTCTACAGATACGTGACTGCCAGTCTTTTCCATGTCCTTCGGAAAGGCAAACATGGGAAGAATCATTGGGCTCCCCATTTCCTCCAAAACAGAAGCAGGACATAGCATCTCATCAATTTTACACACAATGTTGATGCCCCCAAATTTGGAAAATGATGGGATAAGGCACTGAGCTGCTAGCAGCTGGGAGGTTAAAAACAACACAGCATACAAGAGAGGGCCTCAGAGTCTTTCTGAACTGTTCCCTTAGCCAGTATTTTGCACTTTTTGAGAATAAATATTCCCTGCTGTACTTGCTAAATATACAGTTTTTGAGATACTTATCCTAAAGATTTTAATTCACTGGATTCATAGTGGGACCATTTTTTTTAAAAGATTTTTATTTATTTGAAAGAGAGGGAGAGAGAGAGAGCTCACATACATTACACACACACACACACACACACACACACACACATACACACTCATGAGTGGGGAGGGGGAGAAGAAGGGGGCAGGGGGAGAAACAGATTCCCCACTGAGCAGGGATCCTGATGATTTGAGGTTCTATCCCAGGACTCTGGGATTGTGACCAAAGCCAAAGGCAGATGCCAATTGGCTAAGCCACCCAGGTGCTCCATAATGGGACCATTTTGAAAGTATCCCAGTTAAATCTTATTCAAAACAGGTATTAGGGAAAACTGCAGTTAACCACACTGGTTATAGTTAGAGAGAGAAAAAAAAAAGCCTGGTATCTAAACTCAGGGAATATCACTTATGTTTGTTCACTTATGTATTACATGTGAAATGAAATCCATAAAATTCTTGTTCACAATGTGATTTGCATCTCTCAACAAATTGTCTTGTTTATTCATAAAGTTGCAAGTTCAAGAACTCCAGCATATTCTTTTTTTTTTTAAGATTTTATTTATTTATTCATGAGAGACACAGAGAGAGAGAGAGACAGAGACACAGGTAGAGGGAGAAACAGGTTCCATGCAGGGAGCCCAATGTGGGACTCAATCCTGGGACTCCAAGATCATGCCCTGGGCCGAAGGCAGACATTCAATCACTGACCCACCCAAGTGCCCCTCCAGCATATTCCTATAGAGATACCACTATAGGGAAGATGGGGCATTAAAATTGTGATAAATAGAATGAGCATTATTGTTTATACATTTCTATTTAAAGTGTTTTTCCCCCAATTATTTTAATAAGTAAGGTTAGGGATACCTGGATGGCTCAGTCAGTTAAGCATCTGCCTTTGGCTCAGGTCATGATCCTAGGGTTCTGGGATGGAGCCTCATGTCGGACTCCCTGCTCAACGGGCAATCTGCTTCTTTCTCTCCCTCTGCCCATCCCTCTGTTTGTGCTCGCTTTCTCAAATAAATAAATAAAATCTTAAAAAAAAATAAGGTTATACATTGAGCAGGTATAAGTATTTTTACTATACCATTTATACATGTATGTCACTCAACAAATAGATATTCATTCATATTTTTCATATATGCTGTGTATTTTGCTCCCTTATAGCAATGTTTATTACAGTTGTTCCAGCCTAAAGCTTTGAGTTGTTTAGCCCTCTTGTATCTTTCCTTCCTTCACATCTATAACTGAGAATCCTAGAGACTGGTTAGTACTGCCAAGCATAAGTGAACTATATACACTTGTGACTCAGAAGTTAGGAAACTTTCATCCCTTAAATAGCTTTCTATGACTTTCAGTTCCTTAGTTCATAAATACTTTTTAAAATTACAAATCCTAAAAATCTATGGGAGAATATTCCTAGAATTTTACAAGAAATTTAGAATTTTAGAAATTGTGACTATCAATATAATAATTTATGCTATTAAATTCTCCCCAAACACCTTAAAAACTCACATCTGTTAGTTCAAAGGCAAACTTTACAATAATATATGAGTAAAGTGTGTGTTTTCATTTCTCTCTTCCATTTAAGACTGTAAACTGAGTGCATATGTACAGTCCTGTGTCCAGAAGACCAAACCATACGCTGTGATGTTTGTGTTATTAAGATGATTTAATTTTAAAATCATTGCTACTTATCTAAAATCTACATAGGAAAAGTAGATGTGGATGAAGCAAGAAAATAAAATCCACCTTTCTCACAATGTTTTAGCATTTTCATTTCCATATCTCTTCAAAGAGTTTGGCCTAATTTGGGTTAGGTTTCCATCTCAATAGGTCTGCCCACCTATGCTAATTCAACTTTGCCTTAAGTAGCATAGATATCAAAAGTATCTCCTGCTGCTTAAGTATATTGCACTCTTCATTAAGGATTGAGGGAATATGTGCAAGGTAATGAGAACCCATGTGAGTTTCCCAACCATCATGAAAATCACTTGTTTTTCCATGGCCGTTCCTTGTATGCCAATTTCAAAGCCCCTGCCAACATCACTTCACTGTCTTTCTGTCTCAGTTCTTTGAATGAAAACTCTTAATGTGATGGCAATGCATTTAGATGTGAAATAAGAGTATTTTCATATTAATTAAATGTAATTCTAATAAACTTAGTTTAGAAAAATATTTGCCACTCATTGTACAACCTATTTACTATGAAAACTACAGAATAAAAGCAACTATTCCCTTCTTATTTTAAGTAGTTTTGTTCCATGGATTTATGCAAGTATGTAGGAACTTGAGAGTTATCTCAACTATCCTCATGTAACAAACATATTTTGAAATTTACAAAAATAAGTTAAATTACAGTTTTAGTCATGTTTGCTTTTTAGATGATCTAATATAAACCTAAATGAAATTAAAGCCTATTTTACTTATACATACATCTCTAAAAAAATAATAATTCTTACTTCTAATGTTCTTTATATCCCCTGTACCTGTTATACCTCTTAAGAGAAGGAAGAAATGGAAACATTCCAAGGATAGACAAGGAATATTTATCCTGTTATAGGACACTCTAGGGTCCACCATAACTCAATGAAATATCAGGTAGACAATCGGGCAGTGGCCAATATTTTACCTTTATACTCTCCTAAAGAACGAAGAGATGTAGGTCAATCTGACTTACCTGCATAAGCCCAGGGGAGTTGCATCAGATTTTCTGTGCAGCAAGGTATCTTATTTTTTTTAAAGGTTTTATTTATTTATTCATGAGAGACAATCATAGAGGCAGAGACATAAGCAGAGGGAGAAGCAGGTTTCCTGTGGGGACCCTGATGTGGGACTCGATCCCAGAACCCTGGGATCACACCCTGAGCCAAAGCAGATGCTCAACCACTGGGCTACCCAGGCGTCCTGCTGCAAGGTATCTTAGTTGTGGTATCCACAACCGGCCTATCCTCAGATCCACATGGAGATCTCATTAAAATAAGAATATGGAATTTCACCTCGGGCACTCTGAATCTTAATATTTTCACTGGATCCCACAAAACTGTAGTTACCATAGAACACTATTGTCAGAAAAAGAAACTGAACAGAGGTTATTTAATGGTTTGGATGAGAAGTCATGTTTTAGTAATCCCACCTATTGTTCTCATAATTACATTATGCTGATGAATTTATTCTATGAAACACATGAAACATGAAATGCTAAGAAAGCATCTCATCAAACCATAAACTCTTTATAATGTAGCCTTTGATAAATTGTGACACATTTAGCATTTCCATTGCACATATTATGTCCGTCTCCGTGTAGAAATTCGAAAAAAGTTTAGTCCTCTTGAAACACTACACCAGGGTGTGTGTGTATATTCCCATTATTCAGTCAGATTTATAGCAAAACGATTTCAACAAATTCTAAGCCATTTTGCTTTGAAGAAATAAAACATGTATCACATAAAAGTCCATGGTTTATTAATTATATTTTTATGTTGAAAAAGTCATCAGGTATTTAGGTATTTATTTAAACTCGGTTTAACTAAATTTATTGTACATGATTTTTATCACTCAGGATGTTTTAATAAATATATTGTGTAGATTTATTTAGAAAATACATGTATTCACATAGTAAAAAGGATTGCTGTATACGTGAAAAACTTTTGTCTTTTCAAATTCCATTTTGCATATATTTTTCATATGTCCCACTTCACTATAATAAACTTACTTAGCATTAGTATGCCATCTAGCTTTTTAATGTTGTGTAAAATACTTCAGGACCATTCTGAATATAATGGGAGTTGTGAGAGTCTATGTGGTGACTCTAACAACACAGAACTTTTTGAAAAAAGAAAAAAAAAAGAATGAAAGGATGTGATTTGCTTGCCAATTTCCTCATTATGTGAGAACCAGGGTGCTAAATCCTAAGCTAAAGTTGGTCTGAATGAAAAATACTGACATACTTGCTTTTCTTCTTTCTTCTTCATTGTCTGGTAGCATCAACACAGTGAGATTCCCTGATTTAAGATCTCAGTTGCATCCTTGCTCACAAAAGCAGAACGTATCCAACCAAAAGTCATTTTGTATCTTTTTTTATAAGTAATTCAAGTTTTCATTGTGTGTTTTCTTTCTAAAGAAGCAAAACAAAATAATCAAGCAAAAAAACAACAAAGAAACCTCTAAAAACTTCGTAACGTACCAGTTATGAGCAGCCACGCTTTAACATTGCTGCTGCCACCTAGTGGCTTCCCTTTGGAAAGCTATCTACTGGCTTGAGCGGAATAAACTGCAGGAGGCTTTTCAAACCGCTAAGCAGTCAAGGATGATTCTCCTCCTGCGTTACTCCTCCTTTCACCAGAAACATGTTTTAGCAAACAGAAGAAAAATATATTCCATTCAAAAGAATTCTAAATCCTTCACCAACCAAGAACAGAGAAGCTGATACATTTTAATGAATGCATTGGGGAACTACACTTAACTACTATCTAAATTACATATGCAAACTTCCTAAACCCTCCTTTTCTGTGATTTAAGATTTTCTATTGGTATTTCAGGTAGTAGATCTACTGGCTGCCACAGAGTAAAAAATTGGGAGGAAAAAAGAGATGGATGAAAAGGGAGATGAGAAGTCAGAGATAAGCTGTGACTAGCAATTAGTTTGTCTCCAATTCGTTGCTTACTAAGTCCTAAAAGTGATGATTATGGTTATTGTTTTTGTTGTGGGCTTTTCCTTCTGCTCTTCTGTTTATGTTTTCTGTATCGTACAGAAAAGAATTCAAGAGATGAATGCCAGTCATTCATCAAGTAGGGGAAATGAGCCAATATCCTTTGAAATGATTCGACAAAATAAAAACATCCCTTCTGTTCTTCTCAGGTAATCTGATAGGAGCATTACTCTATTAACTAATTTTCTGAAGGAATAAGTGACCACTAACTTAAAATAGGGTAGATGTTTGGAGACAGAAGGGAAGAACAGAAGTGCTGTAGGCAATAGAAAAGCAAAGGACCTGGTGCATGTTATATACTAAGGCAAAATGATTGAAAAGTTTACCAGAATTGCTAAAAGCATTTTGGCCACTTTCAGCCTCATATTGCAAAATTTGAAAATAACTGTCAGCTATTCATGTTGCAAATATCCCAAAATATCACACTACACATGGAATTTGTATTGCAAATTTTGTCATGGACAATATGGTGTTAAAAGCCTATAATAGGGAGAGACAGACATCATACATTTAAAAAATTAATGCAAAGGTAGAATATATTAATTATAGAATGGAAATTCAATCGGTGCTTGATGTTATACAATCAAGATACAATAGTGAGAATAGAAATCACTCCAAGTTTTTAAACAGAGGGAATTTCATGCCAGGGATTATAACACAAGTGGTGAAATACATGGGAATCTCCAACCCCAAAATTAGCAACTACAAGAAGCTGCTACCACTCCTATTCTTGATCATCAAAGGAAAGAGTCAGTGTTACCCAAAGAAAGAAGCCAAAGCCACCCAAAAGAAGCTGATCCATGGCAGACCTGTGTATTCATTCAAACAGTGAGTTATGGGGACGATGCAACTATTGCTAGAGAAGCAAAGAGAAAAACCCTGCTGGCTCCTTTCCACTTGTCCCCCAGTCTTACAAGAGAACCTTTAACTGACTGAAAAAAAAAGTTAAAAGCTGGGTCACATGAGAACCTGGAACACAATCTGCAATGATCAGCACTTAATACAGGATGGAGCCAAGAAAGACAAAGGAATGAATTTGAGATCAAAACCAGTCAAGTACTGGCATAGGTAAGGTCAGTATGAAGCCAACAAATGAGAGGGTTGGATAGAAGAGCATAACCTGAGCCACGAAGAAAGAATAGAATGTGAAGAGGAGAAAGAAAGAAATAAAGCTTATCATGGCAGCAAACCATGTGACACAGGATAAGCAGAACAGACTAAATGGTACAATTAGGAAACAATGAGGAGAAGACTAAGCAATTGAAAAAGAGTGTGGCTCGGAGGGTCAGAAAGCCTTGACTGCTAGAATGAGAAGTTTGAAATCAATCCATAGACCAGCATTTCCCAAAGACTGCTATATAGGATGCTAGTTCTAGAAGATGCTAACAGAGTTTACTTATGTAAATGGTGTCATTGTCACAAGAGTTTGGGAAATGTCAGAGCTTTCAGTCTTTTCTATTTGATTTTATATTTATTTATTTGTTTGTTTGTTTGTGATGCCTCTCAAGGGCCCTTGTTTTGCCACAAGACACTGAAAAAATTGCTAAAGAATTGGGAAATCCTGCCACTTAACAAACTGAATGAGGAATTAGATGTTCATAAAGCAACTAATCCCTAAAGACTGAAGTAAGTAAAAATACTATTATAGTAAGCTATAATTGATTCAGATTTCAACTAATTCAGAGTTTATGATCTATTAGCTGGAACTGTGCTATCAATTGAAAAGTGTTTGTTTAAAAGAATCAAGTGTTAATGGATTTTAACATAATAGATTTGATCTGGAAAAAGAAAGCTGATGATTATAAATAAGTCTCATTTATTCACTGAAGAACAAATGGCAAAGTCTCTTATTAAATAAGGGGTTTTAGTTGCCAAAATATTTGTAACAATATTTATTTAAAATTATTCCGAATGAGGGATGCTTGAGTGGCTCAGTGGTTGAGCATCTGCCTTTGGCTCAGGTCATGATCCTGGGGTCCTGGGATCGAGTCCTGCATCAGGCTCATCACAGGGAGCCTGCTTCTCCCCTGTCTATGTCTCTGCCTCTCTCTGTGTGTCTTTCATAAACAAATAAATAAATCTTTTTAAAAATATTATTCTAAATAAAATTATTACTTAATCCAGAAATTGTTCTAATGATGGAGACCTCTGTTTAGAAGGTCAAAGTAGCTCTTGATAAAAACTTTTAAAACTATTGAGACAAACCCCATTGTCTACTGGTATCCAGTAATGGGTAGGAGATAGCTAATATCTCATTCCTTCCCTTCTTGGGCAGTTGCAGGGTGAGAGAAGCATGACTTTGTCTTCTGAGAAAACATTATTAATAGAGCACACTAGTGGAAAACACCAGGAATTCTTACCTATAAAATGTTTGGGGAGGATATACCTTGTTGGTGGGTCTGAATTGCTTATTGTAGATAAACCTGGAGTTTATTGTTTATAGAGCATAGATGACTGGTGAATGGGGAATAGTCACATGAGCTGTGTAATTAATAGAATACAAAAGAAGAGTTTTCCAAAACATGGCTAACTTTTATGGTCAATACTCCTGCATATATTACTCATAAACCTCGTATGTTAATCCTAAATCGAAATGTGAATCAATGTGGGAGAACGTAGCAATGAGGAGCTGCATTTGACATTTTGAGTTCTTCCAGGGAAGGAATGTCCTGCTTTTCACCTAGATCCTTTGAATCATTAGTAGATCTCATTGCTGGTTAAGAGCCATGGGCTTTCTTTAGTCTGATTTGACCATTTAGGCTTTTGTAACATAGATTGGCAGAGTTGGTGTGATGAACTTTTAGACCTATTAATTATAATGACTTACGTGCTTTTAAGAAAGTAATGCAGGGACACCTGGGTGGCTCAGCTGGTTAAATGTCTGCCTTCAGCTCAGGTCAAGATCTCATGGTCCTGGGATTGAACCCCACATCGGGCTTCCTGCTCATCAGGGAGCCTGCTGCTCCCTCTCCCTTTTGCTCTATGCTCTCTCTCAAATAAATAAATAAAATCTTTTTTTAAAAAAAGAAAAGAAATAAGAAAATGAATAAAAAAATAGAGGGGTTGAAAACAAAGTATTTGTTGCTGGGATAGTTACTTGTGTATTCTTGATATAAAGTAGGAAAAACCTTTAGTCAAACTATAGGAGAAAGTCTTAACAATGGAATTTAGGGTAATAGGTTTTTAGATCTGGGGAAATTGGGTAAGTGAATGGATAAAGAATGCAAGTAGAAAGAAAGTTAATAAAGACATACTATTCCCTGGCTGCTAATAGCAGTCCTGGTAAAATTCTAGATGTATATAAGAAGACACTAGAACAGAGGAAAGAGAAGTAAGACTTTTGTTTTTCTTGATTTAGTAAAGACATTGTAGTCAATAGCGATCAAGATGACCTCAAATTCCAGAGGTTAGACTGTTAAGATTGGGGGGCTTTATGTAGAAATACGAGTGCAAGCCTGACGAATTCCTGCTGGCACGGATTCTCAGAATAAATGATCAGAGAGCAAATCACTAATTTTATAGATAGCCGAATGAAAGGAGTTATTTGGTTTATGACTGATCCCCAAGTGGCTGAAAACCTTTGTGGAAAGACACTTTCAGATGACTTGATCGCTAAATTGTTGCAATGGATTAAGGTCAATTTCTGGAGCTTACACTAAGACAAGTAATTTCCCTTTACTCTCTTTGACCAACAAATGGAATACTATCTTCTGAACAGTGAACAGAGGAAAGCATCCAGGTTTGACTGTGTGATGATTGGAAAGATACACATAATTTAATGCCAATTACACAGACTATGATAGTTGCAAAGCATGTAATTAACTGTGCTCTTGGAGTGGGGGATAGAGAGGAGAGGGTAAGAATATATTCAGAAGACAAGAAGAGATCTGCTCAATCAGTGACCATGAATGGGGCTAAACAATGGGGGAAAAAGATTCATGCTATCCAAAAAGAAGGTGGCACTCTGAGGGGAAATGGAAAAAGGAAGGAGAGAGAGAGAGAGAGAGAGGAGAGAAAGAAAATGTGATTAAAGAAAATATTAGATATTTTGTGATTTTTATCCCTGTCAATGGAATGAATACTGTGTGTAGGGAGGGGGTCTGCCTTTATCACACTCACATAGGATATTGACTGAGTCAACCCTTCTCTCTGAATTGGATCTGAAAAATGGAACCTTTGGAATTGCCCAAGCCCTTTTTGGGTTTAAATGTTAAGCAGTATAGAATTCTTGAATGTCATAAAAAGGAAGTCATTAGTCTGATAAAGAAAATGATAGTAGATGAAGTGGAATGAATATTCCTAACTCCCTTATAATAGCCCTGTCTGGCCAGCACATAAGGCAGACTGCTCATGGAGATCAAGAGTGCGTTGTCAGGGATTAAATAACGTGCTTCCCCTTATTTTTTTAACCTATAACCAATATGGGAAATACTACACAAAAAGTAGAAGAACGCTTGTCCACAAGGGATTGGAACACAATACCAGATTTAGCTAAAGGCTTCTTTTCTACACTAATTTTGGAGTACAGCCTGACACAATCTGCATGGTAAAGAATGACAGTCATTCTTTGGGTAACTAGCCAATAGTATAATTGCTGAATTATATGATAATTCTATTTTTAATTTTTTGAGGAACCTTCATTCTGTTTTCCCCAATGGCTGCACCAGTTTGCATTCCCACCAATAGCGTATGAGGGTTCCTTTTTCTCCACATTCACACCAACACTTGTTTCTTATGGTTTTGATTTTAGCCTTTCTGACAAGTGTGAGATGATACCTCACTGTGGTTTTGATTTGCGTTTCCCCGTCGATGAGTGATGCTGAGCATCCCTTCATGTGTCTGTTGGATCTCTGGATGCCTTCTTTGGAGAAATGTCTGTTCATATCATCTGCCCGTTTTTTAATAGGATAATTTAGAGGTTCATGTTAGGGGGGGTGTTAAGTTGTATAACTTCTTTAAATAACTTGGATACTGCCTCATATGTGGAATTTAAGAAACAAACACAGGGGGAAAGAAGAGACAAACTAAAAAACAGACTTTTAACTATAGAGAACAAACTGTTGGTTACTAGAGGGGAGGTGGATGGGGAGAACATGATGAAATAGCTGGAGACTAAGAGTATACTTATGATGAGCACTGAATAATGTATTTATTGTTGAATCACTATATTGTACACCTGAAACTAGTAAAACACTGTATATTAACTATATTGGAATTAAAATAAAATAATAAAATAATAAAATAAAGAATGGCAACCTATATGCCTGTATAATTTTTTCATATGGGTATTTTGATTTATAGACATACTATAAGAATTTAATGTGACAAGCTTTGAACTTGATAAGCATTAAGAATAATTTACTGTACTACATTCATAATATCATAACTGCCCCTCAGAAGAAGCATTGCAAGAGAAGTTAAGGACTATTGTCTTAAATGATGTATATAGACTGACAGATTATTCCAGATCAAATTCAAGATCTGCTCCATTCTAAGAAATTTTAGCAAATTATGAGGGATCAAACAGCCCAAGACATTTCTCAAACCTTGAGAAATCAGTGATTATCTCTCATCCTGCTACTAAAGAATAAGCCCTAGTAGAATTATTTGTAGAAATCACATTACCCAACGAGGAATACTGCTGAATCCTATTGACTAAGAAGTCCATAGCTCTTGAAAGGTCTTGGATTGCACTTGGGTATGTTTAAAGGGGATATTTTCACTTAGAGAGAAAATAGATTCTCTACTTTGTGCACAGGGAAATGGTGAAAAATAATAAATATGCACTGTTCAGGTCAGAGAGGAAATACTAACTACTTTCAATACACTGTAGTCCATGAATTGGTGCTATCACCAAGCAAATACAGGGGCAATTTAGGGTAATTTGGTAAAATTGAACTACTCAATAGCATAAGAGCCACAAATGTGTCCCTCTGGCTCCACTTACCTGTGTCTGTCATGCTACCTCTCATGACCCATTCCAAATAGTTAAATTAGACCCTTTGGTAGGAGAGCTTCTCAACTGTTAACTGAGTAATACCTGTTAGAACATCCTGTTTAACTGCACACGGTTGCTTTCTGCAGTATTCATTGGTAAAATTGATTTCAGTATAGGGGATATGTAGACCATGCCATTAGCTCAGAGGATGGTGGCATGGAGGTCCACATGCTCAATCTTATAATAGATCTGTAAGTAGTATGGTCTGAAACAAAAGCTTGGATGAACTGATCATGCTTTTGACAGGTTGTGACATTTCTTAAGCAAAAAGTTAATAAACTTTTACTTGATGATATATTAAGAAAAAAAACTACCTATTCTTTATTCTACAAACACAGTGGTGTAAAAAAAAAAGTAAAATATATAAAGAATACAAGGCCATTGTTACTTAAATGTGAGCCTGAAGAGAACAGCATTATATAGAGATTGCAGGCCCAATGTGTGATCACACTCCCCATGCATTTTAAGGGCTGCAAACGAATATCTGATTTCTTCTTTTTTTTTTTCACAAGTCATATAGTAAATAGATGGCACTAACAAAGTCAAATATTAATAACCAAGAACTACAGATCCTCAAATCCCCTTTCCCCTAACCAGCAAAACCCATAGAAATTTACACTGACCAAAGTAAATAGAACATAAAAGTCAAACCACTTAAACGGTTGACATTTAGGGATGAAGCCAGGCACTCGCTTACTTTCATCCTTCTGAATCACCAGTGTTATAACATTAACAGAAAATAAGTGATATTATAGACATGGTGTAAAGTTAGTGTTAAGGTCCAATGACCACTAATTCAATTAATACCTGTTGGTTATTGACATAATTTTAAATTTCACCTTGGCAAAAAAGAACCTTTTTACTTTGCACATCATAGCTGCTTTTTCTTCTGCTTTTTTTTTGTTTTGTTTTGTTTTGTTTTGTTTGTTTTGTTTTTTCTAAATAGGAAAGAACTATTTCTAAGAAAATAGCCATGGCCACATTGATTATGACCAAAAATTACTTTCAAGCTGCACTTATTAGTTGCAATGGGCGTGATTGACTTGGAACACAGAATATATAACTTATCAAATTTGCTTTTCTCTGTTTCTCTGATATTCTATCCTTTTGGAATACAAATTTAAAGTGTATCCTTTTGAGAAATTACTTCACTGATCTAGGACAAGTATAATCTAGGACAAGTATAAGTTTTACATTGTTAAATAGTTATAGTATATACCAAAGCCAGTAATTTTTTTTGTGTGTGTGTGTGTGTGAGTGCTGGTGATAGAGTATGATGGCCAAGTATACAATCACTATTGCCTTTCAGTGTCTGGCTTTCACCTTGTAGTATCCTCTGTGGGAGTGCTTAATCAGAGAAAGAAAGGAAAATTGTGATTTCTTCGCTAGTAGACAACAGTAAGCACAATGATGGTTGTGGTAGTGTGGGGACTAAGAAATACTAGAAAAAAGGAAAACGAATAGAGCTAACTATTCAGAACTGTGTCTATAAAAAAGAAAAGACCCCTCATCAACTGAAACTCTTCCAGTAGCAGGTAATCCCAATTCCAAATATGACTGGCAAGTCCTTTGTTTGGGGCACAACTTGCTCTTCTCCCCTATTCTTTTACTATGCATGTTCGATCTATTCTTAGGTGCCCTGAGAAAAGTGGACAGGAGCTCTGAGAAAGCATATTACCTAACTGTCTGATTCCTGGAATTCCACATGACCATTACTCTTTCAATGAGAAATGGAAAATGTGTAGGAACCCATTTATTGTGGACTCACTGGTTGCAAGTTATAAAAACCCTTACAGGTAAAATAAATCTTAAATGTGGAAAGAATTCATTTTTATATGTGGTTCATAGGAATTGCTAAAAAATATTTGACTCTTATCATCTTATACTAAAGATTTAGGCTGTGAACATGGTTTTAAAGTTTTCTGTGTAGTATCTCCATCAAAATACATAAAGAATTATATAAGTGAGATAGTCTATTGATCTAAGATTGTCATCCTTATGTCATCATCCTCATTAGAAGAAAAGGAAAAGTATAGGCTAAGGGAAGGGAAGGGAAGCAGGAAGGGGAAGGAAGGAGGAGGGGGAGGAGAAAAAAGAAGACAAAACAAGAACGATAAAAGTAATTAAAAGTGTTATTACATGCTTAGTAGTAGTCTAGGCACTTTCATACATATCCCACCTTGGTTTTGTTTTGGTTATTACAGCAATGCTATGGATATTTTGCAGGTAAGGAAAGTGAGATTTAGAACAATAAGGAAACTTGCCAATTCCATTAATAACAATGTGTATCTGCCTATCAAGATTAGTCAAATGTCTCACCTCCTTCCCAGAGTTTACAGAGCAACTCTCATGGAGAGTAGCAACTGATTCAAGTTCAGAGACAAGATTCCTACGTGGAACTGGAGAATTTTTCTGAGAAAGGAAATAAGATTCAAGCACAGAAATCTCTTAAATCACATTCAGACACAGTTTAAAGTAAACCACCCCCACCATTTTATTTCACTAAATACTAAAGCAAATTAAAATCTATAGAGAACAAAATAAAACCAAAAATTCCCATAAAATATTTGGAGCAACTTTGCTAAGAAGTTGTTTCTTAGGGAAACTATGCTGAACCTGAATGCCCTCCTTACTTCCCTCCCACACATATTCTTCCATCACTCAAAACCCATCCTGAGACAATCCTAGAAATACGAAGAACTTAAAAAGTAGAAGCTCTCATGGAAAGAATTATGTCTCTCTTTCGTGTTTCCCCTTTTAAATACAACCATAAAAAAACTTGAAGATTACAAAGGATGTTTGTCTTTCATGAATGTGGGAAATAGTAAATGACCAGTTTTACAAACAATCTATCTCAATCAGAAAGAAAAGGCTTAAAAATCAGTAAATATGATCAAATAAAGGTACCATGTTTATTTAGAAGCATTTCTCTTAGGATCCTTCAATAAATGTTTGACTAAAGTCTGCCCTTGAAAACACACAGACAACTTCCACTAAAGTCACAAATTATGCATACACATTTCTAGGACCAAATTTGGCCCAATGCTTAATTAGTGTCTGGCTGTGATTACATCTGTGGTTTTGAATTTCAAATCTAAATTTTCAGTGTTGCAACAAAACTTGTAAAGATTCCTTTAATTTCTGTAGGGGAAAACAATATCAAGACTAGTTTCATATTTCAGTTAGACTGAGAAAATATTTTTCCTTAATCTGAAAGCAGTTCCTCTCAAATGCAAAAAGGAAGAAAAAGTAATTTAAATAAATACTTAAATACTGTGAATAAATAAACATTGGCCTCTGGAGTCTGACTTCTTTTTTTTTCAAGATTTTATTTATTTATACATGAGAGAGAGAGAGGCAGAGACATAGGCAGAGGGAGAAGCAGGAACCTTCCCACCCCACCCCCCCTACAAGGAGCCCCAAGCAAGACTCGATCCCAGGACCCCGGGATCACGCCCTGAGCTAAAGACAGAAGCTCAATGCTGAACCACCCAGGCATCCCAAGTTTGACTTCTTAATGCCAAGAGATTTTTAAGTAACATTATTCTGGGCAATGAGTATTGCTGTTTTTCTCTTTTATCTGAGAAATAGCACTTATCCTTTTCTTTTTTTCTTTTTGTATTTCTTCCCCCTCCTTCATTAATCATTTACAAGTAGCTTGCTGGTAAGTGCAATTCAAACTATTTCAAGCCAAATAAACACATCTTTCCCTGTGCTCTTACTACCCATTTTCTATTGCAAGTGTTGCACATCAGTTAGAAAGCTGGGTTGAAACTGTCTCTCTCTGAAAGGAGTACATTCCTGTTAAAGAGTATTTATATATATTATTATTAATTCACTGTGGTTTGTCATTTGTTCTTGGATCTTCAGTTGCAAAGTCTTATACAGAGCTTGAACTTGCTGAAAAGCAAGAAATCCATACTAAAGAAACTTCCCTAAGTACTCCTTTTAAGTTTGAATTTTATGCTGATATTCTCCACGGTTGAACTAAGTCACTATCTATATCAAATGAATTGATTATAATGTATACTTAAAATTGGAAAATTTTATGTAAAATGACTAAACTTGTAAAGTCTAGGGCTTTCATATGAACAGCCTCTGAAAATAGAAATTTAGAACTAACATCTCTTTTAATTGTCTAATGTCTAATTCATTTCTGAGTGAGGAATAGCTAGGCACGATTTAATTTAATCACGATTCGCTATTCCATATTTCTTATTATTAAATATTGGCTCTTATGACTTGGCACCTGAAGTGTTTTTACTGATATTTAATGTTTAAAAAGTGTTCTTAAGGATTCTCATCAAGGTTACCTTCATAACCAAGACAGTGTTCCTACAATGCCACAGAAGTTGACAGGAGAGAGAAAAATTCTTTCAACTGGCTGTAACTAATTTCAAAGTAAGAATATACTCTTTGGCTTAATTGTATCCAATTCTTGCATAATGACTTTTTTCTTAGCATGTCATGTATTTCTTAGGAACTAGAATTAACCTCCTATACATACAAGTATCTCTGGAGTCTGAGTAGGTTATTGATAATTGGGAAACTGGTTGTTAAAGTCTAAAATCTTAGACTTTACTAAGACCCAAAGAAACAAGTAAAGTGTCCCTAGTGACTTAAAGAAACAAACAAACAAAACAAAAAAGACTTTGTATTCAATTACCTGCTTTGAATAATCCAAGGTCATAAAATACTTCAAATGTCCTGTGGTCCCAATGGGATTATAGAAATTAAAATGTTTGTTTCAAACATTGTAACATTTTCAGTGAAAACAAAATGTATTTTTCCTGTAATTTGGTACTGAATTTTATAAACAGGAGGCAAATCTTTCCAATATTCTGTAATTTATGATGTAGAATTCATGTGGCATGATCAAGAGCTATAACTTAACTGAACATATATTATTTCTAAGTTAATATGACTGAAAATCAGTATGTCTGGATTCTGTTACACAGAAGAACCAGGAAAAAAATAATTGCTTCCATTAGAACAGTCCAAAATCTTTTTATAGACTATAATCAGGGATATGATTTACTTTTGAAGTGCCACTGTGGGACAAGGAACATTGATAAAAATTCCACTCATCACAATGGATGATGTTACTGACCCATCGTCAATATATGCTACTGTCATTTTATTCATTGAATTATCCACACTCTTTCTACAGCTTTTCTTCATAACAAAAGCACTAGCTTTTGCAGATAAGGGAAGTGGGAGCACATACCTATGCCTGTCCCTGACACAGATGCGTGCACACTTCAAATATCTTGTGTAATTAGTAAGTTCAAGTTTTCAATATCAAGACAAGCAAGAGAATATACAGACCCTCAATGAAATAAGAATAGAAATGTAAACATATTATAGTAGATAGGTAGAAATTCTTTTTGTAGCTAAATCAATTTCCGAAGTTTGATTAGAGCCATTAAGAAATAATAGTATTGGGACACCTGAGTGGCTCAGCAGTTGAGCATCTGCCTTTGGCTCAGGGTGTGATCTCGGAGTCTCGGGGATAGAGTCCCACATCAGGTTTCCTGCATGGAGCCTGCTTCTCCCTCTATGTCTCTGCCTCTCTCTCTCTCTCCCTCTCTCTCTCTCTCTGTCACTCATGAACAAATAAATAAATAAAATATTTTTAAAAAAGAAATATTAGTACTGTTACTAACTGATAAAAAGCAGGGGATGTTTTTTTTTTTTTTGGAAAGCAGGCATAGATAGTGAGTAACTAATAAGAAATAAGATTATTTGTTTAAGGTGTAAGTGACTTCATGTGTGTAACTTTCAAAGGTTTGGGGATTTTTTTGTAATTTGAAAAAAATCTTAATATCATTTGGGGCTTTTTGTGCATTTAGGTAGGGCAAATTGAAATCATTTTCACTTGAAATACCAACTTTGCAAAGGTGCTAATTTCTATGGCAAGGTCTTGAAAACTCATGCAATGTCAACAAGAATTTACCAAATACATATCATTTGTCATGCACAATGTTAAGTATTGGACTCTAAAATTAAAACATATTTTTCCTTGTCTGTTAGAAACTTATAATATGATTAGGAAGTGGATGAGTTGTCACATCATTACAATATAATGTGAAAAGAATTATAAAATCATAGGTTTCAGTGGAAGCATATGGATAGAGAGTTATGGGAAGTTTGGGGTAGGATATGACAGAGTTCATGGTGTTCAAAGATGCCAGCATCAGCAATGACACCACTTGTGTGTATCTGATGAGACCAAAAAGAATATGTGCTTGACTCTCTTTGCATTACAGCCTACCTCAAGCTTGTACTTCAAGAAAGCCAACCTATACCTGATTGTAAAATTTCCTACTGGCTTGTAATTCCCTGGAAATCCATATAAAACAACATTGTCTGAAGGTAGACCTAACTGTATCTTTATAACATTTATTCTTCCCACCTTATCCCGTTGTTCTTATTCATCTTACATACTGATGTCACAGATTATCGTACTCTTATTTCTTGTCCAAACATGTCCAATCTAATAGATGTATACAGGAATTAATGCAGTGTGGTTTATCCAAGTCATTGTAGTCTCTGAGTAAGCAAATACAGTTATAGGATACAGTTGCATTCGTGATAGGAAAAGTAGCTTTTTACAATGGAAAAATCATGCAAATAGTGATTCCATATTAGTGTTATCCTTTGGAGAAATAACATCTCCAATTTCTACTTTACGGTTATTTCCTTATTTTTAAATGCATTGACTACAGGAAAAAGTTATTAGAATACTGTTAATATTATTAAATAAAGTGAAGTAAACCATGAAAATACTGTAATTCACCTCTCCTTATTAGTATATAAGCATAAAGCATAGCATTGTTTTCTTAAGCAACTTTATTAAAATATACTTCACTTGGCAGAAAAAAACTCACTTGTTTTAATGGCAGAATTCAATGACTTTTAGTAAAATTATGAAATTATGGAAGTAACACCATAATCTAATTTTAGATCATTTAAATCACCCCCAAAAGATCTCATACCCATTTTAAGCCACATGCTGTTCCTACTCGTTACTTTTTACCCTTAAAAAATTATAACAAAATGTTACAGGTGATTTTCCACTTAAAGACTTTGTTCTAAAATTCTATTTGTATTCACATATTTGAAACTGGAAATAAAAATACTCATGTTTATTGGGAACTGTAGTCTTTAGAGTATAGTCTAAGCAACAGTAATAATAGAATCCAAAGTAAAACATCTTAATGATTGACAGAAGTTTTTATTTCTCTTAGGGTAAAGGGTAGTCTAACCTGCTAGAGGAGATCTGTTATCTTCAACACATAGTCTCCATCGCTGAGTTCAAGGACAAAGCTCCAGTTTCTTCATCTTATTAGCCAAAGGGGAAGAGGGAGAAACTAGCTAGAAAGTTGCGTGTGGATCTCTTATGGGATAAGCCCGGAAAATTACACACATGATTTCAATTAAAGGAATGCAGGAGGGGGGCGGGGCAAGATGGCAGAGGAGTAGGGTCCTCCCCTCACCTGGTCCCACCAACTTACCTAGATAACTTTCAAATCATCCTGAATACCTACGAATTCAACCCGAGATTTAAAGAGAGAACAGCTTGGGACGCTGCAGAGAGAAGGGTTTTCGCTTCTAACAAGGTAGGAAGATAGAAAAAAAAAAAAAAAGAATCCCGTGGGGGAGGGGCCCCGTGAGGAGCTGCGCTAAGGCGGGGGGGTGGGGGGCGGGGCCAGAGCCTCCAGGACAGGGAAGCCCAGCCCCGGAGAAGCAGGAACTTTTAAAAACCCGACCGGATTCCTCCGGAAAGGTGCTCAGCAGGGAATCGGGCAGAACCGCAGGAGGGCAGTGGAGCCTCCAGTCTCCCGGGGTCACTAATAGGGAAGGGCGCCCCGGGGAGAGCGGCCACACCCCGGGCAGAGCGCGGTAAAGGGCTGGAGCGCACCCGGTGGGGCCTGGGGAGAAGCCGGTGGGTCGGCGGGGGCTCCGGGGGCAGGGGGGCTGCGCCCCCGGAACGCGATTCCAGCAGTGCAGGCCCCAGCCCAGGGCGCCGGGGGACACAGCTCAGGATCCTGCACTCACCCGGGGACAGGCGGAGGCGGGGAGGGCACAGGACAGCGAGGACGCTCCTGCCGCTGGGCAGCCCCTGCCCTGGGAGCATCCAGGCCAGTGTGGACTGGGAGCTGCGGTAGTTACTGGGGAGCTGACTCCAGGGCTGGAGAGCTGGCCGCCGCCAGTGGTGTTGCTCCTCCTTGTGTCACCCTGTGCCTGGGACGGAGCGGAGCGGGGCTGCCAGGGAACAGGGGCCTCACGGGATAAACAGCTCTCCCTGAGCCCTGCACCTGGCGGGGGGAGGGCAGCACCCCCAGGTGCACACACCTGAGAATCAGCACAGCAGCCCCTCCTCCAAAAGACCAGCTGGAAGGACAGGGGAAGAGCAAGTTCTTGACGGAGCAGTGCTGGAAAGCTCCAAGGGAGGTCGAGGATTTACAGTATATAGAAACAGAGGATACCCCGCCTTTTTTTTTTCTTCCTGTTTCCAGTACAACTCGTTTTTATATCAGACTGTGAATTTTCTTTTTTTTTCTATTTTCCCACCTTAACTACAATATTTTACCACCTCTTCATTTTTAAGATTTTTTCTTTTCGACTTTCATACTTCTACAATTATAGGTCCTAGATATATTCTCCGCTTCTAGATTCCCTTCAACATACTCAATTTTGGGAGATATACCACATATGTTTTTTGGTTTTTTGGGTTTTTTTTGTTGTTTTCTCTGCCTCATTTTGTTCTACAATGGCAGAAGTTAACACCTTCTAAAACATGACCAGCATGCACCCAGAACCAAGTGGCATACCATGCTGGTTCATTCTGTGAGATTCCTCATTCCCATTCTGGTCCCCTCTTTTATTGCATTTATGTTTTGGTGGTCAATGCTGGGGCTCTCTTCAAGTATTTCTAGTTTATATTAATTTGGGACTGAGCTATCTTCTAACATACAGAACTTAATATACTCAGAAACAAGAGGATCACCCTCTAGAACCCCTCAGGTAGACTACATTCTCACTCCACTACAACTTCATCACCACCACCACCTCCCAGTCCCCCCCGCCTTTTTATTCTCCTTTTTTCTTCTTTTTTCTATTTCTTTTCTTCCTTTTCTCTTCTTTTTTAGGATTCCTGGCCTTTTATTTTTTACTATTTTGTTTTAAATTTGTTTTTCACTTTAGTGGTCCTTTTATTTCGTTCTGATCTTTGTTTTCAATTTCTGGTCTCTGACCTCAGCAGAATCATCTAGGGTGAAATTTACATAGATCCTGTTTGATAATCTTGATGCAGGCTGCTCATACAGCCACTCTGCACTGAGGAAAATGACTAAAAAGAAGAACTTACCACAAAAGAAAGAATTAGTAACAGTACTCTCTGCCACAGAGTTACAAAATTTGGATTACAATTCAATGTCAGAAAGCCAATTCAGAAGCACAATTATAAAGCTACTGGTGGCTCTGGAAAAGAAGCATAAAGGATTCAAGAGACTTCATGACTGTAGAAATTAGGTCTAATCAGGCTGAAATTATAAATCAATTAAATGAATTGCAATCCAAACTGGAGGTCCTAACGATGAGGATCAATGAGGTAGAAGAAAGAATGAGTGACATAGAAGATAAGTTGATGGCAAGGAAGGAAGTTGAGGAAAAAAGAGAAAAACATTTAAAAGACCATGAGGAAAGGTTAAGGAAAATTAATGACAGCCTCAGAAGGAAAAATCTACATATCATTGGGGTTCCAGAGGGCGCCAAGAGAGACAGAGGACCAGAAAGCATATTTGAACAAATCATAGCTGAGAACTTCCCTAATTTGGGGAGGAAAACAGGCATTCAGATCCAGGAGATAGAGAGGCCTTCCCCTAAAATCAATAAAAACCATTCAACACCTTGACATTTAATAGTGAGACTGGCAAATTCTACAGATAAAGAGAAGATCCTTAAAGCAGCAAGAGACAAGAGATCCCTAACTTATATAGGAAGAAATATAAGATTAACAGCAGACCTCTCAAAAGAGACGTGGCAGGTCAGAAAGGGCTGGCAAGATGTATTCAGGGTCCTAAATGAGAAGAACATGCAGCCAAGAATACTTTATCCAGCAAGGCTCTTATTCAGAATAGGAGATATAAAGAGCTTCCAAGATAGGCAGAAACGGAAAGAATATGTGACCATCAAACGAGCTCTGCAAGAAATATTAAGGGAGACTCTGTAAAAGAAAGAGGAAGCCCAAAGTAATAATCCACAAAAATAGGGACTGAATAGGTAACTGAACGTGAATGGGCTTAATGATCCCATCAGAAGACACAGTTTCAGAGTGGATAAAAAAGAAAACCCATCTATTTGCTGTCTACGAGATACTCTTTTTAGACCTAAGGACACCTACAGCCTGAAAATGAAGGGGTGTAGAACCATTTACCATTCAAGTGGTCCTCAAAAGAAAGAAGGGGTAGCAATTCTCGTATCAGATAAATTAAAGTTTATCCCAAAGACTGAAGTAAGAGATGAAGAAGAACACTATACCATACTTTAAGTGTCTATCCAACAAGAGGACCTAACAATCCTTAATATTTGTGCCCCTAATATTGGAGCTGCCAAGTATATCAATCAATTAATTACCAAAGTAAAGACATACTTAGATAATAATACGCTAATACTGGGAGACTTCAACGCGGCACTTTCTGCAAATGACAGATTTTCTAAACACAACATCTCCAAAGGAACAAGAGCTTTAAATGATACACTGGACCAGATGGATTTCACAGATATTTACAGAACTTTACATCCAAATGCAACTAAATACACATTCTTCTCAAGTGCACATGGAACTTTTTCCAGAAAGACCACATACTGGGTCACATTTCAGGTCTCATCCTATACCAAAAGATTATGATTGTCCCCTGCATATTTTAAGACCATAATGCTTTGAAACTTGAACTCAATCAAAAGAAGAAATTTGGAAGAAACTCAAATATGTGGAGGTTAAAGAGCATCCTGCTAAAAGATGAAAGGGTCAACCGGGAAATTAGTGAATAATTAAAAAGATTCAAAAAAACTAATGAGAATGAATATACAACCATTCAAAATCTTTGGGATACAGCAGAAGCAGTCCTAAGAGGAAAATACATCACAATACAAGCATCCCTCAAAAAATTGTAAAAAACTCAAATACACAAGCTAACCTTGCACCTAAAGGAACTAAAGAAAGATCAGCAAATAAAACCTACACCCAGCAGAAGGAGTTAGTAAAGATTTGAGCAGAACTCAATGAAATAGAGGCCAGAAGAACTGTAGAAGAAATCAACAAAACCAGGAGTTGGTTCTTTGAAAGAATTAATAAGATAGATAAACAATTAACCAGCCTTATTAAAAACAAAAGAGAAAAGACTCTAATTAATAAAATCATGAATGAAAAAGGAGAGATCACACCAATACCAAGGAAATAAAAATGATTTTAAAAACTTATTATGAGCAGCTATATGCCAATAAATTAGACAATCTAGAAGAAATGGATGCATTTCTGGAAAACCACAAACTACCAAAACTGGAACAGGAAGAAATAGAAAACTTGAACAGGCCAATAACCAGGGGGAATATTGAAGCAGTCCTCAAAAACCTCCCAAGACACAAAAGTCCAGGGCCAGATGTCTTCCCCAGGGAATTCTATCAAACGTTTAAAGAAGAAACCATACCTATTCTACTAAAGCTGTTCAGAAAGATAGAAAGGGATGGACTATGTCCAAACTCGTTTTATGAGGCCAGCATCACCTTAATTCCAAAACCAGACAAAGACCTTACCAAAAGGAGAATTATAGACCAATGTCCCTGATGAACACAGATGCAAAAATCCTCAACAAGAGACTAGCCAATAGGATCCAACAGTACATTAAGAAGATTATTCACAATGACCAAGTGGGATTTATTCCCAGGATGCAAGGCTGCTTCAACACTCATAAAACAATCAACGTGATAGATCATATCAACAAGAGAAAAACAAGAACCATATGATCCTCTCAATAGATGCAGAGAAAGGATTTGACATAATACAGCATTCATTCCTGATCAAAACTCTTGAGAGTGTAGGGATAGAGGGAACATTCCTTAGCATCTTAAAAGCCATCTACAAAAAGCCCACAGCAAATATCATTCTCAATGGGGAAACACTGGGAGCCTTTCCCCTAATATCAGGGGGAAGACAGAGATGTCCACTCTCACCATTGCTATTTAACATAGTACTAGAAGTCCTAGACTCAGCAATCAGGCAAGAAAAAGAAATAAAAGGCATTAAAATTGGCAAAGAAAAAGTCAAACTACCCTCTTTGCAGATGACATGATATTGTACATAGAAAACCCAAAAGACTCCACCCCAAGATTGCTAGAACTCATACAGCAATTCAGCAGTGTGACAGGATACAAAATCAATGCCCAGAAATCAGTGGCATTTCTATACACTAACAATGAGACTGAAGAAAGAGAAATTAAGGAGTCAATCCCATTTACAATTGCACCCAAAAGCATAAGATATCTAGGAATAAACCTAACCAAAGAGGTAAAGGATCTATACCCTAAAAACTACAGAACACGTCTGAAAGAAATTGAGAAAGACACAAAGAGATGGAAAAAATATTCCATGCTCATGGATTGGAAGAATTAATATTGTGAAAATGTCAATGCTACCCAGGGCAATTTACACATTTAATGCAATCCCTATCAAAATACCATGGACTTTCTTCAGAGAGTTGGAACAAATAATCTTTAGATTTGTGTGGAATCAGAAAAGACCCTGAATAGCCAGGGGAATATTGAAAAATAAAACCAGAGCCAGGGGCATCACAATGCCTGATTTCAAGTTGTACTACAAAGCTGTGGTCACCAAGACAGTATGGTACTGGCACAAAAACAGACACATGGATCAATGGAACAGAATAGAGAACCCAGAAATGGGCCCTCAACTCTATGATCAAACTGATATATGACAAAGGATGAAAGACTATCCACTAGAAAAAAGACAGTCTCTTCAATAAATGGTGCTGGGAAAATTGGACAGCCAGGTGCAGAAGAATGAAACTAGACCATTCACTCCCTTACTCCATACACAAAGATAAACTCAAAATGGATGAAAGATCTAAATGTGGACAAGAATCCATCAATCCTAGAGGAGAACACAGGCAACACCCTTTTTGACCTTGGCCACAGCAACTTCCTGCAAGATACATCTATGAAAGCAAGGGAAACAAAAGCAAAAATGAATTATTGGGACTTAATCAAGGTAAAAAGCTTCTGCACAGCAAAAGTAACACTCAACAAAACTAAAAGACAACCTACAGAATGGGAGAAGATATTTGCAAATGACGTATCAGATAAAGGGCTAGTATCCAAGATCTATAAAGAACTTATTAAACTCAACACCAAAGAAACAAACAATCCAATCATGAAATGGGCAAAAGACATGATGAGAAATCTCACAGAGGAAGACATAGACATGGCCAACAAGCACATGAGAAAATGCTCCGCATCACTTGCATCAGGGAAATACAAGTCAAAACCACAATGAGAGAACACCTCACACCAGTGAGAATGGGGAAAATTAACAAGACAGGAAACAACAAATGTTGGAGAGGATGTGGAGAAAGGGGAACCTTCTTGCACTGTTGGTGGGAATGTGAACTGGTGCAGCCACTCTGGAAAACTGTGTGGAGGTTCCTCAAAGAGTTAAAAAAAGACCTGCCCTACGACCCAGCAATTGCACTGTTGGTGATTTACCCCAAAGATACAGATTCAATGAAACGCCGGGACACCTGCACCCCGATGTTTCTAGCAGCAATGTCCACAATAGCCAAACTGTGAAAGGAGCCTCAGTGTCCATCAAAAGATGAATGGATAAAGAAGATGTGGTCTATGTATACAATGGAATATTACTCAGGCATTAGAAACGACAAATAACCACCATTTGCTTCGACGTGGATGGAACTGGAGGGTATTATGCTGAGTGAAGTAAGTCAATTGGAGATGGACAAACATTATATGGTCTCATTCATTTGGGGAATATAAAAAGTAGTGAAAGGAAATAAAAGGAGAAAGGAGAGAAAATGAGTGGGAAATATCAGAGAAGGAGAGAGAACATGAGAGACTCCTAACTCTGGAACAAGAGGTAATGTAAAGGGAGGTGGGCAGGGGGTTGGGGTGACTAGGTGACGGGCACTGAGGGGGGCACTTGGCGGGATGAGCATTGGGTGATATGCTATATGTTGGCAAATCGAACTCCAATGAAAAAAAAAAAAAAGGAATGTAGAAGTGGTCAAGGTGTCCACCTAAAAGCAGAAGTCTCTGTTCTTAGAGATGGGAAGGTATAATATAATCCATAACTAGCCATTTCTTCCACAGCATTTTGCATCTTTAATCACAGATTTTAAAATACAAAGACTAGCTTTTAAAAGTGTATATTTGTCTCCATAGTATCCCTCTCAAGTGCTTAATAAAAATTATTTTAGTTAAATTTAAAAACTAATGGAAGATGTTTATGCACATGTTCTTCATTCAAGATATGAATGGAAGCATGCCTAAATTCTGTTTAATTTAACTGTGAATAGCAAAAACTTAGAAGCTTGACAAAGTAAATCCATGAGAATAATAATAATAATAAAAAAAGTAAGGTAGAAGAGAAATTGGCTCCAAAAATAAATAAATAAATAAATAAAATCTCCATACCAATTATCAGATAGGAATATCTGCTCAGGAAGTTGGACATTTTAGAGATAATGAGAATTAAAAGTAAATCCTCACAATTTGCATCAGCAGCAATTGTTCCAAATCAGTTATATAATTTGTTATAATCATTGCCTATGCTAGTAAAGATTGTTAGTTCCAAGCACTTTGGAAAGGAAAATAATTTTATTCTAATTTTCAGAAGTAAGATGAAAATGGAAATAATGTTATAAATCCTATAACTCAAACTCTTCACTTTAAAAATCAATCTTTACTAAAAGATACAGTATGACATGCCTAAAGATATATTTACAGTTCTTTCACTCAACTAGTATTCACTAAACATTTATTAAGGGACAGATAGTATTCTCAATTCTAGGACTGCCGGTGTGAATACAATAGACCAAGTCTCTATTCTTGAGGTATATGTATTTAAAACGGAGGCAGGGGATCCCTGGCTGGTGCGGTGGTTTAGCACCTGCCTTTGGCCCAGGGCGCGATCCTGGAGACCTGGGATTGAATCCCACATCGGGCTCCCGGTGCATGGAGCCTGCTTCTCTCTCTGCCTCTCTCTCTCTCTGTGATTATCATAAATAAGTAAAAATTAAAAAAAATTTTTTTTAAATAAATAAAATAGAGCAGAAGCAGAAAATAACCAAATAATAATTCAAAGGAGAGTAATAAAAATAAATCAACTTGATTATATATTATTTAGAGGTCATAATTAAGGTATGATGGTTGCCTTCTTCAGGTGATCCAAAAATTTTGAGGAGATGGTATTTTATTTTATTTTATTTTATTTTATTTTATTTAATTTTAATTTTATTTTATATTTTATTTTTAAAGATTCTATTTATTTATTCATGAGAGACCCACAAGGAGAGGCAGAGACACAGGCAGAGGGAGAAGCAGGCTCCCTGCTGAGCTCCCTGATGCAGGACTGGATCCCAGGACCCCAGGATCACGACCTGAGCCAAAGGCAGGTGCTCAACCACTGAGCCACCCAGGTACCCCAAGGAAATGGTATTTTAATCTAAGACTTAGTTATGGGAAATTCAGGCAGAAGAGCTAATGCAGAGGTTCTGAGGCCAAAAAAAGTCTAATATACTCAAGGAAGAGATAGGTCAGTGTGGACGAAGTAGAAATTCAGGAGAAAGAACACAATTAGATGATATAAAAAGTCTAGGGCTTTGTAAGGCAAGGAATTATTTCTTTCATTCTACATGCAGAAGGTAGTCTTTATGGTTTTAGCAAGACAGTGAAATGATCTAATTTTTAAAAGATCATTTTGCTTTCTATGGTGAATAACTCAAGGTGGGGGTGGTGAAAGAAATCAGAGATAATGGTGCCGTGTTCAGGATGAGAAATAATATTGACTTGGGAATATGTAGTAGTTTTCCCAACAACTACATTGGAGAAAAAAAATATGGTCAGGTATGAAATATATTTTGGAGAGTAAAGTGAACAAAGTTTGAAAATTAGTTTGAGCTACTGTGACAAGACTTAAGGGGAAAAATCGTCAAGAATAAGTTTTTAGTATGATCATTAAAAAACTGAAGATTTGTTTTTGTTTGTTTTTATAGAGTCTTTAGCATGGGAAGAGTAAATTTTCAAACTGAGGATTAAAAGTTATTTATGAGCCAAGTAAAATTTGAAATGTATTTTAGATATCTACATAATGGTATCAGAACAGGGCTTGGTGTTCAAGTTTGGGGACAGAAGGAGCAATCAAGTCTGAAAGTAGAGATTTAGAAATAATTGATATGCAGATGTCATCAAAGCCCCAGAGACTGATGAAGTCCTTTGGGAGTTTCTGTAGGTAGAGAAAAGAAAAGGGTCCAATTCAGATAAAACTTTGGGAGTTTTAACATTTATACATCAACTCAAGAAAAAGGATTCTACAAAAAAAGACTCCATCAAAGCTTCCAATGCAAGTGGAAGGAATTTTAGTATCTCAATGATTATTAAATTTTGCCCCAAAATTTTTGAGTAGAAATATTAACAAAACTTAGGTGATAATTCTTGGGCAATTAATCAGCTTGATTATGATACTTAGGCCCTTTTAGTGTTTTGCTGTTGCCAGTCAATTTCATGATATTAAGTCAGTCAGCCATGGTATAAACATTGAATTGTTCATTCTCATGGTACACTGTGACAAAGTACAGTTTGCTGTTAGGTGAACTCACTTTCAATGTTATTAATTGCTATTTCATGATTTTTTTTTTCAGATTCCCTTTCTCTCAAAAGGTGAATAATGATTATGTGACAGAATTTTAAAACATTCATCATTAAAATCTTTAAAAGTCATATTTAGGGACCCGAGGTGGCTCAGCGGTTTGGCACCTGCCTTTGGCCCCAGGTTGTGATCCTGGGGACCTGAGATAGAGTCCTCCATCTGGCTCCCCACCAGAAGCCTGCTTCTTCCTCTGCCCATGTCTCTGCCTTTCTCTCAGTGTCTCTTATGAATAAATAATAAAATCTTTAAAAAATTAAAATTAAAAAATTAAAAGTCACACTTAAGCTTTATCACAATCATTGCAAAATTTCTTGGTAGAAAGGTGTAATTTAAATATCGGGCATTTACACAATACTTCTTTCTAAAACCATGTACAGCAAACATACAGTGAAGATTCTTTTTCCTTTTTAAAAAAGATTTTATTTATTTATTCATGAGAGACACAGAGAGAGAGAGGCAGAGACAGACAGAGGGAGAAGCAGGCTCCATGCAAAGATCCCGATGTGGAACTGGATCCCTGGACTCTAAGATCATGCCCTGGACCAAAGGCAGGAGCCAAACCACTGAGCCACCAGGGGTCACGAAGATTCTTTTTCAAATACCACTAGTCCATATCATGTTTTATAGCCACAATTATTATAGCTATAAATGGTGCCTTAATAATATTATTAATAATACTTATAATTATAATGTGTGTACTATTTCAATAAATGTGTACATCAAGTAATTTAAATTGCACATTATTTACAAGATTATGTAATCTTAAAAAGAAAATTTCCTGTCTTCTATCTTCACTTTGTATTAGTCTTAGGCCCATTCACAAATATTTTGATTTTTCTTTATCTTGCTGGGACACATGATAGAAACATCCTCCACCTTTGAAGTTAAGAGTGACAAATTATTTGCTTTGACCAATGAAATCTGAGTGTAACTTGAATCACTTCAAGCAGAATCTATAAACAGCAGAGTGTGATTATCTATAAACAGCAGAGTGTGATTTGTCAAATACCCTTCTCTGCAACACTGAAAAAGGATGAATATAATACTCAACAGTGAAAAACTAAAAGCTTTTCCTCTATGATCAATATCAGACCAGGATGTCCACCCTACTTCTTTTAAACAGAGTACTACAAGTTTTAGCCAGAGCAATTCAGCAAGAAAAAGAAATGCAAAGCAGGTAAATGAGAGAGAAAAAAATAAGATCGTCCCTCCCTATTTACAGATGTCATCATTTTATATATAGAAAGTGCTAGTGTTCTATGAAAACAAACACAAACTATTAGACCAAATAAGTGAATTCAGTAAAATTGCAGGATAGAATATCAATATGTAAATATCAGTTGTGTTTCTCTGTGTTTTTCTATTAGCAATAAAAATAAAGAAAAATTAGGAAAACAATCCCATTTATAAGAGCGCCAAAAAAAATTACTTAGAAATAAATTTCATGAAAGAGGTGAAAGACATAAAACCTACAAAACATTAATGGAAGACATTTAAAAATAAATAATTGGAAAGTTATCCCGTATTCATAGACTGCAAAACTTAATATTTCTAAAATGCTCATAATACCCAAAGCAATCAATAGATTCAATGCAATCCCTATCTAAAAGATGTGATATATATATGTATATATATGAGTATATATATGAATTCATATATATATGAATATTCAGTCACGAAAAAGAATGAAATCTTGCCATTTTCAACAACATGGATAGAGCCAGAGAGTATAATGCTAAGCGAAATAAGTCAGAGAAAGACAAATACCATGTGATTTCACTCTTATGAGGAATAAGAAACAAAATGGATGAACAAATAAGAAAAAAAGAGATACAAACCAAGAAACAGACTCTTAACCATAAAGAACAAACTAGTGGTTACCAGAAAGTAGGTGAGTGGAGGGATGGGTGAAATAGATGATGGGAGTAAAGAGTATACTTAACATGATGAGCACTGAATAATGTATAAAATTGTTGAATCACTATATTGTGTAGCTAAAACCAATATAACACTATATGTTAGCTATACTGGAATTAAAATTAAAGACTTAAATGCAACGAATGATTAAACATAATGCAAATGTTAGAGTTTGAAGTCTTAAAAATATTTTTCGACTTGCAAAGAAAAAACATAAGAAATGTGCACTTTCTTTTTTCATTTTTGGCTGAGAAAAAAATATGAAACATGCTATTCCCATACATTGGGAAAAGAATAAAAGATACATTTTTAAAAAGAAAAAAGTCTCAATGGCATTTTTCTACTTCTGATACAGATGTAGAGAAAACAATTTTACAATTCATTTGGAACCACAGAAGACTGCAAAGAGCCAAATTAATCCCAAAGAAAGAAGAATAAAGCTGAAAGCATCACAATTCTTGATTTAAAAAATTTATTGCAAGCTATAGTAATCAAAACAGTATGTTAGTAACATAATGACAGTCATACAGACCAAAGGAATACCAAAGATAGCCCAGAAATAAACCTACACAAATATGATCAATTCACCTTTATCAAAGGTGTGAAAATACGCAACAGAGAAAGACTAGTCTCTTCAACAACTAGTGTTGAGTAAAATGGAATCTACATGCAAAAGAATGAAACTGGAGCTTTATTTTACACCTTACACAAACATGATGCCAAAATGAATTAAAGATTTGAACACCTAAAACTTAACACCTAAATGCATGAAAATTAAAGAACTGAAATTATAAAACTCCTAAAAGAAAATGTAGAAGAAAAGTTTCATGACATTGGTTTTGGCAATGATTTGCAGGTTTGACATAAAAAACACAGGCAACAAAAATAAAAATAATTAAGTGGGACTACATCAAACTAAAAAGCTTCTGCAAAGCAAACAGAACTTCCAATGGCATGAGAAAGCAACCTACAGAATGGGACAAAATATTTACAAATCATATACCTCATAAAGGGTTAATCAACAAAATATATAACGAACTCCTACAACTCGATAGCAAAAACAAATAATAATAATTTGATTTAAAAATGAACTGTGAATTTAGATTTATTTTCTCAAAAGAAAACAAAAAGCCAACAGATATATGAAAAAAAAATGCTTAATGTCACTAATCACCAGGGAAATTTAAATCAAAACAATAAGATATTACTTCATACCTATCAGGATAATTATTATCAAGAACACAAAAATACAAATGTTGATGAGAATGAGAAGCTGGAACCCTTGTTCAATGTTGGTGAAAATGCAAAATGGTACAGCCTCTCTGGAAAATGGTATGGAGGTGCCTAAAAAAAAAAAAATTAAAAATAGAATTTACCATATAATCCAACAATCCCACTTCTGGATATTTATCTAAAAGAATTGAAAATCAGGATCTCAAAGAGATATATTAGCACTGAGATACCTGCCATTCACTGCAAGTTCCCTTTATGAGGTTAAATATTCTAGTTTATGGTTTAATAACCTCTTTCTTAAACCCTAAAAAGTATAGTGTTTTACTCCACACACTTGTACCCCCTCTTGCCTCTGAGGACATCTAGTTCCTATGGATAATCCCCTTAGACAGAGTCAAAGACAAGTATTTCAGACCAAATATTTTTGTCTTGCCCAACCACATCTGGTCCTAGTGAAACATTCAGACAGCTTCTGCCTTAATATTTTGGGAAAGCACAGGTTAATCCTTCTGCTGTCAGAGTAGCTAAACAACCAGTTTCTCATGCTTCAGATTTTCTCGAGTATGAGTCAGACGCTATCCACTGTGTCTACCAAACTGCAGGGGTTGCATTAAGATAAGTAGTCTCCTTAAAGTTTCAATTCAACTGTAGAGTGAGAAGCACCACTGTCCCTCTTGTACAGAAAGCATCCTCCAAAGAAAGCTCTATCTAATCAAAATGCTGCCAGTTTTATTCCCTCGTTGTGAGTGAGGAAGCTGAGTTAGACATCCACTTCTCTAAACCTCCTTTTGCACGATTGTCTTTCACCTCTCTTTGGAATGTTGACATCAATCATTCTGTGGCCCCAGTAGAATATCAGGCTAAAATAAACTGTTAACATATGATAACACGTACTTCATTCTTCACTTTTTGTTATCCATTTTTTTCTTTGTTCAGATGACTACTTTGATCAGATTCTGTTTGAATCCCTAAAAAAAAAAATTCATGAACTTTACATTAAGAAAAATTATTGGTGTTTTTAAATTGATTTGTGCATCATTACAAGATAAATTAAAAACAATTTTAAATTTCACTTTATTCTTTTGGCTTGCAGGCCTCAAAACAATGTGGAATTAACCAGGGTTTTATTATGCCTAATTTTGCGGATAAATGGCATAATCAGCTTTCCTTTTAAATGCAAATCAAATAATCACAGATTAAGAATTTTATAGTCAGAAAAGATCTTAGAGAGACTCTACACTAACCAATTCATTTTATCTTTGATTTAAGGAAAAAGACCTACAGTTTTTAAATTACTTGCCCAACATTATAAAACTGATTAATATTAGAATCTAAATTTACTTAACAAAACTTTTCCCATTATATCATGGTGTTTGGTATTCGTACAGAGTTACAAGTGATTCTCGGTAATCATGAAAAAGTGTTAAATATTTTAATATCAGCTTTCTTAAGAGGACCATTTAAAAGTAAATAATATTCAATTACATTGAAAATATCAGCAATTAGACTCATTGCAAAACAACTCTTATCTCAATTTAGGGATGTTCTGTAGGGTGGATTTCCCTTTCCTTAATTAATGCCCTTCACATTTATTTGGCAGGATAAAATTCCTCTCACTTCCCCAAGTTATGTTTCTTTCCCCCCAGTTTAGTAAATAGATTAGTGTTATTAGAGTTGGTGAATTTTGAAAGGTGTCTAGATGGGAATTTCCATCATGATTCTCCTGGCCTCTCTGATGCTTAGACCTATACATTCACTCTGGGGCAAGAGAGGAGAAATGAGAAAACGCAAGATCAGGTCTGCCACTGTGTTTCCATTAACCTGAGTGGTCCCTTCACAACCTCGGAAGTGCAGAGAGTGAATGATGGCCCAAGTGGGGCAGGACAGATCGATTCCGTAATTTTTACTCACTGTTTCTCCGCAGCCCTAACTGGCTATTGATTGGATGAGCTGGAGATGGGTAGTGCCTCTGGGACCTGAGAACGACTGAGAGAGAATTCCCTCCCTCCACGCAGCAAAACCTCCAGGCTCTCAGAGTCATTCACTTTCCAGAGGAGAGTAAAACAAAACTTAACAATGAAGTCATCTGAAGAGAAATAAATTTCATTCTCCAAAAGGAAAAGTGAACTTAACTTAGCGCTTATTCAGCTTTCAGATTCCAATTACATATTTATGCCAAAGAGAATAAACACTTGATAGAGGTTCATAAAGTTGCAAAGTGGGTAAGTGTTTTTAAGATAATTTCATCTAAAAGCTGAAGGTGACAGTTAATAATATATCTGCCCCGATGCTTGGAGTAATTTGGAATAAACTTGGTTTTCTAATTCCCCAGTCCAGCAATCTCTATTGTTAGAAAAGTTTTCTCTCTCCTAGCTGAGCCACAGAGAGATAATCTCAGTTCTTGCTTTGGATATTGTTTAACTACATTATGATACCTGTAACTAATGTAGCCACCTATTCCCAGTGTGAAGATGTATCCAACTTCATGGATGCCAGACAAGAGAAATGAAGAGAACCTAGGATTATTAGCATTGCTAGACCAATGTACCAAGTCTTAAGCTTACCCTACTGTGGAATTTCTGCTTTCCAAGATTAGAAATGTGCATGAGGTTTAAGACATTTTAAGTCTAGATTACTTCTCTTTTCAGCTTACGTAGTACTAATTTTAAAAATTCTTCTTCTCAACTTTATTCTTTCCTCTTTTCCTCCAGTAGAAAAGCCATTGTAGACCACTGTAAGCTACACCTGTTTGAGAAATTTATTTTTTTTTTGTTTGAGAAATTTAAACTAGTTATGAACCTAGCATATCAGTTAATGTCTACTGGTGGAATAAAGGGTATCTCTGATGATGCAGACACATAAGAAACTCTTCAGGGATGAGACTCTGTAGAGATGGAAAGACTAGAGAGATTTGTTTAATGGCATTACAAGTTTGCAACAGAGAAAGATATGAAGGTCACTAGGTTTTAATAAGTTTTTCTAGGTCAGTGGCTCTCAACCACAGGTAATTTTGCCCCCTGGGAACTTGTCCCATCAGGGGGCATCTGTCCATATTTGGATACATTTTTGGTTTGCAGAACTTGAGAGAGGTGCTGTTGGTATCTAGCGAGTAGAGAACAAGGGTCCTGCTAAATATCCTGCAATGCACAAGACTGCCCCATGCAACACATTATACTGTCAAACGTTAATAATTCTTAGATTAAGAACCTGCTGCTCACATGGATTTAAAAATCCTATCATTTTCAAAGAGTATCTTGTATTCCACCCAACAAATTATTAATTCAGATAGAAAGAATAGCTTGGCCAAAGGAATTTTTTGTTTTGTTTTGGTTTGGTTTGGTGGGATCTTTTAATGTTTGATTTTACTATAGTATAATGTAGCTCATAACACTATTAGAAGCCTATAACAGAGGTCACTGAAAGATTGAAGGTCATGATCACAACTCAGGGATGGTGGTTTGCCTATTGGAAATTTAATTTATTAACAATGCATCTGTTCTTTGTTTTTTATATGGTAAATGGGAATATTACCTTCCTTGCTTCCCTTGCAAATTTATGCATCATGCTACTCTTTCTGCCCAAATGTCTGTGAGCACATAGGGTGTAGCAATTAATTTCTGGCTGGTGACTTCCCACTTCTATTTTTACCCATATGCCCTGACATGTGACATTCTAACTAGTGGAGTTTCTAGTCCCATAATAGATGCGACGAGCATCTTTATTTCAATGTACTGAGACTATGAAGTGTGTGTTATTTCAGCCTAGTCTAGGTTTATCATGAGAAATGCATTTAGCAAAATTTTAAAATGGGCATTTTCAGTTGAAAATGCAACCCAGTGAAATTAACTATGAAGTTGGAAAGTTAATTTAAATTGATACCTCAACAATTTCATTAATAGGAATAAGAAAACTGTCTATTTTATCCCATTATACACCAAGTAATTTGTCTGCGTTCATTTCCCAGATAGTTATTGATCACCAACCATACAATTGATAAAATGCTAGGTACTAGCGATTGAGATTTTGTCTGCTTGATCAGACCAAGCATCTACTCCATTGGTTAGTATATAGTATGCTTCAATGAATATTTGCTGAATAAATAAGTGAATACAATATTTAACAACCTAAATTCAGGGAATTATGAACTTTGGGGGCTGAAGGATCCTTTCATCCCAATCAGTATTATCTACATCATCTTGATGGCAGAAGAGAGTGTGTACTTTGGAGTAGAGCAGTGTTAATAAATAGAGACTATTTCTTCAACATCTCTATTTGAGAGAAGCCCCAAGACAGTCACTCCTCAAAATGGGTGTGCCTCTCCATTAATTTGGGGATATTTGCCCTCTCACATCTGAAAGTTTCTGAACTGATGGATGAATGAGTACCTAATCCTGCTGGGGCTGGATTGAAATGTAGGAGGTGTAGGAGTGAAATGATAGATTTGAGAGAGGGTAAGTCAATGCTGCAGCTCTCCTTTGGAGCTACAATGGTAAGCAAGTGCTTCAATAGGTAGCTGTCCTTTCCATGCTAACCACCCCTAAAACATCATTTGCTAAATTTGGAAAAAACTCATCTCAATAGCAGTGTGTGTTTGTGTGTGTGTGTGTTTGTGTATGTATATGCACATAGGGGTGTTGATTAAAACCCATCTGCTATCTCTTGACAGGAAATTAGATGGATGCATCCTATTTCCCTTAAGCCTCTGTTAAGTATATCAGATGTGCATGAGGATACTCACCCACAAAGTGTAGTTATATTTAGTCAATGCTACAAAGAGTAACAATGACATGGTAGGGAGAGAAGAGGAAGTTTTTTTTTTTAAATCATTTAATTAAATATTAAAGTACATTTAAAACAGATATATCTGGGTCTTAATAACTGGAAGTTTGTTCTTCTAACAGTTGAAACTATTGGCAAGTTACAGAAGTGAACAGAGTTTTCATCAGAAAGTGCTCATGACCAAAGGAGAAGGGGGGGAGGTGTTGAGTTGGTGTCAGTTACTGGAAAAAGAAAACAGTATTATGTCTCACTCCAGTAAGATGAGAATCCTAAATAAATCCCTCTCAAAGGAAAAGATAGTCCTTGCCGATGAGATGCTTACATCTAGCAGGGTGAAAAAGACAAGAGTGTCAGCATGATATGAAAGCAAGGCTACGGGGATGCATTAGCCACAGGGGAGCTCAGAGTACTTACATGTAGACTGTGGGACGGGTACAGTAAGATTTTCTGAGAAGACAGCATGGTGAGAACTAAAGTTTTAAGGATGAGTAAGAGTTAGCCAGGCAAAAAATGTGGGGAAGTTCATTCAGGGCAGTTAAACAGCATGACTTAAAGCGCAGAGCTGTGAAACAGCATGTTGTATGAGGAAAACAGCAAGTCATTTGATTCCAAGTGTATAAAGTGAGAGGCAGGACATGGCAGAAGAGAAGGTAAGAGAGTTAGATAGGTCATGAGAGATATACAGTGCAGAATAGTAAAATGTGAGGATTTTATGGGCAATAAGATTCTACCGAAAGGTTCTAAAGCAGGCAGGTCACATGATCAGATCATTTTTGAGATAGAATATTAATGGTAATTTCTTGGAGAATGGCTTGGAAGTAAGAGATAGTGCAGGCAAAGGCAGAAGCAGGCACTCATTGTTTGTTGTGGAGTTTTTAAAACGATTTTATTTATTTGTTCATGAGAAACACAGAAGAGAGGCAGAGACACAGGAGGAGGGAGAGACAGGCTCCTCATGGAGAGCTCAATGCTGGACTTGAACACTGGACCCCAGGATCACACCCTGAGCTAAAGGCAGATATTCAACCATCGAGCTACCCAGGCGTTCCCCAGGCACTCACTTAATAGATAAATTTATTAGGAAATTTCCTGGAAATTGAGGTAAGGAGAAGGAAGAATTTGAAATTGTATCCCACATACAGTATTGTTGTTTGTTTGTTTTTTATTGTATTCGGACAACTGTTCTATCAGAGATAGAGTATACAGAGACAGGGACTATATAATAGGGAAAGACAAGCTCATTCCAGGTTTGAGATATCCAGCAGACAGTCAGATCTATAACTCTGAACTACAAATATTGGCACTAGAAATACACAAATGGGAGCCATAAATATTGGTTGGTAATTAAAACTATGAAAGTGGAAAAAAGTCTTCAGGGATGTATATGGAGCGAGAATGACCATAGGTCAATGTTGAGAGATGCTTAAGAGAAGACCCATAGAAGATTGAGAAAGGCAAGTCAAAAAGAGAGAAAAAGTTTTCTTTATACAAATAAAAGAATGGTGATACTACCACTCTTCTTGTAGGTCAAGAAAGATTTTTTTTTAAAAAAAGAAGCCTTATGATTAGAAAGTCATTGGTTACTCTGACAAATAGCTTCAGTGGTCTGATAGAGACAGTGTATTTGAAGAAACATGCTGGTAAAGGGAGAAAAAGAATGAGATGATAATAAGGGGATTTAAGTTTCAATTAAGTTGCTTCATAATTGCTTCTTTCTTTGGTGGGAGAAGGGAGTTGCTTAGAAACATTACACACATTTGAAAGCTCAGGAGAAAGTCAAGAAAAATCCTGGAGGACATTTATGAAATCAAGAACAGGTGTCTGGGTCATGATCAGCTGTGAAGAGGAGAAGTATACAGTCCCCTCAGAAGGTGAGGGTATGTATCGAAAGAACTGATAATTCATTTTTATTTATTCACATTTCCTAATAATCTAGAGGTTTAACTGTAGAGGGTAAAGATGTGGGGGTCAAGGGTCTTTGAAGATACAGGTGAAATAGTTGTTTTCTGAAAGACGTGGAGACAGAAATTGATGAAGACAAAAGATTGTCTAAAGATCTGAGAACTAACAGGTTGAAAATAAATTTGTGGCTATATAAATGTTTAAACTGTGTTGATTCTCTAGCAAACTTGAGCACCTGCATTATAGTAAAGAAGATGAGAAGGAAGATTAATTCAGGATTGCAATTTTGTCAGCTAGGTGTCTGTAAAGGTTAAAGTGCAAAAGACTGAAGTTCAAGTAGTGCTTGCCTCTCAGAAGTGAACAAATTTTAGTTTCACTTCAATGTATGGCATCAGCTGTGATAAGTTACATATTTTCATGCCCCTTTTTATAACAACAATAAAAAACACATTTGGAGAGGTTGAACTATTTGTCTAAGTTGAAACAACTAGTAGGCATTAGAGCTGTGATTTGATTCTCAATCTGACTCCAGAGCCTCTGTATTTTTGCCACATTATTCTCCACAATCTGGCTTTGCAAGTACTGAAATCAAGGAATGCACCTTTCTTTTACAGGTTTGTACTGTTTTAATTTGCAAAAGAATCAATACAGTTCTCACAACTGGTTGTTTACTTTATTTTATTTTGTATATAATTGTTTATATTCATGCTTGGTTCCTTTGAATCTGTGTCTTTGATTTGGGAACATCCTTAGAGATGTTAGTGTCAATTTTATTCTGGGGAGACACAGCTTAAAAACATTTTGTTCATGACACTGCGCTAAACACATCAATGAGGTTCATATTGCTTTCAGAATTACATGTGATTATAAGATAGTAAGATGTTAAAAGCAAGTCATTTTAATTCAAATTATGCAATATAGAGATATTTTATTTATATTTTGCCAAAAATCCTGTTTAACTGAGTTCCCAAATGGTTTTCTTGTAGAATACATACTGGATCTTTAAAAATTACAGACATCCATTAATGAGTCAATCCAACTTTCTAGATAATTAGAATGCCCCTCAGCTTAATAATGTAGGGATGGATCAGAATTCCTTTACTCATGAAGGTGTGGAAACTAGCTTTCCTCAATGTCAATATTAATATCAATACTCAAGTTCACATTCAGTTTAAGCAATTTTTTAAAAAGACATTCCTTTTGCCTGACATATAATTACTTGGATCATAGTTTCCCAAATTTGTTAGCGTATTTACATTTTTGTAATTGAATTTCAAAATTTCTTTAAAACCTAGGAGCTAAATATATTTTTCTTTTATTACAAGGTTAAATTTGGTTTTGTTCCTGACATTCTACTATGTCCTGGGTGATTTTTATAACATTTACTTCATATTGAAATGTCTGTTTTTAGTTAATTTTGGTGTTGAGATCCCAGTAAAAGTAGCCTATCAGAAAAATGTTCTGAAACCAAACTGTTAATATTATTTGTTTGCAGAGGATTTTCAGCCAAAACACACTCTCTAATTTAAATAAACTCCTTTATTTTATAAATTAAATTGTTTATAAAAAGAAAATGCAAAAACATGGTTAAACCTTTAAGTATTAGGTCATTAAAAATCCATTCTTGCCTTCCTGCCCATAACTACATCTTTTTTCAGACCTGTCACCCATTTCATTTAAGCACTTAGCTCTCTTCTAATGAATGAATTGGCATTTCATATTACCTTATTATCCTATAAAACAAAATGCATACTCAATAACATTAACGGTAATTTCTCATAAAGACACATTATCGATCCGGGTGCTACCTGTAAGCATTGAAAATTGCAGCCTGCTCACAGAGCCTTTCACATCTGGGCCTGAAGAATTAAAGAAAAATTAAATTTGACAGCAGTAAATTCACAGGCACAATCTAGGCCCCAATTTATATGCAAAATGAAATGCTTTATGAAAATTTCTTCTATTTTCTCACGGAGATTTGGGGAAAAGATTTCACTAGATGCTTCTTTCTTTAATATCCCTCTACTTAAATATTATACTGCAGTCACTGCAGACTCTCTTTGATGTATAAATAATCAAGTTAAATTATGTGCAGCAAGGAGACTAGTGCTCTGCCATTCTTATTTTACAAAGTAATTTCTACCCTAGAGGGTCAAATTTCCCTGACAAATTCTTAATTACTATGTTGCAACAGAAGCAGAATCTATTTGTGCATAAATCCTGGGCATTCCCATGTGGCAAGTAACTAATATTACCAACCATTTCACTTGGCCTGTTCACTGAACTCCATAATTAGATAATACTTTTGATGATGGTACATTTGAAGTCTTAATCCATTTAATTTTTTATGAGATTTTTTTTATTTTAATAGGGATATGTTAGTGACCACTACCTATTTAAAAATCATTAAAATTCTGTCCACAGCAGTAATAAAGATTAAAGATTACTAATATGGCATTCATAACCTTGCTGGTTTTCCAGAAATCCAGGGCTTAAGGTAAATGTTAAAGGTCATTTAATATGTTAGTCACTAATTATAATCCTGGGTAATAGGTTCCTTTTCTAATTATCATGGTATAAAAGTTCTATTGTTTGGGTCTATGCTTCTGATTTTTATATTTAGCTTTTTTGGGGATAAGTAATCCAGGAATTAAGCTCCTGAACATTGATGAAAGTAGGTAATGCTTGATGATTAACTGGATAAAAGCTTATATTTGAATGCTGTATGATATCTTGCCTTGAAGTTACTTACAAAAGATGCAGCATCCTTTTTCTAGCACGAGGTTCAGAGAAAAGGTCACTGTAAGATTAATGCACCCATAGTTTAATATCAAACTATGACAAAATTGATAACAGCCTTTTGGTACTTCTGCCAAAACATTAGGAAGAGAGCTTAAACAACCTGAAACAAGAAGAAGACATTCTTTAAAAAGTGAACTAGATTTTGTCTGCCTTTAACCTAATAATAAAAGTGCAGAATTATCCAATTCATGTGACAATAAATTATTTACTTCTCATTTAAACACACACGCATGCACCTGCGTACATATGGACCCCAAAAGCTAGAGTAGCTGCCTGAAACACTGTCACTAGCCGCTCTCTCAAGTAATATTCTAGGATCAAGATGAGCCAAAACCACAGTGGGCTAGCTAAAACCCATCAGATTTTTGGCCATTACTTTTTACGAAACCCAGATTGTCTTGACTTTTTCCATTTATTAGTACATTTACTTGAGCATATCTGGTTTGAAATTATTACATAGGTTCTATTTACATAATGTGTGCATTTTGAGTTCTTGCATTACTATGTATTCTCTCTTTTTGGATCTCTTCAGTCTTATTCATATGTTCTCAGTCTTTGCATTTGTTATTGCAGGAAATATTTAGACAATTCACTAATATATTAGGTGTTTCTTAGGTGATTAGAACTTGTAAAAAAACTTAGGAATATTTTACATGACCTCTATCAGTAGATATATTTGATTAATTAATTTGTAGTTATTTATTTAGCACTTGCTATGTACTGGATGCATAAAGATCTCTACGATCATGAAACTTATTTTATTTATGTGAGACACACAATAAACAGACTATACATATATATATAAATATTATATAAATATAATAATTTATAATTTATTCATAAATAAATTATAATAATTTATAATTTGTTTATAAATATAATATATAATATTTATATATTTATATAAAATATATTTTATATTAAATATTTCACATATTTTATAATATGTATTTATAAGTATTATAAAATATGTCAAAAGGTTAAAAGTACTAGAAGAAAAAGTAAAACATAAGTCAAAGATAGGGACTGATTATTAGTGATGATTAGGAAAAAGGATAGTATTTTACTTTGAATATTAGAAGGTCATTGAGAAAGTAACAGTTGACCAGAGACTGATGGAAGTGACTCAGGTATATCAGATATCCTGGGAAGAATAAAAAAACAAGCCCAAGGGCTCTGAGGCAGGAGCATACCTGGTTTGTTTGAAAAACAACCTGGAAATGACTGTGTTTCGAAGGAAATGAATAAAGTAAGATTAAAAGGTTTCTTTTAAAAAGTGTTAGAGTCAGGTAATAGGATCTTTAGGCTCTAGTAGAAACTTAGACTTTTTCTTCTGTTTGAGATGAAAGCCATTTGAGTATTTTAAATAAGAAGCGACATAAGTCTACTTTAGTTTAAAACTGAGAACCCTGGCTTCTGGATTGAAAATCTGCTAATAGAAATACAGAACAGAAGCAGGAAGACTAGTTAAGGAACTTCAGAAATACATTCAATCAAAAGGTGATAGCAGATTGGATCAGAGGATTCTTCTGGATATGGAGAGTCAAATTATGTATGCTTTGAAATTAGAGCAAAGGAACATGGTTAAATGATGATGAGATATGGGCTGTGAGAAAGGAAATAGTCAATAATGACTCTGTAATATTGGTCTTTAGTAAAGTGGCTTTCATTTGTAACCCTGAAAAAAGTATTTCCAGTATATTGTGGAGTCGGATGCATAAATGAAATGCATTTAAGGGAAGATTGGAAAAAAAAGAATCATAGATATGAAATACAAACCACTCTTTATAAGAATTGTGCTGTTAAACATGAGCAGAAGAATGGGGGTGGCAGCTAGAGGAACATAGACGTTTAGGAGGCTTCCTTTTTAACCTGGAAGATATTATAGCAGATGTATATGGCTTGTGCTTACTGGAGTGATCCAGTAGAGTTAAAACTCATGGTCACTTGAAGTAAATGGTTATGAACTTAAACTTAGACAGTGAACCACGTCCAGGCTCAGAGGGTCTGATACAAGTCAGGTGCAAGTACACTTTAACTATGATTAGAGTTTGGTGAGGGGAGGGTGACAAAGTGAAGAGGGTACAAGAAAGTTGTCAGTGTTCACACACAGAAGATATAATATGGGGATGTAGAATTTAGACTGGGTTAGGAGGGTAGGAAGAGTAGGAAGATGCATATACATAGAATCATAATTATCTGTGATGATATTCCCTTATAGTTGAGGGAATAGAACTTAAGAATGCATAGTTTCGTGATTCTTGTAGCAGGAGGGTTTTCTTAGAAGCAGGCCAATAATAAGACTGGGGTAATTATGGAAATGCATCCAACTGAAGGTGGAAGCACAGTGGTTAACATCAAGAGGAGAGGAAAATGGAGAACAACTGTTAAGTATCAGAACAGGCTACCCAGAGAGGCAAAGACTATGTGTCCTGTGTTTTTTTTTCCAATTAAGATTACAACATTAACGCAAAGACAAACTAGAGTTCATGTCACAGGTCGGGTTTTACATAGGGCTGACTCTGCATGTGTGATGTGTGTAGTGGGTACAGGGCCCCATTTTTTAGCCTTGTACTTAGTGTAATTCTCCGCTCTTATGGTCTTTAGACTTAAAACAATTTTTGTATGAGGATTTTTTGTGGTATCCTACAGAGGGCAAGGTCAACTCCCAAACCTAAAATTGATTCAGATATTGAAACTGATGACGCCACACATGCATCAAGTGGCTATGAAAAGTTTTGTTACTCACATAATTATGTTTTTTTCAGGAGAGCAGGATAGGTTTCCAAGCTGGTGCAAATGGCTTAGATGAATGAGGGGCAAATGGCACTGGTTTTTATTGTGATTAAGAGACAGATTTTTGGGGGGCGCCTGGGTGGCTCAGTTGATTAAGTGTCTGCCTTTGGCTCAGGCCATGACTCCAGAGTCCTGGAATTGAGCCCCACATTGTGCTCCCTGCTCAGTGGGGGTCTGCCTCTCCCTCTCTCTCAGCCCCTCCCCCTGCTTTTGCTCTCTCTTTCATTCTTTCTCAAATAAATAAAGAAAATTTTAAATTAAAAAAAAAAAAGGAGATATACTGGCATGAGAATCTTCACAGCATAGCTGAGTTTGCTTGACTTGCACTTTCCCATCTGGTGCCTTAGGAGGGCGTACAAGCTTTCTTATAGGCTTGAAAGACATCAGCGATCAATTATAAATAATGCAGCCAGACTCTATTAAAAGAGGTCTTCAGGATTTTATTTTGCACTGACCCCACAAATTATGTAGCCAGTCTTGGTTTCATATAAGCAGATTCTGAGACAAAAGATGGTTTTTTAGGGATTCACTATTGTGAAGGGGAGGGGGAAAACAAGATGGAACAGGAGGGATCAGATTGCCACCTATGCCCAACAAAGGTGTTCCCCATCAACATTCCCTTGTATGAGGCAAATAGCCATGCTTTTATTTCATAATGTGCTCATTTATAGATGTGGAATGGGACACTCCTCAGAGTTAGGGGGTCTAATCCTTCTCTAAAGAGGGATCCGATCCGGTTCGTCCCCACCTACCAGAGTTGGGAATCTTTTCAGTATCTCTGTAGTTGTCATAGGGTTTGAATATGAAAATATTTGGTTATTTTTTATAAATTGAATATAAATCAGTCTGAAATAAAGACCTTAGAGGTATTCATATTAATAGGTCACTAGATAGGGTATAGGATTGCTGTCAACAAAGTAGCATTCAGACCTCACCTCCATCATTTGTTAAACATATAACTTATCAGATATGGAAAGGTCAGCTTCTTTCAGTGTTAGCTTGTTTTAATGCAAATAATAATAATAGAAATCCATGTTGTTTTGAGGAACAAAAATGTGAAATAACTGTTGAAGAATAAAGGTTTTATGTAAATGTTAGTTGTTATTTTCATTTAGACCTTCATAGTATAAACCTTGTGACATCTCTAGGCTGCTCAAAATTGTGTTCTTTGGCAGCGGAAGAAGTTTATAATTTGAGTTAATTCAGCAAATTGCATTCTATTTTGCCCTTTCTGTTAATAATTTTTTTAAGAGCAAGTTTTACAGTTATGCTAAATCTTCTATGCTTATTGTCGAAAAAGAAACAGGCCCCAAATGGAGTCCCCTGTGCTAATTCCACCAATTTGAGACTTAATATCTAACTTAATTGCAACTTCAACCTCTCCCCAGAGAAGAATTTTAACCAGTCAATCTGGAGTTACCTGGTCAACACTAGTGAGGTAATCTGCATGATAGACTCCTGCACTTCCCTAATGGAAGGTGACTTTGCCACAAACAATCTACCCTTTGTATTAACTTCCTCGCCCCACCCCCTTCTGCCAATAAATCTTCCATTTTGTACAGCTCCTTAGTGCTCCTTTGTATCTACTAGGTGAGATGCTGCCTCATTCATGAATCATTGAATAAAGCCAATAACATCTTTAAAATTTACTCAGTTGGGTTTTGTTTTTTAACATCACCAGTAAGTATGTCTTAGTATATCTACTTTATTTAACAAACTAAACTGAGATCATCCACAGATGATAACCAATAGTAAAAATAATAAAAATTTAAATTGATCACAGTGTATTTCTTACTCATTTTAGTGTCTTAACAAAGGTTACTGGTGTCTTATATAAGATATGAAGGTTTTGTTTTTCTCAAATTGAATTGAAAGAATACTTCTGTTTAACCTCTGTTTCTTCTTCTTATACTGTCATTTATGGGCTTTTGAAGAGCTTTTTGAAGTTAAATCCATGTGTATTTGACATTCTCCACAGCTCTGAATTTCTTATACTCTAACTATAAATACAAATATAAAGAAAGTTTGAATCCTCACCCAGATCACCAATGATAAATTATGATTCCAATTTAGTCAGGGCTCTACCTCATGTATATATAGACAAGTCTTCAGTTCATACTTAAAACACTTATTTTAAGTGAATAGAAAATGAAATAAACAAATCTCGAGTTTGAAAGATAAAACTCTGTAGTTTGCCCCTAATTCTCCTGTAAATTGAGTTGTGTAATCTCATAATGTTTCTGGAATTTTATAAAGAAAGACCCATTGCATAATAATATTGTCTTTGTTTCTTTCAGGTTCTCATTTTTAAAAATCAAAGTCTAAAGATAGGGTTGAGTGTTTAAAATTAAAATGTTTCATCACTTCAAATTCTGTGACTGTTCCTTTTCTTATACTGTTTAGTGTCTTGCAGGCAAACCTGTCCCAATTACACACAAACAGATTTGTCATTCCTGGTCTCTGAAATAGCTTGATATATAGTTGGAGATAGAAAGTGTGTATATTTGTATTTATGTGGGATTGGAGATGCTAAGTAGAACTGTGCTCACACTCTAGATAGGGATCTTTAATAGGAAAATAATCATTTTAGAACCTGATCCATGAACCTGTTTCTCCATTACATGTTTGTTTATTTTAGAACTTATTTAAGAAAACAAAGGAGATATTTAGCTCCCTGATATTTTGAAATAAGCTCTTATGTGGGTATCCAACACCACAGTGCAGGAATTTTTGTAAATGTCTAGGAAAAAAAAAAAGAAAGAAATTACTGTTCCCAATTACTCCTTCTTTTCTCCTCTCTGTTACACTCTGCTAGGTATAGATATCCTATATTATCCCTGACTAAGAATTGTAAAATGTTATACTATTAAAGTGGTAGAATTTGTGCCCTTCCTGAGAGTACATCCTATTGACAAAGCCCTGCACCAAACATGGATCTTTAAACGGAGGAAATATTTGATATTTTTATATGACCTTCCTAAAAGTCTATACCTTGATAAAGGGAGACAGAAAGAGATAATGGGAACCATCAAGAATATAGGCAGAAAGGTAGCTTAAAAAGTATATTTGTATTTGATTCATTTGATACTCAAAGAAAAGTTGGCCCTATTATCAATGTTCTTAACTTGATACTTACTCTGCCCCTTCATAGCTGTTAAAAAGATTAAAAGTAATGATCACAGCACTTGAAAAGAACAATGCAAATTCATTTTGGCTAATTTGATATCTTAAAATAGACTATCATAAAAATCACTCCAGAAAGATGAGAATCTATTTTTAAATGCTTCCAGAAAAAAAAGCAGTCTATCTTCTTTAGTTTATCTGTCCTGACCAAAAAGAAAAAGACTGCCTAATTCTAAACTAATTTTTAATTCTGTTATTTAATCTCATACTTTTATGCTGGATCTTAGTGAAAATGTGAACTTACTACTCTCAAACTCTTATTTTCTTTCAGTTTCTGCATCCCCTTTTCTGGTTTTGATTACTCAAAGCATGGTCCCTGCACAGTTGACATAGAATCAGCTCACATGTTGTTTAGAATGCAGATTCCTACAGACCAGAATATTTGGAAGTATAACAGAGAACCTACCTTTTAATATTTTTTTCAAATAGTTAATGATCTAAAATTTTAATGCTCAGAACCATTTTGTACTGATTACTCGTGAATTTGCCCTAATGTTTTAATTATCATAATTATAATTTTACCATGAATTCTCATCAAATTACCTCCTTAAATGATTCATCATATTCTGATGATACCAACCAATAAAAACTTAGAATTTTGTCATAATTGGTCAAAATAGTCATTTTACCCCATTGGATCTATAAAGTCATTCAACAAATCCAACCTATATCTATTGAGCACTTTTTCTAGTGTTCTATATATTAAACATACAGCAATAAAACACATAAACAATAACTCATTCCCTTGTGCCACTTACTTTCTAGTAAGGAAGGGCACAGGCAATGAATGAATGAGTAAAACTAAGACGATAGTGCTAAACAGAGTGACATTTGTGTGATATGCCCACTGGAGAGTTTTAAGCAAATAATGACCTGGTTTCATCAATTTTGAAAGTCTTTCTGCTCTCTGTAGTACATATTGCAGGAGCAAGGACACAGTAGGGAAACCAGACAGAAATTACTGCAATAATATCAGGAAGAAATGATGATGGCTTGGGCCAGGGTTACAGTGTGATTCTGGATATATTTTATAGATTGAGTAATATATTCTGATATTTGAATATGGGATATGAGAAATAAGTCATGTTTCCTCCAAGGTACTGTTGACCTCAATAACTGCAACTGGAGGGTTTGCATTGAGTCAAAGAACACTACAGGTAGAACCAGTTTGGAGAGATCAACAGATCGATTACCAACATGTCCAGTCTACTAATTCTATGAGACAACCAAGTGGAAAAATTAAGTATCCAGATAGAAAGAGGGGTCTCCTGGTCAAATGAAAAATTCAGACTGGATCATATAAAGGCATTTAAAAGCATCAGACCGGATTAAATCAAGAACAGAAAGAAGAGAAGTAGCCCAAAGAAAGTCTCTGGAGAAATCCATTTCAAAGTTCTGGTGCCAAAGCAATGAGTAGGGGCTCTCATGCCCTGTTTCAAATATTATTTACTGGTCAACTTAAGATATAGAATAAGAATTCCTCCATTAGATTTATCAACATGGAAGAATTGGTGACTTTGCTGTGAGCATTTTTAGTGAAGTAGAGGATGAGAAGTTATAGCCTGGTTAGAATGAATTTAATAGAAAATAGGAAGAAAATTTGTCTTTCGAGAATACATACTTGCCACAGTGCCTGGGTGGCTGAGTCTGTTAAACTGATGACTCTTGATTTTGCCTCAGGTCATGATCTCAGGGTCCTGGGATTGAGTCCCTTGCCTGACTCTGTGCTCAGCGTGGAGTCTGCTTGTCCCTCTCTCTCTGGTCTTCCCCTTGCTCATTTGCTCGCTCTCTCTCTCTCAAATAAATAAAAAACATTAAAAATATATATAAATATGTATATACACACACACACACACACACACACACACTTGCCATGCTCAGTTTTGCACTTTCCATCTCATTCAATGAACAACCTATAATTTCTGCTTTTTCTCAACCGAGATCACTTCAATTGATAGATTAAATATAAATATACACTTACAAATATTTATTTTTTATTGATGATTCACAGTCTACATTATCTGCCTCGTTGTTACTGGGAACTTTGATAAAATTAAATCTATCCTATATTTCCTAACATGATTTCTGAAAATTTTCTATACAGTTGGATGTACTCCTATTTGCAAGATATATAGTTTTATGTATATTTATATACATACATCCAACTGTATACTTATAATATAAGTATAAAAATATAGTTATATATAATTGAATAAGTAATATTTTTTATATATAAGTAAGATGACATGTCAACAGATTTACAGCAACTTTTATCTTATTTATTTTCTATTAACTCAGTTGAATTTTTCAACTTTTCTAACAAGCAAATGCAACATGTACAAAACTAAGTACAACATTTTCTACCACAAACCACCTCTTGGCTTGTCTGACACTATTAATAGCAGCATTGTAACATTTCAAAAAGCTTAATTTTCTGAGGACCGTTTAAGTTGAATAAAATAAACTAAACTCCATTTGTGGATGCTTAAAATATATAGGGAGAGCAATATATGTCAATAACATGAGCAAAATAATGACTTATGTCAATAGTTCAATAAGTTAATTCTATTTAAAAATGTAGTAATTTACCATCTTTAAAACTATTCCCATCCCAAGTAGTTAAAATACATTTTAAGAAACAAAGGTACCAACTCTTAGTTATCCAAAATCCTCAGTTCTACAGAATGAAACACTTTCAAGTATTATCTTGCCCCAGACTGCAGATTAAAATTTGCTAGTAACTTAAATAATAAAATTTAATTCAAATATTCACAGACACGTTCACATTTATTATTTCAACTGTTTAATTTTCCTCTGTGTGCATGTATTAATTAATTAATGTGCTGGCCTTCCTGTGTGATGACTTGCTTAGAAGGTAGAATTATTAATAAAGAATATTTCTCTTGCTTTAGCATATTTAGGGCAAAGACCAAATGCTTGAAATATTTAAACTTATTTTAGCTTATGACAAGCCTAAAAAGAGCAAGAAATGTGTCCCAGATACACTATATAAGATAAAAATTGAGAAAGCAGTGACACAAAACCTGGCCAAGAAATAAATAATGCACACACATAAAAATAATTTTTTTAAGTCCATTTCCTTTTAACACTGGGATAACTAAAGAGAAAAACATCCTCCTCCTCTCCTTCTCCCACCTCCTTTTCCTCTCTTCTTCCCCTTCCTCATAGTGGTAAGTTGAGTAGACTCAAAACTTCAGAATATATATAAAAGTCATATAACCATTTGAAGAAAGAAAGATTCTGTCTTAATTTAAGAGCTGCTACTGGGGGATCCCTGGGTGGCTCAGTGGGTTAGCACCTGCCTTCGGCCCAGGGTGTGGTCCTGGAGTCCCAGGATGGAGTCCCGCATTGGGCTTCCTGCATGGAGCCTGCTTCTCCCTCTGCCTGTGTCTCTGACTCTCTCTCTCTCTGTCTCTCATGAATAAATAAATAAATAATATATATATTTAAAGACCTGCTCCTGGAATCCAAAAGAATCACATTCCTTTAAAAAAAATACATTAGCAAAATATTCTGGGGAAACAGCATACTTTAGTAGTCTATAATGAACTACTGATTTCTACTTATTATCCTCATGAATTGCAGTAATCCTTATTTGAAAAAGTGGTTGGGGAAACTATATCTTCTATTGTCAACATCTTAATTCTGTAAGAACATTCTTCTCCATACAGATATGAACTGGGTCGGTTATGCCTTAGACATGATAGGCAGAGTAAGTCAGATATAATGTTATAGTATAATACGAATATGTTATTATACCAACCCCATTGTAAAATAAAATTTTGAATATGTGTTTAATGGAAGAAGGAATCCAAAAGGCAAAAGTGCTTAGGGCTTAGGTATTCATAATGTGACCATGGACTCTGAATTGAATCATTCAAACTATGTCCCATGCTTATTCTATTACCAGATGGAGAGAAATTTCCTCCTCCCTTTTGCTAAAAGTAAAGCTAAGCCCCTTCACCTTTGAGTTTCTAAGGGAAACAAAAGGTAGGAAGAGGTTTTGAAATCATACTATTTATATTTCTTCTTATTTAAAAAAATTTCATTCTACTTCTGAAAGGTTCTTTGGTCAATAGACACAGATCTACTACCTTGAAAACTGCAGAAACAGACAAACGTATCCCCTCTGCAGAGGACAGTATACTGCTCAGAAGCAAGGTGGAATATGCAAAGATCACATGCTTTGGATTCATATGTTATATCTCAGCTCTGGTGATTTTTTTAAAGATTTTATTTATTTATTCATGAGAGACGAGGGAGAGAGAGAGAGAGAGGCAGAGACACAGGCAGAGGGAGAATCAGGCTCCATGCAGGGAGCCCGACGGGGTACTTGATCCCGGGATTCCAGGACCACGCCCTGGGCCGAAGGCTGATGCTAAACTGAGCCACCCAGGGACCCCTAGCCCTGGTGATTTTAAGTGTATAAGTTTTGGTAATTTTCATAACATCTCTATTCCATCTTTTCCCAGTATGTTAACAGAAAAGTGTCATGTGCTGTAACAGGATTTTTATGTATGTAACTGGCAATGCCTAGCTCAAAGAGGCATTTTCTTCAATATCTGTATAGCAGCAAATGTCTCCACTCTTCACCAAACTGCTCAGAACAAGAGCTCTTGGGTTTCCTGGGTAACCCATTCGGCTAAGTGCTTGCCTTAGACTCAGCTCATGATCCCAGGGTCCTGAGGTAGAGTCCCACATCAGGCTCCCTGCTTATCAGGGAGTCTGCTTCTCCCTCCCTATGCCCCTCCCCCTGCTCATGCTCTCACACTCTCTCTCTCCCAAATAAATATTTATTTATTTATCTCCCAAATAAACAATATATTTCTTCTGGACCATATTATTAGACTTCAAATAGCTCTTTGTTAACTCTTTATTCTATAATATGTATGCTACATAGATGCTGAGTTATTTTTTTTAATATAAATCAAATCAAAATATCACCAATGCTTCTAAAAGAGTACCCATCATTTGTAAGATATGGCCTTCAAAATATTCCATGATATGGCCTTTATCTCTCTGACTTCAGGTCTTAACTTTCTAGCTGCAATGGGTCTTTTAGACTTCCATTTAAATTTATGTGAACTGTCTAGATATTTTCACACCTTTTCTGTAAACCTAAAACTTTTCTAAAATAAAAAGTTAAATAATTATATATTTTTAAAGATTTTATTTATTTATTCATGAGAGACACACAGAGAGAGAGAGGTAGAGACAGGCTGAAAGAAGCAGGCTCTCCACAAGGAGCCTGGTGTGGGACTAGATCCCAGATCCCGGGATCACGCCCTGGGCCAAAGGCAGATGTTCAACCACTGAGCCACCCAGGCCTCCCCAGTTCACATATATTTTATACCCATTTCCTCTATCACTCGCATTTAACATCAGTGTGGAATATTTGTCATAATTAATGAGCCAATATTGATAACATTATTATTAAGTTCTATAATAAGATGTTCTCAGTTTTCACTTAATGTACTTTTTTACTCTAGGGTATCATCCCGATATGATACAACTAAATGCTACATTACATTTAGTTGTTACATCCCTTTATGTATCTCCTGACGTGATAATTTCTCAGACTTACATGACCATGATGGGTTTGAGGATTATTGGTAAGGTATATTGAAGGATGTCCCTCAGTTGAAATTTTTCTGATACTTTTGTCATGACTAAACTGAAGTCATGAAATTTAACAGAAAGACCAGAGGGATCTTTTTACAAAAAAAGATAAACATGTAAAACCAAACTGATTTTCTGATAATACTTATGACCAATGCTTTGTATCTTGAAACAACAATATTATTATTATCATCATGTTCAGCAACTGTGTGTGCATATGGGGAAAAAAAAAAGCAAAGCAAAACACAGATAGCATGTGATTCTTATCTCACAATTCATCAACGGTACATGATACCAACACAATTAACCACTATTGATGCTACCATTCATGACTTTACTAAGATCATTTTTGTCAGTTCTCCCCACTGCAATCTTATGCTCCCCCTACTTCCATAATGTATTCTTGGAAAGGAAGTCATAATATGCATCCCACACTGAAGAGATACAGAATTATGCTCTGCTTCCTTGAGTATGGAATATCTACAGAAATTACTTGGGATTCTTTCTAATGGGATATTTGCCTATTCTCATTCATACATTCATAATAGTATAGATTTATGGATATTTAAATTTGAGGTTTTAATTCAAAACCATTTTATCATGTTGCTCATATAGTTCCATCTTTAATGACTCTCCCTTTGACACACCTCATCATTTTATGTTCTTTTGTTTTGGGGGGGAAGTTGTTAGCATTTGTTTGCCTTCTGGCCCCATAAGATGCTCCAGTACTCATTTTTTTGTATTCCCTGCTCCACTCATAGAATCAACAATTTCTCCGTGAAGCCTTTAATACTCTTATTGGAGGATGGAGTATGGTTTGGGGAACCAAGATCTGGGTACTAGGTATGCTCATTGTTACCAAGGTATCATTATTTCTGTGCCTTCTCTACTGGCAGAACAATGCAATCCATGGACATGTTAACTCATGTTTGCACATGTATCAGTACCTATTTCTCTTTGTATCTGTATATAAATACTAGAATAAATGAGTTGATACTATGTATTCAACTCTAGTGCTCTTGGATGTTTCCAATCTTCTTCCCTTGCTTTTCTGTAACCTGCCATCATAGCAGTGAAACTGAGATCACCATACACCTGTCATTAACTTAATTGTACAGTGTACATGTAAAATGTGTCCAGAATTGTTAATCCATATCCCCATGAAAAACAACTTTGCCAACTAAGGTGCTATATCCAGTTCATTTTGCCTTTAGTTCTACCAACTCTATTAATTTCCTTTTTTTTTTTAATTTTTATTTATTTATGATAGAGAGAGAGAGAGAGAGAGAGAGAGGCAGAGACACAGGCAGAGGGAGAAGCAGGCTTCATGCACTGGGACCCCGACGTGGGATTCGATTCTGGGTCCCCAGGATCACGCCCTGGGCCAAAGGCAGGCGCTAAACCGCTACACCACCCAGGGATCCCAACTCTACTCATTTCCAAAGTTACTTAGGTCAGCACCCTTTTATCTCAACACTTTCAGAGAGGTTATTTCATATGTTCTTTAGATATTTTATCACAGTCCACATTGCATCCTGACATCCAACTCCTAAATGATTTCTTAAATTTGCATACATTAAGATCCACTGCTTGTGCTGTAAAGTCATGTGGGTTTTGATTAATGCATTGTGCTATATCTATACTATTATATTCACTTACAGAATACTTTCACCATCCTAAATTTCCCATGTTTTGCCTATTCAATCCATCTTCTCCCCAAATTCCTGTTCCCCATCTCTGCATTCTTGTCTCTGCTAGAATTTCATTTTTGTTTGTTTTGTCTTGATAGTTCATTTCTTTTTATTGCTAAATAGTGTGTCATTGTACGACTGTACCTCAGTTTACTCATTTACAGATTTATGTATTTATTTATTGAAGGATATCTTGATTGTTTCTACTTTGGGGCCATTATGAACAAAGGCTCTGGAAACATTCACATACAGGTTTTGGCTGGAAATACGTTTTCAAATTGATTGAGTAACCTATACTCATTGAGCACTGGATCATACGATAAGACTTGGTTTAGTTTTGCAAGAAATGGCCAAGTAGCCTGCTAAAGTAGCTACACCATTTTTCATTCCCACCAGCTATGAAATTCCTACCATAAATAAATGTTCCTATTAATCCACATCTCCAAAGTATTTGGTATGTCAGTGTTTGAGATTTTAGCTGTTGTCATAGATGTGTTATAATATTTCATCTTGTATTAATTTACATTTTCCTGATAACAAATGTTGCACATCTTGTCACATGCTTATTTAATATCTTTATATCTTCCTTGGTGAGATGTCTATTCGTATTTTTTGCTCATTTTTTAATTGCTGTTTTTTATTGTTGAGTATTGAAACTTTTTTGCATATTTAGATTCTAGTTCTTTATTGGAAATGTGTTTAGCAAAGATATTCTCTTAGCCCGTAGATTGGATTCGGGTGGGGGGGGTGATATTTCAACAGCATTCTTCACATTTTAAGAGTCATCTTAGGGCAGCCCCGGTGGCTCAGCAGGTTGGCGCTGCCTTCAACCCAGGGCAGGATCCTGGAGACCCAGGATGGAGTCCCACGTGGGGCTCCCTGTGTGGAGCCTGTTTCTCCCTCTGCCTGTGTCTCTACGTCTCTGTCTCTAATGAATAAATGAATAAAATCTGCAAAAGAAAAAAAGTCATTTTATTTTTTAAGTCCAACTGCACTATCTTTTTTTTTTATTATTCAAGAATTGTGTTTGGAGTGCCTGGGTGGCTCAGTCAGTTAAGTGTGTGCCTTCAGCTCAGGTCATGATCCCAGAATCCTGGGATCAAGACCTGCATCAGGCTCCCTGAGAGAGCCTGCTTCTCCCTCTCCGTCTGTCTTTCTTTCCCCCACTCTTCCCATCTCTGCTCATGTTCATGCACTCTCTCTCAAGTAAATAAATAAAATCTTAAAAAAAATAATTGTCACTTTTTGTATTGTATCAAAAACAATATGAAAGCCAAAGTCATCTTAATATTTTCCTATGCCTTCTAAAAGTTATATAATTTTGCATTTTATATTTCTATGATATATTTTGTGAAATTTGTAGAAGATGGGGGTGCCTGGATGGTTCAGTTGGTTAAGCTCTGCCATCAACTCAGGTCATGACCTGCAATCCCAGACTGAGCCCCACATAAGGCTTCTTGCTCAGCGAGGAGTTTGCTCCTCTCTCTCTCTCTTTGTCTCTCTCAATCTCTCTCTCTCTGTTCCTCTGCCACTCCCCACTTCTCATTCTCTCTCTCCTCAAATAAATAAATAAATCTATAAAAAAATTATATAAGATGTAAGGTCTGTGCCTAGGTTCACAGTTGTTGTATATAGATATCTAATTTTTCCAGCACCATTTTTGAAAAGACTAGACTTCCTCCACTGAATTGCCTTAGCAGCCTTATAAAATATTAGTTTAAAAAATTAGTTTATAATATTTGTTTTCATTTATCTAGGCTCTCTATTCTGTTCCATTGATCTATGTGTTCACTCTTATGCCAACGCGGAGTCTCTTGTTTATGGTAGCTTTATAGTAAATTTTTAAAATGGATTATGTGAGCCCTCCTACTTGGTTCTTCATCTATAATATTTTGTTGGCTATTCTAAATTCTTTGCCTTTCCATATAAATTTTAAAATTAGTGTTTTGATATTAAAAAATAATTTATTGGGAGCTTAATTGGGATTGCATTGAAATTATAGATAAAGTCAGGAGGAATTGACATCTTAATATTGATAGTGCCAATCTATAAAAATGTAATACCTTTTCATTTATTTAGATCTTCTTGGATTTCTTTTATCAGAGTTTTGTTTCTTTTGTTATGTTTGAGTTTCAGCATAAACTTCCTATTTATATTTTTTTTAGATTTACATCTAAGTAGTTATTCTGTGGGGCTCGGGAACTAGGGCTATTATTACTATAAATGCTATTTTTTTTTTTTTGTATTTCAAATCCCACATATCCACTGTTTTTTTTTTCTTTTTTTCCAATATAAAAACAAAGCAACCTTGAATTCCTCCTGTGAAACAACCTTGCTAACAACACCATTGTCCAAATGTTTTTGATTGTGCACTTCTATCAGGAAAAACTTTTGAGCCTGTACTTTTTATATCTATGTATCTGTTTACTTGTAAAGTTTTTACAATTTTGTTCGACTAATACATTCTTTATTATATAAAACATGCAAAAAATAGATAATTGAAAAGTGTGAAAAAAATCAATTGACCTTAGATGTGAGGGTTTATTTCTAAGTTCTCAAGTTTTATTCTATTGGTTTACATGTCCATTCTTATGCTAATACCACAGCAACTTAACCTGGCTATGCAATTTCTTATCTTTCCCAAGAGTTTATTAATTTTAGTAGGTTCTTTTGTTTTTCTAATATATACATCTGGGATTGTAAATTCCCTTTAAGCACTGCTGCAAGGAGCTTTTCCTGCATCCCAGATATTTTAATAAATGGTATTTTCATTTTAAATTAATTGAAAAATTTTGAAAAAAATTTCTCTTGAGGCTTCTTTTTCACATGGGTATTTCAGAAGTGCGTTGCTAAGTTCCAAATATTTGGGAATTATCATGACTGTTTTTCAGCTAACTGATTTGTAGTTTAATTCTATTGTGGTCTAAGAAATTTTATATATTTATAAAAATACATATAAAATATATATATAATGTCCTAGAAAAGATTTATCTTGGTTAATATTTTTTATCTTAGTTAATATTTTACATTAGCCTGAAAGTATTGCATATTCTACTATTGTTAAATGTAGTATTCTATAAATGTTAATTAGATAAAGTTGATTGATAGAGTTGTTAAGGACATCTATATTCTTACTGATTTCTGTCTGATTTATCAATTACTAACAAAGAGTTGAAGTTCCCAATAATGATAGTGGATTTGATGATTTCTCCTTTATTTTTTATCAGTTTTGCCTCATAATTTTGACGCTCTTTTGTTAAGATGCATTCACATTTAAGGTTATTATGTCTTCTTGGAAAATTAACCCTTTCATCATTAGGTAGTCAGTCCCTTTATTTCCAAGAATGTTCCTTGTTCTGAAGTCTGAAATTAGTATAGCTACTCTGGCTTTCTTTGATTAGTATTATTGTGGTATATCTTTCTTTATCCCTTTACTTTTAACCTGGGTCTTTATATTTCAAGTGGGTTTTTTGAGCCTAACATATTTTTTTTAAGCTAATCTGACAATATCTTCATTTTCATTGGTGTATTTAGATCATTCATGTGAATCATGATTAACTTGTCTGAATACATATTTAACATGTTTTTTATTGGTTTCTAATCATTTATTTGTTCTTTGGTTCTTTTTTCCATTCATTTTCAGCCTTCTTTGGCTTTGGTTCAACATTTTATATCATTCAATCTTCTACTATAAGAGATACAGAGTATTTCTTCATACATTATACTTCTTTGTAAAATGTTTTTACTTTTTCGCAAAATGTTTTTAGTGTATGCTTGAATAGTGCTTGAATACAGATTAAAATATAGAACATCACTGCATTAATTTAAATAATTGTGTTTTCTTTATGTTAAAATTGAACTTAAGGTCATGGATTCCAAAAAAACACAATTCTGCAAGACTAGAAAGATAAACCAGGAATTTGAAGACCTGGAAATAGACTATGAACTCAAAATTTGATGCCAAGTTGTGTGGTAAATTTAGTTTAGACAGCATGAGAAGTATTTTTTTCCCTTATTGATTCACCTACCCTTTCCTTTCTTTAGCCCTCAATATTAACTTTCTTGACCTAAACTGAATGTCTGTAATTCTTAAATCTTTACAAAATAATTGTAATGAGGAGACTTGATCTATATTTGGTACATGAGTGGGCTGGTCAAACCAGAAGTGCAGCATCCTCATTTTCTAAAACTTCAGTGTTTTTACTGATAAAACATAATGAGTTATAAAAAGGACACAGGACATATGCTCTTATGTCTCAGAATTGTATTGGTAACATTTTTTAAAATTTGAGCTCTGAGGAGAATTTAAATATGTCTGTTTAGATTTATGCCTATATTCTGAGTGAGCACAGACACACACAAAAGTATAACAAAACAAAAAACAAATCTCCTTGGGATCCCTGGGTGGCGCAGCGGTTTGGCGCCTGCCTTTGGCCCAGGGCGCGATCCTGGAGACCTGGGATCGAATCCCACGTCGGGCTCCCGGTGCATGGAGCCTGCTTCTCCCTCTGGCTGTGTCTCTGCCTGTGTCTCTGGCTCTGTCTCTCCTTCTATCTCTCAAGAATAAATAAATAAAATCTTTAAAAAAAAAAAAAACAAATCTCCTTGAATAATGCTCACTCTACATATGTGTGTATGTTTGTGCAAATGTGTGTGTGTTGTGGAGTAGAAGTATGTGTAAAGAAATAGGGTTGGTCTTGATGAAGGAGAAATTGGATATATAATTGACTCTTTTGGCTTTTTTTTTTTTGTATATTTTTTAATTGGAGTTCAATTTGCCAACATATACTATAACACCCAGTGCTCATCCCGTCAAGTGTCCCTCTCAGTGCCCATCACCCAGTCACTCTTAAACAACACAAAGGTTTGGGCACCAACTCCCTGTACAGTTGAAAATCTGGGAATAGCTTTTGACTCTTCCCAGAACTTAACTGCTCTCGGCTGGGAGACTTACCCACAATGTAAACAATTGATCAACACATATTCTGTATGTCATATGTATTATATATTGTATTCTTACAGTAAAGTAGTTAAAGAGAAACTGTTAGTAAGAAAATCATAAGGAATAGAAAATACATTTATAGTATTGTGCTGTATTTACTGAAAACAAATCCACATATAAGTGGATCCATGCAACTCAAAAGCATGTTGTTCACAGGCCAACTTTATAGAATTCAAAAATATCAAGGTTATGTTAATCACAATTTCCTCCTTCATAATCATCCCTCAACCCCAAATATCACAAACCCACAGGACTTTTACTCTGGATTCTAAATGTACTTAAGAATATTACCCCCAATGAAATAGGATTGCTCTCTAGCCTCAGCTTCCAAATAGATAAGATGGACTAGGGGCAGTTTACACTTCAGTTATGAAGGTTTCTTTTCTATGATTCCTTGAGTGCTTTATATAAGTCTATAATATGGAAAATATTTCTTCTAAATACATATTGATCCTCAAGCTAAACTTTGGGTTTAAATATACCTCTACATACCTTTTATGTGAAAATATTATCAAGTAAAAGGTATGGAAAAATGAGGTGGAAAGTATATTGATTGAAATATATTAAAAAAGAGAGAAATATATTTTACAAACTTCAAAAAATACATCCTAGATTTTAATTGCATATCTTCTGATTTTATTGACTACATCATTTTTAAGAACTAAATATCATTTTTGGTTAAATCATTAAGAGAGACAGATCATTAGGAGAAAATCAGAAAATATTTGAAGGTATAAAAACTGAAAGTACTTTTATAGAGTATTTTTATATGTATAATTTGTATGTATTGGTGAATCTATATATACATATGTACCATATATTCACATATATATTCATCTATGTGTATATGCATGAATATATTAATATACTTATACATTATATACATATATTATGAAATATTTATATATACATATGCTATGAAATAGATATTACAAAAACTGAATCATATTGTTTTCCACTGGTTTCTTCACTGATATTATGAATACTTTTCTATGACTATAACTATAGGCTCTACATCATGATTTCTAAGGGCTACATGGTATTTTGCTAAGTGAACATGCTGTTTCTTTATACATAATCTCCTGTTGTTGGGCATTTAGCTTTTAGACAATTGTATCTTATTAAAAAAAACCCTCTGTGGTAAATGTTTTAGTAATTGTATATTCTGTAGCCATATAATTATTTCTGTAGCATAGACTATAAGATAATTTTTGGATCTCATGGTATGTTCATTTTTAATATTTAAAGACTGTACTCAATATTTTTCAATTTTAATTGCATTCAATTTATTGTGCAAATATACATTTGTTAAAAATTGTTGTATGTGTTTAAGTTTCTATTTAAATTCTAGAAAAATTGTTAGATTTAATTTTTTTTCAATTTGAATAGAATCTCAACCTAATTTGAACATAAATGTCTATTTTATGGAAAATAATAAAATATAGAGTACTGGTTTTTAAAAAATATGCAAATATTCAAAATCCCAAAAAGCATTTATAAAATATATTTGACCTTATATCAAGTTATAAATAGTGACATTCCATAGGGCCTTTCAACACTGCATATGCAACAACAGTGTCACTTTGGGTTGTGGTTGCTGAATCGTTCTCTACACTCACTAGCTCAGTGGTTTTCCATCTCACAGCCTGGCAGCAAAGCTTATCAATCTTGGGTTCTCAATAAAGTTATAGATTGCTAACTCCCATAGGTCTTCTGGATTATTCTAAAACCCAAAAATATTAAGTCTGGAAATGCCAATCTATAATATTTACACATGTTTTGTTTCTCTTTAACTTACTATACTTTATATGGCCAGGTATATTCTTGTTCTCATTAAATCATCATTTAAGTATTAAAAAAATTACTATTTCAAATTCAGAATAATTATTTTTAGTAGATATAAATGCAAAGGTGCTCAAATTGCTAAGAAAAAAGTTACATTTGAGATAAAGACTTGAAGAATCTTGCAGTACCTGGAAATATGGAATATTAAAAATTTATTATAAAAAAACTTTTCTGACATCAAGGACTTTTAATAAGTAATAACATCTTTCCTAATTGAATTCCTTTCTAAAACTTCACCATCTTGAAACATAAAAAACAGGACTACATTTTATAAAGGTTACATTTGTTTTCACATCTGGAAAAGAATTAAATCAATAGGCATATTTGGAAGAACAAAAATTGGATAGAATATTCCACTGGGTGAAGAAAAAGGAGATACCGCAAGGTAAAAGTAGATGTTAACAGACTAATGATCATTTTTTAATAACAGAGGGACCTTTCTGTGGAAAAAAAAAAAAAGCCAATATATTTTTTTTCATTGCTGTCTTCTCTTTCAGCTAACCTTTGAATGAGAGAAACTTCTGCTGATGTCAAATGACCACAAGGATATTAACAACTGGACTTGGAGCCTGTCGGCCGCTGTTGGGTATGTCTCCTTTACCAAGCTGGCTTTCTTCACTACTGCCACTGACCTTGCAAACAGCTCCGACAAAGGTCGGAATGGATTCATTGATCAGCTAGACCAAGCATATGACAGTCTGTGCCTTAATTGAATCCCAAAAGGGGGCAGACTGGGTTTTTATTACAGAGGCCAGCCGATAGCACTCATTAAAAGCTCCACAGACTGTGTGGTTTACTAATTAGTTTATTATACAGACACCTTGACGATGGGCAAAGTTGTCATTTTGCCCTTTATCGCACAGGGGATGTTGTTAAAAGTTTAATCAGCTAACACTGACCAAGTTAGCTTGGCAGGCTGTGGATGGTCATTACTGAGGTCACCCCTGCTGTAGCAATTCTGACAGGGTCACAGCATGAACTTACAATAAAGAGAGTGTTACATAAGGTAAGAGCACACCTGAAAGGGACCCCAGAAAAGAGATGTGCTCTGCGGGGAGTAGGAAACAGATGGGCTGTTAGGACAAGTGAATCCTTTTAAAGTTTATCTTTGCCTGCCCTGTTTAACATATGCTTTCTGAAAAGATGGGGGCATACAACAATCACTTTGATATGTTCATCAGAATAAGATTGGTAACAGGTTTTTGGACCAAATATAGGGGTACCTGACTAAAAATTATTTCCCTGTGTTTTATTTAAGCTTTACATAGTTCCAGGCAGGCAAGGGAAATATTTTATACTGTTTAAACTTGCCCTACTTGTACCAGAAAACATTTAAAAAGCCCTATTATAGACTATTATTATTATTATTTAGACTATTATTATTATTATTATTATTACTATGAAAATCATTTTGAGTACTGCCCAATTGTATAAGAAGATTCTCAAATTTAACACATTTGTCTCATTTCTTCAGAGGTTCTAATTTTTCAAATGGGTTAATTTCTAAAATGTTTAACATTTAAGGAAATTTTCTTTTCATGTCTAAGCAGTATTATACAGTGAGTGAAGTATGCATGAATCCACTTTATGCATTTGCTAAAGACTCCATAGACGAATATAATATATGTCTGGATAAAAACTTATTGATAAATTCAAAATATAGGCAATGTATGAATAAATGTATAAAATGTCCAGTTTTGACTGCCATAATGATCCTATTCTGTGTTCTCAGTAGACTTGGTCATGAAGTCAGTCAAATTCAATTGTTAAGGTAACCCCTGTAACATTTTCAAACCACAATTTTGACTTTCTGTATATAACCTTAGTGGGATAGTACTTTATAAAGTCGCTATTTATGCATTTTAATATTGAATTTCGGTCCTATAGATGATCTACCTGATGCAGATAACCAGTTTAGAAAGTAGTATTTGCATGTTCTCTGCCTTGTCCGAGTATAGTCAAATCTAGAGATCTATGTGAACCTGAATCTTAGACCCAATTTATACAATATACAAATTGTGCTGATCCAGACCTGAGCCTTTAAAATTGAAGCTTTTGCCAGCATATAATCATATTTTTTCAGCATCAGTAATCATATCTGCAACATTATCTGAAGGCTTTGTGATAGTAAATCCATATTGGCAAAACAAGATAAGAATGTGTTCAAACTACACATTTATTTTTGATACAACAAACTTTTATTTTGACTATGTCATGAGAAATAATGGGCAACACTGAAAGACATCTACCCTGGAGATTAAAATATAATTTAATAGATGTGGGATCACATTGAAGGAGGCTTTATGAAGAGAAATGAAGAGATATTCAGTATTGCATTCAAACTGCAGAAGGAATTTTAGTAAGCATTGCATATTATCCAAATTGGAATTGATCCAGGAATCTAGGTCTAGCATTCAGGCTAACTGTAGGGTTTGTAAAAAGGAGGCATCTTCAGGGGTTCACGTTTCTTGGTAGTCCTGAGGAAGCTTCCCACAGAGACAGATTGCTCTGTCAAGCCCACACAGGCAAATGCTTCATCATTAACTCACTTTGGCACAAAAAATAAACTGTTTTAACAGTGGAATTAAATGAATACTGCTATGGTGTATGTTTTTCCCCACAGGTCATGAAAGAAATTGAAAAACTTTTGGTAAGAAATCTGAAACCTCATCTTTTCAAGCATCTCAATAGTAGCATGTTAGATTCAAATACTTCTAAGACTTTGTGCTATATAAAAGTTTGATAAATTTAACTATTAAAGGTAAAAGCTTTTGTACATCATAAGAAAACTTAAAGATTGTGAAAAGTCACATTAGGGACCATAAAAAGATATTTGCAGTACACAAAAACTTATGAAGACTCAGTATCAATAATATATAAAAAATGCCTATAAGTCATCAGGGTAAGGAAAAATACAAGTGGAAGAATAAACAGAAGACAGTGAAAATACATTTGATAGAAACAGGAAGACATGAGACCAAATAAATACATACACACATATGTATCCATATATATGTTATTGTATCTGTATGTTCATTTACACATACCCACACACTATATGTAAAATTGTATGTTTGTGTGTGTGTGTGTATATATATATATACACACACACATTACATGTATAAAATATGTTCAGACTTATTTGTAATCAAGAAAATACAAATGAAGATAATAATGACATGCAACATTTTATGTACATTTTGATTGGCAAAAAATTTAAATTCTGATAATACCAAAGGTAAAAGACAATATAGGTAAATACAGGAATGCCTGAGTGGCTCAGTGGTTGAGTGTCTACCTTTGGCTCACGTCGTGATACCAGGATCCAGGATCGAGTCCCACATCAGGCTCCTGTGGAGAGCCTACTTCTCCCTCTGCCTATGTCTCTGCCTCTCTCTCTCTCTCTCTCTCTCTCTGTTTCTCATAAATAAATAAATCTTTTAAAAATATATAGATAAGGACAGTCTTATATATTAATAATACTTTTGAAAATGGCTTGGCATTACATAGAATTGAACATTCACATTCAATTCAACCCAGTAATCATGCTCTTAGGTACAAATCCCATGGAACTTATGGCATGAGTGTTTTAGGGGATGTGCAGAAGTTGTTCACATCCCGAATTGGTACATCCATGGGCATTTACTTATTAAATTATCAATCAATTAATCAATACACAGATACACAAATAAGACTACATATAGCTAATGTTGGAGATGTGAGAGGAAATAATTTTGTTTGACATGTATATCTGTAGAACAATAAAAAATGAAGAAAGAAGACTAAGATAAAAAAAATATGCACAAGCCCACAATGAAGAAGAAATTTTGATTGAGATCATGAAGAGACAGGTGTTGGAGTTTCCTGGATGGAGATAAAGAGGGTTGATCTTGGTAACCTAGGCAGTTGGTTTTTACTTCCATTCAGAGACAGATGATAAATCCTTGGGCCCAGTTGAGACAAGGATTTAGAATGAATACTGCTGTATAAATCTATTACTGTCAAAGTGCTATGCCATCTGTGAAAGGATGAACCGATAGCTCAAAGAGATGTTAAAGAGAAGTCTAAGCCAGAATTCTGGGTGAGAAAAGAAAATGTTTTTCCTGAAAAGCTTAACCACAATCTTGATTCTCAAGATAGTTTGGAGTCTTCATTATCTGCATATTCTGGAAATCCTTATGTCAAAAATAAACCTTATTTAAAAAGGAATAAATATTTCATCATGATTGAAAGACTTTTGACACTGCACAGCATATAAAGTGATTAAAATCACAACTTGAGCCTAGGTAATAGGATAACTTTTTAAAATATGTAACTATGGGGGCACCTGGGCAGCTTAGTCAGGTAGGCATCTGCCTTTGGCTCAGGTCATGATCCCAGAGTCCTCCAGCATTGGGCTCCTTGCTAAGTGGGGAGCCTGCTTCTCCCTCTCCCTCTGCCACTAATCCCTGATCGTGCTCTTGCTCTCTCTTGCTCTGTCAAATAAATAAATAAATTCTTTAAAAAATAATAAATAAATTTGTAGCTATGATTGAAGCAAAAAGAAACATTTAAAAATTTATACAAACTTTAACTAAAAGACAAGATAAAACAAAATCAACATGGAGAGACAAAAAATAGCTAAAACTATTGAAATTAATAATATCAAAACTATGATTACTTAAAAAATTAAATATCAATATATATTAAAATGCAACATAAAAATGAACTGATATAGCTAAAGAAAAAATTAGTAAATTGGAATATGAGTGAATAGATTAAATAGACCATAAAATAAGGGATATAGAAATGACATCAAGAAATATTAGTAGAAAAAGGAGGTCCATCAGACACTAAATTGTAGTTCCAAAAAATTAAAATGAGATCATGCATTATTTTAAGTAATAATAGATGCCAAAGGATCAATTATTAAACTGAAAATATAAACAGAATTCTAGAAAGAAAAGAGACCAAATATTTTGTTTATTCAGATGTTTTTAATTTTTTGACGTTTATAGTAATGAAACACATTTTAAAAACAAAAACTTTTGAGGTTTCTAAGCCTCACAAGCAGACCTAACATGTTATATTTTCTTTGTCTAATGTTTATCTGCCACATGGAATGCTCGTAAGAGCTGACATTTTTGTGTCTTGTTCACTTTTGTCCTTTTTATTCTTAAAAGAACATAATACAAAGTAGACAATAGATATTTCAATAATGAATGAAAGAAGGCAAACTAATATTGAAAAAATGGAAATATAGAAGTAAGCTGAGAACTGTATGCCTAACTAATTTTCATCTTAGGGAAAGCAAAATAATGCTATTTTCAGCTAAATAGAGATTGAATCTTACTCATTTTTTTTTCAGAAAATTTTTGTTGAATACATTTTTGGAAGAAATAAATTATGTAATAGAAACAATGTGAGCAACTAGTTGGTTAACTTAAAAAACATTTAGGTAAATCTACATCATAGATTATATAAAGTAATATTAATAATTGGTTTACAAAAACAAAGTAGAACTGAATTAGTAGCACTGATATACATCAGGAAGTAATTATGAGGGATGAAAAAAGTTCTAAACTTCTTGCCTTTTTCAGGATAATTTTAAAGATTGTGCCTCACATTAGACATTATTAAGTAAATGAACATATCACACAGTTAAATATAATTGATAAAATAACAGAATTAGAATGTATAGCTTCTACACAAAAAGGAGGGACACCTACATGGCTCAGGTGGTTAAGCATCTGTCTTCAGCTCAGGCTCAGGTCATGATCTTGGGGTTCTGGGATGGAGCCCTGCATCAGGCTCTCTGCTTAGCAGAAAGTCTGCTTCTCACTCTCCTTCTGTCCCTACCTCCTGTTTGTGCTCTCTTTCTCAAATTAATAAATAAAATACTTTTTAAAAGATAAAAAGGAGGGGAAGATGGTAAGTAAAATGTAATCATTCCAACAGAAAACAACTAAAGAAGAAATAAAACAGTGCAAAGTAGAAAGCACCTAATAAGCCACTTAAAACAAGTCCACTTACACTAGTCATCAATCTAAATAAAAATAAACTAATTTATAATTCAAAACTAAAGTAAATAAACCAGTGAAGTAAGAAAATCCAAATCGTAGTTCCCCAAAAGAAACATCAAAAACAATCAGAAACTAATTGAACTTGTAGGAATTTCACAACAATCAAAGGTTTATAGAGAACTAGTAAATGCTCAGTCAAGAAAATGCCACATTCCAATGGCAGGAAATTTCACCGAGTGTGTAACTCATTGTTACTCACACTCTTTCCGCAATGGATGGAGCTTTAAAGGAGTAGAGTTTTTGCATGTAATCTGGCCAATCTAATTTAAAATAATTATTAAAGGAAGCTCTTCAAGGAGAAAGATGATACCAGATGAATATTTGGATCTACAAAATGAATGAAAAACCCCTAAAAATGTTGATATTGAGTAAATATAGTATACAATAATTGTCTTGTAGAGTCAGATGTTGATATCTAAGAAGAGTGATAATGACATCTGATTAGAAGGACTAATGGTTAGTGGAGATGTTGGGACCTCAGTGGAATTATCAAAGCATTCATATAGTTGGGTGATCTAGCATGGGCAGCCAGAACTTGAGTGAATGTTAGAATGTTCACAGTTGATGGACATTAATGTAGTTGCATCAGTGTATCCCTGCACAGGTGTCTAAGTCTGAACAGGAAAAAGATATCATCCATTCTATACAAAATAGTCTGCCAAAAAATATTGGAGCCCAAGTGTGATTGGGATGAGAATCACACAGGATGGGAATCAGTGTGGGAAATCCAAGCCAAGAAGTGAGGGCTCCTACATAGAAATGCTATCTGATGTGTGTTGAAGGGCTGATTAGAATGAAAAGGATGTATTGAACATTCTTTCTACATAATTTACAAAATGCGTTTAATAATATCTCATTTAATCCTCCTAACAACCTAAGGTAGGCAGAAATTCCTAGTCTGAGATATGAAAATTGAAGGTTAGCAAGCAAGTCAATTTGATTTATCCTTCTATTAATTTAACCTGCTGAGAGTTTTCTTTTTTTAATATGACCTCATAGCATTTGTCACAAGTGTCTTTATACAAAAATTGGATAAAATCAGTTTAGTCCAATACATCTTAAAACACTTGGGTTCATTTATTTTGAATGAATTGTCTAACAAAAGGACTTAAAGAAAGTTTAGAAAGATGAGACTAATAATTTGGAATCCCAATTAAATGTGAGTGGAAAGATCACATCCTAATATCTTAGAAGAAATCTAAAAGAAAGTTATAAAATGATGATAAAGAGAGAATTGGGTATCAAGAAAGAGGAAATGCTCAGTGGTGTAAAATATTCCCTCTAAAAATTCAATAGAAGAGAAACGTGAACTACAAATGTATATATGATTTAAGATGATGCAAGGAAGACAGGTGATGTTCATATAGCAGTATCCATATGGAGTATATACACAAGTTTGGTTTATATTCACTTTATAAAGGCATAATTTGTGTTCAGTTACCTGCACCCACTTAAAGTATATATTTCAAGGTGTTTTGACAAATGTATATAACATCTGCGCATCAAGGATATTGAAATTAATAAATAAAATGAGAGCCCTTTACTCTTGACAATCAAAACTTGGTGAAAGCCTCTGAGAAATAAATCAGGGAAGTTTGAGAATAAGTTAGGCTATAACCCCAAGAGTGTCTTGTAGAACTCTTCTTTGTAGTGCATACTTGTGATATATAGCTTAATAGAAAGAGTCCTCAAAATGATATCTGTTGTATTGTTGCAAAGCTTCTTAATTTCAACCTTGCATGAATTAAACATTTTTGATACATGTCAGTGATCAAATAAATTCAATTTATTTAGAAATATCATGAATATTGATCTTTTGGTCTACTAAATTTGGGGAGCACAATTTTTCTTTACATCCTAAAAACTGTCTTAAAGATAAGTCCATGTAACTATCAGCTATGGACATAGAAGGAACACTTAATTAAATCAGGGAATCTATGTATTAATTTACAAAAGTAAAACACTACTGTTTCTTCTATCTCCAGTAGGAGAGAAAAAAATTGTCCTTATCCTTCTTAGGATCCCTTACTGGGTCTGAAAATTAAACTGAAAGAGACAGATTAGTAAAAGAAAAGCACACAAATTTTATTAAATGTGTACATGTACATGGGAACCTTCATAAGAGAATGAAGACTAGAGGAAGGACCAGAGTAGGAAGCTTTTACACTTTTTAAACAAAGAAAAATACATTTGTGAGGGATTGGCAAGACAAAGGGTTTAGACTACAGGACATAAATGGTGGAAAACTAGGAAAATAAGGTTTAATGTAATGAGATTTGTTTGTACAGAGGGAAAGGGAGAGTACCTTTTACATAGTAATGTTAGGACTACTTTCAGGGAAAAAAGCAAGGGGGTAGAGGTCAGATAGTGTGACCTTTCTGATTCTGCCAATTTAAGAAATTCCTTCAGCTTAAAATATTTAAGACACTAAGTTGCTATGTTTGGGAGTAGCATGTCCTGAAGTGGCTCAGAGAACACAAGAAAACAGTTTACTTACTAGATTAGCAGTTTATTATAAAAAGATAAAATTTAAGAACAGCCAGGTGGAAGAAATGCAGAAGTCAAGGTATAAGGGAAGGAAGGGAAATGTGCAGAGCTCCCAAGCCATCTTCAGGCATGCCAGCACCTTCATACCTTCACCAGACTGGAAGCTCTCAGAACCCTATACTTTAGGGATTTTTTTATGGAACTCTAATTATATGATCACAGTTGATTAAATGATCGACCATTGATTAATTCAACCTCTAGCCCCCATCTCCTCCCCACTGGTTAGGGGGTAAGACTCCAACTCTCTAATCACATGATTGATTTTTCTAATAACCAGCCTCTATCCCATTGGTTATCTAGGGACTCCCCAAAAACCATCCCATTAACATAAACTCAGGTGTGGTTGAAAGGGGCTTGCTAAGAAAAACAAAGGCACTCCTTTCACTTTTATAGTTCTGGAGCTATTTTAGGAATGGAGGACAAAAGACCAAACATTGTAATAAAAGACGCTCCTATCACTCTTGTTATTGAGGAAATGATAAGAGTTTTCAGAGCTCTGTACTAGGAGCAGTGACAAAGACCAAATATATACATTTTTATCATCAATATCAATATCATATTTCCCCTGCTTTTCTCAATATTTTTAAAAGATTTATTTATTTATTCATGAGAGGCACAGAGAGAGAAAGAGGCTGAGACATAGGCAGAGGGAGAAGCAGGATCCATGCAGAGAGCCCGATGCAGGACTCAATCCCTGATCCCAGGATCACAACCTGAGCCGAAGGCAGACGCTCAACTGTTGAGCCACCCAGGAGCCCCCTGCTTTTCTATTTCATACTAACTTCTCAATTTCTACTTCTTAATATGTTAAGCAGGTACCAAGATAATTCTACTTTTTCTATATTTTTATTATAACAGTGAGATAAACAAAGATTTAAGTATTTTGATTAATATTTATCTCTAACTATACTATACATGTTAAATATTATAAAATATTTATTGTAATAGTGTATTATTATAATAGTGTGATTAATAAGAAAAATATATTTGGTATTTCACTCTACTCCTAGCACAGCGCTCTTAAAACCCTTGAGATCTCCTAATTGATGGAAAGGAAAAAGGTATCGTTCATTATGTTATTGAAGTGACCCAAAAATCACCTAAAGAAGGGAGACTGGTGGCCGTGGAGTCACCATGTAATTAGAGGGTTAGAACTTTCACTCCCACCTTCCCCCAACACAAACACCTCTGAGAAGGGAAAAGGTGCTAGAAATTAAGTTCAATTCCTTAAGGCCAATAATTTAATTAATCATGACAATGTAATGAAGCCTCCATAATAACCGAAAAGGACAGGGTTCAAAAAGCATCTGGGTTGGTGAATACATGGAGATTTGGGGAGAGTGTGCACTCAGACAACATGGAAGCTCCTTGATCTTTCCCCATGGCTTGTCTGAAGCTTCTCTTCCATCCTCTCTTCCTGAGTTATATATCTTTGTAATAAACTGATAATCTAGCAAGTAGAATGTTTCTCTGAGTTTTGTTAAACCCAAGGAAGGGATTGTTGAAACCTCCATCCATAGTTGTTCAATTAGAGGCCCAGATGTCAACTGAAATGTTGGGGGGCAGGGGTATAGATGTGTGGAGGGGTAGAATTGAGACCTTAACCCCGGGGATTTGGTGCTATCTCCAGGTAGATAGTATCAGAATAGGTGAACAGTAGGATACTTAGCTGATGTCAGAGTACTTGTTGGTGAGGGGAAACAACCCGGGTGCACACATTAGAATTGGGGATGCAGAATCTTTTAGTTATATATGTCTATGCTTATAAGTATTTATTATATTATATATAGATATACAACACATTCTATTATATATTTTATTTTCATAAATTATATTTAAATCAGTTTACATATAAAATTAATATTTATTTTATAATATTTTCATGCTTATGAATTTGTATAGTATGTCATTTATATTTTATAATGTATCTGCACAGTAGGTCTTTTATAATGTTCTAATCAAATAATATGTATATATCAGTAAATATATATATTTTTGAGGTTCCACCATTTCTTATAATAGATTTTGTGTATTATAGCTTTATTCTTCCCTTTGTGCCACCCATTTTAAGCATAAAAAAGTAGTTATCATTTAACTCATTACTTTATAGCGTTGAATTAACTATAATTAGTTCATTAATAGCTTTATATAACAGACAATTCAAGTAAAACTGTTCTGTTCTTTGAGGGAAAAGCTCTGAAATTGAGTATTACAAGAAATATTAGCAAAGATAAATATTTTATTTTAACTGAGAAGTTAATCAGTTTTTACTGAAGTGCTACTAAATAAGTGAATCTTAAAAAAATAGAGTTATAAAATTGAAAACATAGGCAAAAATTAATTGGAGAAACATTGCACATACGTACAAAAATACAGAAAATTTTCTAACTTGAAAATATTAGACAAAATATTTGCTTCAAATATCTTCTCTTCAAATTCTAAGAGTGTCTCCTAATACATTATTGATAGTAACATGGCAGGTGGGTAGAGAAAATAAAGCAAGATTCTGTAGTTTATCAACATCCATAAAAGGAATCTAGTTAGAAATTGTGATTGAAGCAACATAATGCCTAATAATAATCTCAACAAAAAGCAAAAAGTACACAAATTGAACACATGTCTATGACCTTTAGGATCCTGGATAGTATGTATTAGCACAATGGCAAAGGTGGAAACAACCTGCCACACCCAAGAATGACAGTTAATATTGATGATAACTGTTATAAAAATAGGAGCAAAAAATTTCTTCAAGGGAATCAAAATACATCCCAGTCACTGCACAAAGAAATACAAATAACAATAAACGAAGTTGAGGTACCACTTTACAAGTTATCAAAAAAATGAAAATGAAATAAAATTTTGCTCAAATATTTTAAAAATTTACAAAATCTAATATTCATAAAAATGGTGAAATTCTTAATCTAATTGATTACTAGTTTGAGTATAGAACTAAAAGATCTCTTTTCTCTTTTGAAGGCATTTTGTCAATATTTATTAAAGGTATTAAATTTGAGTGGATTTTTAACTGATTAACTTCTCATTTAATTAAATTTTTAAAGAGATCAATTTGACAAATGAACAACTATGTATGTAAAAGATATTTATGGTGTTGTTTATCATACCAAAAATTGAAATTATCTTAATATTTAGGTAGTATTAACTAAAATGTCAAAGATATTCATTAATTAAGTACTTTCTGGTATACCCATAATATGGATTATGATGTAGCCACTGGGTGAAAAAAAAGAATTAAGAGAAATGTATAGCTTAGATGTTGTTTGCATAATATCTTAAATGAAAAATGGATGCAAACATGAATTATATAATTTTCTAAAACCTTGAATTGCTTTTTTAAGTCTTCCTCAGAAGCATTTTGTTTAACACATAAGTAAACACTTTAAACCTCACATATATGAATGTGAGGAAATGGTACCATTGAATGTTTCATATAGAACATTTTGATCCTCAACTAACCACATTTACAACAAATTTTTATTCTAGGGTCTATATTTCTCTAAAGTTACAGGTCAATGAACACTTTGAAAGCCTCTTTCATTTATATGAAATAAATATGATTATGGATCACATGAGTTAATGCTAAAAATGAGTGGTTTTTTTTTGATAAGGCATACAAGGGAAATCACTTCTGCTGAATTTATAAATCCTTTTATTTTAGGCACCTGCCACTTTGTCTATGCCCTCTGTGTCTACAGAGACAATGAGGGAGGTGTCCTGCAAATATCTTACTGAACTGTGATGTTTTGACATCTAACAATCTAATTTGAGTTGGCCCTGTAGGTATTTACATGAGAATATTTACAGTCAAAACCAACTACTGCAGGAAATGGTCTGGATGACTCAGTAGGTGGGCATTCATCCATCTGGCTTAGAAATAAAACCATCCCCTGAGCTGGCCTTTATGAACACAAAGTCTAGCTAACTATAGTACTTCTACAGTTATAAAAGAAATATTAATGATATAACTTTTTATTGTGCCTATTTACAAATAATTTAAAGCTTCAGAAACTATATAAAGCTGAAATACAGTACTATAGAAAATAAAAGTAGGGCAACCTAGGTGGCTCAGTGGTTTATCACCTGCCGTCAGCCCAGGGCATGATCCTGGAGACCCGGGATCGAGTCCCACCTTGGGCTCCCTGCATGGAGCCTGCTTCTCCCTCTACCCTCTCTCTCTCTGTCCCTCATGAGTAAATGATTAAAATCTTTTTAAAAAATAAAGGTAAACTAATTTTCATCTTTATTGATATATGTTTAATGATTAAATCGGCATGTTTTTAAATTCATTACTTTCAACCAAGTTAGTCCTACTTTATTTTGTTATATTAATATTTATTTTTCTTGTTTTAAAAGAAATAATTTCTTCTTCTGTGCTTTAGCTGTGCCTTTTATTATCACACTTATTATCACACATTGTTGACACTAGAGTTTAACCTTCTTAAAGATAGGGATTGTCTTTTTCACAGGTCTGATGTAGTGTCAGTCACCATATGTTTCCAGATTCATGGCTTTCATTATGTGTGTATGGAATCAAATACATCTGGTAATGAATATAAATACTGAAAGTCATATGAAGCATCAGTCAATGATTCAATATAAAAACAAGAGATTAACCATAAAAAGATACCCTTGCTCTTACAAAGATATGCTACTTCAATGAAATTTGGATATTACTCTTTGGAAGTTAAGAGTTTCAATTATTTTGGAATTATACACAAGTAATAGAAGCCAAAGAGGTAAAAGTTCTTTATATGTGGTTTCATTTGCAGTGATCTTTGAAAGTGACAGAGATAACTTAGTTCTACCTTATCAAAATAAAAATGTTAAATTGGACTGAAACCAACAAAGAACAAGTTTTTCGAAGACTGATTTTTTTTTAGTGATTTGTTATTTTTAAAAGAGAGTAATTCAGAATTACAAATGTCCAGATACTTTATAAGAATCACATTTAGAAACTAATTTTATTGTTAATTAACTTTATAAGAAACTGTAAAACGTTCATTTGCCATATAATCCAATAATCACACTTTGGGATGTTAATCTTGGAGAGATGAAACTTTATGCTTACTCAAAAACCTGTACATAAATATTCACAGGAATTTGTTTGTAGTAGCCCAAACTGGAAATGATCAAACACCTTCTGATGGGAAAATGGATAAACAAACTACCGGTATATCCATACAATGAAATAGTACTCAGTAAAAAGTAAATAGTACTCAGTACTATTTCATTGTATGGATATACTGTAGTAAAAAGGGGAGCAGACTATTTGATACAAACATCAACTTGGAATAATCTGACAACTTGTGTTAAAAATGCCAATCCGAAAGTATTATGTACGGTATAACTTTATTTGATATTTTCAAAATGAATTTTTTTTTTCAAAATGAAAATATTATAGTGATAGCAGATCAGTGCCAGGGTCTAGGATCAGAAGAGTGTGACTTCACGAGGATAATATCAGAGAATATGTTTCTGGTGATGGGAAAATCCTACACTCTGATTTCTGTGGTAGTTGTATAAACCTATTATAGTGTGATAAAGTTTCGTGGGACTATACATTAACAGAGAGAGTATATAAAAATTGTGAAATATGGCTCCACTTCTCATGGCAGGGTCTGAGGAAGAAGGCAGCAGGCACCATGTCTGGCCACAAAGGCGGCAAGAAGCCCTGAAGCAGCCCAAGAGGTAAGTCAAGGAGATGGATGAGGAAGGGGCATTCAAGCTGAAACATAAAGAAAAGCAGAAAAAAACTTGAGCAGCTAAAAGTGAAGACTGTGGGGAAGGGCCCCCTGGGCCTAGGTGGAATTAAGAAACTAGCCAAAAGATACTGTTTCTCCTGCCTGATGCAATGGTGAATCTTAATTCCATTTCTGTTTAAACATCTGGATTCCGTGCCATAACATCTGTTAACACTTATTGCTAGAATAAAGTGTTGTCTTGGGTCCTATTGAACGTTTAAGGATAAACTTTAATAAAAAAAATAAATAAATACAAATTTTGAAATATGAATAAGACCTCTTGTTTCATTAGTGATATTATATCAGACTCAATATCTGGCTTTGATAATGTTCTTTGATTTTATAAGATGCTGACCATTGGGAGAAGCTGGGTGAAGTAGACTCAGGAACTCACTGTACTATGGCAAATTCTTGACACTAGAAAAACCATTTCAAAACAAATAGTATTTAAATGTACAAAAAAACTAAAGACCTAAAAAAATATATAAACATGATTTTATTAGGATATCTAAAATATGTAGAAATGATTCCTTAATATCATCAATTATTGAGTCAATGTTCAAATTTCCCCAAATGTCTCCTATTATTTTTACAGTTGGTTTACCATAATTGGGAATGAAATACCATCCACATTTGGTTGACATTTCTCTTAATTCCCTTTTGATTTTACATTCTCTTTTCTTTTTTCTTATACTTACAATTTATCAGTTGAATAAACCAGGGGGTTAGTCTTATAGCATATCCTACTGACACTCTTGTTGAGCGTATTCTTTTTTTCCTTATTGTTTTTTATTTTAATCCCAGTATAGAATGATAAGGGCATTCTTGCGGTGCTATTAAATATATCTTCTGTCTATATTTCCTGTAATCTGGTTAGAGTTGGAGTTTTGATCAGTGTCAGTTTTTGACAAGATTTCCTAAGTGTTTATGTATTAGGATTCACATATTTAGTTTCTTTTGGGGGGAATGTTAGTAACTATTCATAATCATTGCCCAGATGCATTTCTTTAATGATTATGCAATAGTGATATTTAAGTGCTCTCATTTCTCCTGCATGCATTAGCTGGAGTACCTTATACAGAGAAATTTCCTATAATCTACTATTTGCTTCCACTGAGGTGTATTTCAATAGGAAAATAATAGTATTCTTCTTTCTGCTAACCTTAAAAAAAGTTTGTTCTTTTTCTAGTTCCTTGAAATGTAAAGTTAGGTCGTTTATTTGAGATCTTTTTTGTCTCTTAATGTGGGCATTTATCACTATAAACTTCCCTCTTAGGCTGCTTACACTGCATCATATAAGTTTTGGCATATCATGCTTCCATTTTCATTTATTTCATGATATTTTATTTCCCTTTTGATTTCTTCTCTGACTCATTGGTTGTTGTGTATTGTCTCATTTCCACATATTTGTGGATTTTTCAGTTTTCCTCCTGTTATTGATTTCTACTTTCACATACCATTGTGCTCAGAAAAGACACTTGGTATGATTTCAATCTTTTAAAATTTTCTAAGACTTGTTTCATGACCTAACATATGAGCTATTCTGGATAATGTCCCATGTGCGCTTGAAAAGAAGGTATATTCTGATGCTGTTAGATGGACCATTCTGTATATGTCTGTTAGGTCCATTTGGTCTAAAGTATAGTTCAAGTCCAATGTTTCTGATTAATTTTCTGTCTGGATGATCTATATCCATTGTTGAAAGTGGTGTTGAAGTCACCTCCTATTATGTTTTGTTATCTATTTCTCCCTTTAGGTCTGTTAGTATTTGCTTAATATATTTGAGTGCTCTGATTTTGGGGTGCAGAATAAGAAACACTTCAAATTTTTTCTATACCTCCTTTAAAGCTGACCAAAAAGAGTTTTACTACTTGAGTATCATTAAAAATATATTAGTTTTAACATACCTGAAACACGTGAACTCATTTTAGTTATCATTGTTATTGATGGCTAAATTTTCCAATCTTTGACTAATTATAACCTCACTGGGTTAACTTTAATTCTCTTTACCACATCCCAAATTGTCTTGGAAATAGTTTTGTCCCTATAACAAATTGTGAACTCATTTTATATTCATCCTCTGCCAGATATGGTATCAACTATTTTTCCATTCTCCTATTTTTGATAGTGAGTAATGACATTTAGAGACCACAATCTGGTCACCTGAGTCATTGCTATTGTGTTTTTTAGAATCTGGATAGAAAATATGTAAGATGTTAAAAAATATTATATATCCTGAATTTATAGTTCTGATATTTCCAATTCAAATGTAAGACTCAGATTTTTTTTTAACAGAACTTTTTTGACTCTTTCAATCTCTTTTTCTATGCTGGAATTATTGCTTCTTAATAGGATTAACAATTTTTTCATATATGTATGTGTTTATTATAAGTAAAAATAACAGTTCCAATGTTATTACTAATAGTTTGAAGATTAAAGGTAATTTAAATAGTTTGGTAGTTTATTTTGTTCTTAAGCCATATCTTGCAAGGAATAAATGGTCACTTAACTGTTTTAGAGTCACTTGAAAAATGAGAATTTTGCCAATCTTAGAGTTGAGAAATTTTTTTTCTTTTAATTTAATTTTATTATGTGTGAGGAGATGCCTCTTCATATACCTGAAGCCTGATAATGAGGAAGAGGAAGGAGATGAAGAGGAGCAGAAGAAGGAGGAGGGGGAGGATGTTGCCTGTGATAGTCTGTTTATGTCTCTTGCCCATTTTGCTATAGGATTGTCACCAATAATTGTCAATGTTTGGGGATGCCTGGGTGGCTCAGTGGTTGAACGTTTGCCTTTGGCTCAGGGTGTGATCCCAGGGTCCTGGGATCAAGTCCTGCATCAGGTTCCCCCTGCCTAGGTCTCTGCCTCTCTTTCTGTGTCTTTGTACACTCTATAATTTGGAATATTAAACTTTTGTTTTTAACATAAACTGTAAATATTTCCCTAATGGGGTATTGGTCTTTTTTTTTCTTATAGTGCTTTTCCTAAGCAAATTTTTTACACAGTCACATTTATCAATCATCCCCATTATTGCTTCTAGGTTTTTAGTCTTGGGTTGTTTATTTAACCCTGATTCTTTATATAGTTCCATGTTTTTAAAACCTAAATCTCTGATCATTTGAAAGTTTCTTTCATCAACAGCATGTGCAACAAATTTAATTTGATCTTTTTTACATTTGTCTAGCATAGTTCTCCAACATCAGTTCTTTAGAAGCCCACTTTTCCCCATAGATTTAAGGTATTTAAAAATCTTATACTAAACCTCCACATGAACTTGAATACTTCTGCATTTTCTATTTTGTTCCATTAGTCTTTCTATCCATGAACTGATACCATACTGTCATCATGAGTTAGTATAGACCCCTCTTTACTCTTCTTTTTTTTTTTAATTTTTATTTTTTATTTATTTATGATAGTCACACAGAGAGAGAGAGGCAGAGACACAGGCAGAGGGAGAAGCAGGCTCCATGCACCGGGAGCCCGACATGGGATTCGATCCCGGGTCCCCAGGATTGCGCCCTGGGCCAAAGGCAGGCGCTAAACCGCTGCGCCACCCAAGGATCCCCCCTCTTTACTCTTCTAATTGAGATTTTTTTGGCTATTTTTAGACCAAAGGAGATTCTTTTTCTTCCAAATGAATTTCATAATCACATATCTCATTCTAAAAAGAAGTTGTAATATTTTACTGAATGCCATTAAGTATCACTTATGGGTAATTGCAATTTTAGTTGTTTTCTTAAGTTACTTAATTGTTTCTGTCCTTTGACCCAGCAATTTATCTATGTATTCTAGAGTACTACTCACACATGTTCACAAACAGGTGTGTACAAGAATATTCATTATAAGAGTAACTGTGACAGATTAAATAGAAACAACTTAAAAGGAAGAATCATTAAATAAGTATTGGTACATCAATAGATTATTATGCAGGCATTAATGTAATTATGAGGATTTTATGAACTTATAAAGGTACTATATAACATATGTACCATATATGTTAAAATTTATAAATGTTTAGGTTCCATTTATATAAAAATTTAAAAAATAGACATCTATAACAGAGATTATGAAAAATGATTACATTATTGGTGATATTTAAATATTTTAAGTTAAGGTAATTTACTTTTCTTGAGTCACATTTTCCTTCTCTATTTCATTATTTCCATTAGTACCCCAACATATTATATATCCTTCTTAGAAAAAAATAATGTTTTACTTCATACCCCTCTTTAGTCTCATTGTCTTCTTATAGTCTCTTATTGTCCCTTCCCATTTTCTGCAAAAATTTTTTTTGAAGAGTTATGTCTAATCACTGTCTTTATTTTTAGTCTCCATTTCTCTTGAATCAGCAAATTGAGATTATTTCTCCAAAACTTTAGGACATCAGTGATCTCTATGTTAATACACAAAATGATCCATTATTATGCTCGATCTCTCAGCAGCCTTTAAAGTAACCAATCACTTCTCCCTTTAAATAGTTCCTGCATTTGGCTTCCAAACACTATACATTCCCATTTTTCTTTCCATCTCACTTTTTGTTCTTTCTTATTCTCTTTGGCTGAATTATCCTTCAATTTCCAATTTCCAGATGCTGTAATATCCTAAATTCTCTTCCTTAGACCCATTCTTTTCTCTAACTACACTAGTTTCTAAGTGAAATAACATGGTGGCTTTTTTCTTTTGAATTACCATCCATATAATAAAGACTTCTAAGATCTCTCTATGCCATGACTGAGCTAAATCTAGTAAACCACCACACTACTTAAGTTCTCTATTTGGAAGTCTAAAGCCAACTAAAACTGAGTATATCCAAAACTGAACTTATGATTTTGCCCTACATTTGCTCTACTTAACCCTCATCTTATCAAACAGCTTATTATTCACCCAGTTACTTGGCCATAAACTGAGCTATAACTTACTACTAATTTTTTTCCTCACACCCCATACTTTTTCCAATAAAGAACTTCTTAGAAGTACTTTAGAAAAAAATTAGGGTTGATGTCAGCAAAATTGGCAGAGGAGGCATCTCCAGATGCTTATCTTGCCACAGAAACATCAAAAACTCATGCACAGATTCATTTGTAAATACTGGAAAAGTTTCTATATGTTTGTTTATTTTTTTCTTCCTTTCCACTTTTTTTTTCTTTTCTGTCCTCTCTTCCCTTCCTCTTCTTCTCCCTTTCTCCCTCCTCCACCTCCTTAGCACTCAAGAAAACAAACAATTCCAGTCTACAGCAAGCAGCAAAAGCAAACCTTAACGAGGGTAAGGAATCAATTTTTGAGGGTTGCCATATTATAATATTCAAAATGTCCAGCATTCAACAAAATACTACAAAGCAAATAAAGAAATAAGAAAGTATTGACTATTCACAGAAGAAATTAACTTAAATTTCCCCCTGTATAAGCACGAACTTTTGACTTTCTAGACAATAGCTTTATTTTTTTTTAAGATTTATTCATTTATTTTAGAGAGAGCGAGCCAGAGAGAGAGAGAGTAGGGAGAGGGACAAAGGGAAAAGAGAAGGAGAGAATCCTCAAGCAGACCCTTCACTGTATACAGAGCCTAATGCAGAGCTTAATCCCAGGACCCTGAGATCATGACCTGAAATGAAAGCTAGAGTCAGCCACCTGACTGAGCCACCCAGGCACCTCTGCTATACAATAAGTTTAAACCAACTGTTTTAATTATGCTCAGACCTAAAGAAACCATGGCCAAAGTGCTAAAGAAAACCAGGAGATCAATATATGAACAAATGGAGAATATTAATAAAGGGAGAAATATTATATAAAGAAATCAAATAAAAATTCTGAAGCTGAAAAGTACAATGATGGGCATGAAAAACTCACTATAGTGTGCTAATAGCAGGTTTCAGAAGACAGAAGAATAATTGAAAATCTTCCAGTAAAGGAATTCTCGTAATCTAATACTTTCACTGGTGATCTACCATATATTTAAAGAAAGAATAACTACTCATCCTTCTCAGATTTTCAGAAAACAATAGAAGCTTAAACACTTCCTAACATATTTTATAAGGCCAGCATTGCTCTGATATCAAAGCCAAAGGTACAAAAAAGGGAAACTAAAGACCATTATCCCTAATGAATATAGATGTCAAAATCCTCAAAAACTACTAGCAAACTGAATTTGACAGTATGTTAAAAGAATTATACACCATAAACCAGTGGTATTTATCAAATTTTCATGATACAATTCAACATGCATGATCAATTTTGTTTCTTCATATCTGCAATGGGCAATCCAAAAAGGAAATAGAGAAAGTAATTATATTTACAATATTTCAAAGAATTAAATACTTAGGAATAAATGCAACCAAAGGAATAAAAGACTTGTAGACTGAAAATGATAACACATTGCTGAAAGAAATTAAAGAAAAACTAAAAAAAAAAAATAGAAAGACATTTTGTGTTCATGATTTGGAAGGCATATTTGTTAAGATGTACATACTACCCAAATTTACTTACAGATTCATTACAATATCTATCAAAATCCTAATGATATTATTTTGCAAAAATAGAAAAAATTGATTTTAAAATTCATATGGAATTTTGAAGGTTTCTAAATTACCAAAACAATATTGACAAAGAACAAAGTTGGGGACTCATCTTCCTTATTGAAATATTTACTACAAATCTACTGTAATCAAAACAGTGTAGTACTTGCATTAAGACAAACATACGAGCCAATCAAATAGAACAGAGCCCAATGACAAATCCTCACATATATAAGCAAATGATTTCAACAGGGTTCTAAGACCACTTAATAATGTAGTCTCTTCACAAAATCATACTAAAATAGGTAGGAATCTGCATGCGAAAAAGCAAAGTTGTCCCCCTATCTTATACCATCTGCAAAAACTAACTCAAAATGGATCAACAATCTAAATTAGATAACTAAAATCATAAGACCCTTAGAAAACATAGGGGGTAAATCATGACCTTTTATTTGACAGTGAACTCTTAGATATGACACCAAAATAACAAGTAACAAAAGAAAACAAAATAGATAAATTGAACTTCTCAAAATTAAGAATGGACATTATTAAAAAAGTGAAAATACAGCTTATATAATGAGAGAAAATATTTGCAAATCATATATCTAATAATGGTCTAGTATCCATAGTATATAAAGAACTCTTATATCTGAACAACCAACAGGCAAACAACCCAATTAAAAATGGACGAAGGTTTGAATATACATTTATTCATGAATATATACAAATGGCCAAAAGTACATGAAGTGTTGCTCAAAATCATAAGTACGAAAATGTGAATCAAAGCCCTACATCAAGTGAGCAGCACTACACACCCACCACGGTGGCTACAACCAAAACAAAACTACTCCAAAAAGTAGCAAATTTTGGCAAGGATGTGGAAAAATTGATGATGGCAGCAATGTGAAATGGCTCTACCATGAGGAAATATTTTGGGATTCCTCAGAGAATCAAATATACAATTATCATATGATCCGGATATTCCATTCCTAAGTATAAATCAAAGAACTGAAGACAGGTAAACAAGTATATTTATGTATGTGTATGTTCATAGCAGCACTATTCATAATAACCAAAAGGTAGAAACAGTTAAGTATCTATTAACAAATGGCCAGATAAACACATTGTGGTATATCCATACCATGAAAATATTACTTAACCATTAAAAGGAATGAAGTACTGATACACCCTACAACATGGATGAATTTCTAAATCATTATGCTAGATAAAAGTAGCCAAACAAAAAAGGTCACCTGTGGTATTATTTCATTTTTTTTTTTGAAATATACATATTAGGTATATAGATGCATCCATAGAGACAGAATGCAGACTAGACACTGCCAGGTCTGGGAGGGGGAGAGAATTGCGAGCTTCTGCTCAACTGGTACAGGGTTTCCTTTTGAGATGATGAAAATGTCTTGGGACTAAATAAAGGAGAAGTTTTATAATATTGTGAATGTACTAAATACCATCCAACTGTTCACTTTAAGGGAATATAAGTGAAGGGAGAAGAAATATGTGGGAAATATCAGAAAGGGAGACAGAGCATAAAGACTCCTAACTCTGGGAAACGAAATAGGGGTGATGGAAGGGGAGGAGGGCGGGGGGTGGGGATGAATGTGTGACAGGCACTGAGGGGGGCACTTGACGGGATGAGCACTGGGTGTTATTCTGTATGTTGGTAAATTGAACACCAATGAAAAATAAATTTATTAAAATAAAATTTAAAAAAGAAAATAATAGCAATGATAAAATGGTTAATTTTATGTTCTGTTAATTTTACCTCAATAAAATTAAAAAATAAGAATGGTAAAATGTACCTTTAATTATCTAGTTCTTATCAACTCCAAAATTATCAATCCAGGTGCTGTTTTACCTAGACTACTTCTGTCTCACCTAGACTTCCAATACCCCAGATGCTCTTTCTACTTTCACCCTTGCCTGACTGCAGTGCATTTACAGAGCTACAAGTCATCCTTTTAAAATACAAATCTGCTTATGACATTCACCAGCATTCCACCACAAAGTTTTTCAATATGCATAAAATAAAATCTGAAGTCCAGGTATCATCTGATATTTGTCCACCTCAATTTCTCTCTTGACAACCCAGTTTGCTCAGGTACATGATGCATGATCATGATTCTTTGAGCATAATGAGTCAGCTCCTGCTCAGGACATCTGCATTAATGTTCTCTCTTACTGGTAGTCTCTTCCCCCAGAAAGACACCTGCATGTGTTTTCACTGTATCTAGAACTCTATTCAGTTGTCATCTCTCTAAAAAGGCTATTAATTAATATCCCCCATTGCTGTCTATTTTTTATTCTACTGTTTTTGTTATAGCGTTTACCTTATCCATCATTATGTGACGTAGGTATTTTCCATTTATTTCAATCCCCTCTAAGTTTTAAGGTCTTACATGTAAGGATTTTGTCTGGTGGTGGCTGCTGATTGTATATGTGTATCCTCAGTGCATAGAAGAGTGCCTAGCCCAGAGAATTTACTCAACAAATATTTGCAGTTGTTAAATTAATACATATACATTAATATCAATGAAAATGTTTTTAAGTTATAAAAAGTCTAGAAGGAAGAGCATTGTAATTTAGGAAAGAAACCGCAAACTAGACCCAGACTTCTTTTGGTTTTCAACTACTCTTTCTGAATTTCAAATTTTTTAAATGGAAGTGAAGTCTTATATTTTTCTTTTCAGCATTAAAGGTAAATGTTTTCTAGAAGATTTAATAGCTTTTATTATATATTAATAGTCAATCCTTTTTAGAGTAAGAAAACTGATTACATGACCCCTTCAGGTTATTTGAATCTATGTAATATTGTGTTTATTTCCTTTCATTGCTTAGCTTTTTTTTTAAGAGGCTTCTGTTTATGAGGCCAAAAAGAATATAACTATAAAATAATAATAATCTGCATTTTTATCTTTAAGAATTTTAGGAAAAATTCAATATATATATTATAAAAAGAAAAAGACAAAAATAAATACAATTCATAAGAGTTAGTGTTTCTTGATTGTTCTTAAGAAGTCTCATCCAATGACACAGAGTGAGGCCCAACTGTTTTGGTCATGGAGATGTTGACTCAACTCCATGTTAGTTCTGTGGTAGAGTGAAATAAGGAGGTTGCCTGGGCTATAGAAATCTGTATGATCTATCAATTCTTGTGCATCCACGGGATCATTTGGTTCAGCTGCTCCTCAACACTAAGGAAAAAAGAACTCAGTTGAAGAATCCTATAGATGAAGAAAAATCTTGTGAAATTTTCCGCAATTGCCCATTTCACACTCAGCCATGGTGAGAGTAGCTGGATGGACTGTATAATCAGGTGTACTGCTCTCTGATAGAAACTTCCGTAAAGAAGAAAAGTTACTGATGAAAGCCCGGGGATGTGTGTATGTGCACTGGTGAGCAGCAGAGGTTTCATCTCATTTTCAGTGACTGGAGAACGAAGGACAACAGGGGAGCAGGCCACAAACCTGAACTCCCTCTGCTCCTTTCCAGAAATTGAAGAAAGCATCAAAGGGAAAGAAAGTGACTGAATATCCTACAGAAAAGTATTGTATATTCTTGCTTTGGGTCACAGCCATGGTTTGCATTGTAAAGTAAAAGTTTTCTAATATAACATTTATGAATGCCTTGGTTATACATTGAGAAGTTGTGAAAAAAATCTGTATGTATGTCAGGAGTAATTATAAGCTATAGATAAATTTATATTATCTTTTGAGATCTGAGGTGTCATGACCAAATCTTTAATTGCTACTTCTCAGCTTTATGCTTCCCCTTCACCACGTTTGAAAGTTGATCCCCTGGTAATTGTACGCAGTAAATGCATAAAAGCTATTCAAAGAAGTTACTTGCACTAGCTGAAACATACAGTGCTAAGGAATTTTTTCCTTAAAAAAGTATTATGTTAAGGGGCACCTGGGTAGCTCAGTCAGTTAAGTGTCTGCCTTCAGCTCAGCTCATGATCTCAAGGTCCTGGGATGGAGCCCCATATGAGGCTCCCTGCTTAGTGGGGAGTTTGCTTCTCCCTTTCCCTCTGTCCTTCCCTCCCTCCCACTGTGCTCTCTCTCCTTCAAATGAATAAATAAAATCTTAAAAATATATGTTATTATTAGTAAATTAGCGGTTCTTACCCTTTCATGGTGTATGTTAAGTAAATATATTCCAAATAATAACTAGCATTAATTAAATTTTGGAGTTTACATAAACTAGCAAAAATTTTTAAGTTCCTTATTTGGTAAAATATAATGAAAGTTTTCTTTTCCTATTGCTCTAGATATATACAGCCTCTAGGATTCACTGAGGTTATTCTATGACAGCACAAGTTTGAATTTTCCTTTTTTTTAAAGATTTTATTTATTTATTCATGAGAGACACACGGAGAGAGAGAGAGGCAGAGACACAGGCAGAGAGAGAAGTAGGCTCCATGCAGGGAGCCTGATGCGGAACTCGATCCCAGGACCCAGGGATCACGCCATGGGTCAAAGGCAGACACTCAACAACTGAGCCATCCAAGCATCTCACAAGTTTGAGTTTTCATTCAAAATTACTTTTCTAGCTTAAATCTACACAGTATAAATAAAAAGATTCCAAATTATTTTGGCTGTTTTAATTTTTTTTTTTCAGGAACATGCAACTACTAGAAACAATCTTCAGTGTTTTGGACATCTAACCTGTCCAATCTCCATTCCATCCTATCCCCATCTCTGCTTTCACTGATTTCACTTCTAACATATTTTGCATCTATCATCTAAACATAGCTATAAACTTCATAGGTCAACTGTTTCTAGCTCAGTGCTCCAAATTTAGGTTTTGACCTTTACATTTTTCTGGGATAAATATCAGTACGTATTTCTAGAGTATCCTGCACCTTTGTTATAAGTAGAAGAGATTTATTTCTTTTCTTAGTGTTATCCAGTGAGATGACAAGATGTGACCATTCCATTATGTTAGCATAAATGTTGCAGTCAAAAATATTTATATGGCAACAAAATCCTGTTTTGGCAAACAGTTAAAAAAATCCAGAGAAAAATAATATCTCAGATTAGGGATATGATTAAGTTGGATTATTCTGACAGGATTGGCACTTCAGATTTTATTCAGATGACCCAGTACAAGCACAACAGAAGCACTCAACATTTCAATTTCTGCATCAATGCTGCTCCTAACTAGCTAGTTTGGGCCAGAATCATTTAACCTAGAAGTATCATTTTCCCATACCTTTAAAATTGTAGTACATACACAGGTGTTTAGTTTTCCAGCTAAACCAGAGGATAGGAAGAGAGTGCAGATGAGCTTGCTTCTAAAATTGCATTGTCTCCTGTGATCATTAAATGTTTTATTTTTAACATGCTAAAACGCTACAATACCACAAGGGAGTACTAACTCTAGAACTAACCTGTTACATCTAAGAAATCCTACAGATATGTACTTTGAGGCCTCTTGCAAGATTTTGTTTTCAGGGTTGTTTTCCAGGAGATACTCCAAAGTTTTATTGGTGGAAATCCAGAGACATTCCTTAACTTTTCAGGAAGGCTGTGAACTTCCTGTATTTAGAAATTTCGATTGTCAGGGCACCTGAGTGGCTCAGTGGTTGAGCATCTGCCTTTGGCTCAGGTCATGAACCCAGGGTCCTGTTATGGAGTCCTTCATTGGGCTCCCTGCAGGGATCCTGCTTCTCCTTCTGCCTGTGTGTCTGCTTTTCTTTCTCTGTGCCTCTCATGAATACATAAATAAAATCTTTTAAAAAATGAAATTTTGATTGTCATTATCAAATGTGTAAGGAAGATTTTCCTTTGTCTAACTTTCCTTATCATAACCCAAGTCAGACTTGGAAAACATTGAGATGGTCCAGATTAAAAAAAAAAAAAAAGAATAAAAATCAAGAATAGAAAATATGCTAATAATGACTGCTACTGGGAGAAATTGAAATACTCCTATTTTTAATGAAAAAGATCTGGTAGTAATGATCAACTGTCTCATTTTCACAGAGTGTAAGAATTAATTAAACTAAACTAGGAGGAATAATTTAGAATTTAAGACCGCAAAAGACATAAACAATTTATAGGATGGTTAAGACTAATTCGGACATGAAGTTAATCAACAATACATTTCATGAGCACAGCAGTGATTCTTATATTCTCAGTGAGTAGCACAATGACTGTAGCATCATAGTTATTTAAATATATCTGTTGCCTACAGAAATGAAAGAAAAAAATTGAGATAGATCATTAGTAGTGCTCTGATTGCTTCCCAGATGAAGAAATCCCTCTTTCTGTAATATATGCCTGCACTTACCTTATGCTGCGTAGCGACTTGTATTGTGAATTCACTTTATCCAGAATAAGACTACTTTAAAGCAGTACAAGAAAGCAATCATTGTAACTGGGCTGATTACAGGAACAGCTTGACTTCTTGGGATCCTGAAATGCCGTGTCTGGTTTTCTGCTGTTTCTTGTTTCCTATTAATACCTTGCTTGTTTTCTGTTGTTGATTTGTTTTGTTTGTTTTTCATTTGTGTGTATGTGTGTGTGTGCTTCTTGTTGGTTGTGGGTTTATGCTTTTTCTTTGTTTTTGTTTCTGTGGTTGGCTCCTCCTGAATAAGGAAATCTGGTCATGTGTAACTCTGTTCCAGTTCTCCTATCTTCTGTGGCTTTGACTTCTGCAGCCTTGCATTGGATAATATACTCTGAATACATAACTCCTAACTTACATGTTAAATATCTACATTGGCTTGAGCCATTTTTCCACACAAATGAAATCTTTGAATTGAATGATGACAGTGTCCTGTCAACCTAGGACTAAATCCTCTTTATCCTGTCTGGGTTCACTTGATGGCCCAGGTTCTCAGCTAACCCACCTACCTAAGTAGAAGGTAACCATATATTCCTTAAGATATAGGAACAGAAGCAGACCTCTAATTTGGTGTTATCCCACAATTTTCCAACAGGCTCAGCTGGGCTTTCTGAGCCAATTTTTGATTCTGATAACAATTTTGAGAGTTGACCTTAAGTTCTTGATGACAAGTCATTCTAAAATGGGCTGGTACACATATATATAAATCATCCAACATAAATTGTAAAAAATTAAGTATTGATTTTAATACATTCAAATTTATTAACGTAATTTCATTTGCAAGATAATATAATTAACTGAAGGGTAAAAAAGAAGTTGAACCCACTAGTGTTTATATATATTCTAAAGTTTACTCGTTAAAGGATCTGGCACTTTCTCCAGATGTTGTAAACTGCTATGTTAGGATTAAGGGTATTAGATGTGGTCAATTTCCTCACATCTCTACGTCTTACCTTGCTCTGTGTATTAATTTCTTATTGACACTATTACAAATTACTACAACTTTAGTAGCTTAAAACTATAAAAAAATTTTTGTCTTGCAATTTTAGAGATCATCATCCCAAAATGGGTTCTATTGAGCTAAAATCAGGGTGTCTGTGGGGCTCTGTTTCTTTTGAAGTGTCTAGAAAAAAATCCACGTCCTTCCCTTTTCCAGATTCCAGAGGCTGCCTACATTCCTTGGCCAAAGTCCCTCTTCATGTTCAAAGCCAGCAATGGTCAATTGAGTCTTTATAGCACATCATTTTTTAAATTAAATTTATGTTTTATTGGTGTTCAATTTGTCAACATATAGAATAACACCCAGTGTTCATCCCATCAGGTGCCCCCCTCAGTGCCCATCATCCAGCCACCCCCACCCCCCGCCCACTTCCCTTTCTACCACCCCTTGTTTTTTTCCCAGAGTTAGGAGTCTCTCATGTTCTGTCTCCCTTTCTGATATTTCCCACTCATTTTTTCTCCTTTCCCCTTTATCCCCTTTCACTATTTTTTATATTCCCCAAATGAATGAGACCATATAATGTTTGTCCTTCTCCGATTGACTTATTTCACTCAGCATAATATCCTCCAGTTCCAGCCACGTCGAAGCAAATGGTGGGTATTTGTCGTTTCTAATGCCTGAGTAATATTCCATTGTATACATAAACCACATCTTCTTTATCCATTCATCTTTCGATGGACACTGAGGCTCCTTCCACAGTTTGGCTATTGTGGACATTGCTGCTATAAACATCAGGGTGCAGGTGTCCTGCCGTTTCACTGCATCTGTATCTTTGGGGTAAATCCCCAGCAGTGCAATTGCTGGGTCGTAGGGCAGGTCTATTTTTAACTCTTTGAGGAACCTCCACACAGTTTTTCAGAGTGGCTGCACCAGTTCACATTCCCACCAACAGTGCAAGAGAGTTCCCTTTCTCCGCATCCTCTCCAACATTTGTGGTTTCCTGCCTGGTTAATTTTCCCCATTCTCACTGGTGTGAGGTGGTATCTCATTGTGGTTTTGATTTGTATTTCCCTGATGGCAAGTGATGCAGAGCATTTTCTCATGTGGGTGTTGGCCATGTCTATGTCTTCCTCTGTGAGATTTCTGTTCATGTCTTTTGCCCATTTCATGATTGGATTGTTTGTTTCTTTGCTGTTGAGTTTAATAAGTTCTTTATAAATCTTGGATACTAGCCCTTTATCCAATATGTCATTTGCAAATATCTTCTCCCATTCTGTAGGTTGTCTTTTAGTTTTGTTGACTGTATCGTTTGCTGTGCAAAAGCTTCTTATCTTGATGAAGTCCCAATAGTTCATTTTTGCTTTTGTTTCTCTTGCCTTCATGGATATATCTTGCAAGAAGTTACTGTGGCCGAGTTCAAAGAGGGTGTTGCCTGTGTTCTCCTCTAGGATTTTGATGGAATCTTGTCTCACATTTAGATCTTTCATCCATTTTGAGTTTATCTTTGTGTATGGTGCAAGAGAGTGGTCTAGGTTCATTCTTCTGCACGTGGATGTCCAATTTTCCCAGCACCATTTATTGAAGAGACCATCTTTTTTTTCCAGTGGATAGTCTTTCCTCCTTTGTCGAATATTAGTTGACCATAAAGTTGAGGGCCCACTTCTGGATTCTCTATTTTGTTCCATTGATCTATGTGTCTGTTTTTGTGCCAGTACCACACTGTCTTGATGACCGCAGCTTTGCAGTACAACCTGAAATCTGGCATTGTGATGCCCCCAGCTCTGGTTTTCTTTTTCAATATTCCCCTGGCTATTCGGGGTCTTTTCTGATTCCACACAGATCTTAAGATAATTTGTTCCAACTCTCTGAAGAAAGTCCATGGCATTTTGATAGGGATTGCATTAAACGCATAGCACATCATTCTAATGTTGCTTCTTTTCTGCATCTTCTCTAACTCTTGTGCCTAACTCTTCCTCATTTATAGGAAATTTGTGACTATACTGGGTCCATTCAGATAATCCAGGATAGTCTCTTTATTTGAAAGTCACTGATTGGCAGCCTTAATTCCATCTGCAATCTTAATTCCCTGTAAAATTAACATAACATTTTCATAGATTCTAGGGATTGGATATAAACATCTTTCGGGTGGGAGGAAGACTATTCCGTCATACTCTGCTTTGCCTTTTAGTCACCATATTTCTTTTTTTTTTTTTTTTAGTCACCATATTTCTAAATTTCCCTTTCAATTCTTTCATGTTAGTTTCAACTAGTAGTTCACATTGAGAGAATGTTGAGGATCAGAAAGAAAGGGGAATCAGATATTCCTTTGCTTGGGCAATATATCCAGGATCCACTATTTTTCCTCCTATTCCATATTAGTGTTCTCAGCAATTTTATTATCTTTGTTTAAAAATTCCCTGCATTAAATTTTATCTATTTAAAATTCTGAATTCTTTCTATATTCCTAGCTGAACTTGGACTTATGGAGTTCTGGTACATGGGTGGTCCTAGGAAATAACCTCAAAGAACGGAGAGTGGAAATGAGTTGCTTACCTGTTAGAGATGGAATATAGCAATAACATTCTTGCAAACAGAAAATAAGATAACAAGTATGTATGGCCTGCAGGGGCATAATTATTACATGTAATTATCATATGTGTTAGCTATGGAATAAGTGATATTTGAAAGAAAAGCTTTGGAAAATCAAGCTGCTATTATATCCTCAAGTGTGTTGATAATGATGACAAGATAACAAGATTCTTTCCTCTCTTACTGGGATAAAGTTTAGTAAATGTATATGATAAATTCAAAGGCTTAAACTTGACATTCAAAGCAAGGATAGAAAACCAGAGTGCTTAGACACTGGTAGAGTGAGCAATTTATTTTAAGTTGAATTCATAACCAGACCAAATTACTCAAATTAAGAATAGGGCATGAATTGGAAAAAAGGGGACCTTAAGATTTGGGTTGTCAAACTTTTATTACACTTAGATAAATATGAGAACATTGAATGAATTCCCAAACCTGCACCTGTAGGGTTATTTAGCAAGGGGATGTATATTCTCCTCAGGATTCATCCCCAAATTTCATTGCTTCTGATCCAGAAATTGAGATTATACCATGTCTACGGAGATCTTATAAAATAATCTAGGTGCCAAAACAATTGAAAATTTTCGCATATTTTGACCAGCAGGAGTGCAAGAAGTATGTGCAGAAATGAATCCTAAAGAATGATTTAAGAAGCATCAGGCCAATAAAGTACATTTCATAGAAATGATATGTATAATATAAGTAATATAGTCAATAATAAACATTGTATGGTGATGTGTGATGACTACATTTATTGTGATGAGCACTGAATAATGTATAGAATTGTTGAATAATTACATTATACGCCTGAAATTAATATAACATTGCATGTCAACTATACTTGAACTAAAAAATTTTTAAAGAAATTTCAGGCCGACTGTATCCCTAAGAATGCACTTATCAGACATTTTGTACTTAATAAACTTATTAAAGTTGTGTAAAGTGAGCCTAGCAGTCTGAATAAAATTTGAGTTCAATGATAACCTATACTTAGTTAAATCAAAATCCCAGAACCTCCTTATCATATGCGGAGAAGGATGTGAGGGCGATCTGGCTGCGACATCTGTCACCCCATTGATCGCCAGGGTTGATTCGGCTGATCTGGCTGGCTAGGCGGGTGTCCCCTGCCTCCTTCACCGCTCCATGTGCGTCCCTCCCGAAGCTGCGCGCTTTGTCGAAGAGGATGACCATCCCCGATAGAGGAGGACCGTTCTTTGGTCAAGGATATACAAGTAGCTGCGCTCCCCTGCTAGAACCTCCAAACAAGCTCTCATTAAGCGGAGAAAAGAATCAAAGGACTAGGAAGATAGGAAGGTTGTTTTGATTTCTATCCTTTCATCCTTTCCCACTACCACCTCCTGCTGACTCTGCCAACAAGAGGGCCCAGAAGACTCTCCCTCAAAAATGCATTGAGAAGTAATTAGTTTGGCAGTATCAACAATTTACAAATGTATTAACTTATATTGTGGGAAAAAATTCAAAGTTTGGTTGACAGAGACCTGACTTGGATAACTTCAATTGGAAGTAATTACCTGTTACTCACTTCCAAGCTTAAAGCAATTGGTACTTGTGTTGAGACACAATTCTCTACTGGTCTTTCATTTTTTTGGCAAGTCTTTAAATAGAGATAAACAACTTTTTGTCTTGGACTATCTTTACAAAGATATTTATATAACCAACCACTACGAAAGATAGAGATAATACCTCCTCCTGGAGCAGAGGACAGATTTGGTTTTTATTATGTCTTGTTCTTGGGCAAAGGTCCGGCGGGTTTGTTTGTAACCTGCTCTAGAAGATTGAAGTTTCTTAAACTTGGTGTTCTTTATCCGAGATGCTAATCCACTGTATACATAGCATCTTCCTGGGTCAATCCACGTGACCTTGTGGAAATTGTGAGCAAGGGAACCAATGCAAACATGAAGCTTGTTATCTACTGGGCTTTGAGCAATAACATCTTTTGCCTTTGACTCAGGAGTCTCTCATCTTTTGCCAGCATCTATGAAACTGTGACAGGTTAGCTTGTTAGCTTACAAACAGAATACAATTGCAGAGTTCCCACAGTTCTTGCCAACCTGAAGCTCTTTGATTAAAATGGAGAACCATTTCCCTCAATGAAAGGGTATATATGCTAAATACTGTAAAAGTCTTCTTCCAATAATTTACAGACCACCACCAAGGGCTTATAGTGGTGAAGTGATAAATTGAATTTTGTTCCAGATAGTCTCAATGCTCCTGCCCTGTGACATAATGTTATTTGAATGTATCTGAAAGTATACCTATTAATGGGTTGAATTGTGTCTTCCAAAAGGATGTGTTGAAGTTCTAACCCTCAATACCTCAGAATGTGACCTTCTTTGGAAAGGTTCATTATAGATGTCATTAGTTAAGGTGAGGTCTTACTGAAGTCTAGTGGGTCCTTGATTTGATATGATTGGTGCCCTTGTGAGGGATGGCCATGTGAAGATACAACACCCAGGGAGAGCCCCAGGTAAAGACAGAGCTGAGATTCAATACATCTACAAGCCCAGGAATGTCAAAGATTGCTGCCCATCACCAGAAGGTAGGAGAGTGGCACAGAACATTCTTCCTCAGAAACTTCTAAAAGAAACAACCCCACTGACACCTTTTTAGCCTCTGGTACTGTGGAAAAAGTAGATTGTAGTTGCTTTAAGCCACTTCCTTTGTGGCACTTTGTTATGGCAGCCTAAGAATCTAAAACATTCACAGCACTTCACACTGATTTACTGTATGATAACTCCTGCTGATCAGATCTGGTGAGGAGGAATAACAAGTTCTGTAGGTGCTTTAACAAGACACTTGTGTGACAGAATTTGTCAATAAAGTCTGAAAAAATTCAGAGATGGTCACGTTGATGACATTTCTAGTACAGCATCTTGGATAAGATGGGTCCTGAAAGTTTGACTGATACTGAAAACGTTGCAAAAGAAAACAGAATTTACCCAACAATTGGACAAAATATGAATAACACCAGGAGAGAAAGAGAGAGAGAGAGAGAGAGAGAGAGAGAAAATAATTTATTTTCACAAGCGTGTATTAAAAAATAGAGTAGTTAGCATAATTTTATATTTCTCCAACCACATAATGAGATTGTATACTTCTAAGACTTGAGCTCTACTTTCTCTTTAATGATAAACAATATTTAACATATACTTGGTGTTCATAGATTTAACAAGTATTTTAATGTCTCTAGGTTTTATCATATGCACTTAGGAAACTAATACTTGTTGAAGAGTTGTTTTATACTATCTGGGCTCAAAGAAGTTGAAATCTTATAAAAAGATTGAAAACTTATATAATAAAGCATGATATTTCTATAAAAGAACTGACTGAATGCTTAGGAAAATATTGAAAGTCACCATCAAATCTAAACAGTTTACCTAAGAGTTTATAGGTCTGAATGTTGAGCTTAGAGCTAAACAGGGTACTTAACCTAGTAGTGTCTTTGCCTCTTATTCCAGCCTGAAAGCAGTGCTATAAAATCCTCTATAGATATATAAGGGGGTCACTCTTTCTCTGACTCTCCAGTGGGAAAAGAGAGAGCAGATTCCAAAGAACAGGTTGATCTCTGACCCTGAAAGCACCATTGTACTGGTTAGGAACAGAAGTTGTTTCTTTTGAGAGAAGAAAGGAGTTGATGTTTCTTTCAGTATCCTCATTGTATCTTTCCTGAAGCAAAGCTAGATCAAATTTTAGGAAATCAATAACCCTGTGATTCTATTATTTAAATTCCAATTATAAAGGTAGAATAGATTAGGTAGAGAAATGTCATTCCCTGCCCAAGGCTGCATTAGAAACCTCTGTCACAGGTAGAATTGGAACACAAGCCTCCTTCACAGTATTGAGTCACACTCTTCTCTGTCATGTTCTTTTACTTACCTAAAACAGCTCTTTTTCATATTTAAATAATACATATACTTGAAAGGGTAAAAGCTACTGGTATATAATCTCATTTTCTGTGTCTTATAAGCCAGACTGCTCCCCAGAGTCTCATAAATGATGAGAGAAATTCTTCAAATCATGATACTGTGAATTTAATGTCATCTAAAAGAAGGATTCTTTATGCTAAAAGCAGGTGTGCCGGTGTGAATGTGTAGCTGTCCCATATTGAGGAGCCGTATATTTCACAGTTAGGCTCTACACACAGAAATAAACAGCCATATGGCAAACAAACTTACTTTTTACTGCTTCATTTTATTTGTTTCAAAATAGTGCAATGCCACAAATCCAGAATATTAACAACGCTCCATCTGGAAAAATGTAAGTTTTGGAGTTCCGAACCAGCCCGTTAGCATTCCCACAAAACTTTGGAACATCAAATGATTCCAAATTTGGAACAGGCTTTATGTCAACCCAGCGTGTCTTCCTAATGTTATGCTAGTGGCTCCGAGAAAAATATGCATAAAAATGGGAAAATTTATCACTCTGAAAATATTTTTTTTAATTATGACTATGTTATAGTCTATAAAAGGGGGGTCATAGTCTAATGCCTAATAGACTATGATATAATTTTTATTAACGAAGAGCTGTATCAGTTTAGTTTGCTTTATTTGTCTCTATTTTGCAGGGAATAAAAAAGAACATACAGAGTGTTCTCTGGATATGTCTGTTATGCATTTGGAATTCTAGCTTTTTTTTTCTTAAAGATTTTATTTATTTATTAGAGAGAGAACAAGCAGGGGGAGTGGCAGAGGGAGAGAAAAGCAGATTCTCTGCTGAGCAGGGAGCCTACTCAAGGCTCAATCCCAGGACCCTAGGATTATGACCTGAGATGAAAGGAAGACATTTAACCAACTGAGGCATCCAGGTGCTCCAAATTCTAGCTATTTAGATGAGAAATGAGTGAATGATGCTTTCTTTCACAGTTAGGCTCTACACACAGAAATAAACAGCCATGTTTATTTATAATAACAAACATGTTATTTAGATTTATTGGGATTTTCTAGGCAGAATATGATAGATGAAAATGAACAGAAGATGAGTTCTGATTTCAAGGGACTTTACTAAATATAAACATCTATAATAGATTGCAGAGGATTTGAAGTTCTGTTAGGTATATACTTTATTTGATGAGAAGTTAAAGGCATTAGTTGGAAGTGACATCTTTTTTGAACATTAAGAAGGTGCAGAATTTGTATAGTGGAAACAGAAAAATCAAAAACAACCAAAAGAAATTCAGTGTTATGTGTTTATGGAAAGCCCTAGCATATTGTTGCTTTATTTTCTGTTTTCCATTTTTGTTTTCTTTTAAACCATATTAAAGACATTTCATTATAAAGTATTATAATCTGCATTAATGCATATACAGTTTACTGAACATTTGATTGAATACACATAAAAAACAATATAGGCTAAAAGAATAGAATACTAGTAGCAGTGCAGAAGCTCCTTGTATGTCACTTTGTTTGTTCATTTTTAATTTTTTATAGATTTTATTTATTTTAGAAAGAGAGAAAAAGCAAGAATGAGCAGGGGGAGGGGCAGAGGAAGAGGGGGCCACAGTAACTTCTTGCAAGATACATCTATGAAGGCAAAGGAAACAAAAGCAAAAATGAACTATTGGGATTTCATCAAAATAAAAAGCTTCTGCACAGCAAAAGAAACAGTCAACAAACTTAAAAGACAACCCACAGAATGGGAGAAGATATTTGCAAATGACATATCAGATAAAGGGCTAGTATCCAAGATCTATAAAGAACTTATTAAACTCAACAGCAAAGAAACAAAAAATCCAATCATGCAATGGGCAAAAGACATAAACAGAAATTTCACCAAAGAAGACCTACAGATGGCCAACAAGCACATGAGAAAATGCTCTGCACCACTTGTCATCCAGGAAACACAAATCAAAACCACAATGAAATATCACCTCACACCAGTATGAATGGTGAAAATTAACAAGACAGAAAATAGCAAATGTTGGAGAGGATGTGGAGAAAGGGGAACCTTCCTGCACTGTTGGTGGGAATGTGAACTGGTGCAGCCACTCTGGAAAACTGTGTGGAGGTTCCTCAAAGAGTTAAAAATAGACCTGCCCTAGACCCAGCACTTGCACTGCTGGGATTTACCCCAAAGATACAGATGTAGTGAAATGCCGGAACACCTGCACCCCAATGTTTCTAGAAGCCATGTCTACAATAGCCAAATTGTGGAAGGAGCCATGATGTCCTTCAACAGATGAATGGATAAAGAAAATGTGGTATGTATGTGTGTGTATATATATATTTACACACACAATGGAATATTACTCAGAAAGGACGAATGCTCACCATTTATTTTGACATATATGGAACTGGAGGGTATTATGCTGAGTGAAGTCAGTCAGAGAAGGACAATCATCATATGGTTTCACTCATACGTGGAATATAAGTGAAAGGGATTATAAGGAAAAGGAGGGGAAATGAGTGGGAAAAATTAGAGAGGGAGACAAACCATGAGAGATTCCTAACTCTGGGAAGCGAACAGAGGGTTCGGAAAGGGAGATGGGCAGGGGGTTGGGGTAACTGGGTGATCAGCACTGAGGAGGGCACTTGATGGGATGAGCACTGGGTGTTATATGTTGGCAAATCGAACTTCAATAAAAACAAATTAAAAAAAAAAAAAAAGAGGGAGAGGGAGAGGCAGAAAATCCCAAGCCGACTCTGAGCTGAGCCTGGAGCCATACTCAGGTCATCTCACACCAGAGATGGTGACCTGAGCCAAAACCAAGAGTCAGATGCTTAACTGCCTGAGCCACCGGGGCTCCTGTTCATTTGTTTTTAATTTTAATTCCAGTATAATTAATATACAAGGTTATGTTAGTTTCAGGTTGTACAATATAGTCATAAACAATTCTATACATCACCCAGTCCTCATCACAAGTGCCCTCCTTAATCCCCATCACCTATTTCACCAATCCCCCCACTCCCTTCCACTCTGGTAAATATCAGTTTGTTTTTTTATAGTTAAAAATCTGTTTCTTGATTTGCCTGTCTTTGATCATTTTTTTTCTCTCTTAAATTCCACATATGAGTGAAATCATATGGTATTTGTTTTTCTCACACTGGTTAATTTAGCTTAGCATTATACTCTCTAGCTCCATCCATGTCGTTGCAAATGGCAAGATTTCATTCTTTATGGCTGAATAATATCCCATTATATATATAATATTCCATTATATATGGCTGAATATTAATATTAATATATAGGGCTTAATAATATTCATATATACCACCTGTTCTTTATTCATCTACCAATGGGCATGGGGACTGCCTCCATAATTTGACTATTGTAAATAATGCTGCTATAAACATAGGAATGCATATATCCCTTTAAATTAGTGTGTTTGTATTTTAGGGGTAAATACCCAGTAGTGCAATTACTAGTCATAGAGTAGTTCTATTTTTAACTTTTTGAGGAACCTCCATACTGTTTTCCACAGCAGCTTCACCAGTTTGCATTTCCACTAATAGTGCAAGAGGATTCTTTTCTCTCCACATCCTCACTAACACTTGTTGTTTCTTGTGTTTTTTATTTTAACCATTCTGGTAGGTATGAGGTGATAGATCATTGTGGTTTTGATTTGCATTTCTCTGATAATGAGCACCTTTTTATGTGTCTGTTGGCCACCTGTATGTCTTCTTTGGAGAAATGTCTTCTGCTCATGTCTTCTGCTCATTTTTAAATTGTATTTTTTGGATTTGAGGTGTTGAGTTGTATCTGTTCTTTATATACTTGGTTTATTAACCCTTTATTTGATAAGTTATTTGCAAATATCTTTTCCTTTTCAGTAGGTTGCCTTTTAGTTTTGGTGATTGTTTCCTTCACTGTGCAGAAGCTTTCTGTTTTGATGCAGTCCCAGTAGTTTAGTTTTGTTTTTATTTCCCTTACTTTTGGAGACATATGGAAGAAAAATATTCCTATGGCTAATGTCAGATATTACTGCCTGTGCTCTCTTTTAAGATTCTTATGGATTCAGTTCTCACATTTAGGACTTTAATCTATTTTGAATTTATTTTTTGTGTGTAGTGTAAAAAACGGATCCAGTTTCATTCTTTTGCATGTAGCTGACCAATTTACCCAACACCATTTTTGAAGAAACTGTCTTTTTCCCATTGAATATTCTTTTCTGTGTTGTTTAAGATTAATTGGCCATACATTTGTGAGGTTATTTCTAGGTTTTCTATTCTGTTCCATTTTTCTATGTCTCTATTTTTTTGCAAGTACCATACTGTTTTGTTTATTACAGCTTTGTAATATAACTTGAAGTCTGGAATTGTGATACCTCCATCTTTGCCTTGCTTTTTCAAAATTGCTTTGGCTATTTATGGTTTTTTGTGATTACATATAAATTTTAGGATTGTTCTGTGAAAAAATGCTATTGGTATTTTGATAGGAATTGCATTAAATCTATTGATTACTTTGGGGGATATAGATATTTCAATAAAATTTATTCTTCCAATCCATGAGCATGGAGTATCTTTCCATTTCTTTATGTAATTTTTAATTTCTTTCACCATTGTTTTATAGTTTTCTAAGTACAGGTCTTTAGGTTTATTCCTAGGTATCTTATTATTTTTGGTGCAATTGTAAATATGTATGTCATTTTGTGATTACAATCCCTTTCTCCCAAACTCTGAAGGAAAAATAAAGCTTACTATCATTTTCATGTTCTTTGTTTGTTTCTTAAGGTTTTAGCACTAGTGCATTCATCCCTAAAGAATAAGTTTAGTTAAGTGATCAGCAAACATTTTCTGTAAAGACTGGATAGTAGGGGCACCTGGTTGGCTCAGTGCTTGAGCATCACCTTTTGCTCAGATCGTGATCCTGGGATCTGGGATAGAGTCCCATATCAGGCTCCCTGCACAGAGCCTGCTTCTCCCTCTGCCTATGTCTCTCCTCTCTCTGTGTGTCTCTCATGAATAAATAAAAATAAAATATTTTTTAAAAAGACTGGATAGCAAATATTTTAGTCATTGCAGGTCACAGGGATCTTTGTCACAACTGCTCTGCCATTGAAGCACAAAATAACCATAGATAATGTAAAGGAATAAGCATGTTTATGTTCCAATAACATCTGAAACTAATATAATACTGTATGTTAATTAACTGGAATTAGAATAAAAACTTAAACAAACAGATGATAAGTCAGACTTGACCTACAGGCCATAGTTGTTCAAGCCTGTTCTGATTCTTCCTCCTTTTGACTTTATGTAAACAAAATCATAGTTCAATATATTTAGTTTTTAGCTTTTTGTTCTTCTCACTCAACATTATGTTTGTAAAATAAATACACCGAAGCTATAGTTTGTTAATTTTCATTGTTATTTACTATTCTATTGCATTAATTTTTCATCATAATTTATTTTTCCATTCTATTGCTGATGAACATTTGAATTTATTTAAAGTTTTTGGCTATTACAGTGCTGCTATGAATATTCCAGTATATGGATTCCAGCTGCACACGTGAATGAATTTTACGACTGTACATACTTATGAATATAATTAATGAGCCATAGGGTGTGCATAACTTCAAATATAGTGTTTGATGTCAACCTACTCTCCAAAGTGGTAGAATCAAGGACACGTCAAGGCCAGAGTGATAATGTGAATTTCAGTACTTCTTTATCCTTATAAATATCCAAGTTTTGGTAGATTTTTATCTTATACTTCAAAATAAAGTTTACATAGTATTTATTTTTTTATTTCATTACTTTCACCTATTTTATATTTTGTATTTTAGGTTTGTCTCCAGTTAGTAGCATATAGTTGATTTCTGCCAGTGTGACAGGAAAATATTTAGCCCATTTACACTGAATGTAATCATAACTGACATTTTGGATTTGAACTGTCCCATGTTGCACTGTTTTCCAACTTTCTTTCATTCATTATTTTCCTCCTCCTTCTTTCTTTTGGTTCAAATAAGTATTTTTAATCACTTTCTATTACCACTCCCTATTTGGAATACTTACACTGTATTCTCTTTCGTGTTAGGTGATCTCCTACTGTTGTTTTCCAGATAAATATTATTGGTGGAAATTTCCTGAGATCTAGGATGAATGGTTTTCCGACAAAAGATTTTCATTTAGTTCTGTTAGGGACAGAGATCACTATCAGTTGCAGACTAACTCAGACCCATTCTAGTTTTGAATTTATCTGGCTTATAACACAAGCTATGCATATCTGGACACAAATCCATGCAAAGACCATAGAGTCTCAATTTGTATGGTTGGTTTTTTGTTGTTGTTGTTGTTGTTTTGTTTTGTTTTGTTTTTTGGTTGGTTTTGTTTTTATTTCACTTTCTATACTCAACTTCTAAGTAAAATTAGCTGGTGGCTCTGACATTTAGAGAAGGTGAGAGTGTTTAATTTTTGTTAATCTTTAGCTGAGAGTGGTCATTTTATTTCAAGCTTCTTATTAAGCGGTTTTCTTTATTTTTTTTTTTTGAAGCGGTTTTCTTTAAATTCCACATTCTTGTCTTATTTTGGACCTTTAAGTCACATACTCATATTTGAACTAGGAGCAAATACCAAAACTAGAGATACTTAATATTTTGGACATTATTCACATCTTTCTAGGATAAAGATACCTTCAGATTTTGGCCTAGCAGCTTTTCATTTTCAGCTCAATCATTCAATGTTATTGAAATTTTAAAAAATTTTACCAATAGTATTTCTTTAGGTTTTTTTTTTTTCCATTAGCAGTTTGATCCACCCATTATTACTGGGAGAAAAAAGTTCACAGAAAATTTTTTATCTAGGTTATTTTAGTAGGTTTAGGGCAATCATGGGAAAAAAAGGTTTTGGAAAGAAAATCATATATTTTGCTATAAAGTATAAAAATAATTCAATGGAATCTCCATTTATCGAAAGGAAAATGGTGAGAAAAAGCTCAATGAATTATTAATGAACCCAAGGAAGTTAAAAAATCAATTAAAACTTAGCAAAAATGGAAAATGATACTTGCAAGTTGTAGAGTAATAATAACTTCTTATAAGAAAAAAACTACAAAAAAGAAGAAGAAAAGAAGAAGAAGAAGAAGAAGAAGAAGAAGAAGAAGAAGAAGAAGAAGATGATGATGATTCTACTAGGGAATGCCTAACCATATTAGAAGGAAATAGCCAGATCCAGTCTCAACTCTCCTCAGAATTTTCCTTTATTGGAAATATAACTAAAAAAAAAAAAAAAACATATCCCAAGTGAGAAGAGCTTGATGTTGATCTTTAATAAGCAGACCAGGTGAAACACATATAGAACAGATAATTACTAAGTAGTAAGTCAAAATGTGAAATGTTGTTGGATATTAACATCAAGGATATGAAGAAACAAAATGTGTTTATCACAGAAACATCAACAGCATTTTCAACAAACATGAAAGGATTGTGTGCTCTTAAAAAAATGAATAAATAAATTCTCTAAAAGTTTAAAATGAAAAACATATTCACACACACTGTTACAAAAGATCTCAAAACAGAGCAATGAAGCCAGCCTTACAATATTTTGGAAGTGATAAAAATGTCATGAAGTACAAGCGAATACATGGGAAAGTCATGATTAAAACCAGTTATTCTAAGTTTGAATCATGTCCTCTTTTTACTATGTTACACATTCACTTTTCCTTGAAGTTAAAAAAAAAACACAGATATCTCTATTTATCTATAACCAGAAAATGTATAGATTCTTGCCCAATAATGAGATATTTTTAAATGAGAAAAATAGTTTATGTTACATTATTGTAATTTCCTACTAAGACTCAGTGGTAAATCTGATAGGCCAAAAAAGGGGGCAGATATTATATTTTATATGGTTATAAATTAAATATGTCCTGAATTTAACGGGACCAAAGTCATTATATATTTTTGACAGCAAGCTACATGGTAGGCACCTGGTGATGCACAAATGTGTATCAGTGAACACAGCATGCTTTCAAATGTCAAATATTTAAGCTATATTCTTCGGTCTGGAAATAGAATGATATTTGGGCTAAACATGATTTATATAAAGAGACAGAATATAAGGAAGAGGTGGTTAACCATACTGAAGATAGTAGGAATCTTTTCACCTATGAGATAGTGCCTAAACAAGTTCTAAAGGAAAACCAGACACTTATTGGGAAGATCTATAGTGTTTAAGGGAGAAAGAAAGGGCATTCCAAACTGAATGCATAACACTGACAGAAAAAGATAGCACATAGTAGCCTGGATCCCCTAGGAAATTTACTTTGATAGGTTATATGAGATGTGAGGAAGGGAGAGGTGCTAAATGGTCTTCCTGGCCAATCAAATAAAGGTAGATACTGAGAAGGAGAGCCTAATAACCCCAAGGTAATTAGCACTTATCCTATATTTAATGGGGAACTATTGTTACATGTTGAATAGGAAGTAATATGACTAGAACTTCATTTTAGAAAGTTTATTCTGGTTGTTAGAGGTCTCTGAGACTGGAGAAATAAAAGCCAGTTACATGTCACTATTTCATAGAAATAACAAAAGCTGAACTGAGGTAAAGCTGAAGAAATAAATGTATTTCTTCAAGAAGCACAGAAAATTAAGTTCAACTTACTAATACAAAAGAGACTACACAGGAGAAAAGAGAATATAGACAATCAACTATCAAGGCCAAAATAATCTAGAACAATTCTGTCCTTTTTAAAAATTTTTATTTATTTATTCATGAGAGACACAGATTGAGAGAGGCAGAGACATAGGCAGAGGGAGAAGCAGGCTCTATGCAGGGAGCCTGACCTGGGACTTGATCTGGGACTGGATCTGGGACTCCGGGATCACACCCTGAGCCAAAGGCAGATGCTCAACCACTGAGCCACCCAGGCATCCCATGAATAATTGTGTCCTTAAAGCTTCAGTTAATTGGTCTCTTGTTTGAATGGAGCCATTTGTATAAGAGGTTAGATAATTTGGCTATGGAGATAGGTGAAGGCAAATCCAATGACAGCATGGAGCTATAAAAGAATGTCATAATTAACAAAATACAGAAGTTAGCTTTATCAGTGAACATAAATCTGAACTGAAGAATAATAGACTATCCCATAGAATAACTAAGCTAGGAAAAAGACAGGGATGTGCTAAATCTCAGGAACACACAGAACATGGGTCCAACCTCTATTACGGCATGCTGCCCAGACTTTGCTATTCCTTGAACAGTAGTTTCTTCTTTTGCTCTACACATGGGGAAAGATGTCCCTAATATCTCCCAATCTTTATGTCTCCCAACATTGATATCTGAGAGAAGGACTGTTTCAACTATTTGGGTCACTTTAAAACCTAGGGAAATTAATTGGCCCAGGCACAGAAAAGAGAGAGAAAGAGAGAGAGAGAAACCATGAGACTTTTTTAAAAAAATAATTGATTTATTTATTGAAGAGAAAGCACGATCGGAGGTGAAGGGCAGCAGGAGAGGGACAAACACACTCCTTGCTGAGCAGAAAGCCTGATGTAGAGCTCAGTGTGGGGCTCCATCCCAGGACCCTGAGATAATGATCTGAGCCAAAGGCAGACACTTAACCCACTGAGCAAACCACACACTCCACCATGAGACGCTTAAGAATAGAGAACAAACTAAGGGTTGATGGAGGGAGGTAGGTGGGGGATGAGCTAGATGGCTGATGGGGGTCAGGAGGGCACTTGTGATGAGCCCTGGGTGTTATATGTAAGTGATGAACCACTGAATTCTACTCCTGAAACCAATACTATGCTGTATGTTAACTAACTAGAATTTAAATAAAATATTTTTAAAAATGAAATGTTTTTTGGTGATTTGCTCTGGTATTTGAAACCCTTTAAAATCCAAAACTAAAATTTTAGTGAAGATAACATCCTTTAAGCATAATAGATAATACAAATAAATTTAATGTATCTAATTTACTCTGTGGAAAAATAAAAATTTCCTTATCACAAAAATGAACAAAAATCTCTTGAAATAAAAAGCTTCAGCTTCAGATATCAATTCTACCTCCATTACTTTACCAGTTTGTCTCCTCCCTTCAAAATCACATGCATGACACAATGATGAAAGAAATAAAGGTATTTATAAGTACAGGAAGTATCCATCTACCCTATATGTTAAGGAAAAAGAAACTATTAATACCTCTTATAGAAAGGAACTTCAGACAATTGCACCACAGATGGTGCAAGATTAAGGAGGAATATCCATCATAGGTGCACAAATGATCTTCCTCTTTTCAGAAAGGAAAAAATATATACCTAAACCCCACTAATTCCCTGGGCTTAAAGAGCTGGTGAACTGTGGAGAGGTGTGTCAGGACTGGATTGTACATGTCAAAGTTACTTTGTCAGAATGAATGCAGAAAAAAAGTAAACAGTAAGAAATAATAAATGAGAAATGAATTAAGTTAATTAAATGAATAATGAAGATACAATTAAAATATCCAAAATTCATAATTGTAAAATTAGTCTTGTAATTTGATTAAAAAACATGATTGAATAAATTTTATTATTGGGAGGTTGATTTAGCATTAGACATATACTTTATCATTTGAATACATCAAAAAAGTAATTCTTATGGTCACCTTTATAGATACACAAAGTTGTTTAAATAAACATATTTATCCTAAGAAAAGTTTGTAGAGATAAAGATATTTAAGTAAATGCACACATACATGCAAACACATGAACACAGACACTCAATAAATACAGTGGGCAGTGCACAGAGGCAAGATATGGCTACTTATATCATCATATCAGAATTGGTAATTCTGAGTAGATATTTATACACTGCAAAACAACAGAAAAATAGACAAAAGCATAATGTCTATAGGACTACCTATAAATTTAATTAAAATTTCATCAATTTTGAAGATTTGGTAGTTAAACTATTATTGAAAAATCACTTACCAAATGATTTAGACCAAAAAATTGGAAAAATTTACACATCTTTAGAAGAAAGCAAAACAACATGGCCTCTATACAAGATCGGTAACCCAGGAAAACAGAATGTGCTGAAAAAAATGAAAAGTTTAAAATTAGTAAATTTAGTTAAGAAATATGAGAGACATATTTGGCTATTGCTGCTGTCACATTTGTTCCAACCTCCTATATACATCAATTAGATCATATAGTTATTATTTTCTCGTTTCTCTATAGTTAGTAACTTTATACTCGTTATACTTTTTCCTGGCCATTTTCATCCATGACCTTAGATGGGATCTCAAGTTATCCTTTATATTACCTATCCTACTAATATTATAAAGCTTTAAATTTTTCTTTTTACAACTCCTGACAGATTTCAATTCTGCTATTGCATCTTTACTCTCTTTGCAATCTTGTTTTACCTTATCCAAATCTCTTTTCATCTCATGCATTTGTCTCATTTATCATTATAAATCATGTAGCTGGAAGAGAGTCTATGTCTTCCTACACACTTTAAAGGTGTCAAACATTCTTGCGAAATTTCTCCTCAATCTTGCAATAGATAATTTTTCAAAGGAATATTCTTCCCCTGATTCTTCTAGATGCTGACAATTTTGGCAAAGCTTTACCAGGTCATTTTTGTTGGTTGACAGGCAGGTTCTTTTCTTGCACAGTATTAGCCAATATGTGTGCTAAATGGTTTGCCTTGTTGTCTTTTGACCTTTAGTGTTATTGAACCTACAATCTCCAGAATATATTATACTGCAATACCATTTCTTTTGAAGACCTTTTTTTGTTTGTTTGTTTTATTTGCAGTCTCTATGAGAATATAGAAAATGGTGGAATGGGCCAGCATTCTGACTACCCTTCATTTCTATGTCATTTAAATGACATAGAAGTTGAAACTAGATATACATAGAAGAATTTCAATGGAAATCAGTTTTTCTTTTTCCTCCAAATCATATGTATAAACCAGCTCCAGATACACTAAATCAGAACCATCAGGAGAGGCAGATGGGGAGAGCAGGAAAGCATATATATTTTTTCCACTCTCAGCAACTTTAATCCTGGCTTTTGGTAAAAGACTAATAGAGAGCTATCCGGTTTTCCAGTTGCTACAGCCCTTGATTTTCCAACAAACAAAAATAAACAATGACAACAACAACAACAAAAAAAACAATGGAATAAACAATAAGAGATGTACATTTCTTTCCATACAATTTTGTGTTTCATGAGAAGCCAAGAAATTATGGCCTGTCAAAGGTAGAGGTAATTTCTTTGGTTCCATTTTTCTTAGTAAAGATTTCTAACTACATCTTGATGTCACACTGTAAATCTTAGTATGAAGTATGATTGTGAATTTCTAATATTTTCTTTTTTAACTCATAAGTTGTTTCATGAAAGTTTGGAAGACTGTATCAGGGGCTTTCAGATACATTTTGAACCAGAATTCCTGAAAATTATTTCTAATGGTACTTACAACAATGTTGTAGTTGTTCAGAAAATTCACTTAAAATAACATATATCTTGATCTATATAATAAAAAGGAATTTATGTCCATTTGAGTGCTGTTTCGCACTCTCCCAAATTGCACATTTATATGAGCTTAAACGTTTTGAATTACTTTTTTCATATAAGGGTATGCCACTTGCTTTAATGTCAATGACATTACAAGGTAATAATCACAGATTCATTCTTTCCTTATTTCTAATTAAAACATTAAAACATATTGGCTGTGTTGCAAGCTATTCGATTCTCCAACATATACCTGGGATTGTCTCACTTTATATTTTAAGGTAAGAAGCACAAATGATAACCAAAATGAAAAATTTCTTTCATTGTCTGCCAAAATTTAAGTCCTATTTTTGCCAAACTAGAAAAATAGCGCAGGATACAGGATATGCCTCTCTGGTTGTTAGCTGTCCTGCCAGTTTCATGTGAGTACCATAGAGCTATGACAGCAGATGGACTCCCAAGTTAACACTTGGAATCAAAAGGTGTTTTAAGGACTGTGACACTAAGTGTAATCCTTTAATGAGAGATTATAAAGACAGGAAGAAGGAGAGAAACCTATTAAATTGTGCAACTAAATAGTGGATTTTAATCAATCTGCAAGTTTTTTGTTTGTTTATTTTATGTGTGATCCTGGATTTGGGATCAAAAGATGACTTTGAGTCTGCTTCTCAAAACCAATAGCTAATCCTTAGACATCATATTGTCAGCATCTGGCACAGTTGATTACCTTCTAAAATTTTTTCTTCACATTTATATGAACTATATTTGAAGGGTTTGTTTGTTTTCTTGCCTCACTATTACTTCCATTTTTTCTGGAACTTTTTTCATCTTCAGAAGTTCTAAATTATAGAAGGCCATAGGTCTGAGTCTTCAGATTTCTCTCTCTCTTTTTTTCCCTAGGTGATACCATTTAACCTCATGACTTTAAAAGTCATTTATATGCTGATGACCTCAAAATTTATATATTTCATTCAAACATCTTATATGAACTATAAATTTGAAATGTTTAAAATATTTAAAAATAATTCACTTGAAGGCCTGTTCAGCATTTCAAAAGTATGAGTCCAAAATTTCTACTTTCTATTATCTAATTTACCACTTGTTCTTTCTATCAAAAAATGGTACATTGTTCTACTTCTACCAGAGAAGGTGTAAATCTTGTGGGATTTACCTTCCCATTGTATACAACTATAAAACATTACAAATTATATGAAGTGACTGTTTTGAGACATTGAAAAAGAGATAGCTAATTAACTGGATGCAAGGAATCCTTTCACAATGGACATATATAAAACTATCACATTGTACACTTTACATAGCTTACAATTTTGTCAATTATACCTCAATAAAGCTTCAGGGTGGAGGAGGGGAGAGAAAGAAAGAAAGAGGGGGAGGGCAAATAATAGTAGCATGGAAGCTAGCATCAAAAATGGCCCTCAAGGATTCTTTCCTTCCTGTACCCCCATCTTAATGTATTTTCCTCTCCAATCTAAAGGAATGACTTAGAGAACCAATGTGTTTTTGTAGAAATTGTAGTGTTTTACTTCAAAGCAGGAGTCAAAAAGAAATTGTGATTTCTACCTTGCTGTCTTATAGAAAACTTTTTAAAATTTATTTATTTACTTACTTATTCATTCATTCATTCATTCATGAAAGAGGCAGAGACTTAGGCAGAGAAAGAAGCAGGATCCCTGCAGGGAGAATGATGCAGGACTTGATTCTAGGACCCTGGGATCACCACCTGAGCCAAAGCAGATGCTCAACTGCTAAGCTACCTAGGTACCCTTAGAAAACTTTTGATGGGATAAGCCAGATGAAAAAGACATTGAATATAATCAAGGACCTTATGGAGGGCTCCACATGGTGAGATCTGAAATCTCCTGTTTATAGCCATGTGGATCAGACACTCCAGCCCTCTGTGTGCTTTCAAATGATTGTAGCCTAAAACAACATGTTGGCTATAACCTCATGAAAGACTTTGACCTGAAACCACCCCAAAAGACTGTTACTTGATTCCTGACCTCCTAAAGCACTGTATAAAATAATACATTTTTATGGTTTAAACTGCTGTATTTGGGAGTATTAACCTTCTCAGCAATAAATAACTAATATGGATCTAGGAATGCTGGATGAAAAAAGCTGCTGTAACAAATAACTGTGATGGGGAGGATTTTAGACTCAGACAATGAGCAGAAGCTGAAAGGAGTCTGATGAGAGAGTTAGTGAAAGACTGAAATGGTTGACTAGAAGGCTGAGGACTCTGAAGAGGCTGCCAGCAGGGGCTTAAAGGAGAGTGATGAAATGATTTTAGAAACCAGATGAGTGGAAACACCAATGATTTAGTTGCAGAAAGTTTAGCAACACAGTCATCTGAAGTAATGTGTAAACTAGAAAATGTGTCTAATTAACTGGATGATCAAACTAAGGAAACCTCCAGGGAGTGTTGGTGCCATGTGGTTTTTTATTGCTGCCTCTGATAAAATGTGAAGTTTGATGGATATACATAGTTCCCAAACTACACTCCACTACAGACACAAGCTTAGTCTGGGGCAGTTCTGCAGATCTCTGTGCTCACAACCACTGCTTCGTACTTTGCCACTTTAAAAATACTTAACATGCAAAACACCACACTCTCCATACCATATATATTGGTACCATTTCTTGACTCTTTGTTCTGAACTTCCAGAATGCTTTGCAGCTCAATCTTCACTTACTATGTCAGAATCTGTCTGCATGTTTTTCTCATAGCATATGATTCTATGAGAAAGAGAGGGATTTAAAATAAAATAAATTTAAGTCTTATTGCCTCAAAAATCTGCAAAACTAGAGCAAAAGTTGTCCTCTTTCTTAGTTTGAAATTTAAATTTCTGAACAAGTGGGCAAAGAGAATGGGAATGATTATAGGGTCTTATAATCTTTCAAAGGGGCAGAGCATGAGTGACTTGGAGCCACATGTTCCCTCCTGTTGAGCTTGCCTTGTATTTAGCATAACTGAAAATAAGTTCCTAAAAGTTTGGCTCATCATGGTATATGAGGATCTTTTAAAGAAACTGGAAGAATTTAGATGACAGACAAGAAAACCTAAGGAAGAGCGAAAGCTATGACAATTCTCTCCAAACATTTTAAGGGAGATCATTTGCCAACGGTACCATTTGGCCTATTTGTAAACACAAAACTAAAGTTAATCTTTAAAAATACAAGAGAGAGTGAGATGCCTGGGTGGCTCAGTGGTTGAGCATCTGACTTTGGCTCAAATGGTGATCCAGGGGTCCTGGGATAGAGTCCACATTTGGCTCCCCATAGGAAACCTGCTTCTCCTTCCGACTATGTCTCTGCGTCTCTCTCTCTGTCTCTCATGAATAAAAATATAAAATCTTTTTAGAAAAGAAGAAAGAGGAAAGAAAGAAGAAAAGAAGAAAGAAAGAAAGAAAGAAAGAAAGAAAGAAAGAAGAAAGAAAGAAAGAAAGGAAGGAAGGAAGGAAGGAAGGAAGGAAAGAAAGAAAGAAAGAAAGAAAGAAAGAAAGAAAGAAAGAAAGAAAGAAATTGACTTGTAAAAAAATTTAAAAATTAAAAATACAAGAGAGATGTCTTTCTATTCGATGTGGAACCATATAATGAACTAATTTGCTTGTGGAATGACTGACCTATTCAGTTCTTGAAATTTTCAGCACTGTTAGAGAAGAGATTCATAGGCTCAGGAAAAATTTGTTCCAAATGATTTGTAATTCATTTCTAATCTTGAGATTCTGGGATGCCTGAGTGGCTCAGAAGCCAAGCTACTGTCTTCGGCTCATGGCCTAATCCTGGAGTTCTAGAATTGAGTCCCACATCAGGCTCCCTGCATGGAGCCTACTTCCCCTTCTGCCTAAGTCTCTGCCTCTCTCCTTCTGTGTCTCTCATGAATAAATAAATAAAATCTTTAAAATAAAAAATAAATAAATAATCTTAAGATTCTGTGCTTTTCTCTTCTTCACCTTTTGTTATTTCAGAAAGGAAAACGACTTTCAGTGTGGTAGGAATTAAAATTAATTCCATAGTTTAAATTAATTTTAATTAATTAAAAAACTAAAATGGTAAATTTTCAAAACATACATCATCTTTTTTAAAACAGCTTGCATTAAAAGCAATGGAATATTTAGAGTCTTTTTTCCTGTGTAAATTGAGCCAAAGCAACTGAAATAATATTGGATATTAACTCAGCTTGCTTAATTTTATTTTTCTTTTATATTCTGGAAAAAGTAAAAATATTAGATACATGACTGGGCTGGTTCCTAAGAGTTGACATTCACCATTAACATAAAATATATTTAATAATGATTATGATACAGACACCAAAATATAAGAAAAAAATAAACGGTAAATGATTGATTCAGCTGTACCAGTACCTTCCTAGGAATCAAATGTGTTTATATTTATCTATTTATTCACTGGGTGGGGGAGGGGGAAAGAACTCTGTTAGATGCTGAGGTTTCAAAAAATAACATTAGTTCTATTCTCAGGATCTCACAATCTAGAGGACAGATAAATCTTTAAAATAGTAAATTCAAGAGTTAGATAAGGAAATAAAAATGAGGTAAAGAATAATGTGGTGTTTTAGGGGTGAAAACTTATTCCCCACCTCTCAGCAGGGGGAGACCTATTAACTGTTTTCTTTATAGCCTCATTATGGGGCATCTTAATGCCCCTTATAGCTCTGGCCTTTCTCCTGGGATCCAATCTGTCTATAGAGAACATGTGTTCTGTTCTACAATGGAGAAATCTGTGGTGATCACACATAGGCTGTGAAAATTTCAGTATCAAGAAGTCCACTTGCTGGCAGCAAAACGCATGTGTCCAGTATTACCTTTATCATTAACAAAATTGATATTTTGCTCTTCTATTATTATTTTCTTTTCAAATATCCTCTTCATATACAAGGGTTGTTTTTTTGTTTTTGTTCTTGTTTTTGTTTTTTGGGTTTTTTTTTTTCAGCTTTACTGATGCATAATTGCCATCTAACTATTAGAGATTGCTTAGAGAATGTTCTCAGATTCTTGCCACCTTGTCACCTCCATCAGCATTTCACAATGTCACTGCTTTTTCAAGGCTGACAAGAGAATGTCTCATACTCTACTCATACAACATAAAAACATCACTACCTCATCACCTTTGCCATATTACTTAACCTCATCACATTAATTACTCTTCCATCATTTTCACAGAGATTGAACAGAGCATGTACTCCAGGGGCAGGGAAGCTTGGAACCATCTTATGATTCTCCCTTCCATCCTCACTCATTTTCCTACATGGATTTCATATTAGAGATTTCAGAAAATATATTTTTCTCTTAAATATCTGACTTCTTTATTTTGACCATTAGTGATCTTACCATAAGGTAAGACACTTTTTCATCTCTAGAAACAAAAAGATAAAATTTTAAAGATATCACTTCAGTGATTTTTGTGTTTCTGAGGAAATCTTTCCAGCTACTATTAAAATCGTGCATTATCTAAGAACTAAACATCAGAAACAACATGTATTGCTGAGGTACTTGCTTATCACTTACTAATACATAGGTGCTCAGATATACTATTTGTAAAAAAAAAAAAAAAAAAAAAAAAAGGAGAAAAGTTCTAAAGAAATGTTCCAGAAAATATCTTTCCACAAGAATTCTAAAAATGTGTATATATGTAACCCAATGAGAGGAGCCATAACCTTCAGTTACCATTATAATCGTGAGTTCTTATGATCAAACAATATCTGATACCATATATTATAAACAAATTGGAATAAAGACAGTGGATATTTATATGCAATGCTTGCTTTTACCAGCAGTTCTGTCAACTACGTTGCATTTTCTAAACCAAAATTTCAGTTGACTCAAATGTTCTAATTTGAATTTCCCCCTTCTGTTCAGAAAAATTAGAAATGTCATCTTAGCTTTGTTCAGGTTAAATTTTCAAATTTAGTAGTAAAAGAAAGTGTATCTTTGTAAAGAGTTTAATTTGTTTATATTCTTGAGTCAAGTGATAACAGGACTGTTTTACAGAAAATATGTATATGCTCTGAATTTTTCTCTGGGAAGATACTCAAATGTAATTTCAGACTAATACTCTTTGGACTTCTGAAAAAAAATATCAAAATCATAAAAAGTTAAAATTAGACACAAGTATTGAAGTGTCTAACTCACCACCTATGTACAAAAATTAATAGAGTAAAAGTGACTGACAAATCATCATGGTATTCTTACCAAAGAAGGTAAATAACAATTTCAGGTAGATTTATATGAAGAATATAATAGGATGCATCTCTAATTGTTGGAAAACCATAGAGTCCAGAATTCAGATGACTTGATATCAACACATGAAGCTAGATTTAGGTTTTCTATTTCCTGTTGGTATACCTACCCTATCAATAAAATATATTTATTGAGCATTAAAAATTATAGTTGCTGTATAAAAACATTATATTTATTACTTCATTAATCCTCGCAAGTATCCACTGCACTCACACAGAAACAAAGGCACAGTATTTAAGATCATGTTTTAACAGTAGATCTCGGATTTAAACTCACATAGCAACACTTTTCAAAGTGTGTTATAAGGGTTAGCTTTTCAGAGTCAAAGCCATCTCCAAAATAAAAAGCATTTCCAAAATAATTTTACTAAGACAAAATAAAGAAAAAGAAAAATTTCCACATCTGGGTCACCTGAGTGGTTCAGTCACTTGAACATCTGACTCTGTCTTAATTCAGGTCATGATTTCAGGATGGTGAGATCCAGCCTTGCAACAGAGCACCTCTGCTCAAGTGCGCACGCATGCTCACACACATACTCTCTGTCTCTCTAAAATAAATAAATCTTTAAAAAAAAATTCCACATCTGAATCCTTAATAGTGAATCCATGCCTAGGTTTAAGGTTTTGAAATTTTAGATATCTTGTGGATTTTTTTTTTTTTGATGTCTTCTGGAGTTTTAAAGAAACTTTCCAGGTCCGTTTCCAAAAATTTTACTTAGCACATAAGTAAATTATATTATTATTATTAACCATATAAATAATCTATGCACTAATATGATACTCATATTGCTTTAGTTAATATGTAGAAATGTACTTGTGATAAATTAAATATGGATTTCAATTAATTATGACCTACAAATTGTTTTTGATCCTTCATTTATCTTGCCATTTAGTGCTATATTCTTCTATATAAATCCCCTCTACTGTATAAGTTATCAAATATGAAACATTTTTGCATCTTATCTTTCCATTTCATTGTCTTTCTTCTTTCTCTCTGTCTCTCTCTATTTATTTATTTATTTTTTTAGTTAGAGGACTTTATGGTGGATCAGAGTAGTCGATTACCTTTTCTTCTGATTGAATCTGACATCTTGCACATAAAAAAGTTCAGGGAATTTACTTTGGACAATCACTAATACAGCTTCCTCGACAATATCTGGAATTGAGGTATTTTCCAAACCTGCTTGAACTCTGAAATTGTTCAGCTTACATTTCCTTTGTTCTTTGTTCAGACTTGTAGCTTGTTACACAATGCATATGCAACTTAACATTCAAAGACTCAACATAGCCCTTATTCAAATACTGAAATTTTTTTTCTGGGAAGTTCCTATATTTCCAGTATTCTTTTTTTTTAATTAATTTTTATTGGTGTTCAATTTACCAACATACAGAAAAACACCCAGTGCTCATCCCGTCAAGTGTCCGCCTCAGTGCCCGTCACCCATTCCCCTCCAACACCCGCCCTCCTCCCCTTCCATCACCCCTAGTTCGTTTCCCAGAGTTAGGAGTCTTTATGTTCTGTCTCCCTTCCTGATATTTCCCAACATTTCTTTTCCTTCCTTTATATTCCCTTTCACTATTATTTATATTCCCCAAATGAATGAGAACATACACTGTTTGTCCTTCTCAAATTCCAGTGTCCTAATCCTTCCAAACCTCCACTTCATTCTCCTCAATTTAGTAAGATTTTGGGACTCCTTTTGGGATTCCCTTCTTGTTGTTATACACTCTAAAAATAGTTATTTTATTAGTTTTGTCCATTTTGAAATGTATTTATGGTGGAAGGGGAAGTATATGGTCCCAGTTATTCCATTAAAAACAAAAAAGTAAGTCTCACTTTTATTTTTTTAATTAAGATGACATTTGCTGCAGTACAATTTGTATTTTTTTCTTTTGATGTCCAGTTCTGAAAAGATTGACAAATGCACTCTGTCTTGCAATGACCATTATCATCAGGATATAGATCATCAGGTTCTATCACCTCTCCAGATGCCTCCAATGCCCCTTTGGATATTGATGTGTGTGTGTGTTTGTGTGTGTGTGTGTTTTACTAGCTCTTGAAAAAAATTGTTCATTATGCCTTAAATATTTTCTCTTCTATTTTCTCTTTTGTTTAAGTTTTCGATTCTTGAATAATATGAATGTTAGAAATTTGATCTTGTCACACAGGTCTCAAAAACAGTTTTCCTCTTTTTCCATCAGTTTACTATTTGTGTTCATATGTATTGATCAGGCTTCAAATTCACTAAATCTTTCTTTTGCTGTGTTCAGTCTAATGCTAAGGCAATCAAATTAGTTTTTCAATGCAATTTATGATTTTTCCTCCAGAATTCATACATAGTTGTTTTATAGGTATCCTTTTTTAATTGAAATTTTCTATCTTTCCTCAATTTTGTCCATCTTGTCACCTAAATTATCTAATATAGTTCTTCATATAAGATAGTTATTTTAAGGTCTTGTTGATTCTACTGTTCGGATCATGTAAATATGCATTTATTATTTTTTTCTTTTTATCTATAATCATTTTTTCTTGTATTTTTTCTTCTTTGATAGGCATTGTGGATAATATATTTTGGAACCTGGATTATATTATCTTCTCTTAAGTAGCTTTGAGTTTTTACCAGGCAGTTCATTTACTGGAAGTTTTTATTAATCTTACTGAGATATTTTAAAATTTGTATCTATGTATCAGTTTCAAATTTTCCCTTAGTCTATGGCATAGACCTTATTCCTAGCACATAGCCCTTGGTCTTTCTGGCATCTCAACTGAATACTCTTCTCCAACATCAACTTTTCCTAATTGGAAAGAGCTCTGATGTCTCCCTTGGAATTCTCTTTTCAATTTTCAGATTCCCAGGAGATGTTCATGATATGCCTCAGAATCTCATCCTGAAGTTGTGTGGTTTGGAAGTTAGCCAAAGACTGGACTAACTCCAATGCAATTTTTGCCTGGGGCTTCTTCTCTGTCTCTTTCTTTTCTAGCACTGTTCTTCACAAATTTAGCCATCCTAACAGCCTCAAACCCCATTTTCTCTCTTTCCTATTCAGAGATACTGCTATTCTTAGTATGGCTCCATTTATGGCTCCATTTACTTGCTTTGCAATTTTGAAAATGGTCCAACAAATATACTCATGACAAACTAGATTTCATCATAGACAAGATACTCAACCTATCAGCCCCATTTTCATCATCTGTTTAACTACATATTTGGATGCAAGGTTTTCTAAATTTCCTATTAATTTTGAAATAGTTTTTGTTGTGGGACACCTAGGGTGATCAGTTGGTTAAACATCCAACTCTTAATCTTAGCTGAGGTTTTGATCTCAAGATCATGAGTTCAGACCCCACTTTGAGTGTGAAGCCTACTTTTAAAAAAAAAAAAGAAAAAAGTTTTACTATATCTATGAGCCCAGTTATTTTCCCTTATTCAACTTTCTTCATAAAAATTTTTTACAAAAAAAAATGTTTTACACATATAAAATTAGGCCAGTGTGTTCATAACTAGATGCTAAATAAAAATTAATTCAATTATAAATTACTTCATTCCCTCAATTGAGGGAATAATCCTTAAGGAATTAATTTTTCTCCCTAAATTAATCTATTTTCAGTAAATTATATGTTTTCATAATTTAAGATAGATATTATGTTAAGGGCTTATATCTTATCATTATTGATAACATACAATCATTTTTAACTTAAAATTCAAACATACAAAAAATCACTATTCAATAAATAGGCTTTAATTGTTACATTGCTTATTCACTTAGACCTTAAAGGATTAAATAAAAATATAAATTTCAATATTATAAGCTATTGACACTGGAAGTAATTTTTGGTATCATCTTATCTAGCCTCTTGATTACAACAGGTATTATGTTATTGAAGGGAAGTAAAAAACCCAAGAAGTTAAATTATTTGCATCAGACCTCAGAGATAAGCAATGGCAAAACTGGGATCTCATTAGGCTTCCTTAGATCATGTCATAATACTTTCCTTTATGCTATAAATCATATTTAATTTCTTTCTTTTTCTTCTTTCTTTTTTCTTTTTTTTTTCTTTTTTTTTTTTTTTAGAAAAAAAAAACATACATATAGGATGATAATGGCTTTCTCCATAATGGGTGAGTGAAAGTTTCTTATTTATTTTTACAATGTCACTATGTAAAGGAAAGCTTAAATTTGAACAGAATTTTTTTCCATATTATCTCATCAATATAGAGTAGAATAGTATTTTACTTTTCAAGAAGCTGAGTATACCTGGTTGGTAATGTGCTTATGGATAATTGAAACAACTGTGAATATTTTGATACCTCTCTATCATATATTTGAAGAATTGATAAACATTAAGTTCAAGCCTGTATGCTATTTACCACTCAAGTTTATCTTAGATTTTGAACATGATTCTAGCCTGTTATAAGCTTCTTGAAACTTGAATATGCCTCTTAAAATACCGTCATCCTCTCCTAATATTTTGATTTTGAAGAATTGATATAGCATGTTTTATGTATTTCATAGAAAATATTGGTTAAGATATTGTAAAGGTATTTATTTTCAAAACTGCCTTGTAGGGAAACACAGAAAAGGTAGGAAAACAAATAAGGATGCTGGAGGTGTTTGAAGCTGCGGACATGCAGAAAAAAAAAATTAAACACAGATTAACTCCCAGTCCAATAAACATAAAGTCCCACACTAAGGCCTATATATCTCAGATCCTATTAACTGACATTATATCTTTATATATATGTGTATATATATATATATGTTATATAAATGTATATATATTTTATATATAATTTTTATATTTATATATATGCATATGTATATATATACATATACATATATAAATATATATATAAAGTGTATATATGTATTTATACATATATAAAAATATATAATATATATTTTTATATATAATTTATATATTTATATACATATATGTATATATACATACATATATACATATATACACATACATATATAAATATATGTATGTGTATTTAATTTATGTATGCATAAATTATGTATATATAATTTATATATGTATATATACATATACATATATATACATATACATATAGAAATATATATAAAGTGTATATATGGATTTATACATATATAAATGTATATATAAAATATATATTTTTATATATAATTTCTATATTTATATATGTGTATATGTATATATACATATATATACATTTATATATGTATATGTATATACATATATACATATATGTATATATAAATATATATATAAAGTGTATATATGGATTTATACATATATAAATACATATAAAATAGATATATTATATATATATATATATATGTGCCAAAAGTCAAGGAAAAGAGAATTTGAAGAGGCAAAGCAAGCATCAGAACCAAGCATCAGATATGGCAGAGATTTGGGGATTATCAAACAGGGAATTTAAAAGTTAATATATTAAGAGCTTTAATGGAAAAAGTAGACAACATGCAAGAACAGATGGTAATAAGAACAAGAGAGATGATCACAAAAAGAGAATGAATAAACACTAGAGATCAAAAGCACTGTAACAAAAGTGAAAAGTATCTTTGATTGGTTCATAGTAGACACAACAAAACTAAGGAAAAAAATTAGTGAACTTGAAGACATATCAGTGAAGATTATTAGCAAAACTGAAATCCAAAGAGGAAAAATTGGGTCAAAAATTGAACAGAATGATGAACCATGTGCCAATTGCAAGAGATGTGACATACTCATAGTAGAAACAATAGGAGAAAGAATAGAGACAAACTGAAGAAATAATGATTGAGAATTTTTTAAATTTAGTAACAAAAAAAATTTAGTAACAGACACTATATATGTGTGTGTGTGTGTGTGTGTGTGTGTGTGTGTGTGTGATATCATACTCAAACTTCAGAAAATAAAAGATAAAAAAGAAAACTTGGAGGAAAACAGAGGAAAAGAAAAAACTATCTGGAGAGGAACAAGGGTAAGAATTGTATAGGACTTCCCTTTAGAAACCATGTAAATGAGACAACGAAGTAAAAGATTTAAAGTGTGTAATGATAAAATCATCAACCTAGAATTCTGTATCCAATAAAATTTTTCCTTTATAAACAGAGAAAAAGAATGATAAACAAATATAAACAAATAAAACTTTCTCAGTCAAACCAAAACTAGGCAAATTTCTTTCCAAAAGAACTGTCTTAAAGAAATGCTAAAATAAGTTCTTCAAAGGAAAGTAAATTATGCAATTCAGAAACTTGCATCTGCATTTAGAAAGAATAGAAAAAGAATAAATGAAGATAATAAAAGATCTTTTATGTTTCCTATTCTTAATTGTTGTAATGGGCAACTACAAAATAATAGCAGCGATGTGTTTGATGATGACAGCTTACAGATTAAGTGAACTGAATTACAGCAGTGTTATAAGGGATGAGGGAAGAATGAAGTGGTATAGGGTTATTTGAATAATATTACTCAGGATGCCTGGTGGTTCAGTGGTTGAGTGTCTACCTTTGGCTCAGGGCGGGATCGAGTCACACATCGGGCTCCCCGCGATAAGCCTGCTTCTCCCTCTTAGTCTCTGCCTCTCTCTGTGTGTCTCTCATGAGTAAGTAAAATCTTTTTTAAAAAAAGAATTATATTAGTTGTAAAAGTACATTTCAAGCCTTATGTCAACCAATAAATTTTCAAATATATGGAAATTGTTATGCTAAAAGAGGAGAGAACATAAGATTATATAAAATGCTCAATCAAACCAAAAACAGAAGATAAAAATGAAACAAGCAACCAGAATAACAAATAAAAAGCAGTGGTACCAAAAAATTAAATACTTAGATTTGAATTTAACAAAATATATACAAATCTATGTAAGGAAAACTATAAAATCCAGCTGAAAGAAATCATGGAATATCTAAAGAAATAGACCCCATGTTGAGTATAGGAAGACTCAACTAAAAAATTAAATACTTAGATTTGAATTTAACAAAATATATACAAATCTATATAAGGAAAACTATAAAATCCAGCTGAAAGAAATCATGGAATATCTAAAGAAATAAACCCCATGTTGAGTATAGGAAGACTCAACATAAATATGCTACTTCTTCTACATTAATCTGTATATTCAGCACCATCATAAGAAAATCCCAACATATAATTTTGTGCATATAACTTTTCAAAGAGAAAAGACTGAAAATAGCCAACACAATCCCAAAGAGGAAAAACAATTTCAGAGGAATGATACTTGCTGACATCAAAAACTACTATAAAGTTTAGGTAGTAAAGACAATATGATATGGTGAAACAGTGGAAAAATAGATTATGGAACAAAATAGAAAGCCTAGATATAGATCCACACAAATATAGTTGATCTTTGAAAAAGAGCAAAGGTAATTAAATGAACAGAGAAAGGTCAGTTTTTCAGCTAATGTTACTGGAACAGCTGGACACTGAAATATAAATAAGTGAATTTAGTAAGTCAAAGAAAATCTAAAAAGTCAAAACTCTAAAAATATTAAAATTACAAGTGGTCACTAGGGATTTAAGGAACTGGAAGATGCAGTGGAGTATAAATAGGATAAGCAAAGGAAACCTTACAGTGCTGAATCTATTCTGCATGATACTATATTGGTGGACACCTGACTTTACCCATTTGCCAAAATCCATAGAATTTTATATAACACAGAATAAACTCTAATGTAAACTATGGACTTCAGCTAATAACAAGGTACCAGTGTTAGTTCACCACTTGTAACAAATGTACCACACCAATGGGAGATGTTAATAATAGTGGAATCTGTTAATAGGAAGAAGGGATATATGGGGAACTCACTGTACCATCTGCTTAATTTCTCTGTAAATCTAGAAGTACTAATATGCCTATTGATGTTTTTCATATTTTAAAGATTTATTTATTTGTTTGAGAGAGAGAGAGAGAGAGAGAGAGAGAGAGAGTGTGTGTGTGTGTGTGTGTGTGTGTGTGTGTGTTTATACGCGCCTGCACAAGAAGGGACAGGGAGAGGAAGAGAATAGAATCTACAGGCAGACTCCCTGCTGAGCATGGAGAATAATGTGGGGCTCAATCTCACCACCCTGAGATCCTGACCTGAGCGAAAAGCAAGAGTTGGATGCTTAACTGATTGACTCATTCACACCCCTATCTTTTAATGTTTTTCAGAAAAGATATTATAGTGCATTTCCCATCATCAACAGGTTTATAATTTGATTGGGAAAACATCTCAGATATCAAGCTAATATAGACCTATGACAGGCAGAAGAATTTTATGCACGGAAATATTCAACTGTAGCATTGAGGTGTCTTTAATCCACTTTATTTAAACATTTTCTCTTAAACATTTAAAGCACAAATTTTATATGTGCGAATCTTCCCAATTAGAATATGGCAAACAGAAGTTCTGTTGAGTAGTCAATATTATAAGAAGCCTACCTATTCTATTTTCATCATAAGTTTCTTCAAAGTGTTTGGTGGAGTGGGAATCTTTTAATGTTACACTTAGCATTAAAATTTTTATTTAAAAGGGGCTCCTGGGTGGCTCAGTCAGTTAATCATCTCATTCTTGATTTTCGCTCAGGTCATTATCTCGGTCATCTGATTGAGCCCACATAGGGCTCCAAGCTCAGCAGGGAGTTGCTTGAGATTCTTTCTCTGCTCCTACACCTGCTCAGAGGTATGTGTGGGTTCTCTATCTCCAAAATAGATAAGTAGGGGCCCCTCGGTGGTGCAGTTCGTTAAGCAGCTAGCCCAGGTAGTAATCTCAGGGTCATAAGATCAAGTCCCATGTGGGTCTCTGCAATCAGAGTCTGCTTGAGTTTATCTCTCCTTCTCCCTCTGCCTCTATGCCCATGCTCAAATGTGCACACACCCTCTCTCTAAAAAATAAACCTTTAAAAAAATAAATATCTTTTTAAAAAAGAAAAAAATACATTTAAAAGTAAAGGGAGATCTGTTAAAAACATTTAGTCAACTAAATTAAAGTTCTAATTTTAAATTCACTGTAAAAACCATAAAAACCAAAAATTCTTACCTTCTTCACTTATTTAAAATATTTTTACTTTGAGGGGCACCTGGGTGGCTCAGTAGATTATCTGCCTTCAGCTCAGGTCATGATCCCTGGGTCCTGGGATCAAGCCTTACATTGGGCTCCCTGCTCAGAAGTCCTGCTTCTCCTTCTGCCCATCCTTCTGTTTGTTCTCTTTCTCTGTCTCTCAAATAAATAAAATCTTAAAATAAAATATTTTTACTTTGGTAGGAGTAATGGGATTTGAACATGTCCATCTATGAGTTGTCTTTAATATTTCTCATTGTCATTGATAGCCACAGTATATTATTATTATGGCATCTTATTTTGATTAGATGGAACCATAAATTAACCATAATTTAAGATTTTTTTAATTCCTTAAATAACCTGCATTATCTTTTGCAGACTGTATTGTAAATATCCTCTACCACAATATATTTATAATAGGTGGTTATTAGACATAATATCATGACATGTATTTGTGAAATATGAGATGGAATTTAAAGCAAGAGAACAGCTATATATTCTGAATTTGATTGTGTATTTAGTTGTTTTCTAGTGGGAATTTCCACAGAAGATATAATTCAACCTAGAAAAGATTGAGCTAATGAATGTGAGAGAAACAAATTAAACTTCTGCCAGACATTGATGGGCTGCAAATTTGTTTAATTTCTAAGGAAAGAGATCCAGGTGCCATTGTGAACAGCTCAATAAAGATGTCAACTTAATATTCAACAATAGCTGAACATGATGTTTATTTGAATTATGAAAAGTGGGAAGTGAGTGGAACATAAGAAAATAAAATTCTATAAAGAGATCAACCAAAGGTAATGTTTTAGCAATTGTGTTTATTGTTAGATATTTCCTCCTCAAGATATTTCATCAATTCTACATTCATTAAATATATATGGAATTCCTACTTATATAATTGAGGGAAATGGTCAAGAATATTCCATAGAGAAAGTAATTCTTGAGTCTCATTTGAATAGTTAGCAGCAGATGCTAAACTGACAATGGTATTAAAAGGGCTGAGGAAAAAAGAACAGCACCAGCCAAACCTTGGGGATTTAAAACAAACTTGCATTTGGAAGACAGCATGTAGCTCAGTAAAATTTCTCTTTGTGCTCCCCAAAAAGTAGACACAATCAGATAACAGAATTCCCAAATATCATGAAAGAGAGGATTTGGAATTACATAATGATACAAATAAAAAGAACGTATTTTAAGAGCTTATTGTATCTCTGGTACGATACTAAGTAGTATAGCCTTCTGAGGATTCTATAAAGTAGATGCTATTACTCTTTCTATGCAAATGAGGAAACCAAAATATAAAAATAGTAATTTACCCCATGTCCAAAATAGTTGATAATAACTAGTGACAAATGTATGTATGGCAGGAATCGAATCCAGCATATTTAACTTTCGAACATTACACTTAAAAAATTGATATAACAAGGCTACTAGTCTTATGTACTGAGCAAGAATTCCCTGTGCATCACCCATGTGCAGAGAGCCTTGTTTTAATAGCTTGAAGGAAAGTCTCTGTGACTCACTAGTAGATTCTTTGCCGAGGAAGCATACTTGCTCTTCACTGCTATATATTTATTTTTATATGTCTTTATGTCCTTTGAGTGATGTGACTTTTTTTATCTTATCTCTTGAGATTTATCAATCATTTTTAGCCTTTCTTTTCTAATTTCTGCACTTAAGGCTCTGTATTGCCCTTTAAGCCTTGCTTTAGCCATTTCCCACAAGCTTTCTTACAATTTAGCTCAAAATACTTTTTTTATTATTAATTGTAGTTTTAAATCAATAGCTTCTATGGAAAAGTGTTTTACAACTGCCTATGATATGTAGACTTTAAAAGTTTTTAAAACTGATTTTCAGTTGTATTTCACTGTAATCAAAAAGATACTGCGTATGATATCAATCATTTAAAGTTTGTTGAGATTTGTTTTATGGTTGAGAAATTATCTTTGAGGGGTCACCTGGGTGGCCCAGTTAGTTAAGCATCCAACTCTTGATTTTGGCTTGGGTCATGATCTCAGGGTGGTGAGATCGAACCCCACATCACATGTTTGAGCCTCTCTCTCGCCCTTCTTTTGCCTCTTCCACCCCTAGCGCTTGTAGGCATGTTTTTTCTCTCTCTCTCTCTCAAAAAAAAAAAAAAATTAAAAATGCTGTATATACTCTATAATTGTATACTGTATAGTTCTGGTCTTGTAGTATTTTGAACATGATAATTATTTCAGGTTTGCTGGTCATATTGTTAAAATATCCCACATACTATATTTTTATATGCTGGATTGATGAAGCACTGATGAAGTTGTGTTGAGCTTTCTCACTATAATTTTGAATGACTTATTGGTCAATAAAAACTATTACTGGGATGCCTGGGTGGCTCAGCGGTTGGGCGTCCGCCTTCGGCTCAGGGCGTGATCCCAGAATGCCTGCATGGAGTCCCACATCCAGCTCCCTGCATGGAGCCTGCTTCTTCATTTGCTTGTGTCTCTGCCTCTCTCTCTCTCTCTATGTCTTTCATGAATGAATAAATAAAATATTTAAAAACTAAAGAGAACTATATTACTATTAAATAACCTCGTTCATCTCTAGGAAAACCTTTTCACTTAATTTTTATTTTCTTTTACTTTCTTGATTTTTTTTTTTTTTTTTTTTTTTTTTTTTTACTGAGAATATATTTTTAGGGCAGTTACAGTGTCACAGCAAAATTTAGGAGAAGGTATAGAGATTTTTCATATACTACCTGTCCCCACACATGCATGGCCTTCCCCAACACCAACATCTCTCATCAGACAGCTACATTAATTACAATGCATGAACCTATATTAACACATCATTATCAAAGTCCAAAATTTACTTAACGGTTCATTCTTGGTGTTGCAAATTCTAAGGATTTGAACTTTTTTTTTCATTGTAACAGAATTAACGTGTTGATATTTGCACAATACCTCGATACCTCTTCTTCCTTCTTTTACTTCAACTTTGAGTCCTTATGCTTACACCATAAAAAGCATATAGTGAAACTTTGTTACCATTTTGAAATTATTATCTTTTAAGTAGGTAATTTCACCAATTTTCAAATTAATGTCATTACTGATACATTTAGGTTTAAATATCTTACTGTTTACTATTAGCCCTGCCTATTCTATCTTCCTAGTTTCCTCCTTTTTCCTTTTCACTACAGTCCTTGGAGTCATTATTTTTAGTATTCCAGAAGGACATTAGTCTTTAGGACATTAATCTACAGAAGAAACAAATTTGTGCCCAGAGATTATAAATATACATGATATACTGGGAAAAAAATAAATATATAATAAAGTTAGCCAAAAACAATATAAAGAGAAGGCAATAAGAAAAAAATAAGATGGGGGCACCTGGATGGCTCAGCCGGTTAAATGTATGCCTTTGGCTCAGGTCATGATCCTGAGGTCCTGAGATCAAGCCCTGTGACAGGCTCCCTGTTCAGTGAGGAGTATGCTTCTCTCTCTCTCTCTTTGCCCCTCCTCCTGCTCATGCTCTCCCTCAAATAAATAAATAAATAAATAAATAAATAAATAAATAAATAAAGTCTTAAAAAAAGACAAGGGTCTGTTAGGTAAAAGAGCATTTATTAAGCATGTGGTAACATAATAAGGTAAACAAAATAACAAGAGCTCTAAAAAGGGTATAAATAAAATGTGGGAAGACAGCATACTAATATATAGCCAAAACATAATCATTGAAGTAAAAATGTAAAGTCTTAGGAATAACTCTCCATGCTTCTCTGGGAACTGGAAAAAAATGCTGTAGAAAATATATAGAAAGTATAAACTATCATTGAACTTAGTTAAATTCTTGGAGCTCCAGATGTTGGGAAAGAAGCACACAGCTAGGAGCCCTCAGTCCAGCATAAGAGTTGGCTCAAGGAAATACAGAAAAGAAAGGAAGTTCTCAAGTCCTGATTTTTGGGACTCCATCTCTCAAGCAAACACCAGTGTTTCAAAAGGTAAATAATCACAGTCCTCAGCATGTTATAAACTCATTAACAATGACATAGAAAAAAAAATTATCTAAAGCTTCCCTCGAGGAAAGATCTATCTTCTAAAGAGGATGGAAAACAATCGTTGCATAATAAGGGAAAAATATTTAGTAACTCATAGAAATAGAAGTGTTTATAGACAGTAGGGTACAAGTTGTAGTATTTTCTAATAAATTTAGGTTATTTCCACCTTTATCCTTGCATAGTACAGGTTTGAATTATTGCTAACTCATCATCTCGTAAAGGAAACTACCGTCTAATTCAACAATTTTCCATGAAGAATGAACGCTATTTTATTTCTTTATTTCTTTTTATTTTTCATCATAATCATCTTTGTTGTACTAATCATTGTAAACATTGTCTTCAATAAATTCAATTTGCACTGGGCTCATCTGATAATTATTACTTAGTTTTTAAAAAAGTAGTAAATGTCTGGTACAAAGGATAATATGAAATATGGGGCTACAAAAAATTTAATCTTTTCTCCCTAATTGTCAAAATAGTTCTCTATTTAAATCAAATTTCATTTTACATCAGATAAATGAATCTAGGTTAGGATTAATAGTTCTTAAAAAATGCTGTTACTAAATATGAGTGATAGTATGTTCGAGTTTAAACTAAAAGTTATGATACCTTGGGACTTAGTTAAGCTTTAGCTGAGCTTAGTTGAGCTTAGTTGAGCTTTAGGTTTCAGGCTAGAGTTTTAACCAGAAATGGAGGATTGACTTTTAATTATTATTGATTTGGGAGCATAAAATTAAGATGTACACATATCAGCAAAAGAATATAAAACATCGCTATTCTCACACACTGATTTTAAAGGTGCTTATCTCTTGCTATATTCGTTTTCATGTGCTATAGATGTATGTACATACCTTAAATGTATGTGTACAAGTTTTACATGTCTTTATAATTGTTATTGATAATGTTGAAAATAGTGTACCTAACTCTGTGCTCACAGTAACTCTATGATTAACTTTCATTGGAAATCTTACACCCAATTGCAGGGAACAGGTTTCTCACCTGACCAAAGTTCTACAATGCCCAGAAACCACAGTTTCCATATGTACCAGTGCAGCCTGGCTGATGCAAAGTATTGTGGGATGACAAGTCTTAAAGTCTTATCAATAATGTAGGCAGAGGCAAAGGGTAAAAATATCAATGACCTATTAAAGTTGGAGAGAAGTCACTCACTTAGAAATGCACTTCTGTCTCTCATCTTTATAGTAGTATTGATTTCAGTTGTGGTAGAATTTTGGGGGGTATTTTAATTGACGGTTAAAGCAAGATAAATAATGCACTGCGTGACAGCTAACTAACATATTTGTTGCATTTGGAGAATGCAGAATCTTCTGAGTTGCATTTGTTTAAAAGTATTTTTTAAATAATGTACTATGTAGAGAGAAACAATATCATATGCCAGATAATGTAGTAAAAGTTTTAAATATATTGTCTCCTCTAATCCTCAAAATGTACTGGGTAGGTGTAGTATTATTATCCCTACAGTGATATACTAAGTATACTTGGTATACTAAGAATTCTACATTCCATTAATTAACTTCTCTGTGCTCAGTAAGTTAGAGCTTTCATTCAATGGGAAAATGAAGTATTCCAAAATTCATAAGTCCAAAAGGTGTCATTTTATCAAACAGAAAACATAGGCTTCAATGATAGAAAAGAAATGGATGAGAAATCACCCTGAATGTGTTAGCACTATGTCTGGAAAAGGAAATAAAGAAGCAATACAAGGTAGATGATAGGGCAAGTTAGAAGTTTTCTAAGCAAATGGATAAAGACAATTGAATATGTCCCTATTGTCTAATATAGTGACTTTGTTCATCTGATTATTTAAAAAATCTTTTAGTAGTTCCAAATCTAGGAGCTTCCAGATATTTTAACAATGATACCAGAGAAGTATAATGAACTAAGACATAAATATACTTGTTTTGTTTTAATCAAGATAGAGACAGAGAACATAATTTCATTCTTATTTAATTATGGCCTAAGATAAGTAGTTTATTTACTTAGGCCTTCTTTTGAAAGAGTTTTCTAAAGGTTTCAATTCACCTTGAAAATAATTGATTGTAACTCAATGATAAATATGGATGCAAGATGTTGGAAATATCTATGCCAACTTAGAAACAAATATTTGTTAAAATCAATGCTTTTTTCCCCTAATTTTTAAGATTATCAGGCAAAAATAAGTTGTTTTCTCTATAAAATTTATGATAATCTACTTCTTTCCTTGGATTCTCATTCTAAATATAGTTGGAATGGCTCTTGGTCTAAATACTCCATTCTTCCTCGCAGCGCATATGCATCTTGCGTATAATAGCCAAGTGGCAATATTGTTCTTTCCTTCTTTTAAAAGATTCATTTATTTAGTTTTACAGAGAGAGAGCATAGGGCAGAGGAGGGGAGAAGAGAGAGTCTTAAGCATACTCCACGCTGAGCATGGAGCCGGATTCTGGGGGGCTTAATCTCAGGACCCTGAGATCACAACCTGAGCTGAAAACAAGGGTGGGTAGCTTAGCTGACAGCAACCACCACCCAGTATTGCTCTTTCTAATGAAACAATTTACTTAAGGAAATCACCATCTGGGTAAGATGCAGCCATTCAAACTCCCAGGCTGTTTCAATTAGTATTTAGTATTCCACTTGAAGAAGTATTTTCCATCTTTTGCAAGTCTGAATTAGTACAAAGCAAGAAGAGTTGGTGCCCAGAGTATGTACAATGAGATAAAGATGCCTACAGAAAATTGGGTAGGTAGGTCAGAGGTTTTAAGAACCCTCAGGTAGAATTCTGTATGTATTCACGTATTTGAAATGAACCTAATTAGACATCACAAGATGGAAAAAAATATGCATTTTGAGAAAGAATTCTCTGAAATGGGCTTCATAGTCTTTATATCAAAAGTACAGAAGTTTGATTTTAAGTTAATAAAATTTAAGACTGTCCAAAAATCTCTTCCCCCTCTCCCATGTCTTCTCTTTTATTTTCTTGCTTTGTTCTCATTTATTCCTCTCCCCCTCTATTTTTTCTCTCCTGCTTATTTTCACTATTCTATCACACTTTTCTTCCTCCCTTTCCCTGCCTCTTTTCTCAAAATTGGGCCTCCAGGCATGGCAGTAATGTTTGTGCCTTCAGAGCAAACAGGAACGTGTAAAAAAGATTTTCAGACCCAAAGAATATAAAACAATTTACAAACACACACACACACACACACACACACACACAGAGTCTATTCACTTACTAGCATCACCAAGCTATTAAAACATGTAGACTATTTCCCAGAGGGGCGGGGGGGGAAATACTAAGCTATTTCTTTTCCTGGCAAAACAAACTATCACAAATGGTGTAGCATAACTGCTAACCAGAGAATATACCTTATCCTGACTTTTGGATATAAGATAGAACTGTCTTCTTTAAAGTAAGTTTTGGCCAAATGACTTGCTTTGGTCTACAAAATGTGAGTGGAAGTGACATGTGTCACTTTTGAACAAAAGCTTGAAAATAGAAATGATTCGCCCAATCCTCTCCTCCCTGCTGTGGCCATCCTAGAAGTGTGTTTCCAGATGAAGCAGCTGTCAGTTTGGGAGCTGCTGGGCTTGCAATGAGCCCAAACCTCCTTGTGAGCCTGAAATGGACACGGAGTGAAGAGTGAGAAATAAGATTTGGTTTTGTTAAGGCTCATATTTTCCAGTACTTTTCAGTTACACAAACCAAAACTATTTTTGAAATATTTCTGAAGCTAAAAATGTACCTCCAGTGAGAAATCCTAGAGGTACTTTGGAAGGATCATTCCAAACAATATACACCAATATTAAATATATGACCAACAATCAAAGCAGGACCAACATTTATTTGAAAACAATCAAATGCCAAACATCCATCTGAAAACCATTTTTTTCTGCTTGAATTATCTTCTATATAATTTAGTTGACAGTTCTATTTCCTGTGAAATTAAGACTTTTTCAATTTGAAGAATTTTGATTTTCATTCTAAACTAAATATCGAAGTAAAAGATAATCATTCAATTGCAATAGACAGGCATACAACTTTATAACAAATAATTCATACTAAAGTCTTAATTTTAAAAGTTGATGGATATAAATCTCAATATCAATCAAAAAACTTGGGAGAAGATAATATTTGCCAAAGTTTGAAAAGGGCCATTTGTCCAAAGGAAAAGTTGAAAAGGACTTAGTATTTAGTGCAATAATTTTAAGTTTATATTCTAGTTATTGAATAGTTTTAAAGTATTTGGGTTTTTTGTGAATACACTGTAAAGTTTAATCTGTTTAACAATGTAACTCAAAATAAATGGCTTTACTTTTCAGAAAATGTTACTGGACATGGGGTAAATTAAATTGTTTATAAAAAGCCTTGTAATAACTTCCATTTGAATCTTAAGAACAACATGATTTCTCTAAAGAAAATTTAACATTACAATGCATTTTTTAAAATAATAGATTTTTTTAAAGATTTTATTTATTTATTCATGAGAGACAGAGAGAGAGAGAGAGAGAGAGAGAGAGAGAGGCAGAGACACAGGCAGAGGGAGAGGCAGGCTCATGCAGGTAGCCAGATGTGGGACTTGATTCCCAGACTCCAGGATCACGCCCTGGGCTGAAGGCAGGAGCTAAACTGCTGAGCCACCCAGGGATCTCTAGATTTTATTTTTTAAAGCAGTTTTAAATTTATAGAAAAATTAAGCATTTAAATACAGTGAATTTCCACACACCCCCTCCCTTCCCACATACATACAGTTTCCCCTATTATTAGCATCACATATCTAATTGATGAACCAATATTTATATATTATTATTAGCTAAAGAGCATAATTTGCATTAGGGTTCACTCTTTGTGTTGTACCTTCTATGGATTTTAACAAATGTATAAAAGCACACTTCCACTATTACAGTACCATACAGATTAATTTCACTGCCCTAAAATATCCTATGCTTCACCTACCTATTCACCCTTCCCTTCCCACAATCCCTGGCAACTATTGAACTTTCTACTGTCTCCATAGTTCTGCCTTTTCCAGATATACCGTTGGAATCATACAGTATGTAGCCTTTGCAGTTTGACTTCTTTCACTTAGTAAGATGCATTTAAGTTTCCTCTGTGTCTTTTCATGACTCAATAGTTATTTCTTTTCAGCTCTAGATAATACTTCACTATCTGGATGTACAACTTTATTTATCCATTCATTTACTGAAAGGCATCTTGGTTGCTTCCAGGTTTTGGCAATTATGAATAAAACTACTATGAACATTTGTATAGGTTTTTGTGTGAACATCAGTTTTCAAGTGTCTTGGCTAAACACCAAGAAACTCCAGTGCTGGATGGTACGATATGAGTAATGTTCAGTTTTCTAAGTAACTGCCAAATTGTCTTTCAAATTAGCTACACCATTTTGCATTCCCATCAGCAATGAATGAGCGTTCCTGTTCCTCCACATTCTCAAAAACATTTGGTACTGTCAGTGTTTTGGATTTTAGCCATTCCAATAGGTGTGTAGCAGTATCCAATGGGTTTTAATTTGCCTAATGATATATAATGTAGAACATCTTTTCATATGCTTATTGCCATCTGTATGTCTTCTGGAGTAAATGTCCAGATGTTTTTCACACTTTTTGGTGTTTTTTTTCTTATTGTTGAAGTTTAAAAACCTTTGTATATTTTAGATACTTGTCCTTTAATGAATATGCGGTTTGAAAGATTTTTTTCTATGGCGTGTTTTAGTCTCTTATTACCTTTCATAGAACCAAAGTTTTTCATTTTAATGGAGTCTAATCTTTTTTTTTTCTTTTAGGTATCATATTTTCGTGTTGTTACTAAAAATTCATTGACAAATCCAATAACACCAGACTGCCTCCTATGTTATAGGAATTCTAAAGTTTTGGGTTTTTAGAATTAATTTTTTTGGAAATATTGCAAGACCTCTGTCTAAATTTTTTTTATACAGTTATTCCAACATAGTTTATTGAAAAGACTAGCAATTTGCCACTGAATTGCCTTTGTTCCTCTGTTAATCATAAGTCGACTATATTTGTGTGGACCTAATTAGAATCCTCTATTCTGCTCTATTTGTCTAATCTGCCATTACTTCACTCTCTTGGTTTTGTAGCGTTTTTGTAATTTTAGGAATCAGGTACTGTTAATGCTCTAACTGTTCTTCTCCTTCAAAATTGTATTGGTTATTCTGGATCAATATTGAATATTCTGAATCAGTGGCCTTTCCATGTAAACTTCAGATTCAGTTTACTTATATTCATAAAATCATGTGCTAGGATTTATATTGGGATTATGTTGAATCTATAAATCAAGTTGGAAAGAATTGACATTTTAACAATATTGAGTCTTCCCATTCATGTATGTGGAATATATTCCCATTTCTTTAAATATTATTTTATTTCTTTAACAATATTGAGTCTTCCCATTAATGTATGTGGACTATATTCCCATTCCTTTAAATATTATCTTCTTTTATCAAATATTTTTTTTCCTTATATAGTTCTTATACATGTTTTGTTAGACTTAAACCTAAGTATAGTGCAAGTTTTTGTTTGACTAGGAGTTCAGCTATGTTACTGTTTACTGTAGCTATAGGTGTCATAGTCTACATTTTCCCCTGGTAACTTGTTTTTTTTTGTCTCCTCTTTTATCTTTGGTTGTCCATAGAGCCTTCTTTGATCTGTCATCAGCAGTTCTTTCAGTTGTTATCCCTTATTATATAGAGCCTCATTGGTGTGGTATTAATTTGTGGGGAGGTGAAGAGGAGGGTTGTATAATCTTATGATCGGTTCTCAGTCTTTTAGAGAGCCTTTGGGCCTTGGCTGTGAATTTTACGAGTAAAGGACAGAGGCTGGGTATTTTCTTCCCCATGTGGGATTCTAGAACACACTGACATTGTATTCCTTTTCCCCAGGCTGGGTAGGCTCTGGTAAAACTCCAACTGGTTTATTCTGGTAAAATAGTTTCGAGGGCAGGCCTATTAAGGAGAACAGAATGCTCTGGGTGTGTTTCAAAATGGCTACTTTTGGGATCCCTGGGTGGCGCAGCGGTTTGGCGTCTGCCTTTGGCCCGGGGCGCGATCCTGGAGACCCGGGATCGAATCCCACGTCGGGCTCCCGGTGCATGGAGCCTGCTTCTCCCTCTGCCTATGTCTCTGCTTCTCTCTCTCTCACTGTGTGCCTATCATAAATAAATAAAATTAAAAAAAAAATGGCTACTTTTTTGTAAGAACCTGGTAAGGCTCCTGGAAGTAAAATTCCCAAAAGTTTGTTCACCCCCATAATAATGGATGTCTCTGGAGTTTGTAACTCTCAAACTTGTCCAAATTGAGCCCCCAGCAATTCATCAGTTGCAATTTAAGTTTGCCTATCCCTGTTCTGGCTCCAGTGGTGGTTTCTATTCCTCCACTTTTGCTCCCATAAGCTGTGATTCTTCATATTGACCTGTCAGTCTTCAATTTGGGTTGGGGGAGGGGCGGCAACAGTAGTTGGCTCCATGACCTCAATTCTCTGATACACGTAAGGTTTGCTGATTTTATTCCGGCAAGAGTTTTCTCTGTCTTTGACATTCCAGAGAGAATGGAAATAGCAGAGACTAGAGAAAAGACAATGTTTGGATTTTTTTATTTTTTTAGAACTAATACAAGACATATATCTGCAGACATATGAAGGGCAAAGTATACCAGGCAGAGTATATAAAAAGAAACTCACTCCTATGTCCTGTCGTGAAATTGCTAATATGAAAGGCAACACGATGCTCTTAAGGGTATCCAGAAAGGAGAGAAAAACTATCCCGAGAGACATCTAATTAAACTCTGACTAGATCCCTCCATGGTAAATAGTGCCAGAAGCCAGTGTGATAACACTTTTTTTCACAGTGCAGACAAAAACTACAATCAGATATTAGTATGTAACCAACATACATGGATAATTTGAGGAGCAGAAGGACAGAGACAGAGAGGGAGAGGGAAAGAGAGAGAGAAGAGGGTAAAGATAAAGAGAGAAAGAAGAAGGGAGAGAAGCAGAGAGAGCTTCATTCTCCTCACTCAAGGAGAATGAAAGGGGAACATGAACATCAATGGGGATGTATGTCAAAGGGACCCTTAGTTTCTTCTGTAATCTTTGTTTTCTTTAAATACTATGTTCATATGATATAGAATTAAGGTAGTTTAAATTTTTTAGAGAAAATCAACCTCTTTCTTGATTTCTCTGTTTCTCACTCATATTTAAAATACCAGAAACCATAATAAGACCCTGACTTACTAAAGCATTGATAGAAAAAAAATAATAAATGGTATCGTTATACTTATCTTCATTTGGCTTGTTAGCACAATAAAGATTACCAAAATAATTAGGATATTACCTTGAATTTTTCTAATTGCCCTGTTGATCTGAGTAAACCACTTTTTGTTCATAGGTAAAAATGTTCTTACTTTATACTTATATTTTCCTGAAAGTGGAAAATTTTTACAATAACTATATTTACTTGTGAATTTGGCTTGTATTTTAAAATAGCAATTATAATTTGTCCAAAACTTTTAATATTTTATCTTATACCTTTTAAATAAATTTTACATAATATTTATATGTTATGTATATATACACATATATTAAATATGCATATATTACCATATAATTTATTTATAACATATAGTAATTTATATAAAACATTATATGTATATACTCTATACATTATACATATACCATAACTTCTATGCTCTTTTAACCTTTTTCATTAAGATTGTGGATAGAGGACAGCCCAAGTGGCTCAGTGGCTTTGAGCCGCCTTCAGCCCCGGGTGTGATCCTGGAAACCCGGGACTGAGTCCCACGTCAGGCTCCCTGCATGTAGCCTGCTTCTCCCTCTGTCTGTGTCTCTGCCTCTCTCTCTCTCTCTGTGTGTGTCTCTCATGAATAAATAAATAAAATCTTTAAAAAAAAGAATGTGGATAGATGATGTTATATAACTATTATAATTCATTCCAGATTTTAGGCCTGCTTCTATGTTATATTTCAAAGCCAATAATACTTAGATGTCATGATACAAATAAATGAAAGCAATTTCAAATTATAGTGTCAGAGTGAATAATATTACACTTTAGGTAAACCAAAGAGATTATCATCACCTATCTTATTATTTTCATCCTGATATCAATTTTCTTTATATTTGAGCAATGGATCAGTTAGGGGTCTCCAGAGGAAAAAAAAAAGAGGATGTATATATGGACAGAAAGAGCATTATTGTACATATTTAGGTGATGTGGGATGCCTGGGTAGCTCAGCAATTGAGCATTTGCCTTCAGCCCAGGGCGTGACCCTGGAGTCCCGGGATTGTGTCCCACATCAGGCTGCCTGCATAGAGCCTGCTTCTCTCTCTGCCTGTGTCTCTGCCTCTCTCTCTCTCTCTGTGTCTCTCATGGATAAATAAATAAAACCTTAAAAAAAAAAAAAAGAAGGTTTAGGTGATGTGATTATGAAGACTGGAAGTCTAAATCTGTGAAAGGAATTGGTAAACCCAAGACTCAGGAGAGATAATGCTGCAATGAGAAAATTTCCTTTTGTCAGGGAAGCTAGTCTTTCTGTTTATTCAGGGCCTTCAACTGTTGGATGGGGCCCATCCATACTATGAAGTATAATCTGCTAACTTAGAACTCACAGAATTCAATGCTAATCTCATCCAAAAACACTCACAGTAATGTACTTCAGCTAAGACTTTGCCTCATCATTTAAGTAACTCTTTGTAATTCTCTCACACATACAAAATTTGAAAAATCATCTATTGAATAATACTTGTATTTATTTCAGATATTATTTTTAAAAACATACCATCACACTAAGGCAGTATATTTTTTATTTGTTTTTGAAGACTTATATACTCCAATTTTCTAGTCAATATTATATTCTCCAGTTGTATCCATTCTCTCCCTTAGCCTACATTATTATTATTACTATTATTTTAATTGTTATTTTTAAGAGCTCTAATTAATTATCTCTACATTTTAAGGATACTTACCTTATCTGCTGTAAATATTTTTGTTACCCTGGTCATATGATTAGTTTTCTTCAATAAAGTATTAATCTTTCTGGGTTCTCACAAAGAAACAATAAAAACAATGAATAGCCACATTCTGAAATAAAGAGTGCTACAGTACATTAGAGGAGCAAGTTATGGAAGGAAAGAAAATATTTTCAAGCCATATATCTAATAAGAGATTAATATTCAAGATATATAAGGAACTAATACAACTCAAGAGAAAAAAATTTTGATTAAAAAATAAAAGATATGGATAGACATTTTTCCAAGGAAGACATTCAGTAAGAGTGAGGATGAACTAGATTTTCCACATAGGTGATATTTGTCACCATTTTCAATCTTAAATTTTACTATTAATAAGAAGCTTCTGGTAAAATTAGTACACTATATTATTTCATATTGTTTCCTCTTATTGTCCCTTCTACTCAAATTACTTCTTTTAAAAATAAATATTTATCAAGTATCTAATATATTTTCTAAAATACATTAGGTATCTAAGCAAGAAATAAGCAGAGTCTTCTCCCCTGTAGTTTATTCCATTCAACAGTATTAACTTTCCTCACTCTTCAAATTTTGAGTCATGTCATCTAAAAATCCTTATGGGAACCAAGAGAATTTGCTCTAGGGTCTACTCTCAGTGCCCATATACTCATATTTGTACTTAACATTTTTCCTTTATATTAAAAACAGACAACAACAAACAGTTCTTCCATTTCTCCCACACTAACACTCCTACCTCCAGCAACATTTAACATGTAACACAATATGTTGACTTGATCTGCTTGTAAGTCTGTTGCTTTCATTTTACTATAGCCCTACATCAAGCCAAGGACTATAACTTAATCATATTTGTATTTTTCTCAAAAAGTCTATACCCCTGATGAAGTAAATACTCATAAACATTTGAACACTTGAACATTTGACATGAAAGCAGCTTCTTTAATACATAAATTGTGCTAAAATATTTCAACTGTATTTTTTTCACTCAAATTCAGGAAATCGTACTCTAGCAAATTTTCTCAGGAAATTTAATTAAATCTTTGTACGCTACCTAATAGAATTATGACTAGACTTGTGATGGGTATGCTGAATGGAATAATGTGCAATGACCTTTATGGGATTAATATAAATTCAAGTCTCAGAAGAAAACACGGGGCTTAATCTATGAAAATAAGTTCAAGAAATAAAGTTTCACAGTTTCATGTTGGAAACAGGAACTGCTATTTTTTCCTTGTTTATATAGACATTTTCTGTATAGTAAATTTCTTACATCTATTTCATAGACAATATTTTTATTTAATTGTATTTGCTATGACAAAAATTCTCAAACTACAGAATTATTTTTAATATGGCAATAGCAAATTACAGAGCATAGAAACATTTCCTGAAAATTAAATGGATATCATAATTTCATATTATGTATATAGAAATTACGATCACTTTTTCTATTGGATACAATTAACTTTAGTTTTCTGGCACTTCTATAGAGGAAACAAGATATTTTTAGAGGAAACAAGATAGCCAAATTGTTATCAATTAAAGAATAAAAATTTGGGCAGCTAGGTGGCTCAGTCTATTATGCATATGCCTTGGACTCAGATCATGATCCTAGGTTTGTGGGATCGAGCCCCACATCAAGCTCCCTGTTCAGCAAAGAGCATTCTTTTTTTTTTTAAGATTTTATTTATTTATTCATGAGAAACACACAGAGAAAAAGAGAGAGGGAGAGAGGCAGAGACACAGGCAGAAGAAGCAGGCTCCATGCAGGGAGCCTGATGTGGGACTCCATTCTGGGACTCCAGGATCAGGCCCTGGGCGGAAGGCAGGTGCTAAACCACTGAGCCAATGAGGGATTTCCCAGCAGGGAGCATTGTTCTTCCTCTCACTCTGCTGCTCCCTCTGCTTGTGCATGCTTGCTCTTTTCTCTCTCTGTCAAATAAATAAAATCTATAAAATAAAATAAAATATAAAAATTTAATGCAGGTGTTCTCAATGCCAACATGTTCATAAACAAACTCAAAACAGATATACACACAAACAAAAAAATACACACCTATACAAAAATATTAGACTCCTAGAATTAATAAGCAATTATAACAAGACATTTCGGGATACAAGGTTAATATTTAAAAGTCAATTTATTTTCTATATAGCAATAATCAACAGGTATAATTTGAAATTAACAATGCAATACCATTTACATTAGCAGCCACCAAAATAAAATACTTATGTATGAATCTAACAAAATATGTACAAGACCTACATAAGGAAACTATAAAACTCTAATGAACAAAATCAAAGAATAACGGGAAATATTCCATGTTCATCAATAGAAAGACTCAATATGTCAAGATGTCAGTTCTCCCCAATCTGATTTATAGATTCAATGCAATCTCAGAATATCAACAAGTTATTTCTCAAAAATCAACAAACCATCTAAAAAGTGTATATGAAGAAGAAACAAAAGATCCAAAACAGACAACATAATAATGGAGACCAAAGTTGTAGGATTGATATTGCCCAACTTCACAATTTACTGTAAAACTATGATGATCAACACAGTATTGGCCAAAAGAAGAGACAAATAAATCAAGTCGCCTGGGTGGCTCAGTGTTGGGCTTCTGCCTTTGGCTCAGGGAGTGATATCGGGGTCCTACATTGGATCCCACCTTGAGCTCTCTGCAGGGAGCCTGCTTCTTGCTCTGCCTATGTTTCTTCTCTGTGTGTGTGTCTCTTATGAATAAATAAATAAAATATTTTTAAAAGAGAATAAATTTTTTAAAATTGTTTAATTTTTTAAAAGAAAATAAATCAATGGAACAAAATATAGTTTAGAAATAGACCCACATAAATACAGTCATCTGATCTGTGACAAGAGAGTAAAGATAATATAGTGCAACAAAGATATTCTTTCCAACAAATGATGCTAGAACAAATTGACACACAATTGTAAAAAATTAATTTAGACATGGGCATTACTTGCTTCACAAATATTGTCTCAAAATGGATCAGAAACCTAAATGTAAGATGCAAAACTATAAAATTTCTAGAATATAACAGAAGAAACCTACATCCTACGTGAGCATTGGTAGAGTAATGACTTTTTAGCTGCAACACTAAAGATATGTTCCACAAAAGACACAATGAATAAGTTGAATTTTATTAACATTAAAAACTTCTGTGGCACCTAGGCGGCTCAGTTGGTTAAGCATCTGCCTTTGGCTCAGATCATGATCCCAGGGTCCTAGGATCTAACCCCTCATCAGGCTACCTGCTCAGCAAGGAGTCTGTGTCTCCCTCTGCCACTACACCGCCGCCCCCCAACTCCTGTGCTCTCTCTTTCATGCACACTCTAGTCTCTATCTCAAATAAATAAATAAAATATTTTTAAAAAATTAAAATTTCTGCACTGCAAGAGACAATACCAATAGAATGAGAAAACAAGCCACAGACTGGGAAAAAAACATTTGCAAAAATCACATCTGACAAAAGGACTAATTATACAAAATAAGCAAAGAATTCTTAAAACTTAACAATAGGAACACCATTAACCTGATTTAAAAATGAGCCAAATTTCTTAACAGACATCTAACCAAATAAGACATACAGATGGCAAATAATCATTTGAAAAAATGTTCCACATTCTATGTCATCACGGAAATACAAATTAAAACAACAATGAGATATCACTATACAATTATCAAAATGATCAAAACCCAGAACATAGACAACACCAAATGCTGATGATGTTGTGTAGCAAAAGGAACTCTCACTCAATGCTGATGGGAATGCAAAATAGTACAAATACTGTGGAAGATAAACTAAATATATCTTACCATAAGAACCAGCAGTTGTCCTCCTCTGTATTTACCCAAAGGAGCTGGAAACTGTTATCCACACAAAAACCTGCACACAAGTATTTATAGTAACTTTATTCATAATGGCCAAAATTTGAAGGCAACTAAAATGTCCTTCAGTAGGTGAATGGATAAATAAACTGTGGTACAGGCAGACAATGGAATATCATTCAGTTCCAAAAAGAAAAGAACTATTAAGTCATGAAAAGATATGGAGGAAACTTAAATGCCTGGAAGAAGTCAATTTGAAAAGGTTACATACTGTATGATTCCAGCCATTTGAAATTCAGAAAAAGCCAAAAATATGGAGGCAATAAAAATATCAGCAGTTTCCCAAGGATGACTGGAGTTTTAGGGAAGCAAAAATTCTTTGTATGATATCATAATGATGGATATATGATATTTCAAATCCATAGAATATAGATCTCCAAATTGAACCCCAAAGTAAACCTTGAGCTTTATGTGATTATGATGTATCAGTATAGGTTCATACATGGTCAGAAAATGTACCCTTCTAGTGAGATCATGAGAATGGGGAGGATATGCATATATCGGGACAGAAAAATATGAGAAATCTCCACATCTTCCTCTCAATTTTGTTGTTAACCTAAAACTGCTCTTGAAAGACAAAGCTTAAAAAAAACACATACATTATAATTTGAACCTATCTACCAAGCCTTAGGTAATTTTAAATTTTGACCCTTATGAAATCCACATATTAATTATTGAAATTAAAATTTCTAATTTTTAATTTTCATCTGTGTCAAAGTTCATGAAAGAAAGATAGTTACTTCTTGAAAGTAACTTCACAATATTAAAGACAATTAAGCACTATTTGTAATACTAAGTCAAATTACTTTTTATTCTCCTCCTACTAATAATTACTTGAATTATATATTAGCTTATATAAAAAATGAATTTTGATCTCAAGTATCATATAAGTCAAATTAAATGAATATTCCTCCAGTATATTTTTGGGATTATAAATTAAGTTTAAAATTAAAAGTTGCTAAAGAAATATTCTATGCCTGGGTACTCAGTGGTTAAGCATCTGCCTTTGGCTCAGGTCATGAACCCAAGGTCCGAGGATGGAGTCCCTCATCATGCTTCCAGCAGGGACCCTCTTCTCCCTCTTTCTATGTCTCTGCCTCTCTCTGTGTGTCTCTCATGAATAAATAAAATCTTTAAAAAAATTTTTCTAAGAAAATTACTGGCTTAACTTTTATTTATCTTGTTTAATATATCACAAAAGAAACATAGTGTATCAAATAAATTCCTAAATTTCCAGCCTGATATGTAGGTCTGGTATTGTTTCTATAATTCAATTTATCTCTGTAACTGATTAGAATTATACCTTTGAATGTCTTATAGTTACTATACAATTAGATTAATCAATTTAGCTTTTTACTTACATTGCTTTGTTTCTACTTTTGTACTCCAACTATCCTTACTTTTTCCAATTTACTGTAAGGTGACAAAATACATTCAGATACTGAAATAATTTACACTATACAGATCAGTCAACTTGATTTAAAATCACTCACACAAAACATACTAAGACCATCTATGTCCAGACCAAGTTTTATTTTTATTTTTTTAAAGATTTTATTTATTTATTCATGAGACACTGAAAGAGAGAGAGATAGAGAGAGAGAGGCAGAGACATAGGCAGAGGGAGAAGCAGGCTCCATGCAGGGAGCTCAATGTGGGACTTGATCCCGGAACTCTGAGATCTTGCTCTGAGCCAGAGGCAGATGCTCAATCGCTGAGCCACCCAGGCATCCCCCAGACCAAGTTTTAAATAAAGGGTTTCCTATCACAAAAAAATAATGGAATATAGAATGCAGACTCCTACAAATATGTGAAGAAGTGGTCACCCAAAACGGAACAGAATATCCAAGAAGTTGATTCCCTGACAAATAAATACTCCAGTTTTCATTAATAAAATATTTTAGGTAATACAAAATTCATTTTTAGGAACCTGTTTTTCTATAAATGTGATGCATAATACAGCCCATAAATTACCAAAAAAAAAAAGTCCTTAGATTTTGGCCAAAAGAATAATCTTTAATATTAAAATAGTTTTATAGTGTCATTTAAATCTTTGATGTCTTGCCTGGAAATGAGCATGTTTCATGAATATTTCAAATAAGTGAGGATGTCAATTGCTGATGTTGCATCACTTCCAGCCAATCAATATTAAACAGAGAGAGAGAATAATCCACTCAATTATACATTCACCTTTTAATAGATGATTCAGATTCTTCACATGTGTAGAGGAAAGATTGTAGTTTGGTTTATAGGGTGTTGTCATCTATTGCTAAAATTATTGTGATATTTTCATAAATTCTGAATTTTCTTTTTAAGTAGTGGTAAGTAAGGAATAGTGAGTTGCAATGATGTTTGAAATGATGCAGTATGGGTATGTAATTCTTGATTTTATTCTTTTAGCACAAGGAGATTTTCTTATTTATTTATATTTGTTGGTCTACTGTCTATCTTATTGTATGTATATTTTGTTAGTCTAACATTTTCTTTAAAAAATTATGCAGTAGTTAAATTTGTTTAAAAATATTTTTCAACTTTTTTCTAATATTTCCATCATTTAACATTTTTATTGCTTATTTAATATTCTCTAATTATGAGTTTTGTTCAAATATAGGGTTTAAATCTTACCTGGTATACAAAAAGCTGAATTAGCTCAGTCATTGAAGAACTAAACAGGGAATCAATATCCCACTGGGACTGCGGTGAAAACATCTAAGTGGAATTCCAGGCAGATTTTGGCAAAAAAAGAATCTTAGAACAAATCCTCACAGAACGTTTCAATGTCTACTTTTCAACTTTCCAAAGTTCCCTAAGAGCTACAATTCTGCTGGAAACTCTGTTAGCCCAAGTAAATAAGGCACAGTAATGTTTGTTTGGAGTTTTGTTGTTGTTATTGTTATTAATCCATTGAGAAAATATTGGCAATGTCCTGAAGGAGAAACATGCAAAAACTAGATGTGATATTATTTGGGGTTTAAGCTGTGATTTGAGAAATGAATTTTGAGGAAACAAAAGAGCATGTCTATGTCAACAATACAGTCAAATTTTGAGGAGTTAATGTTCAAGATAAATAATCTTTAAAAAAATCTACAAAAACAGACATAAATCAAATTTTAATAACTCTTAATCTCCACCTACAGAATATCTAAATAGCAATAAACAGTACTTGTAAACTGTAAACATTGAGTACCTTATAGAAAAAAATAATTGACCTACATACATATGTTACAATTCAAGTGAAAATTCCAGTGAATTTTATAGTGTAAATTGACAAGAAGACCCATTTAAAAAAAAAAGATTTTATTTATTCATGAGAGACATGGAGAGAGAGACAGAAACATAGGCAGAGGGAGATGCAGTCTCCTAGCAGGGAGCCTAAAGCGGTACTGGATTCCCAGACCTCAGGATCACTGAGCTGAAGGCATACACTCAATCACTGAGCCACCAAGGCACCCCAAGACCCATATTTTTATGTTGAAGAGCAAACAATCGGAAAAAAAAAACTAAGGCATTCCTGAAAAGAAGTAAAAGAGATGAGCACTGACCTTTCAAATTCAAAGCTTAATTAAGACAGCATATTTTAGGTATTACAACAGACAAATCAGAGAACAGAAAAGAGAAACAAAATCCTGCCCCATAAATATATAGATAGCTTATTAACGGCAGAGCTTTCATAGCTTTTCAGGATTAAGTATTAGCAATATCTGATACTGGGACAATTATTGCCAACATAGAAAAAAATTGAAATTTTGTTTCCACTGCACACCAGGCACTAACAGGAAGCTACATAGATTAAAAACAAATCAATCCATGTGGCCTAAATGTAAAAAGATAAACCTTTTAGAAAACAATACAAAATAATATTCTTTGTGACCTTTCTTAAGCTTTAAAGTAAATCTTTAATAAATTTAATTGTTTTAAGATTCAGCTTCTGGGATACCTGGGTGGTCAGGTAGCCTGAGCATCTGCCTTCGGCTCAGGGCATGATCCTGGGATCCAGGATCAAGTCCCACATCAGGGTCTCTGCAACGAGCCTGCTTCTCCCTCTCTCACTCTGTGACTCTCATGAATAAATAAATAAATATTTAAAAAAAAATTCAGCTTCCTATCAAGTGAAATATACTTGAAAGAAAGTAAAATAAAAAGTGAGAGACTGAAAAGGTATTAATGACTGTAACTTAAAAAATAATAATATCTAGAATATCTAAAGAACTCCCTCAAATAAATACTAGAAGGCCAAAACCCAACAAAAAAAAAAAAAGAGTAAAACAAAAGTAGGTTCTTTTTCTTCTCTTTTTCAAGTTATTTAAATTCGAGTTAGTTAACATATAGTGTAGTATTAGTTTCAGGTGTAGAATTTAGTAATTCATCATTTACATACCATAAGCAGTGCTCATCACAAGTGCAGTCCTTAATACCCATCACTCATTTATTCTGCTCACCTCCCCTTCAGTAGCCCTGTTTGTTCTTTATAGTTAAAAGTCTGTTTTCTAATCAAAACCACAATCAGATACCACCTCACACCAGTGAGAATGGGGAAAATTAACAAGTCAGGAAACCAAAAATGTTGGAGAGGATGTGGAGAAAGGGGAGCCCTCTTGCACTGTTGGTGGGAATGTGAAATGGTGTAGCCACTCTGGAAAACTGTGTGGAGGTTCCTCAAAGAGTTAAAAATAGACCTGCCCTATGACCCAGCAATTGCACTGTTGGGGATTTACCCCAAAGGTACAGATGCAATGAAACGCCAGGACACCTGCACCCAGATGTTTCTAGCAGCAATGTCCACAATAGCCAAACTGTGAAAGGAGCCTCGGTGTCCATCGAAAGATGAATGGATAAGGAAGATGTGGTCTATGTATACAATGGAATATTCCTCAGCAATTAGAAACGACAAATACCCACCATTTGCTTCAACGTGGATGGAACTGGAGGGTATTATGCTGAGTGAAATAAGTCAATCGGAGAAGGACAAACAGTGTATGTCCTCATTCATTTGGGGAATATAAATAATAGTGAAAGGGAATAGAAGGGAAGGGAGAAGAAATGGGTAGGAAATATCAGAAAGGGAGGCAGAACATGAAGACTCCTAACTCTGGGAAACAAACTAGGGGTGGCGGAAGGGGAGGAAGGCGGGGGGTGGGGGTGACTGGGTGATGGGCACTGAGCGGGGCACTTGACGGGATGAGCACTGGGTGTTATTCTGTATGTTGGCAAATCGAACACCAATAAAAAATAAATTTATTATAAAAAAATAAAATAAAATAAAATAAAATGAGTCTCTTGTATACAGCAAAAAAAAAGGTGTTTTCTGGTTTGCTTCTCTCTTTTTTTATATAATAAATAAAATGTGATAATGAATAAACAGGTTTTTTAATGAAAACAAACATTTCAATATCAATGAAATACCGTTTTGCAACTATTGGATTGACAAACTTTTTCTAAAGATTTTATTTATTCATGAGAGATACAGAGAGAGAGGCAGAGACATAGGCAGAGAGAGAGGCAGCTCCCTATAGGGAGCCCAATGCAGGGCACAATCCCGGGAATCTGGGATCACGACCTGAGCCAAAAGCAGATGGTCAACCACTGAGCCACCCAGGTGCCCTGACAAATATTTTTATATAATATTTGAAAATATCATCTATCAGTGAAATATGAAGCATCTGTACCTTCATATGCTGCTGGCTGGAGTGTAAATTATAAATCATGTTGGAAAATAACTATTTTTTCCTAGTACAAGCTATATGTGTATATATTTACAACCTAGAAATTATTCTATGCTCTAGAAAAATGCTTTTATTTGTGTACCAGTAATATCCACGAGAACATTACTTGTGGTAGAAATAAAAAGCAGACTAAATATCCATCAACAGAAGAATGGATAAAGATATAATGAAGTAGTCAAGTATGAAACACTATATAGAAGTAAAATTGAATGAATTACAATTATACATGTTGTATCAGTTTTAGTCCAAATGGGGAAGAGAAATTACACAGTGTTTGAAAAATAAAAGTTAATATAAATAATTATTAGCTTCAGTGGGAAATTGGAGGGAGACCCACAAAGGAATGGCTAGGAAAATGTAGGAGAATTCTAAAGAACATAGAAATAGCAGATAAAAAGAGCAGCCAGTATTCCTCAGGCTAAGATGGTGCTCCCAGAAGAGCTCTCTCTGTGTCTCTCTCTCTCACACACACATACACACACCACCTGGAAGAGAGATCCAGTGAAGCAGTGTTAAAATACTTAGCAATTGGAAGCATGCTAAATGCCTAAGAACTATAAAATTGGTACAAAAATTATGGAATACTAAATCTTTAAAACATAAACTACATTTCATTGATATTAAAAGTATGTTCAGAATATGTTTATAATTTGAAAATAATAATAATAATATACAATATGATCTAATTTATTTTTATGTTTATCAAAACACAAATAAGAGATTACATTATCAAAAACCCAGAAAGAGATGCATCCATAAGTTTCAGCTCTTTCCTTCTTGGGGTAGCTAAAATTGGAAAGTAAGACAATACTAACAAAAACTAGAAATAAACTATATATTGTCTAAATATTAAAAAAATTATTCGAAATTGTGAACAGAATGAAGTGTTCCAATTGATGAAAAATAAAGACAATTTGGAACATGTATATAATCCTAAAAGGCCTATGATCAAAGAGAAATTGCTCAAGCTCTATTAGAACTGGTTTAGTATAGGGATCCCTGGGTGGCGCAGTGGTTTGGCACCTGCCTTTGGCCCAGGGCACGATCCTGGAGACCCGGGATCGAATCCCACATCAGGCTCCCCGTGCATGGAGCCTGCTTCTCCCTCTGCCTCTCTCTCTCTCTCTCTCTCTCTGTGACTATCATAACTGGTTTAGTAGATAAATAATATTTTTTGCTGATCTGATTTGCTTATATTTAAGTATATAAAATAAAGTCATATTTAAATTGTTTAAGTAGTCTGAGAATATTACATACCCTAAATGAAATTTTTCAATTATACATTTTTATCCATATATAGTATAAAAGCATTTTTCCTTTACATTGCATAGATTCAAATTGGATGTGAAAAATCAGTTTCATAGGTCAGTAGAGGAAATTAATCAAACACATATCTACTCTTTTCTTATCAATTATTCTCAAACAAAAAGTTAATGGAGAAAGTTGTTTATAAATTTCAGCTATCAGATTGAAATGGAATGGCACAATTAAAATATCACCACTTTGCAACCCCACAAATAGTAAATCTAGCTAATAGGAACCAATGGCTGACTTATATCATTAGATGAAAAGCTAAAATGGATGAAAACTTTATAATGGATGGATCAAATTGACAAAACTTTAACCCAGTGCTTGATTTTATCGTTATAAAAAGAAAAATAATGAGATATCTTGTGCTTCCTAGTGTGTCCCAATTTGGAAGTGTAGAATACTGTCTTTCAAAAACTGTTTATGTAATTACAGAACACGAATTTAATCATACCTCTATTTCCAACTTTCAGTTTATGGGAACTATATAGATCAAAGAAACACACTGGAAGACACCATGAAGATGCAATTAACAAAATTCAGAATTGGAAACTCCATAGGACAAATGACTTGTGTTTTTTCAAAAATAGATGAAAAAATATACATGGTGGAATAAAGATCCTCAAAAGCTTTAAGAGATATAAAAACAAAATGCATATTGGATCTGAACCAGATTAATTCTAGCAAACTAAATGTAAGGGAAAAAATAGATGAGAGAGTTGAGAACTACACACACACCCTGGACTACTGGTAAATATTGTATATTTGATAATATAATTTAAAATTAGAAAAGTTTGTTGGGATAATGTGTGGATTATACTAAAGAAAAGTCTTCCTTATTTAAAGATATATTTGAAAAAAATATTAAACTTATCTGAGCTTGGGGTTCTAATTAATGTCAGAGGGAGAAAGAGGGCTGCAGTTAGAGGAAACTTGATTAGCCATATGTTAAAATTGTAAAAGCTGGATAGTGAGTACAGGAGGATATATGAAATTATTCTGTTTGGTTTATGTGTGGAATTCTCCATAGTTAGTTAACTAACTCCAAAGTTAGTTATTAAGATCTTGAAACATTTCAGCTCACATGTGATAACAAGTGGAAATGAATGCTACTACATCAAGTATTACTAATTGACAATGTGTAAAACAGCTGTCAATACTCTGTTAAATACAAATAATAATAATAATAATAATAATAATAATAATAATAATAAAGTATCTGATCTATTGTTTTGGTGAGATACATGTTTAAGTCACCCCTTCTCAATGTAGTCTGTATATTGTTTTAGTATATGTGCTGCCGAAGCGAGCACTAGTTTGTATATTGTTAAGAGTAAGGTATCTTACAAACACTGACAAATAGAGATTTAGCATATCTTCCAAAGAAAACAGAATCACAATTATTTATCTCCTAATTTTCAGTTGTACTCTCTACATAGTACAAGAGAATTTCAGTTTTTGCAAATAGAAGATAAAGGGGCCATGGAGTAGAGAATAATTTGTATCATGACCTTTCTTTATGAATGTATTCTCTGATGATAACAGTGATACTAAAAAGTAAGGTATAGATTTAAAGTCTCCTGCAAAAAAAAAATAATAATAATCAGCAATGACTTTATGCCTTCTATTTATACATCATGATTTTGCAGATATATGAATACATGACATTTGTATATAAAGTAAAGATACTATATAGAACGTTGTTTCATTTAAGATGAGAATGGGGCACCTGGGTAGCACAGTCAATTAAGTGTCAAACCTTGGTTTTGGCTCAGGTATGATCTCGAGGTCCTGGGATCAATCCTCACATTGGGCTCCATACTCCATGGGGAGTCTGCTTGGATTCTCTCTCCTTCTCCCTCTGCTCCACCCCCTCTTTAAAATAATAGAATAAATCTTTAAAAATGAGATGATATACTCTCCATATTCATACACATGAACACATTTTTATGTGCACATGTATGTGTTGAGTGCATGTGTGTGAGTCTTCACTTGTGAATACTACTTGCAATGCAAATAGATTGAGGTCACTTTTTTAATCTAAAAAAAGGATCTATATAAGCTAGACATTATTTTCATAATAAAATTCCAACATTCTTTTAAATAATTTCCCCATACCTGATTGGTTATGATTTATTAAGATAAGTTATAGTAAATGGTCTACAAAAGCATACCAGTAACTTCTCTGATAACATACACTAATATAATCTTCATGCTCAGTTAAATATATTGCCTATATACAATTTTGTTAAATAAGAAAGGTAGTCAATTTCTTTTGACTTTTATTTTTTTTTTAATTTTTTTTTATTTGTTTATGATAGTCAGAGAGAGAGAGTGAGAGAGGCAGAGACACAGGCAGAGGGAGAAGCAGGCTCCATGCACCGGGAGCCCGACGTGGGATTCGATCCCGGGTCTCCAGGATCATGCCTTGGGCCAAAGGCAGGCGCGAAACCGCTGCGCCACCCAGAGATCCCCTCTTTTGACCTTTAAAGACCAGGGCTTGAGGGTATCCTGGCAATTTGACAAAACAAAATATGTCTGTTGGAAATTAGAAATGATTCAAACCAATAACAAAATACTACAAATGGAAAAAAATTAGGGCCCAACGAGATTAAGTAATCTGATTAAGGTTAAACAACTATATGTAGGATTCTTTGAAGTTGGATTGGATTGAGTACAGTCTCTTGGTTCCGTGCTGTTCTGTTACTACACACTACATAAAGCAGGAACATTGAAAGAACAATGACCTTTTTTTTGGCACTTAAATTTTAATGCACTGCTCCTTTCTTCTTATAACAAGATCTCAACAAAATCAATATGGTCTCATAAATGATTATGCTAATTCTCCTGGAAGTATATTTTTTGCCTCTTTTCAAAAATGATCAATTTGAAAACACATGAAATAACCATATAGAGTCCCTGCTAAGATTGAGATACCAATAGAGATTTAGATGAACCAGATAGGGTATTCAAACAGAAGTCTGACTTTTACATGACACCTTTTAAACACAAGATTTCACAGAATAGAGGCTGAAAACCTTATCCAAGAGCTTCTGGAATAATAGAGAAGTTGTTTCACAGTTTTTTGATCAAATTTAACTTTAGAACCCACAAGATTATAAACTAGAGACCCACTAACCAAGGAAGCCTTGATTCAGTATGGAAGCTAATGGGATGTAAGTCATCAACCATAAATCTATTGTAATTGCTTGGAGAAGAACAAATCATCTCCACTGAGGAAGATATATCTATATATATATATCTATATATATATATTGCACTTAAGGACCAGAATTTATAAAAAATGACAGACTAGTTAACAGAACCAAATGACTAAAACACAAGTAAAAAAAAAAAATCAGATAATAGAAACTAAAACACAGTTTATTCGGATATTGGAATATTGGAGTAGATTGAAAAGAACTTTAAAATAATCATGTTTGGAATATTTAAGGGTATAATGAAAAAATGGCAAAGATTGAAAACAGATGAATAATTTTGCCAGAAAATTATAATTCATAAAAATAAATAAGTATATTTAGAAATGAAAGACACATTCTGAAATTAATAAATTAAATTAAATTAATGATAAATTAGAGGAAATAGAAATTGGAATTTGTGAGTGGAAAAGCTAGAAAGTAGAATATAAATCATCCAAAGTTAAGAGAAAAGAAAATTTAAAAATAAAATAAATGTAAATGTTAGAGGGTTCATATAAAACTATGACACATATGAAATTGAAGTTCAATAAAGAAATCAGAGATTCAAGAAAAAAATTTCTAAATATATAAGGAATGAGAATTTTCCAAAATGTATGACAATATTGTGTTTTATTGAAAACACATATAGAATAAATAACAACAAAAAAAGTAGTGTTAGAGTAAGACTGCTGAAACATAAAACAATAAGAAAAGCTTGAAAGTAGAAAGAGGAAAAGGGTGCCTGGGTGGCTTTGTTGGTTAAGATCTGCCTTCAGCTCAGGTCATGATCCCAGGATCCTATGATCAAGCCCCACACTGGACTTCATGCTCTGTGTGGAGTCTGATTCTCCCTCTGCTTCTTCCCCTCCCCCCATGCTCTCTCTCTTTCCCTTGCTCTCTCAAACAAATAAATAAATAGTATCTTAAAAACAACAACAGGAAGAGTCAAGTCAGGGGAGGGGTAGAGAGACAGGGAGAAACAGCTTTTGCTCTCTCCTTTCTCACCCATTCTCTCAAATAAGTAAATAAAATTTTTTTAAAAGAGGAAAAAAGATAGTATCTTCAAAGGAACAATACAAAACAGGTACTTATTTCTCAGATTAATGGAAACAAGATGAAATTAGAGTGACATCTTTAAAGTGCTAAAAGAATTTTTACATACTGAAAAAATACACTTCAGAATAAAGATAAAGGAGAGATTCTAAGAGGAGTACTAAGAACCAAGAATCTGTTTTCTCACCTAGGCAACAATGGCACTGGTAGAATTTGGCCAATGTAATTATATTGAAATTCTGGAGTCTCGTAATGGTTTGAAAATTCTAGAGGAGGCTTGGATGGCAAATATTAATCCATTTCAGCTCATAATTCAGCAGTACTCATCTTCCACCCTCAGCCCTGTAGCAACAGCTAGACTTCTATTCCTGGAGTCCCTTGTATCAGCTTTCAGGAGTCAGGTTGGACAATGCAGACACCGTTCTCCCCAAATCAGGGATCTGTGTTATGGTTAGTAATTGCTGCTTCTGATCATGGAGGTGTAGACACAGAAGTAGGCAGACATTTTGTATTGTCCTCTTGCTAAAAGCCCTTATTCCAACTAAATTGACCTCTAGGGAATTTAAAGGGCAGGTACCTTTTCCTTTCTATATTAATCTCTTTTCTCCCTGTTTGGAACCAGACAAAAAGATGGAATTCAAAAGTAACTCCATACATGGGGTAAGTTAGAAAGTCACTTCTCATGCCTAGGGAAGGGTGCAAGCTCACACAAGACCCAGGAAGACCTCATGTTTATAGTATAGGATGACCTTTGGCAGAAAGGCTGCCTATAATAATATTAAAAAAAAAACAAACAGCAAAACAAGGCAAAAACACATTTTAAAAAACCTAGCAAATGCCAAGGAAAGGGAAGAATCTGAATTTCAGAATTACCACATGATTAGATACATATATACAATTTGCAATTTAAAAAAAAATCAGGGAAAATGAAGAAACAGGAAAATAAATTTTTTTTTCAAATGAAGCAAAAACCAAGAAAAAAATTATCTTAGAATGCTTGGCAGATGTACTGGGCAAAGATTTTTAAAACAACTTTCTTAAAGGTGCTCAAAGTATAAGAGGAATACATGGAAAGAGAGAGGGGAAAAAAATCCAAAACAAACAAATGAATAGTAATGACGTATGAACAAAATGGAAATATCATTAAAGCAGCAGAAAACAGAATCCACAAATTCTAGAGCTTAAAAGTAATTAAAATGAAAAATTCACTAGAGGGATTCAAAAACAGATTAAAGCAGGTAGAAGAAAGAATCTGTGAACTTGAAGGTAAAAGAAAAAATTATCAAATTTGGAAAATGGAAAGAAAGCAAGATTGAGAAAAAGTGAACAGAGCCTAAGGGACCTGAGGGACATCATCAAGAGGACCAATAGATATACTGTGGAAGTCCCAAAAGGAGGAATGAAAATAAAACAGAATATTCAAAAATAATAATAATCGAAAACTTCCCAAGTTTGATGAAAGACATGAATAAAAACATCCAAGGTGCCTGATAAACTCCAAGTAGTGTGAACTCAAAGAGAATCACACCGGGACAAATTATAACCAAGTTGTTGAAAGACAAAGACAGATTCTTGAAAGCAGCAAGAGAGAAATGATTCATCATATACAAGGGATCTTCTAAATATTAGCGACAGGTTTCTCATGAGAAACTTCAAAGACCAGGAGCTATGGGCTTATTTATTCAAAATACTAAAAACAAAAACAAAACCCAAAAACCATTTAACCAAGAATCCTATATACAACAAAATCTTTCTTCCAAAATGAAGGAGAAATTAAGACAGTACCAGGTTAAAAAAAAATGTGAAAGAAAAGCTAAAAGGAGTCTTGAAAGTTGAAATGAAAGAATACTAGCCTAATAACTTCAGGAAAAGTAAATACATGGGCAGTTATAAAAGCGAATATTGTAAGAATGATTAATCTTTTTTGTTCTCTACAAATTTTGAGACAAATCTGTTTTAAAAATATGTTTATGTTTTTGAACACATTGTATAAAGATATGATTTTGTGACATCAGTAACTAACAGTGATGAGAGATGGAGCTGTTACAAGGGCAGAAAATTTTGTATGTTATTTATATTAAGTTGTTATAAATTCAAATTAGAGCGCTCTATCTTTAGAATGTTAAGTATAATTCCCCAAGTTTATCAAGAAAAATATTATAGAGTATACACAAATGAGAAGGGAATCAAATTGTTTCACCATAAATAAAAAACTATCTAAAAGTTTGTTTTAAATACAGTAATGCAAAAAATGAGAAAATGAATGAGAAAAACTAAAAAGATATATAGAAAACAAATAGTAAAATGACAAAGGTAAGCCTGTTTTTTATCAGCAATTACTTTAAATGTAAACTCTCTTGTTAAAACTCAAAGATTGGCAGAATGGATTAAAAAAAAAAAGCAAATAATGGAAAACATGATCCAACTATATTCTGTCTACAAGAGACTTTCTTTAGATGAATTACTAAATTGGATACAAAAGTGGGAACATTACTCTCTGTTACACAGAAACAAAAAAGATTATAAAAGGATACTATGAACAATTGTATGCCAACAAATTGGATAGCCTTGATTGTATGGACAACTTTCCTAGAAACATGAAGTGTGTCGAGACTGAATTATAAAAAATATATAATCTGAACAAACCCATAGTAATCACCATATTGATTTCCACAACAGCTATATCATTTTACATGACCACCAGTAGTGCAACAAAGATTCCAATATCTTCACACCCTCATTGATACTGGTTTGTTTGTTTGTTCTTTTGTTTGGTATTTTTTGTGTATGTTGACTTGGTATCTTGCTATCTTGTTGAATTCATTTATTTTAATACTTTTTGGTCATTCTTAGAGCTTTTGACATATAGTCATATCATCTGTGATCAGAGTTCATTTTGCTTCTTCCTTTTCAATTTGAATGACTTATTTCTTTTTCTTGCCTAATTGTTCTGAATAGAACTTTCAGAACCATGATGAATGTGTACAGTGAAAGCAAGTGTTCTTGACTTGCTCTTGATCTCAGTGGAAAATTTTTATCTTTTACCATTCTGATGTTCATTGTGGATTTTCATTTATAGCTTTTATCATGTTGAGGTAGTTCCCTTTGTGAAAAGGTATTGAATTTTGTTTAATTCTTTTTTTCTGCAATGAGATTACTTTTTCAATTGGTATTGTTTTTCAGTCGATCATTCTGTTAATATGATATATTTTACATTGATTTTTATATGTTGAATCATCATTTTATTCCAGGATAAATTTTTCTTTGTCATGACATATGGACATTTTAATATTCTGGTGAATTCAGTTTGCTGTAATTTTGTTAAGGATGTTTGCTTCCATGTTCATAAGGGACATGATTTCTTGTCGTGTCTGTCAGGCTTTATTATGAGGGCAGTGCTGGCTTATAGAATCAATGAGAAGACTGTTCCCTTCCCTTCAATTTTTTGGAATAGTTTGAAAAGAATTGGTGTTAGCTTTTAAATTGTTTGGTAGAACTAACCAGCAAGGCAATCAGGTCCCTGACTTTTCTTTTTTGAGAGATTCCTTGAGGAAATGACCTTTTTTTCTAAAGCAGTTGCACCATTTACATTACAACCAATACTCTGAGGTTCCAATTTCCCCATATCCTCATCAACATGCCTCCTCTAACTTTGAGTGGCTCTTGGCACTCCTTAACATTCCTAAGTTTATAGCTACACCACTCCAATCTCTACCTCTCTCTATATCACCACCTCCTCTTTTGTCTGTGTCTCCTCATCTCTCTAATGATATTATTATATTATATTATATTATATTATATTATAGTATTAATGTATTAATGTATAATATATTATAATAATGTATATTATATTATATTATATTATATTATATTATATTATATTATATTATTTTGAGGCCTTGTGTGTAATCCAGGATGATTCCATACCAAGATCCTTAACATACTTATACTGGCAAAGACTCTTTTTCCAAATAGGGAAATAATCATAGATTCCAGGAATTTGGACATTGACACATCTTTTTTTAGGGCCACCATTCAACCTGCCACACACTCATTTATGTTAAATATATTCCTAATTATTTTATTCATTTAGATAATAATACATAGAATTATTTATTTAACATTGCTTTTGTGTTGTTCATTGCTAGTTTGTAGAAATACAATTGGTTTTTATATACTGATATCCTATCCTGCAACCTGACTAAACTAACTTATCAGTTACAATAAGTTTTTACATAAATTTATTATAATAAGTTATGTTTTCAGTGGATTTTTAAAAAGATTTTATTTATTTATTTAAGAGAGAGCATGCATGAGAGAGAGCACAAGCAGAGGAGAGGGACAAAGGGAGAGAGGGAGAAGCAGACTTCCCCACTGAGTGGGTATTTTTATTAATGTCTGGTTAGAGCTTCTGGCATAATAATGACCAAAAACTGTAAGAGTAAGAGGACACAATCTTGTCTTATTCCTGATTTTAAGCAGAGAGCACTATTTCTTTTACTGTTCAGTGTGATGTTAGATGTAAGATTCTTTATAGATGTTATCAGGTTGATAAATACAAATAACGATTTATCAGAATGATAATGGAATATCAGGTTCCCTTATATTCCTAGTTTGTTGAGTTCTTATCTTGGAAGTTTGTTGTATTTTGTCAAACCCTTTTGTGCATCTATTTAGATAACCATGTGTTTTTCTCCTTTATTCTACTGAAAGAGTATACTATCTGGATGTTCATATTTTAAACCAACCTTGCATTCCTGAAATAAATTCTGCTTGGGGGATCCCTGGGTGGCGCAGCGGTTTGGCGCCTGCCTTTGGCCCAGGGCGCGATCCTGGAGACCCGGGATCGAATCCCACATCAGGCTCCCCGTGCATGGAGCCTGCTTCTCCCTCTGCCTGTGTCTCTGCCTCTCTCTCTCTCTCTCTCTGTATGACTATCATAAATAAATAAAAATTAAAAAAAAAATAAATAAATTCTACTTGGTTCTGGGTGTATAATTCTTTTTTACATACTATATATATATATATATATACAAATACCTGGGTTTGGTCTACTTTTACTTTATTGAATATTTTTGAGTCTATATTCATAAGAAAAATTAGTCTTCAGAAAAATTTGGCTGGTTTTGGTATCAGGAAAAATCTTGCTTGAGGGAATGAGTTGAAAAGTGTTACATTCTGCTTATTTTTAAGAGTTTTTGAATATTGGTGTTAATTTATTTTTAGATTTTGGCAAAATTCATCAGTGAAGCAATTTGGGTTTGGAATTTTTGTGGGGTATGTTTAAAATAATAATTCAATCTCTTGTTATAGGTCTATGTAGATTTTCTATTTCTTCTTTAGTCAGGTTGAGTAGTTTTTCTTTTCTTTCAAGGAATCTGCTCATATTATCCACATCTAATGTTTGGGACTGTAGTTGCCCATAATATTCCATTATAATCACCTTTTTATTTCCGTAAGGTCAGTAACATTATCCTTTTTTCTAATTCTTCATTTTAGTCACCTAAGTTTTCTCCACTCCACTTCTTTTTTGATCAATGTATCTGAAGATTTGTCAGTCTAGTTATACTTTTCAAAAAACAAACTTTTGGTTACATTGATTTTCCTCTATTGCTTTTCTTTTTTTTAAGTCATTAATTTCTAGTCTATTCTTTATTATATCCTTCCTTCTGCTTTGAGTTTAGTTTGTTACTCTTTTTCCAATGTAGTAAGGTGCAAGTTTAGGTTCTTGATTTAAGATCTTTCTTCCTCTTTAGTAGAGAAAGATTTAAGATCTTTCTTCCTCTCTAAGCATTGTTATCTGTAACCTGTAAGTTTTGATATATTGTATTTTCATTTTCATTCATTTCAAAGTTGTTTCTAGTTTCATTCATTGACTAAGAATCTGTAGTTTATTTTCTATTTGTAAACTCAATTTCTTTTAGTTATTTGTTTCTAATTTCCTTTCATTAAGAGTACAGAACAAACTTTGTATAATTCCCATCCTTTTAAATTTGTTGAGGTCCATCTTATGACCTAACATATAATCTATCCTAGAGAATGTCTTATATGTACTTGAAAATAATGAGTATTCTGCTATTTTCATGTTAAGTGTTCTATTGGTGCCTATGAGAACTGATTTATAAAATTTTCTTCTTTATTTGTAGCAATGTCTTTTTGCATAGTCTGTTTCATTTGCTATTAATATATAATATCCAACTTTAATTTGTACTATGTTCTTTTTTAGCCCATGTAAACTTTTAAAACATTTCAACACCTAGATCAACTTGGTTTTATTTTTTTTTTCAACTTAGTTTTAGTTCCAGTTGATTCTTCTTTTATTTTAAGGTTATATTTATTTATTTGAGAGAGAGAGAGAGAGAGAGAGAGAGAGAGAGAGCATGAGAAGGAATGGCCCAAGGGAGAGGGAGAAGCAAGCTCCCCACTGAGTGCAGAGTCCAACATGGAGCTTGATCCCTGGACTCCAGAATCATGACCTGAGCTGAAGGCAGATGCTTAACTGATTGAGTCACTGAGGTGCCCTTAATTGATTCTTCTTTTCCCTTGTGCAAATCACATTTCTGGTCCTCTGCACCTATAGTAGTTTTTTTTTTTTTTATTTTATGCTAAATATTATGTATCTCACATTTTCAGTAGCCTATAGTATTTGTTTGCTTGTTTAGAATAGTGCTTTTTGTTTTGTTGAGTAGTTAACTTACTGGCAGATTATTGCTTTTTGTTTCAGTATATTTGTAATTTCTGTTAGACATATCTCCTAAAGCATGAGTTTTCAGGGATGTCAACTCAGTGCCTAAGGCCTTCAGCAGTCTCTTTTCTGGCTGGTCCAAGTAAAGTCTCTCAGCACTGTGTGATCTTCAATATCTCTGCTTAGCTCATTACTCCTAGCAGTACCTCTCTAACAAATCTTATGAAGTCTTGCCCTCTGCATGATCAGCTTAATATTTTTCCAGACAGGCTCTATGAAGATCTCTGTAATCTTTCTGATGCATTCCCTTCTCTCCCATGCCCTGCCTCTCAAACTCTAACTGCCTCTGCCATCACAAAAGTATGATCACTGCCTCCTCTACTCAGAAAGGCCACTGTGACCCTGACCTCTCACTATGCTGTGATCCAGAAAGTGCCATTAAGCAGACTCTAGTCAATTGAAGGGTGATCTAATCTGTTTCCCTTGTCTCAGGAAGCATAGTCCTATGCTGCTTGTTATCCAAACATGTATATGGTCCAGTTTTATAGCTTACAATGTGAGGAAGATTACATTACCAGTTAATTACTCTCTTATGATCAAGAAAAAAAGTCAACTCATATTTTATTATTTTGGAGAAAATATGTTTTTGAAAAAAAAAGTGTCTTTGAAAAAAATTTCCCTTAACTTTATTTAGGCTTTTTGATTAATTAATTAATTACATTTTCACTTTGCTCAAAATATCCCTCCCCTATTTTTGTCTCCCCTAATTTTTAACATCTAAATCAAATTTTATTTAACTGTTTAAAAGACATTTTCTGAAATGCATTATATACAATAATATGAGACTGATTTAACTATCTTTGATCACTTGTTTCTGTTTTGGTTTGTTTTGGGTTGTATGCTATGATCGATGGATATCTAGGATAATGATTTTAAGGTAATAGGCCATTTTCTTGAGATTAATTCATAATTCCTGCAATTACAAATAAAACTTGATAGTTTACCAATGGAAATTGATATTTTAGGTAACAAGCAGAAATACTCTTAAAGTCATTTTAATACCAATAATTAAAGACTTTTGGAATATTTCACTGACCTGGGGGTTGATATGGGAAAAGCATAAACAAAAAATTATTGGTTTATCTTGAATTAATTAAGACAAATGCTGTTTTGTTTTATATAAAGACCAAGGCAATTCCATGAATTCATTTTAATCCAAAGTATTTGATTAAAAATCCTAAACAATTCTATTAATACAGCAAAACATGAAGGATCTTTAGGTTAAAATCTGCATTTAAAAGTCAGTTTGATTAATTTTTCCATTTGCCTTTTAAGAAGCCACAAACTGGAGGAAGGAATTAATATCACAATTATTTGGATCTTAATGGCAAAACATATTATTTTACTCTTCACAGTATAACCTCAAAACAGTGTGCCCCTCAGAACCGTTTGCTTCATAAAAGATGATAAGTGAATGATGGGGAATGTTTGTTATATTAGCTGAAGTATTCCCTGCTGTCATCTAGGCCATTTTCTCCTTTGGATAGTAGGTAGATTGTAGTCCCTTATAATTACTTGTATTGTACGCCAAAGAATCTGAGTACAGTTTCTTGTATCGTCCAAATAAAATGAAGTTATTTCCTGAAACCACATTGCTCTGTTTACTTGGCCCTGATTCTTCTTAACAATTGCTTCCAACATTGGATAATGTATTTTTAGTTTTTTTTTTCTGCCAGCATTTCAGTAACTATGCATTTGTACATTTTCATAACACCTTCTTTTTTTTCAAATGACATTATGTGTTTGCACATAAATTCTTCTCTTTTCCCTTGTCATGTCTGCTAATCTTTTTGCTGTTGTTGCTGCATTTGGCACTGCAAGTTCAATTTAACTTATGAAAATCAAGCTGTCTATTCTGCTTCATTCATCATCATCAACCAAAATCATTCTGGAATCAAAACTTGTTTTCTATTATCTTGTTATTTTTTGGTGATGATATATGGAAGGGAAAGTAGACAGTGGCAGGGCATAGGATTGAACTGTAGTTTTTTTTTTTTTTTTTGAACTGTAGTTTATAGCAAACATCTGCCTCTGCATAGTAACCTTGTGGGACTTGTGCAGACTCTTATCCACAAAAATCAAAATTCAGAGAGAAACCTTTTTTGCCAAATGTTCTTATATGCAGAACTCAGTATATGGGTCATCAAAAGAAAATCCAAATGTCAAATACACATAAGTTACTCATATTATATATAATTAGAAGAAAATACCAAGCATATCCTAATTGTAATGAATCATTTAAATTGAATTTGGAAACTTCTACCTTAATTTTTGAAGTAATAAACAATTTAATAGATCACAACATATTTTTTGGTAAATGTTTTCAGGGACAATTGAAAGAAGAGTGGCTCAATTTTGTTAGTAACTTGGGAGAGGTGTGAACAGCCCACTCTTCTAGTACAAACAAGCAGGAAAGTGTTCTTAATCATATTCAGATCCAATAATGAATGCAAAGTAGGTAGTATCTTTGTGAGTGTAAAAGAAAACACATAGTTGATGCTTGTCTGCCATAGATTTACAAGATTATAAATGGAAATTACTTGAATCATTATCCTTTTATTATGCAGTTATGCCTCCATATTAAGATGTAATGATTTGGGGCAGCCTGGGTGGCTCAGAGGTTTAGTGTCGCCTTCAGCCCAGGGAGTGATCCTGGAGACCTAGGATCGAGTCCCAGTCAGGCTCCTTGCATGGAGCCTGCTTCTCCCTCTGCCTGTGTCTCTGCCCCTCTCTCTCTCTCTCTCTCTCTCTCTCTCTCTGTGCGTCTATGAATAAATAAATAAAATCTTTAAGAAAGAAAAATGTAATGATTTTAACCATTATACATTATGTCAGTCATACAAATGTTACATCTTAAAGCAAGCATATGAAGTCTAAGTAGTATAATTAATTCATTACCTGGGCAGGTTTATGAAAGTTATTTAATTTGGTCATTAATTTATTTAAGCCTTTCAGCTTTTAAAGCTTTTAAAAATCATCTGATAAAATTGAGAATACCTATATTTGGAAGTCATATATCAGTGAAATTATAACAATTGTGAACAAAGAATACATTATGGGTTATGGAAAATGAAGTAATAGGTCAAAAGTTTCCTTAAACTTTAATTTTGATGATAGTTCATTTTGGAATTGTTTTACCACCAAGTTTTTCTGAATACTATAATTTTAGTTTTACCATATATACTTTGTATATAAATGGCTTCCAATTCATGATTCACTAATTCTGCTGTTTGGATGACATCTCTGTTCAGCTAAGTCCTTTTATTCCACTATAAAAGTCCAAACACTTGATATTGGAGGGCTCCTTAGAGGTCCTATAATCCAACTTCTGATCTTATGCAGAAAAACTCCCTAAAACATTCCAGAGATGTGGTCAATTAATTTGGAACCCCTCATGAAGGAGAAAGCTGTTTCCTCATAAGCAATTATAGTTGGGGGGAGTTCTTATTCATATTGAACCAAAATTCTACTACTTGTTCATCTAGATTTTTCTTTGGAGTCTCACTCAAAAAGAAAAAATAATTCTACAATCATACCACAACTCTTCACATATTTAAGAATATCCATCATGTCCTAGAGCCTTTAAAATATCAGATGAAAAAATTTCTATTTCCTTCAACTGCTGTTTCATCAACATGGTTTCAGACCCCTATATATCATGCTTTCCCACTTCCTATTATATCAAAATTATATTTATAAATATATCTATTAAAATGTAATTTTCGGGATCCCTGGGTGGCGCAGCGGTTTGGCGCCTGCCTTTGGCCCAGGGCGCGATCCTGGAGACCCGGGATCGAATCCCACGTCAGGCTCCCGGTGCATGGAGCCTGCTTCTCCCTCTGCCTGTGTCTCTGCCTCTCTCTCTCTCTCTCTCTCTCTCTCTCTGTATGACTCTCATAAATAAATAATAATAAAAAAATTAAAAAAAAATTTATAAAATGTAATTTTCAGAAGTATGTACGATTTTCAAAATATAATGGGCCTATACCAAAATTTGCCTTTTTTTGTTTTTACAAAAATTTGATTTTCTTTAAGTCAACTTCAGACTTCAATAACATTTCTGCCAACTATATTATTACTGCTGGCTCATTTTGAACACATACTTACAAAAGGCAGTTATTTTGTTCATTTATCAATTGATAAATATTTAAAAGTACCTATTACTAGTATTTTTACTTCTGGTTGAAAGCTGTGTTAAGTGCTGGGAAGATACAAATAAAATGTGAATTTCAAAATAGTGAAACTCATTAATTCATCTAAAGCTCAATAAAATAAAAACCGCATGTGATTGGATCACAGGGGAAGATTATTTAATACATTCTGAAGAATAAGAAGGTTTTCTAGGAGGTGCTATATAACCTACATCTTGAAGAACAGAAAGCACAAAAACATGAAATAACATGATGATTCTTTAGAAAAGTAAAAGGGTTTATGAGTACCAGGACATTACGCTAATTCAAATAAAAAACATCACTTAGACAATAAAGTCTTCAAGGTTCTAGATTAAGTTGTCCTTTCCCATGGTCACGTTTGTTAAAGCTTAACCCAGAGTCCCTTCACTCTTTGATTATAAAGGTAACTTAAAAGAAAAAAAAAAGTACAAGGACTTCTAATACAAGTCAGTAGATTGACTACAAATGTACCCCTCTTATCCCTCCAGAAAAATGACTATAATAAATGTAAAGAAATAAAAAGCCCATAAGTCCAAAACAATGAAAAAATAAGAGTGGGAGTGTATACGATAGATTTCAATATGCTTCTGGAGGATACAAACTAAAGAGAAAAGTAGTTGAAATAGCTGGATAAAAGTAACTACACAGCTTAGAGTGAATTACTAACATGAAGGAACAAATTTGACTCCTTCCCTCAACCCTACCCCTCCCAAAAAATGCAAAAAATAAACAAACTCTGAAGTCTGTTTCAGACTTATTTCATACTTAATATGAAAGTAAGTTTGTTACTTACAATCATACTTACTATAATAGAGTCCAGAAAAAAACACAGGATTGAAAATAGAGGATTAAGATTAAATTTGTACATGGAAGATACTACAACTCCCCCCCCCACCCCCCCACTGTCAGGTTATATATCTCCTTAGGCAGACGTTCTACAGTTTTTTTTTTTCTAGATAAAAGAGCAAGAGAAAAACACCTTTGTTTGAAAAACCTCTAAAGAATATCCAGCACTTACTCAATTATATTAAAGCAAATCTCTCTATCATGCCACACCCAAACACATAAACATCCAGACAATCTTTAACATAAAGATTTAACATAAACATACCAAAGAATATGTGACATTTAAGAAAAGCCTCCAATATGAAGTAGAGAGACCACTAAACAAACAGAAAAATGCAATTTTATAGGAGGATAAAACTATGTAGACTACTAAAAGAAAAAAAAAAGTATTTGTATATAAGGATGAGAGAAGATATCGCATCCAGAATCAAAAAACAAAAACTAGGTCATGTAAATGTAATCTATGACTGATGAAATAAAAAAAGGAAAAGATTTGGAATTATTTTAATGAGAGAGGAAACCAATAAATTCTCTTGGAAATTAGAATAAACTGTACAAAATTATGAAAGAACAGATACCAGAGCAGAACATCAATCCAAAAGTTCTAATGCCCCAGCATTAGGAACTCCTTATAATGAAAACAGCAAGATGTAGGAGAGAATATTATCAGAGAAGTAATACAGCTTGAGGTCTCAGGTTGGGACTACATCTTTATTTTTTATTTATTTTATTTTTAAAATATTTTTTATTTTTAAGTAATCTCTTCGCCCATTATGTACTCAAACTCACAACCCCAAGACTAAGAGTCGAATGTTCTACTGACTGACCAGCCAGAGACCTGGAAAGACACACATCTTCAGAGACAAGGGTTACTACAAGCACCCAGGAAAATTCCAAACAAAACAAAACAAACTTGAACACTATTGTGAAATTTAGAACACAAATAAATGGAAAAATCTTAAATGTTTCTACATATGTCACCTAACGAGCAATAACAATCATACTTACTTTGAACTTCTCAATATAGATGGTCAACATCCAATTCCATGTGCACTCAAATTACCAATCAATTATATGAGGTAGATTATAGATACTGTCAGTCATGTAAAAAACTCAGGAAATTTAGTTCCCATCCATGTTTTATTATCAAGTCATTTAAGAATGCACTCTTACAAAATCAGGGTAACCCAATAATTAGCTATAGGTATAGTTAGTTGATCAAACCTAACATAGCAATAAAAATAAGCCTGAGATGACAGCATTGAGCAGAATCTAGGGAAAAATCAGTCCAGTTTGGAACAAGAGAACCTTAAATTTTTAGAGGAAAGAACTTGGAGTACAAAAATAGATAAGTATAACGAGACATTTAAAAAGGGTTGATGATGTAGAATTAAGCAATTAATTTGGGAAAGACAAAGTTAATTATATTTTCAAGGAGAAACATAAACCTATACCGTAAAGAAATGTAATTGTATTATATCCTCTGGCTTTTCAGAGGACAGCATTCACATGATCACAAGTCATCACTTATTAGTGACAACTAGAAACAGGTGTATCTATGTTTATGAAAAATGAGGGAAAAGCAATGGTAGAAGAAAATACAATTTTCTCATTACTGAAAGTCAAAAGATAATGTTCAAAAACCAACAGATCAGGATTTAGCAGTAAAAGCATATTTATTTATTTACTTATTTATTTATACACAAGTGATGGTGACTCATAGATGTATCTGCTAAAGGAACTGGGACAGAGGGACAGAGTGGTCAGGAACAATTCAGTGAAGCTTCTATCTCATCTTGATTGATAATCAGTATTACCTCTTACACTGTCTTCAACACAATAGGAATACTGTGCCGTTCATATTTTTGTCCATAAAACGAAGGTACAAGGAGGATAACTCAAGTTAAGATAGATAGGAAAATTCCAAAGTAACCTATTTATCAGCAGAATGGAAGCTTCCAACCTGTAATAAATTTTAATGTAGTCAATCTGGACTTGCATTCAGCTGCATATTTGCTTCCATGCTTTGGGCATTCTAGTATATCATCATGCATACTATGTCAATTATACTGAACTGGAGACTGTCATTTTCCATCAAGTCAGAAGAGAGAGCATATGTCTTCTCTATTATTCTTGAAATGAAATTATTTTACAACCAGATCATTTCAGAAATTAAAAATATGACTTTGCACACTTGTGGATTTTTTTGTTATTTTCATTTTGTTAGATATCTGAGATTTTTCTTTGACCAACAATGTAGGAAGTAATTATGACAGCCTTAGACACATATTTTGTTTTCCTTTTAGCTATATCTCAGGTCAGTTTAAATCCACACATACACACTACTTACACAATGGTCTCTATTGACTTCAACGAATCACTTTCTACTGATGCCCCCTGTGAGATAGAAAAGAAAGAAGCTTGTTCATAGATTCCCTGTAGCACATCACCACCATTGATCCATGGTTTTAAGGGCTTTAGCCACTAATTTCCTCCCACCAATGGAGAGACCCATTGCTCAGTGTGTTTAGACTCTTATGGCTGCCTACTGTGACTTCAGTTCTTAATCTGCCTGAAAGTGTCAAAAGTCACGCTGCTGTTTGGAGAGTGATTTTTTTTTTTAAACCTGCTACTGGGAGCAATGCTTTTCTTAGTACTAAGATGCCCATGATAATGGAGAGAGCTCCGAAATATGTGTGTTTTGTTCGTTGTTGAATAAATAACCACTATGGCTAATCTACATGTGTCATAGAATTTTATAATAATGCATTTTCACTAAAAAAAAAAAAAACTCCAGCATAGATAGGTATTATGCTTACAAAATTTGCATGATGATTCTCTGTCACCAATATTTAAATACAGGTCCAAAATTTTAGTGCTGTTAACAAAAGAAATAACTTTGGTATTTTTAACATCTAAGCGTTAAAGCTCAAGGTAACTACTGATTTGTATCATCTACATAATGTGAATATATGAATAGTTTTTCTCATTAATAATGTATTTGATTTCACACAAATGGGTCAGGTGTATTAAATAGCATAACATATATAAAGATATTTAACCTCACCGTTAATCAAAAATGCAAATTGAAACATCAATGACTTATTATTTTTACTTTCTAAATTAGAAATATTGAAAAGGTAATACTACTTAATAGTTAAAATAATTCTAGTTGAAGAATAAATTAGCTCATTCGTTTTGAAAAACAATTCATCATTAGAAATTTAAACTATTAAAATGTGTATTCCTTTTGATGCATTAATCCCACCTTTGGGAATCTATCAAATGATATTAACCTAACATATGTAAATAAAAATATAAATAAATGTCTGCATCAGCATTATTTCTAACTGGTAAAACTTGTCTCACAATATGGAGATTATTAGTTAGGCTATGATATAACCATATTGTTAATATCACACAGACATTAATTTGATAAGAAGGGAAACACTTATGCATAATGCTTACACCAACAGTCCAATCTTGAACATTCCTCAAACCAATTGAATGTACAGGCTAAAAAAAAAAAAAAAAAAAGAATGTACAGGCTATAAGTGATCAGGAATAATTGGTACTTAGATTAAAAAACAGAATGTTAGGGATCCCTGAGTGGCTCAGCGGTTTAGCATCTGCCTTTGGCCCAGGGCGTGATCCTGGAATCCTGAGATCAAGTGCCACATTGGGCTCCCTGCATGGAGCCTGCTTCTTCCTCTGCCTGTGTCTCTGCCTCTCTCTCTCTCTCTTTCTCTCTCTCTCATGAATAAATAGAATCTTAAAAAAAAAAACAATGTTATTTGTGTACATGCTATTTTTATTGGTCAGAACTCATTTAGATAAAAGTGAGTGATTCAAATCAACTAGCTTATGATACGATTGGTAAAGTTTAGAATTGTTCATAGAAAGAAAATCAGACTTCTTAAGAGCAGAATTCAGGATAGCATGGAGAAACACAAAGATTATAATCAGGACTCTGGAGCTTCCAATTTTCCATATCTTACCTGTTTTCTTTTTGAATGTTGTCTTCACTCACTCCTTCTACAGACCCAATTCTATACACAGTAGAGCTTATGGTCCCAATATTTTTGTATCAGCATATGACTATGTCTGCATTCACAAAGGAAAGGACTTCTCCTAGGGAAAGTCTCCAATTGGCTTAATTTGTGTCTTGGATCTATGAGTGGTGCAATTCTAACTCCTTCCTCAAAATTAAAGGGAGTAGAAACATGTCCATTGAGGGAATCATAGCATCTGTAGTGCTACCTCAATATGTGCCTCCTGGAATATAATTCAAATAATGTGAAGTATGTAAATAGGAAAAAAATACTAGGAAAGAAATATACCAAAATGTTTATGGTGTGGGATTGTGCCTCTGAAAAAATAAACATAAATCAAACAACAACAACAAAAATAAACAGACTCTCTCTATTTGTTACTTATCACATTTTCTATAATTAACATAGATTTATTTTATTTTTAATTGTACCATAGATGTTTCACTATTGGGGAGGAGCACTTAAATGCATAATAATGTAAATATGTCAATGTATCATAGAAAAGGCAAAATAAGAATTAGTACTAAAATATGAGTTGCATGGTAGCATATGAACATTTCTAGGCATTTCTATACCTCAAAAAAGGTTTTTTGACCAATTGAATTAATGATCCAGCTGCAAGTGAAGGAAGGAAATTACATATGTCATAAGTTTAAGAGAAATACAAAAATCATGTTTCACATTTTTACAAATACAGATTAGAATGTATTCATTAAGAAGTAATACTGGCCTAAAGTTTCTTTTCTTTTTTTTTTTTTTTTGAAAATAAAGCTGAGTGAAACACAAAGCATATTGACTTTTCCAATTTGTGTGACCTAACCTAGTTACCCTGAAAATAAGCCTCTCTCCACAAAAATGGTTATAAGACCTCATCTTTGGACTTAGTTTGGCAAATCTAAGGTATTGCACCACAAGACACAGGACATTCAGAAAAGTCTATACTATATATTATAGTTTATGACAACTTCCTTTTCATACTTGGGAGAAAGTGTGCCCATTCTCTTGAAACATGGCCATCCAGTGTATCAAAGGTTAAGATTTTTATAAAGTGGTTTTTCCGATAGTTTTTTAAAGTTTATGGCTATAAATCTATATTACATATCACTTATCTACTCATATTAAAATATTAAGACCCTTTACTTAAGTGTCAAAAATTAATGAAGATGATAAGTTGGCACACTTTTCTCTGAGTTTTAAACTTCAGTTAAGTTCACTGAATAATATCAAAGTATTAATTTATATTAATATATTATTAATTATATATGTATTCATTTGTTTACTTCTGGTGTTAAAAATTAATTCCCATCAAAAGCAAGCATGCTTTTTCTTGACAATTTTTCACCAACACGTATGTGTTTACTTGAGAATGGGGACAGTTCTGGTGACATATTTATTTTTTTATACCCCAGAGTTGGTGACAGGTCTAATGGTGTCTTTCCCACTGAAAATGAGAAAATCACATTCATTGGGAAATTTGGAGGTCCATGAGATGGAAAAAAATGTATGTCTTACAAGAACAATTACCCCCCAAAATTATATATTATAACAAATATATCTAACCCAAGGTAAAATGTTTGATAGAAAACCTCCCCGTGTCTCTACCTTGTTGTTAGTAGACAAGAGAACATACCTACCATGGGGTAATCATGATGGACAAATAGAAAAGAAATGGAGCTAGAAGTCAACTTTGGGAATATGCCGATAAGCTTACGAGCCTTACAAATCAACATGACTAACCCCAGTAACCTGTTCCTTATTCCACAATTTTCTCCACGAATAATTAATAAGCAGAGAAAGAACAAAACAATATTTGAATAATTATGTCCCTCGTCATGTCCTTCCCCTTACAGAATCTGTCTCCTACCTTCAGAGACTAAGAGCCAGTAAAGAGCCAGTATCTTAGAATTACACAGCAGGTAAACTCAGAGTCTATTTAAACAACACTCTGAATGAAGTCTGATACTACTTTATTAACTTCTCATTGTGTTGCTCCTGTAGTGTTGATATAAATTGAGCATGAGATTATTCTTAAGTTAGAAGTCTCCTACAGTTCAGACCCTGGACTTTACAAGTGCAAATGGGTCAGGAGTAGCTGCAGTCATCTGAGTCATGCAACAGAGTCCTGTGCTGCAGTGGGCAGCAGCCAACAGGCTATGCCACTGGAAAAGATGCTTCTCACATATTGGAAGAACATACATCTTGAACCACTTTTAACATGTTCAAATTACCTTTCTTAATATTGGATAAAATATGTCCAATGAATAGGTTGGATAGAATTACTTAATCAAGTTAATTAGATACACAATAGATTCTTATAAACTATCCACTCCCTCATGGATGTACTGACTCTTTCTATATTTATGCCACCATGACAGCATCTTTTCATAAGCGCTTGAAATCACAGGACTAAGGACTTGTCCAAATACAATGAGACACTGCCCATTTGACAGGATAACATGATGAATTGCCATTGGAATTCTGTGGTTATTTAGAAGGTGTTGCTGGCATTTTGACTTTTCCTCTGGCAATCTTCTTGATTTAGGTAACATTTACTTTGGAATAAACATCATGTTATTTTCAGTTGTTTCTTACTTCTCAGATTATTCCTTCTTAGCTCATCAAAAATATTAACCTTTCAATAAACTTTAACATTTTCAATGAACTTATCTCTTATTACTCTGAACATATATCTGGTTTGTATCCACTAAAAAGTGATTAACTTTATGTTCTAATTAACTCATTAAAGTCCTAATCAATATTCAGCATTGAATTAAGGAGAGTATAAAACAAATCAAAGAACATTTAAATTCTAATGATAACCCTTATAAACACTGTATTATTTAATAATTGGTACTTAGAAAATAAATATAATGTGTTCTGATGACTATTTACTAATAACTTTAATATCTCCAGCCCAAACATTTTTCTGGAACTTGATATTACTATACAACTATATACTTACATCTTCTCTCGGATGTCTAATGAGCATCTCAAATTTAACAGATCCAAAGGGAAATCCAAACCTCCTCTTTGCAAAATATACTCTTCTCCTTACACCTTCTATTTCTGTCTCCACTTAGTTATTCAGGTCCACAGCACTGAAGTTATCCTTGGTTCCTCTCTCTCTGACATTATTTGTAACCCTCAAGCAAATTCAGTTGACTCTGCCCACCCAAAATATGGACAGACCCTAAAACTTATCACTGTTAACCACCTTGGTGCATCTGCCATGATTTTTCTCCTGAGTTAGTAATAACTTTCTTTCTGTTTTACCTTTGGCATGATAATAAAATCCATTCTTCACACAAAAGCCAAAAGAATCATTTTAAAGTCTAAGGCAGATCAAGTCATCAAAAACTCTCCTATAGGGATCCCTGGGTGGCGCAGTGGTTTGGCGCCTGCCTTTGGCCCAGGGTGCGATCCTGGAGACATGGGATCAAATCCCACGTTGGGCTCCCGGTGCATGGAGCCTGCTTCTCCCTCTGCCTGTGTCTCTGCCTCTCTCTCTCTCTCTCTCTCTCTCTCTGTGTGACTATCATAGATAATAAATAAAAAAATTTTTAAAAAACTCTCCTATAGTATACCTTCATTTTCAGAGTAAAAAGCAAAGATTTTACAATGACCTATGAGACTCTAGTTTCCCCCAGTCCTATCACTGTCTCACCTCCTTTAAATTTCATGTCCTACTATCCTATGTTTCTCTTACTGTACTTCAGAATCTATGGCCACCTCATTACTTTGATAAATGTTGGAAACATTCCAGTCTCATGATTTTTGCTGTAACCTCTACTAGCATATTCATTCTTCCTTTGGGTATTGACAGCTTTCTTCAGATCTTTGCTTAAATATCAGTTTCTCAATTAGGCTCCCCCAAGAAAATTATTTAAAATGGCAATTCTCACAGTACCTCAAATGCTTCTCACCCAATCCTGTTTTTGCTTATCTGACATACAATAGGTCTCAGGTTAGATTTTTCCAATTGTGGACCCTGAGAAAAGCATTTGATTGTACAGAATAGTTTCTTAGGAAAATGTTCCTAGAAAGCAGCAGTAGACGAATAGAGGTGAAACAAGGAAGGGAAGGTCATCAATGCAGGATGTGTTAGGGAGCAGATTACTGTTGTGGTTAAGTAGGGCTCAACTGCCATGAGAACATCTGGGCAGCTATAAAGACAATACATAGGTTGCCTTACACAAGCTGTGAGACAACTGGAGTATTTAACTGTCAATTCATTTATGGCAGTTCTTTCCCTCTGCATGCGTATGCAGAATATGTCCAAGCAGGCATAGAAAGCCCTAAGGTAATTTGTTGAAGGTGTTTGCAGTAAGAAGCCAATAGATCTGAGCACGTAGAAAAAGCACTTGCTATTGATATTGTCTGCTACCCTCAACCTTTCACATAATTCAGATCTACTTATTGCCAACTTTAAGTTCATTCATTTTTATCTATAACTGATTCTTTAAAGTGTTGGTTACAGCAATATTGTGATTTATAAGAAATATATATTTGGTCATATAGATGACCAAAATATGTTTCTCATACGTATTTGGCCTTTGTCCAATGTTCCTGACTCAGAGCCCCTAAAACCCTGGGGATTTCATATGATAAGGGCAATTAAAGGATCCTTTGTTATGTTAATAAATGTGACTTTTGCACCCCACTCAAGGGAGGAAGCTAGTTGCCTGGAGGATCAAGTATGTGACTAGGGGATTGGAAGTTTGAGTTCCAACTATCCCCTAGGCCTTTTCCTCCCCAAGAGGTGCTGGAGGTTGAATCAGTCTGTGACCAATGATTTAGTCAATCATGACTATGTAATAAAGCCTCCATAAAAGTCCAAAAGGACTGGAATCGATTGCTTCTGGATTAGCAAACATGTGGTTATGTGGCCAAAGTGGTGTAACTAGAGAGGATAGAAATTCCATGCCCTTTCTCTATACTTTGTTCTATGTATCCTTTCATCTGGCTGTTGACTTGTATCCTTTAATATATCCTTTAATAAACTGGTAAACATAAGTAAGTGTTTCCCTGAGTTCTGTAAGCTGTTCTAGCAAATTAATTGAACTTGAGAAGAAGGTTGCTGGACCCTCTAATCTCTAGCCTGTTGGTCAGGAGCACAGGTACCAATCTAGGACTTGCAACTGGCATCTGAAGCAGAGGTGAGAGGCAGTGTTATAGGACTGAACCTATAAACTGTGGAATCTGATGCTGTCTCTGGGTAGATAACAACAGAATTATGTTAAAATCTGATACAAAAAGAAAATAAAAGAAAAAGAAAGAAAGAAAAAAGAATTCTGATACCCAGCTGGTGTCCCAGAATTGCTTGATGTTAATCAAGATGGAGTGATATCCTCCCACACTTTGGCCTTGGCCCCAGAAACTCTCAGAGTTTGTCATAATTTCTAAATAAATAGTAAAATTTTAAAACAGGAATGTTCTGGGGAAAGTTGTAGATCCCTTTTATTGCAGTTGTGTTTCAAATTTCTTTTCCTTTAGTGACTATGGTTCTTGATCATGCTGCTTCAAAGAATGAAGAGGTAGATCAGACAAAGTGTGGTGGGCAGCAAGCAAAGTTTATCGAGCATTAATTCAAAGCTCCCAAAGAGAGAGGGCATCTGAGAGTTGCCATTGTAATTTCTAAATCTAGGGTTTTTATGAGATTGTTGGTAGGTTGCTTTAATACGATTAGCTCTCCACATGCTACATTTTTGGCTACATGCTCATCTACCTATCAGGTAGTTGTTTAAGTGGGAAAGAGTAAAGGGTTCCTTTCAAGGTGGGGTAAAATAACAAAATGGGGTCATTTTCCTTCTAAGGATAGTTTTCTCTTAGGACAGGGCCCCTTGCCTCTGCCTTTCTTCTGACTATTGTGCATTAGTTGGTTCTCCAGCAGTAATTTGGTTGCTTGATCAATGGGTTAACCAGGCCTTCATTCCTGAAGGAATTGAATTCCTATTATCATGTCTTTGTCTGAATTTGACTGTTTCAATTTCCCTCACAAGGCCATTGCCAAGGCAAGAACACCAAGGGGAATCCTGGTGAATTCAATAATTTCAAGACAAACTGCTCCCTGTACTGATTAGGTAGAAACAATCTTATATTCTCATGATAATAAAAATACCTACCTCCCTTCTTTTCCTACTAAGTTTTCTGGCAGGAGAACCCCAAATACAAGCCAGTCTTTATAACCACATACTATTATAGAAGTGTTTCTTATTTTCCAAGAACCAAAACATTAAATTATATAGATCCTGAATATGCACAGGCTGAGAAGCACATATTCTGTAAATGGAACAGAGGGAAAGATTGTGGGAATGATCATTCCTTCCTCCAACACTTGGCTTCTGGGTTATGTAATCTAGCTATCAGGGACACAGAGCTTTATAATAGGCTTATACACACATAAATACAGAAATATGTAATCTTCAAGCTGATGCCTTGTACTTGTAAAAGACCATTTCAGAGTTCTATTAGATTGTTAACTTGTGACTTTGTATATTCAACCATACAAATATGTTATGAATTATTTTATGTGTAGTAATATTAATTTTGGTTTAGTAATATTAACATGATGCAGTCTTGCTCTCAATAAATTAAATCTCTTTCTAATTAGACTTCATTTTCCTCCCATATGACAGAAAAAGACTGATACTGGGTGATTTATAAGAACTTTTCTAGTTCTCATTTTTTTCTCTTCCAAATCCAGATAGACAAAGATCTATTTCTGCATCATGTGTTGTTTATACTGTGGAGAAAATACATATTCATTGAACTTGACCTCTTGCTGTCCACTGTGTGCTAATGGTATGTACCTAGATGTTATTTTCTCATCATTAAGCATCTCCTTGATGCTTGAAATGTCTTGTATGCAATTTTAAAACAAATCCTTAAAATTATAGGAACATTATATCCCAGAAAGAAATTTTGAAGCTAATGAAATCCAACAAACTAAGGTTGGTGAGTAAGCTAATCCTGTAAATAAGTGAACATACCAACAACTGATAATAGTTATATTTGGTTATCATTTTCTATAGTTTCTATAAGATGTTGACTGGTGAGAAAAACTTAAGTTACATAATTTATACCACTGTATGAACATTGAATAAGATAATTTTCTGAAACTTTATGAACACTAAAACCAACTTAGCATGATTTTGTAATTTCAGTCTTAATTGGAGAGCTAGAAACCCTATTTTCTACATGAATTTTACCCTGTTATTCCAACTTATCTGATTGCATTTTTGAAGTGCTAAAAACCATCAAGAATGGGCATATCCTCATACTGGAAGACAAATGAAATACCCTTACTGATGAACACAGGAACCCACTATGAATAATTTATTATCAGAATTAGTGGCAGATCTAACTTTCCCCAATAGGTGGACCCAGCACTTTACTGTTAATTAGTGGCAAGAATTACAAAGCCAATGACCTCCTAGCTATGATCATCTTATCAGCTTTAAAAAAAGAGAAAAAAAGAATGTTACCAAAACCTTCAAGAGACAATATTACTTCATGTGGTGGGGTTAAAAGTTAGGTTATAGAGTGCAGACTAGGAAGCAGAAAACAAATTGCATAGAATTAAGAATGAAAAGCTGAGGTTATTGTTTATTATTAGGATTTTTATAGCTGATGTTCTATATTTATTTATGCATTCAACACATATTTATTGAGTTTTGGAAAGTGCCAAGCATCCTTCTACAGATTGGGAATATTATAGGAGTCAAATCATCCCTGCTAGAATGCATCTTAAAGTCTGAGAGTGTCTTACAAGAGGGGCTTTTTTTTTCCTTTTAATTATAGTATAGCAAAGTATACAGCATGAAAGAGGGAGTGCTAAGGACTATAAAAATAAACAAAATAGGAAGAAGTACAGTAAATAGGATAAAGAGAGTTTGCAATTTTTTAAAGGGGAAGTCAAATAGGGCACATTGAAGTGATGTGAAAAAAAGTCTAAAGATGTGAAACAAGCCATGAAGTCATGTGGATATACAGAGGAAGAATCATCATTGCCACAAGAAGAGGATGTGCAACAGTTCTATCATGGAAGCATGCCTGGAAAGCTCAGGAACATTAAGGAAGACAAGTGTGATGAAGGTGAGTAAGCAAGGGATTGAATCATAGGAGCCAAGGTAAGAAAGCTAACAGGAGAGCAGATCTTTTGAAGGCTTCAAGTATCATCTACTCAGAGTGAGGTGGGAAGTTGTTGGTGGGCTTTGAGCAAACAAGGGTCATGATCAAATGTTAACACAAGAACTGTCATTGCTGTGTTCACAGTAAAAAAGAAGGCTTGCTTCACATTAGGAGGTTTAGTTAGGAATCTAGTAAAAATCTATGAAAGAGAGATTGTCCAAGGGTATGTTGTCAGCAAGGTAGAAAAAAGAAGTTCTAATCTTTAGGTATTTTGAAAATCGGAGGAGATGGATTTTGTGTGTGTGTGTGTGTGTGTGTGTGTGTGTAATGATGAAGTTCTTACTTAATGATATTAGAAAGAACAAGCTTTGGAGGTTATATAAAAGATTTGATGTGATATTCAAAATCTGAGATGCTTACCTGTCAATCAGGTAGAATTATTAAGTAGACAGTTGGCTATAAACATTAGACATTGATCTGAAGTCCATAAGAGTGATAAGCTTAGAGATAGAATTTAAAGCATTAGAATACTGAAATAGCCAAATGGGTGGAGGAAAAAAAGCTGCAGTAAAATAAGAATTTTAAAGTTATCACAAAATAAGCCTTTTCTTTTATAGTCTTTACATTAAAAACATCACTTGATCTCACAGTCGATAGCTAAGCCAATAAAGTAGCCATTCATCTCCTAGCTATTAGTTAATAATTTAGTCATGTTCAGCTATCACAATAATTCAACTATCATTTAATAATTCAGTGAAATTTCAAGATGAGTTTTTTTAATGCTTTCAGTTCACCCTTAGGGTAAATAATCTCTACAACATGCATAGCATAATCAGGAAGGAGCAAACACACTTTTGAATCTCTGATGAAAGCCACCAAGGATCTATGTTGTTAAGAATATCACATTGTTGGGCTCAGGAATCATTACATGCAATGTTAATGTGCAATAATATGTAAATGCATGGCTTCTACAATATGCTTTCCCTAAATCTAACGCATAGGTATAATGAACAGAAAACCAATATTTAGTATTTTTCTAGGAATAAGGGTGACAAGTATTAAATTTTGCAGGTCTTTGAAATTTATTGTAGTCACATAGGGAAAAAGTCAGGTTCCCAGAGGGAAATAGATGGCATACTCAAAGTGGGTAATTTGAGGAGGAGTTTAACAAAGGGGCAAAAGTGACAGCAAGATACAGAGGGGTAACTTGGTAAATGTCATAAACCCAGTAAGTTGTATAACTGCCATTAAAACTTAAGTCTTTCTGACGACAAAGTTTGCAGATTTAACATGACTTCACACTCTTAACAACTACCTTCACTGTTAAAATAGACAAGTCAAGGGAAAACAAATTCAAATTTCAAAATATTCTCACAGACTGATTCAAGTATATAAAGTTTCGAAGATTAATGTTTTAGAGCAGAAAATGTAATATTGTTTCTATTAGAACAATAAATGTCAGCGGCTGCATAGCATTTAATATAATTAAAATTACTCATAAGAAAGTTGTCTAAAATACTTCAAAATTATCCTTTTTATGAGAAAAACCAACTTTATTGTAAAATATATAAGCACTTAATTAGAGGGATCAATCATTAAGAACTGGGATATTTTGAGAGCATAATGGGGTGTTTTAAATACTGGTGCCAGAAAATGTGTACATATGAGTGCTTGTGGTCACTGTGCTTAGCTTACTTCCTCAGCCTTTGTCCTGGCCTTCTGTTTCTGTTATTATAATTCCTCTTTATTTCTTGCCCATATCCATGCCACCTCTCAGAGTTGCATCACAAAACAGATTAGGTTTCTAATCACATTATCCCTATAGCATTGAGAAATTAAGAAACTCCTACCCACAAGAGATTTCTGGAGTTAATCATTCTTCTAATCTCATGGCCAGTTAAACCCATCATGCTTCACATCACCATTATGCTTCTTCAACATCCAATAAAAAAAAAAAAACTATCTATGCATTTAGCTTTTGCTATGTTGTTATTTATATCATGTTATTTATATCATTTCCTTTCCCTTATCAAACTTTTCTCTACCACCTAAACCATAATTAAGAAAACTTGAGAAGAATCAAAATAGGCATCTCCCCTCCAGTATTTAGTAATAAAATTATTTTTAAAAGGTCTACAGTACTATGCCTAAACTACTACATCCTCATAAGACTAAAATTGTAAAGTTTAAGTTTGAATTTTAAGTGTATTGGATTGATCGGGGTAAACCCAGTGATGAATAGTTAAAATAACAGTGATGTCCAGTGAGCATCATAAAATAGAAACATTGCATGTCTCCTTGGGATAATCTGATGAAGCAGAAACATGCTTTCCACTCATGCAGTCACTGTTGAGATCAGCTAGCAGATGCACTGTCTCTCCAACCCCCAGCCATCTTAGGGAACCCCAAGTATGCTGAAATGAAGTTTTACTCCCTGTTGCTCTTTTACTGCAGGCTAAACACTAATGGGCAGATAATTGTGAAGATGCTCTCTAGCTAAACATCAAGTTTTCCTCACCTTATTGGCAAAGGCATGATGTGAGTTGTAAATCAAAGGGTTATATTTCGTGAATACATGCATTTGTATGTGTTTCTTGTACTTTGACAAAATGGAAAAACTTAAGATGGAATTGTAAACTTAAATGTAAAATAAGTGATGGCCTTTGCACAATTCCAAATCACAACTTTTGCACTCTACCTTTGAAATACTCATTAAATACCACTAAATTAAATACCGTTTCAGCTTTTTCCTTAAATATCCAATATACATTCTTATCACAATTGGAAATTAGGTTGTCCCTTAAAACAGCACTCCTGCTGAGGCCCCCATCAAGTGAAAGCTGTTAAATTTCTCATTCACCCTATCATATGACACATGTTCTGTGCTGGATGTTGATAAAAGACCTATCTTTTCAAAGCCATCATTCCAAACTATTTATTTTACTTATATTTCAGGTTTAAATAACAGTTCCTCTTTAACAATTGTTACACCATAGAAATAAGTGAAAAGTTGCCCATTTAATTTTGAAACTAGCAATCATGAGATGGGTCAACAAATTCACTACTTGAGATATAAAATAATGGATTTTAAAAGGAAATTAGATAAAATTCAGCAGCCATTCCTAATAAAAATTCTAAAAGGCAGAGAAGAGGTCCATACAGATGAAAACAAAGAATATTTTGTTTCATAGTACACATTTTTTTTCATAGTACACATTTTAAAGCCATATTTATTAATATCTAGTACAAGACAGGGTTACCTACCATTATTACATAGCTTTGTTTTGGAAACTCCAGCAAATAAACTAAAAACAAAAATATTCAAATAGGTACAAATATTAGAATAGAAAAATATTCTTCAGTTAAGTAATGGCTTATCAAAAAAACAAGGTTTTAGTTTTAAGTAAGATTAGAATTGACTAATGGTAGAATTCATTAATCTTGATACAAGGAAATATTCAAATCCAGTAACTTCAAAATTGACCAAAATAAATGGAAATTAAAATTTTCTGGGCAGCCCGGTTGGCTCAGCAGTTTAGCGCTGCCTTCAGCCCAGGGCGTGATCCTGGAGACCTGAGATTGAGTCCCAGGTTGGGTTCCCTGCATGGAGCTTGCTTCTCCCACCGCCTGTGTCTCTGCCTCTCTCTCTCTCTCTGTCTCTCATGAATAAATAAATAAAATCTTTAAAAAAAAATTCTATTCACAAAGGCTTTAAAACAAAGCTGAACTGCTCATAAATAAATAGAACAATAAACACATAAGAATCTATTTAAAATAACACATTTTATTGAAAGACATAAGCAAAAGTAAAAAAATGGAAAAGCATACCATATTCTTGGACAAAAATAATTATCAAAATGCCAACATTACTAAAACCCATATATAAAAATGGACGTATTCCAACTAGATTCCAAAAAAAAAAAATTTGATAATCACAATTTTAAAAGTTCTCCAGTTTACCTAGAAGGATAGATGACAGAAAGGATTCAAAACAAGGAAAAAACAACAGAAAATGAAAAAATGGTAGAAATAAAGATAGACCTGATTTTTCTAATCATTCACAGAAGTGATGAATCCACTATAACCTTAAATTGGCTATTAACATAAATTAGACAAATAGATAATTAGTATCAGATAATCAGTCCAGGCCCCATTTTCCTTAAGTAAATTTTTTAAAGTTGCAACATATATCAAAATGTATATACATATTACTTATACACATGAATAGGCATGTGTATAAGTAATATTCCTAAACATTATATATTAGTGTAATGTTTCTGAATAGATATGAGCACCTATACACATATTAACAGTGTTTTTTGTGTGTGTGCGTATACATGGAAACAAACAAAACCCAAATACACAAAGAATATGAACCAGCAACTGTGTTAAGCTATATTTATTCACTGCTTATTTTAGAATTGCACACATATACATAAACACATATGTATATACATAAGCATATACATGTATTTTTATCTTTACATATTTACAAAATATTCTTTTTTATTATTTTTATTTTTTAAAGATTTTTTTTTTTAGAGAGAGAGAGCACGAATGTGAGTGGGGGGAGGGACAGAAGAAGGGGGAGCAAAGCAGACTCTCCACTGAGTAAGGAGTCCTATATGGGCTCAATCCTGGGAGCCTGAGATCAAGACCTGAACTGAAATCTAGAGTTGGATGCTTAACTGACTCAGCCACCCAGGCACTCCACAAAATATTCTTATGTGTTTGATGTTTTATAACTTTTCATAATTTAATAGACTTCATTTTTAGAGTATTTTTAGATTCACAGAAAATTGAATAGAAAATACAAAAATTCCCCATATACTCTTCTTACATCGCTCCTCAGACTATATCCTCTATAATTAACATTTTGTATTAACGTGGTATATTTGCTAGAATGAATGAACCAATATTGATAAATTATTAACTAAAGTCCTTAGGGTTCACTCTCCATGTTGTACAGATCTATGAGTTTGAAAAATGCATGTCAAGTATATACCATTACAGTATCTTACAGAACAGTTTCATTACCATAAACACCTATGCTCTTTCTCTCCCCTTCCACAAGCCACTGGTAACCACTGATCTTTTTACTACACATTTAGTTTTGCTTATTCCAGAATATCAGATAGTTGAAATCTACAGTATGTAACCTTTTCAGATTGACTTCTTTGAGCAATGTGTTTAAGCTTCTCCATGTCTTTTAGTAGTCCTCTGTTCATTTACAACTTTTATTTTAAACAATATTCTGTTGAATGGAGGTAACCATAGTTTATCCATTCACCCACTGAATGACATATCCTTGTTTCCAGTTTTAGGCAATTATGAATAAAACTGTTGCAGATATTCCTCTGCAGGTTTTTGTGTCACTAAACATTTTCACTCAGTTGTGTAAATACCAAGGAGCAGGACTGCTGAATCATATGATATACGAATGTTAAGCTTTGTAAGAAATCACAAAACTATTTTTCAAAAAGGCTTTTACAATTTTACATTCCCACCAGCAAAGGATAAGAGTTTGTGTTGCTCCAGATCTCTGCTAGCATTTGGTATCCTCCGTATTTTTAATTTCGGGCTAATAGGTATGTAGAGGTATCTCCTTGTTTTAATTTGCAATTCTCTAGTGACATATGGTAAGCATCTTTTCATACACTTATTTGCCATCTGTTTATTTTTGATAAGGTGTTCAGCTCTTTTGCCCATTTTCATAATTGGGTTGTTTGCTTTCTTATTGAGTTTTAAGAGGGTTTTTTTTGGATATTTTGGACAAAGACCTTTATCACATATGTATTTTGCTAATGTCCTCCAGTCTACGGCTTGCCTTTCTATTTTCTTAACAATGCCTTCTCCAGAACAGAGGTTTTTACATTGCAATGAGTACAATTTGCCAACTTTTTCTTTTGTGTGTTGTGCTTTAATGTGTATAGAAACTCATCACTAAACCCAAGCTCAGCTAAATTTTCTCTTATTTTTTTAAATATTTATTTATTTATTATTTATGATAGACATAGAGAGAGAGGGGGAGAGAGAGAGAGAGAGAGAGAGAGAGAGAGGCAGAGACACAGGACAAGGGAGAAGCAGGCTCCATGCCAGGATCCTGACGCGGGACTCGATCCCGGGACTCCAGGATCGTGCCTTGGGCCAAAGGCAGGCGCTAAACCACTGAGCCACCCAGGGATCCCCTAAATTTTCTCTTATATTATTTTCTAGAAGTATTACAGTTTACATTATATATTAATATCTATAGCTATTTCCCATGAAAAGTCTATGACTTTTTTTAAGTCTATGACTTAAAGTCTATGATAATTTTTTTTTTTTTTTGTATGTTGGTGTCCACGTGTTCCAACACCGTTGTTGAAAAGATGATCCTTTTCCCGTTGAATTGCTTTTGGCCCTTTGTCAAAGGTTAGTTGATTATATCTGTGTGAGTCTATTTCTAGGCTTTCTTTCTGTTTCAACATAGCTCTTCATTTTCCATTACCACACTGTTAATTACTGTAGATTTATAGTAAGAACTTAGTTCAGATAGCATCAGTCATCTGACTTTGTTCTTTTTCTTCAGTATTGTGTTCATTATTCTGGGTCTTTTTTGAGTCTCCGTATAAACTTTAGAATCTGTTTTCAATATCCAAAAAATCGTTTGCTGGAGTTTTGATTTGTGTTGCTTTGAATCTATATATCAGATTGAGAAGAATCGACACTTTAACATTGTCTTCATATCCATTGACGTGGAATACCTCTCCATTTACTTACATTTTCTTTGGGTTTTTAAATTAGAGTTTTACATTTTTCTTTTCTACCGTTTACTTCATTTTCTTGTCTTCATGCTAGGATTTCTAGTATGGAGATAAATAGAAATGGTGAAAATAGACTCCATGCATTTTGCCTAATTTCTTACCAGTAACAATATTAGCTTAGGTTTTTATAAATATTCTTTGTCAATTTGTGGAAGTTCCACTTTATTCCTAGTTTTCAAGAGATTTTACTGTGAAATGTTAATAGATTTGGGCAAATACTTTTTCTGTATCTATCAATGATTTTTTTTTCTCTTTAGCCTATTGATGTCATGGATTATATCACTTGATTTTCAAATACTAAAAAGCTTAGCATGCTCAGATCGTATTCAACTTGGTTATTGTATATCATTGCTTTTACACATTGTTGGGTTGAACTTACTAATATTTTCTTTTTTAAGATTTTATTTATTTATTCATGAGAGACACAGAGAGAGAGAGAGAGAGAGAGAGAAAGAATGGCACAGACATAGGCAGGGGGAGAAACAGGCCCCCTGCAGGAGCCCAATGCAGGACTCCATCCTAGGATCCCAGGATCAGGACCTGAGCCAAAAGTAGACGCTCAACCACTGAGCCACTCAGGCATCCCCGTAATATTTTCTTGATTATTATTGCATCCATATTCATAAAAGATTTTCTCATTCCAGTATAATTATATTAGTTTTGGGTGTACAGTATGATTTAACAATTCTATACATTGTTCAGTGCTCAGTGCTCATCAAGAGATATTTTTTTAAGATTTTATTTAATTAATTAATTAATTAATTATGATAGACCTAGAGAGAGAGAGAGAGACAGGCAGAGACACAGGAGGAGGGAGAAGCAGGCTCCATGCCAGGAGCCCGACGTGGGACTTGATCCCGGGACTCCAGGATCGCACCCCGAGCCAAACCGCTGAGCCACCCAGGGATCCCTGCATCAAGAGATATTAATCTTTAATTTTTTTATCCTAGAATATTTTTGGTTTTGGTAATACTGGCCACATAAAATGAATTAGGAAGTGTTCTCTTGCTTCTACTTTCTGAAAAACATTTTAGAGAATTCACTTATTTATTTGACAAATGTTTGGTAGAATTCACTAGGGAAATTATTTGTGCTTAGTGCATTCCTTTTGTGGAACATTATTAGTTATTGATTCAATTTATTTGCTAGATATAGGTCTATTTCTACTTGTCTGATTTTTAGTAGGCTGTATCTTTCAAGGAATTGGTCCACTTCATCAAAATTATTAAATTTGTGAGCATAAGGTTATTTATCATATTTATTATTATGTTTTTGTCCCTGGGATCAATAGTGCTAGCTCTTCTCACATTTATGATTTTAAATAATTTGTGTATTCTCTCTCTTTTTTTTTCATGGAGCATAGTCAGAAGTTCACCAACTTAATTGATTTTTGTCATTGTTTTTGGTTTTGTTGATATTCTTTAATAATTTATTGTTATCAATATCATTAGTTCTTGCCCTAATTATTGTAATTTATTTTTTTTCCTTTATTTGTTAAGAAAAGGGTGGAATTTAATCTTTATTTACAGGACACTGCAAGATAGGAGATTCCACATAGAAATAAGAAATCCTGGGATCCCTGGGTGGCGCAGCGGTTTGGCGCCTGCCTTTGGCCCAGGGCGCGATCCTGGAGACCCGGGATCGAATCCCACATCGGGCTCCCGGTGCATGGAGCCTGCTTCTCCCTCCGCCTGTGTCTCTGCCTCTCTCTCTCTCTGTGACTATCATAAATAAAAAAAAAAAAAGAAAAAAGAAATAAGAAATCCATTGAGAGGAGGAGCTTTATACAGTTTGTAAAGTTTGGAAATGGTCAAGTATAGTTTTGTTGTAAAAAGTACTACAATAACAAAACACATTTACAAAGAATTCTTAGTAGAGAAACAGTACAGCAAACTTGTACCAAACAGAGTACACAGCAAATAACTTTCTGCCTCAGCTGTACAATCTAAAAGTTAAAGGTCCCAGGAGTGCCATCCTGAACTTGGAATGTATAGCCTTCAAATGTAGTTTCGGGCACAACATTCTGATCTTCCTCTTCCTCTACAGAGAAATACTTCTCAATTAAGTTTAATGAAGCTTTGTACACAGACAAATTTTCATGGTTTTGTAGAGCTTCAATTTTGTCCAAATCTCCACATTCTTCAATCATTATACTAAGTGTCCCAGTTTCACCTAGTTTCTCAGCAGCCTGGAAGATGTTTGAAATGGTATCCAGAATAACCAGAATAATTTTGGTATCTTTTGCAGTTAAGAGGTTCATCAGTGGTTCTATTATGACACAATGAATGAGGTATACAATCTGTTCAACCATTCCTCCACTTGTATAGCTGGTCACAGCCCAAACAACTTCCTTTTGTGTCTTAAAGTCTGCCTTAGAGAGAACACCAAACAGGAATGGGACTAATCCATGATTCACAACTTGCTGTATCTGGTCCTGGCGACCAACTGTGATTTTAACATTGTCCTTGTAGCTTCCTTCTGAATGTTAGTTTTGGGGTTCATTAACAAGCTGGAAAAGACAACAAGTGCTCCTGCATCTGTTACAACCTGAGGCTGTTCATTTGTCTCAGTGACAATATTTCCTATGACTTTTAGTGCAGGAGTCACAATGGGCAATTCAGTAGCTCTTAGAAGCTTCACAAGTTGGGGTATGACTCCTGTTTTCACAATTTCAATCCATTCATTTGGACCACCAGTAAGATAGGAAATGGCCCAACAGGTATCTGCTAATACTTCCGGATCATCATGATGCAGGAGACGAGCTAAGGTAGGAAGAATCTTCTCAACAGCATCTTACCAGGGTGTAGGATTCTTGTTGCGACAAAGGTTTGAAAGGGTCCAAGTAAGGGTACATAAGTAACCACATGCTAAAGATGACATATCGGGAACTGCAAGAAGAGCCAACAGTGGGTCAACTGCACCATACTTGATAACCAAGTCTCAAAAAACTGAACCATCACCTGTAATGTTTCCTAGAGCCCATACAGCTTGTTCACTGATGTGGGCATGGAAAGATGACAACAAAGAAATGAATGCTGGGATAGCACCTCCATCTACCACATCTACCACCTTGGTCTGTTCTGATGTCCCGGAAGCAATGTTAGTGAGGGCCCAAGCACATTAAAAGTGAATAGGACTACAATCAGTTCTGCCCAAGAAGGACACAAATTTTGCGATCAAACCAGCCTGGATTATGTTGTCTATAGGGGGCTGTTTTTCCCTAGAAAATAGTTTGCTAGCAACTTGAGTAGCCTGGTGGTGACTTTCCAGATTGTTGTTATTTATTCCTTTGACAATGTCATCAAAAGACCTATTTACAGTGCCTTTGTTGTTGCGGTTGTCCTGCAGTGGAGAGGTAGCATCATCAGTAAATGAGCTTACATTTCTCCTTTTCAGCATCTGGTCATCCTTCTTAGCTTTCCTCAGCTCCACATTACCTTCTATTCAGCGCTGCCTCATTTTGTATTGTCTTTCCCCTTGTTCTTGAATCTGTTAAAGTGGGAAGCTGGTGAATTAACATTCTCATTGGTGGACATGGTTATGAGACAAAGGGAGAAAGCTGCACGGCGGCTCAGGCTTCCGCAGGAGACAGTGCCAGGCAGGTATGCTGCGGGTCAGCTGCCCTCAAAACGCCCACCACGGATCAGCCCAAAGATGGTGTGGCTATAATTTATTCTCTTTTGCATACTTGGGATTTAATTTCCCTGTCTTCTTCAATTTTCTAAAGTAGAAGCTTAGATTACAGATTTTAGATTTTATTTTTCTAAAATATATTAAATGCTATAAATTTCCCTCTATGCATAACTTCTGTTAGATCAAACAAATTTGGTAAATAATATTTTTATTTTCATTTAGTCTAAAATATTTTATATTTACCTTGAGATTTCTTTTTTGATCCATATGTTACTTATAAGTGTGTTGTTTAATCTCCAGGAATTTCAGGACTTATCAGCTGCTCGCTCTGTAATTAATTCCCAGTGTAATTCTTTTGTATTCTGAGAGCACATGTTGTATCATTTCTATCTTTTAAGTTTGCTAAGGTGGCCCTTAGCAAATGTGGTCTATCTTGGTGAATGTTCCATGTGCACCTGAGAGGAACAGGAATTTTGTACTTGTTGGAAGAAGTATCTTATAAAGATCAATTAGATCCAATTGATTGATGATGTTCCATTCAACTATATCCTTAGTCATTTTTACCTGCTGGATCTATCCATTTCTATTAGAAATATGTTGAAGTTTCCAACTGTGATAATAGATTTACCTACTTTTCCTTGCAGTCTACCAGTTTTTGCCTTAGATGTTTGGACACTGTTTTGCTAAATGCATATAAACTAAGGATTGCTATGTGTTTTTAAATTTTTTTTTTTAATTTTTATTTATTTACGACAGTCACAGAGAGATAGAGAGAGAGGCAGAGACACAGGCAGAGGGAGAAGCAGGCTCCATGCACCGGGAGCCCGACGTGGGATTCGATCCCGGGTCTCCAGGATCGCGCCCTGGGCCAAAGGCAGGCGCCAAACCGCTGCGCCACCCAGGGATCCCTGCTATGTGTTTTTAAGGAATTGACTCATTCATCAATATATAATGCTCCCTCCATCCCTCTTCATTTTTCTTGTTCTGAAGTCTGATTTGTCTGAAATTAATATAGCTACTCATTATTATTACTACTATTATTGTTGTTTTTGTTGTTAGGATAGTATCTCTTCACCATCTCTTTAGTTTTAATCTCTCCATCTTTATATCTGGGATTTCTGTTAATAATATGTAGTTGAACCTATTTTTATTGTTCACTCGCAATCTTCATCTTTTAGTTCATACGTTTAAACCAGGCACATTTAGTGTGATTATTAATATATTTGGATTGATATCTACCATATTTGTCCCTGTTTTCTATGTTGCACTGTTTTTGTTTTTTTTTCTTTCTTTTTTTATTGAGGTAAAACTTATTTTTTGTTGTTGTTAAAAGATTTTATTTATTCATGAGAGACACAGGGAGAGAGTCAGGGACAGAGGCAGAGGGAGAAGCAGGCTTCATGCAGGAAGCCCATTGGGGTCTCGATCCCGGGACCCTGAGATCACTCCCTAAGCCAAAGGCAGATGCTCAACTGCTGGGCCACCCAGGTATCCCTGAGGTAAAAATTATATAACAAAATTAACCTTCAACTAATTCAAACTAGCAGAAAGTAAATTTCACAGGATAAATATATTTATTTGTGTTTAATTTTTAACATATATATCACAAAGCCCTAAAAAAGTACTTGGAATGCATTAAATGCTTAATAATATTTTCTTATGTAAATGCACATGCATGTAATTGAATTTGGCAAATAATGAGAACAAAAAGACAGATGGAGCTACTTGATATTGAACATTGAAGACCATGGTAAAGGAAAAAAAAAAGTTTCTCCTATGTACAAGAAGCCATTGGCAATTTAAAGCAAATGGGTGACATGGTCCAATTTCTGTTCTTAAAAAAAGGATTAGTCAGACTTTTATATAGAGAATATATAGTAATGGTCCAAGAAAAGGAAGCACAAAAAGTGCTAAAAGTTAGGAGGCTACATGATAGCCTAGATAAGAGATGACAGTGACTTATATTAATGTGGAGAGATAAGCATAAATTCACAAACAGCTAGGATGGCAGAGTAGTAGGAGGACCCTAGATTTGTCTCGTCACTCAAACACAGCTAGATAAATATCAAATCATTCTGACTACCCGAGAAATCAACTTGAGGACTGACAAAACAAACTGCACAACTAGATGGAGAGGAGAGGCCACATCGAGGAAGGGTGCAGAGATGTGGTTTGGGGGAGAAATGGATCACACATGATGTAGAAGGGAAGGAGCCCTGGTCATGAGAAAAGGCAAGAGAGAGTAGAGTGCACAGAAATGCACACAAGAACACTTCCCCAAAGCCATTGGCTGGGAAAATGAACAGGGCTGATTTTGGTGAATTTTTGCAACCAGTGGGGATCAAGACTAGGTTTTTAGAAGTCTGCAGATTTGGCTAGTATAGGCCACTGAGGGCTCTGGCCTACTCCTAGAGAGAAGGCACATAAGCCATCCCAGGGCAGATGGTGCAATTGGGGATCACCTGAGGTGCACAGGAAGAGACTTAATTCTTCTTGGAGTGTATCTGTGAGAGGTGACATTGTGTCTCTGGGAACAAAAGAGCCAGTGAATGTCATTTCACCCCTCAGCCCCTCAGCATAGGTGCAAAGACACCTGCTGAAAGTGGCTATCCAAATGCTGACTGTTTAGTCTACTTTGCTCCAAGTCCCATGCCCCTGTGCTCTGTGCCACTTCCCTTCTCAGTCACACCTTCATCCATCCCAGCACAGTCAGGCCCTCACCCAGAAGACCAACACTGGTCCCTGCCACACCAGCTCCCTAAAATTTGGAGTTTTAAAAATTAGCAGTCTTGGCAAGGATAGAGCCAAAGTGCACTGCACTGCTCCAGGCAGACAAGCAATGCAGAGACAGACAGCAAGAAAACAGTGATCTGAAAAATGCCTAGGATGCAAGAGAGGAAATTATTCACTCTTCTGGAGTACTTCTCTAAGAGCAGCAAGTAGAGGGTCCCCTCTCTGAGGACAAAGGAGCTGGCTATGGCATTTCCTTCCCCCACCCCTCAGCATAAACCAGTTTTGGCAAACAGCACAGCATCAACACTGGCTGCCTAACCCATTTATACTAATTCCCACCTCCTTGCCTTCTGCTAGTACTGCATTTCTCAGGCAAGTGTGCCTAAGAATCAGTGCAGTGGACCCCTCCCCAAGAAGACCAGCACAAACCCCTGCATGCACTATGTCTATCGACCAGAGTTCTGCAAGGCTTCAATTTTACTGGAAGTAGCATCAGGTCTCATTTAACAAACAAATGAGAGCACACTTAATTAAAACTTACCACACTCTGACCAACATCTGAACACTGCCCACTACAGACAAGGGGAACCTCAGCTGACTGACCTGAGGGATTGAGCAGCCAAATCACAACAGCAGAGCATATGCAGCACACATCAGAGAAACTCCCTGAAGTGTCAGGTCCTAGACATTTTAAGACTTTTTCTTCATAAAGCCATTACTCACAGGAGCAGGAAACAGACTTTTTTAATACATGGAAGAAGACATTAGATTTTTCTAATACATAGAAAAGAAAGAACAACAAAAGATCATATCCAGAGATCTAATCAAAACAGATAAGAGTAATATGGCTGATGGAAAATTTAAAATAACAATCGTAAGGATACTCATAAGGATACTCATCAGGCTTGAGAAAAGTATGGAAGACATCAGGGAGACCCTTACCATACAAATAAAAGAGTTAAAAAAAAACAATCAGGCAGAAATGAAAAATATAATAACCGAGATTCAAAACCAACTGAACATAATGATCATAGGCATGGAAGACGTATAGGAATGGATAAATGACATATAAGATATAATTATGAAAAATAATGGAGCTGAACAAAAAAGAGGAAGAAGAATCATGAAAGTAGCCTTATGGAACTCAATGACTCTTTCAAATGTGATAACATTTGTATCATAGGATTCCCACAAGATAAAAGAGAAAAAGAGAAAGGAGGTTATTTGAGGAAATTATAGCTGAAAACTTCCCTAATTTGGGGAAAGACAGACATCCACATTCAGGAGGCACAAAGAACTCCCATAAAAATCAACAAAAGCAGGCCAACACCAAGATATATTGCAGTTAAATTTGCAAAATATAGTGATAAAAAAAATATCCTAAAAGCAAGAAGACAAAAGAAGTCCCCTGACTTATAGAGAAAGATCCATAAAACCAGCTAGGAGATCTCTCCACAGAAACTTGGCAGGCCAAAAGAGAATAGCATGAGATATTCAATGTGCTGAACAAGAAAAATCTGCAGCCAAGAACATTCTATCCAGCAAGGCTATCATTCAGAATAGAAGGAGAGATAAAGAGCTTCCCATACAAACATAAACTAAAGGAAACTAAAGGAGTTTGTGTCCACTGCACTAGCCCTGTAAGAAATATTAAAAGGGGACTCTTTGAGTGGGAAGGAAAGACAAAAGTGACAAAAACAAGAAGGGAACAGGGAAAATCTCCAGAAACATCCACAGAACATGTAATAAAATGGCACCAAATACATATCTATCAATAATTTCTCTGAATTCAAATGAACTAAACACTCCAATCAAAAGACATAGCATGTCAGAATGGATAAAAAAAAGATCCATGTATGTGGGTCTGCCTACAAGAGACTCATTTTAGACTTAAAGACACCTGAAGATGGGAAGTAAGGGGATGGAAGAACATTTATCATGCAAATGGACATCAAAAGTAAGCTGGAATAGCAACATTTATATCAGACAAACTAGATTTTAAACCTAAGACTGTAACAAGAGATGAAGAAGGTCACTATATCATAATAAAGGGGATTATCCAATAAGAAAATCTAACAATCATAAATATTTGTAGTCTCTAATTGGGAACACCCAAATATATAAATCAATTAATAACAAACATAAAGAAATTCACTGATAATAATACAATAATAGCAGAGGATTTTAACACTCCAGTTATGGCAGTGGACAGATCATCTAAGAAGAAAATCAATAAGGGAACATTGGCTCTGAATGTTACACTGGACCAGATGGACTTAATACATATGTTTAGAATATTTCATCTCAAAGCAGCAGAATATACATTCTTTTCAAGTGCACATAGAACATTCTCCAGAACAGATAACATGCTAGGTCACAAATCAGGCTTAACAAGTAAAGAAAGATCGAGATTATACTATACTTATTTTCTGACCACAATGCTATGAAACTTGAAGTCAATCACAAGAAAAAAATTGGAAAGACCACAAATACCTGGAGGTTAAACAACATGCTACTAAACAATTAATGGGTCAACTAGGAAATTAAAGAAAAAATTGTTTAAAAATACACGGAAACACATGAAAATGAAATGAAAACACAACAGTCCAAGACCTCTGTGATATAGTAAAAAAGGTCCAAAGAGGGAAGTATATAGTAATACAGGCCTACTTACAGAAGCAAGAAAAATCTCAAAAAGAACCAATGTAACCTTATACCTAAAGGAGGTAGAAAAAGAACAACAAATGGAGCTTAAAGCCAGCAGAAGGGAAATAATAAAGATTAGAGTAGAAATAAATAATATGGAAACTATTAAAACAGTAGAACAGATCAATGAAACCAGGAGCTGGTTCTTTGAAAAAATAATAAAACTGATAAACGCCTCACTAGATATATCAAAAGGAAAAGAGAAATAAATATAATCACAAGTGAAAGAGGAGAAATAACAACCCAAACCAGAGAAATACAATTTTAAGAGATTATTATGAAAAATTATATACCAACAAATTGAGCAATTTGAAAGAAATGGACAAATTCCTAGAAACATATAGACTACCAGAACTGAAACAGGAAGTAGAAAACTTTAACAGACTAATCACAAGCAAATAAATTGAATCCGTAATCAAAAATCTCCCAACAAAGAATCCAAGGTTGGATGGCTTCCCAGGGCAATTCTACCAAACATTTAAAGAAGAGTTAACACTTACTCTTCTCAAACTATTCCAAAAACTAGAAATGGAAAGAAAACCTCCAAATTCATTCTATGAGGCCAGCATTACCCTGATTCCAAAACCAGACAAAGACTCCACTACAGAAGAGAACTATAGGCCAATATCCCAATGACATAGATGAAAAAATTTTCAACAAATAGGAAAGCTAATCCAACAGTACATTTAAGAATCATTCGCCACGATCAAGTGAGATTTACTCCTGGGTTGAAATGATGATTCAATAATTGCGGATCAATTTGAAGCACCACATTAATAAAAGAAAGGATAAGAACCATATGGTCTTTTCAATAGATGCAGAAAAAGCATTTGACAAAGTACAACATCCATCCATGGTAAAAACCATCAATGACAACAAAAACCATCAACAAAGTGGGGATAGAGGGAACATACTTCAACATCATAAAGGCTATATATGAAAAAATCACAGCTAATATTACCCTAAGTGGGGGAAAACTAAAAGCTTTTCCTGTATGATCAGGAACAAGACAAGGATGTCCACTCTCATCAGTTATTTAACATAGTACTGGAAGTTCTAGCTTAGGCAATCAGACAACAAAAAGAAAGAAAAAGCATCCAAATTGGCAATGAAGAAGTCAAACTTTTACTCTTTGCAAACAACATGATACTCTATGTAGAAAACCCAAAAGACTTCACCAAAGAATTGCTAGAACAGACAGACAAGTTCACAGGATATGAAGAAAAAGAAATCAGGATTTGATTCCATTTACAATTGCAACAAAAACCATAAGATACATACAAATAAACCTAACCAGAGAGGTAAAAAATCTGCACTTTGAAAACTATAAAACACTTATGAAATAAATTGAAGATGACAAAAATAAATGAAAAAGACATTTCATGCTCATGGATTGGAAGAACAAATACTGTTAAAATGTCTATACTGCTGAAAGCAAACCAAATTTAATGCAATCTCTATCAAAATACCACCAGCATTATTCACAGAGCTAAAAAAAACAATCCAAAAACTTGTATGAAACCACAGAAGACCCTGCATAGCCAAAGCAATTCTGAAAAAGAAAAGTAAAGCTGGAGGCATCATAATTCTGGACTTCAAGTTATATTACAAAGCTGTAGTCATCAAGACGGCATAGTACTGGCACAAAAACAAACACATAGATCAATAAAATGTAATAGAAAACCCAGAAATGAAGCCAAAACTCTATGATGAACTAATCTTCAACAAAGTAGAAAAGATCATTCCATAGGAAAAAGTCTCTTCAACAAACAGTGTTGGAAAAACTGGACAGCTGCATGCTACAGAATGAAAAGACCACTTTTTTACACCACATTCAAAAATAAATTCAAAATGGATGAAAGACCTAAAAGTGAGACAGGAAACCATCAAAATCCTAGAAGAGAACACAGACAATAACCTCTTTGACATGAGCCATAGAAACGTCTTACTAGATATGTCTTCTGAGACAAAGGGCAAAAAGAGCAAAAATAAAATATTGTAATTTCATCAAAATAAAATGCTTCTGCACAGTGAAGGTAACAATCATGAAAACTAAAGGACAACCTATGGAATGGGAGAAGATGTTTGCAAATAACATAGCTGATAAAGGGTTAGTATCCAAAATATATTAAAAACTTATCAAACTTAACACTCAAAAAACAAATAATCCAGTTTAAAAATGGGCAGAAAATATGAATAGATATTTCTCCAAATAAGACATACAGATTGCTAACAGACACATGAAAAGATTCTTAATATCACTTACCATCATGGAAATACAAATCAAAACTACAGTGAGATATCTCCTCACACCAGTCAAATGGTTAAAATTAACCACACAGGAGAGGACAGATATATTAGTGAGGATATGGAGAAAGGGAAACCCTCTTGCACTGTTGGAATGCAAACTGTGCAGCGAGTCTGGAAACAGTATGGATGTTCCTTAAAAAGTTAAGAATAGTGCCAGCCTATGACACAGCAATAGCAGTACTAGATATTTACCCAAGGGATACAAAAACACAGATTCCAGGGGCACCTGGGGGGCTTGTTGGTTGAGTGTCCGCCTTTGGTTCAGGTCATGATCCTGGGGTTCTGGGATGGAGTCCCACACTGGGCTCTCTGCATGGAGCCTGCTTCTCCCTCTGCCTATGTCTCCCTCTGTGTGTCTGTCATGAATAAATAAATAAAATCTTTAAAAAAAAAAAACAGACTGGAAGGGATATATGCACTGTGATGTTTATAGCAACATTATCCACAATAGCCAAGATATGGAAGAAGCCCAAGTGTCCATCAATTCATGAATGGATAAAGAATAATTAATATATATATTATATTTTTATAAATAAATATAAAATATATTTTTATAAAAATATAAAAAATTATATTTATATATAAAATAAACCATTAGAATTCAATCATTAAAAAAGAAAGAAATCTTGCCATTTGCAGCAATATGGATGGAGCTAGAGAGTATAATGCTAAGCAAAATAAGTCAGTCAGAGAAAGCCAAATACCATATGACTTCACTCATATGTGGAATTTAAGAAAGAAAACAGATGAACATATGAGGGAAAAAGAGAAGCAAACCCGAAAACAGACTCCTAACTATAGAGAACAACTGGATAGTAATTAGAGCACAAGGGTGGGGAGATGGGTGGCAGGATGGGTTAAATGACTGATGGGTATTAAGGAAGAGCACTGGGTATTTTATGTATGTGATGAGTCACTAAATTCTATCCCTGAAACTAAACTGAAAAACCAAAACCAACCAGACAAAAAACCCTAAGATTCACACATAGGCCACAACTGAAAGAATTGTAGAGAGTGCAACTTGGTAAGAAGAAAGAGGGCAGAATGAAGAAATGCAAAGGCACTAGGAAAGCATTTTGACAAATCTAAATAATAGTTATTAATCATCAATAGAAAATATGAGCGTCTTTCTGATGTTAGCTTTATCATAAATAATTTATTGTGTGATAAATATGAGACCAACCTGGCAGAATAATGATTTTTTTTTAAGATTTTGTTTATTTGAGGCAGAGAGAGAGAGAGGGAGAGAGAGGCACAAGCAGGGGCGGGGAAGGGACAGAGGGAGTAGCAGACTCCCCACTGAGCAGAGAGTCTGCCTCAGGGCTCCAAGCCAGGACCCTGAGATCATGACCTGAACTGAAAGCAGACACTAAACCAACTGAGCCATCCAGCCACCCCAGAATAATGACATTTTAATAATAAAAAACAACACAGAAAGAAAGTCATAAATTCAGAAAATATTTCAGAGATGACTCAGTAAACTTCAAAGTTGATAGTGCAGGAAAAAGACAAAACTAAGGACAGTAAATATTAAATATAATTGGTATACAGTTATTTATTAAAACTCAAGAAATCATATTAATATATAAAATAATAACAATAAATCAATAAGTTAACTAAAAGCCAAAAAAAATCAACAAAGGTAAAAAAATCAGTGAATTAGCCAAGATAAATATATAAGTAAATTCAAGAAATGATCCTCAAGTTAATAAAAAGAAACTTCCAAATATCAAACAATTTAATAAAAAACAAGTTAAATCACAGGAAGATACACTTGGAAATGAATAATGAGAGGGGAAATTAAGGCAATTATGAGAGAACAATTTATAAAATATAAATATAAATCAATTTGAACACTATAGCAAAATAAATTATTATTTAACTCAGAAATGAGAAAAATAACTAGATAGTTTATTATCACAAAGTAGGTAAGCACCTCACATTTATTGAAAACCTCAAAAAAAAAAAAAGAAAACCTCTAGCTTTGTGTTAAAATTTACATTAAACATCTGATCATTTTCAACTTAAAAAATATTGACTAGCAAAAGTTGTAGCTATTGTCAACAACAAAGGAAAAATAATTAAATTCACGCAGAGCACATTTAAGGCTGACAGTGCAGAGGTTGAGTGTTTCTTTGTCCGCATGAGGATCTGTATTGCCTAATAGAGATGTCTATAAATAACTCTCTGGAATGAAAAACTTAGACAATGTTATTATAATAGTGGGAACCAAAGATGTCAAAAACACTTGAATGTGGTATTGACATTTGGTCAGAAACCATTTTTCTTATAAAATCTTTTAAAATTGAAGATTATAATAGCTTTCATGCCTGCATGTTCTAAATAGTTTTATTCATCTAGAAATTTTATGACTGTGTATCTACAGAAGAAGAGAATCACAGGTGCACAGTTGGCAGCAAGTAATGAAATATTTCTTATCAATAAAGTACTTTGGTTAGTGTTTGTAGATGTGTTTTAATAGTTTAACAGTTTCTTACCAGATATCAGATCACTTCCACAGCAGTAAAAAGAGATTTGAGAGGGATTTTTTTGGTTTGTTTGTTTAGTTTTGTTCTGCTTGAGGAATCTGAGTAGGTATACAGACTTGTCCCATATTTTAATTTTGCATTTGTCTTTGAATTTTAAATTTTCTCTTGCAATTGCCAGCGATTTCCTCATTTTAAGGGCGATTTTCCACTTTCACTTGCTTGAAGACTAATATACGTGTGTATCTGTGTGTGTTTATCTCACACACAAAGGGACTTTCTCATCTTTGTCAATGCATGAACTATCTTCTAAGTGTTTAGTACAATTAATGAGTGAGCTGCTTTTTATTTTTTATTTTACTTTCCCATGGAATTCTTATACTACTTTTTTGCTCTAAGAGTATGTAAACAAGACATTATGCCAAAAATTTTCAAGAACTGTATTCCTTTGGGAGTGTTTTGTTGCCAGGCAAGCTCTTTCATTTCCCTGTGCCTCAGTGTTCCCCATATACCATGTAGAGTAGCTGTATCTACTTTTTAAGTTTTCTGTGAGGATCAGTACATTCCTATATATCAAGTATTACTGACCTATGATAAGTAAGCATAGTGGTAGCTAATATTTTTCGTTAGGTAACCAATAGTTTAGCATCTATCAGAAACTGTCAGAAACATGAAAAAAATACACTCTTCAAAAATTTTGTTTTTAAATTGAAGCTAATTGATTCCTGAAGTTTGTAATCATTCTAAAATGTTTCCTTTGATGTTCTTTTGAACATGTAAGTGAAATTTAGATGAGTATTTTTATACTCTACCAATGTATCATAAAGTTGCTTTGTGTTTCATTACATTCTGCAGTCCTATAGATTGCTACTGCCTTTTGTTTTTGTCACAAATATCATGTTTAAATATTTAGCTGATACTTTTAACAACCTCAAAGGCTCACCAATATTAGTCTCAATCAGACTCTAACATTCCAGGTATTTCATAGCTCTGACTCATTTATTTTTCCATTCAGCTGCCTAACAGGCAACCTAAACAAGTAAGAATGTTTCTGTCTATTTGATATCAATTTATGTGACTCTTGAAACCTCAGATAGACTGCCCTCTCATTCAAGTTGGTAGGCTAGAAATTCTCATGAAAATACTAACTACACCTCATATACAAATAAGTCCTGATCTGAAGTACGATCGACATGTCATCACTAGTAAACACATACACATGGGTTACCTTCAATCCTGTTCCAGGCTTGTTGGTGTCTGTAGATAAGCTTAAGGCTCCATCTAATACATGAAGTGGATGAAAGTTTATGATTGTAAAATTTTCACACTAGCCCTGCTCCAGTGTCACCTTGGAAACATCTTATCTTGGGTGAAATAATGAGATGGTAATGAAGAAATCTCCTGTATAATAAGCCAAAAACAAAACAAATATAGGGTTACTTACAGACAGAATATGAATGACAAAAAAAATGAGTAAATAGCCCCATCATTATTAGATGTCATGAGAAGGGATTTTACAGTTATATAAACATTTAATATCAAGTCTACAATTGGAGTCAGAAGTAAAAACGTTATTTTTGTGAAAAATCAAATTTTCACACTCTCACTGAGTGGTCCCAGTTCCAAGTAAGATGAATTAAGCACATGCTTTATAAAATCTTAAAAAAAAAGAAAAGAAAAGAAAAGAAAGGGCAGCCCGGGTGGCTCAGCGGTTTAACGCCACCTTCAGCCCAGGGCATGACCCCGGGGTCTCAGGATCAGTCCCACGTCGGGCTCCCTGCATGGAGCCTGCTTCTCCCTCTGCCTGGGTCTCTGCCTCTCTCTCTCTGTTTCTCAAATAAATAAGTAAAATCTTTAAAAAAAAAAAAAAAAGCACATGCTTTCCTTTCTTTTTCAACAAAAAAAAATTATAAAATATGTACAATATGTTCAGCTACTTAAGGTTTCTGCGAACAAATAGCAACAAGAAGTTTGGGGAAGAACACTAGAATCCAATGTGCCACTACATCTGTGCTGAGTTTACCATTATTTTTCTTCTCTGGGCATCTCTCAACCTAAAGTCAACCCAACTAAGAACCCAAAAGTATATAATATGGGACAAGGAGAAAGATATAGGAATATCCTATGTTGAAGAGAAGGAAAAGGAACTGCTTGTTTTGTTTTATCCACTCTTTCATACCCCAACTTCCAAGGAATCCCACACTGGCAATAAAGCCTCTAGGAACCAATTCTGAGGGATGGAAACCTTTCTCTCCATTCAGTAAAACTGGTGCTCAAGGATTACAGAGGAAACCCCTACTGCTTTTCTTTCTCTTTCTCTCTATCTCATGTCTCTTTCTCTTGCTCTCTGTCTCAGTCACTTGGCTGTGGGTGCAGTGTCATCACAGAAGTAGGCAGTATCTGCTACTACACCAAAAAAAGGAACTCTTGGAAAAAAAAAAAAAAACTTATAAACGGCAGAAAGAGAATAGCTTGGGAAAACAACTCAAGCTTGAAAACAAGCTCACTACCAATCCTGTGAGTCTGACACAAATGAGCATATCAAAGACTTTGAACAACTGACTTAATGAGCAGATCTCCACCCAGGTTCCATACTGACCACTGGATGACACAATTGGACATATCTGAATAGCACTGCAAAGCTCTAAAAATGGACTATTAGCTCAATGAATGTAGAGTGAAATTTTTACCCTAAACCTAGCAAGATCAACGGCCTGCTACAACAAAAATATCCAGCATACAATCCAAAGTTACTCAGTATACAAAAAAATTGTGAAACTATCAAGTAACATGGGAAATAGTTAATAGAGTCCAATGACAAGATGACATGGATATAGGAATTATCTGACAAAGACATAAAAGCAACTATTATAAAATTCCTTGATAAATGATTGCAAATATTCTTTTTTTTTAATGTATTTATTAATGAGAGACACAGAGAGAGAGGGAGGCAGAGACACAGGCAGAGGGAGAAGCAGGCTCCTTGCAGGGAACCCGATGTGGGACTGGATCCCAGGATCACGCCCTGGGCTGAAGGCGGCGCTAAACCGCTGAGCCACTGGGGCTGCCCAATTGCAAATATTCTTAAAGCAAATACTAAAAATAGTTTCATCAGAAGCATAAAGAAAAACCAAATGGAAATTTTAGAGCTGAAATGTACAATAACTGAAATAAAGTCCCGATCGTGGGAAATAGCAGAACTGAAGTAACAGAGTTAACGAATCGCAAAATCAGGGGATCCCTGCGTGGCTCTGCTCAGCGGTTTGGCACCTGCCTTGGCCCAGGGCTGATCCTGGAGTCCCGGGATCGAGTCCCACATCGGGCTCCCTGCATAGAGCCTGCTCCTCCTCTGCCTGTGTCTCTGCCTCTCTCTCTCTCTCTCTCTCTCTCTCTGTGTGTGTGTGTGTGTGTATGTCTCTCACAAATAAATAAAATCTTTAAAAAAAAAAAAGGATCAGCAAACTCATAAATAGATTAATAGAAATTATCCAGTATGAAAAATAGAAAAAAAAAAAAAAGACGTGAACAGAGTCTCAAAGACCTTTGGAACACCACCACAAAATCTATCATTAGTGTGATTGTAGTCCAGGAAGCAAGAATAATGACAGCAGTTCAGAAAAAAAAATATTCAAAGAAATAATGACATAAAATTTCTCTAACTTGACAAAATACATAAACCTACAGATTTAAGAAGGTGAGTAAACCCCCCATTCCCAGATACATCACAATCAGACTGCTGAAAATAAAGACAATTGAAAAAGGAAAAAAGAAAGAAAAACCCCTAAAAGTAGCAAAAAAAAAAAAAAAAAAAAAGACAAACTACCTGTAGAACAATTAAAATTACTGTAGATTTTCCATTAGAACTCTGGAGCCCAACATCTAGTGCAATATATTTTTTTTATTTTAATTGCAATTAGTTGATATGTGGTATTATATTAATTTCAGGTGTATAACATAGGGATTCAACACTTTTGTGCTTTCGGAGCTACAGAAAGCTAATAAAATGGCAGACCTAATTTCAAACATATCAATAAGATTAGGCACACACATGTTCTAAACACTATATTAAAATATAGATCAGAATGAATTAAAAAGAAAATGACTCAAATATATGGTGTCCATAAGAACGTCACTTCAAAAAAGATGGTATGATTAGGTTAAAAGTAAAATGATGGAAAAGGATATGCGATGCAAACAACAATCACAGGAAAACTGAAATGGCTCTATTATTATCAAAGTAGTCTTCAGAGCAAATACATTTTCCAGGGATAAAGAAATAGGGAGATCGTATATCGAATGAAGTGTGAATTTGCGAAAAAGATATAACAATCTTAAATATGTAGTTAATAGAGTTTCAAAATACATGATGCAAAAACTGACAAAGCTGAAAGGAGAAATAGATAAATCTACAATTATAGTTGGATATTTCTTCTTTCAGTAATAGAACTGGTAAAAAAGAAATATCAACAAGCTTACAAAGAGCTGAACAACACTATCAACTAACTGAATCAAATTAACATTGATAGAACATTCAACAACACTCAGATTATACATTCTTTTCAAGTACACATGGAAAATTCAACCTGATAGACTATATCCTTAGTCATAAAACAAATTTTAACACAATTAAAAGACTTGAAATCATACAAAATATATTCTTAGAACGTACTAGAATTACATTGAAGGTAAGTAAGAGAAAGATAAGAAAATGTCCAATCATTTGGAAATTCAACAATAGTTATAAAATATCCATGGGTATAACAGGAAGTCTCAGAGAAAATGAGAAAATATTTTTAACTGAATGAAAATGAAAATGAAATATACCAACCTGTACATGATACAACTAGAGTGGTACTCAGAAAATTTATAGAATTGAAGGGTTATACTATAAGATTACACCTTGAGAAACGAGAAAATAAAGAATAACTTAAAAGCAATCTGGAAGAAAGGAAATAATAAAGAAAAGAGTAGAGATCAATAAAATTGAAAACAGGAAAACAAAAGAAAATCATCAAAACCTAAAGTCAGTTCTTTGAAAAGAGCAATGAAACTAATCAACCTCTAGCAATATCAGTAAAGAAAAAAGAGTAGCAAATGGTTAATATCAATAATGAGAGAGGGAATATCACTACAGATCCTGACATAATGTTGTTAAAAAGAAAACAAAGATATTACTACAGACCCCTCAAAAAATATTGGAAAGACAAAAAGGGAATAATGCAAACAACCCTGTGTACATAAATTCAGCAAATTAGATAAAATGACCAAATTGTCAAAAATCACAAACTACTAACACTCACCAAAGATGCAGGTTTTCTGAATATCATTATAACTATTGAATAAATTGAATGTGCAGTTAAAATCTTCTGAAAAGAAATCTCCATGCACACATGATTTTACTGTTGAATTCTACCATTTGAAAAATAAATAGCACCAACTCTACAGCATCTCTTCAGAAACAGGTGAAGAGGAAACACTTCCCAACTCATTTTACAAGGCTAGAATTACCCTGATTCCTAAACCATACAAAGGAAGTACAAAAACAAAGAAAAAAGAAACAAAAAACTACAGACCAATTTCTCTCATAAACAGAGGAGCACAAATCCTCAACAAAACATCCTCAAATTAAACCCAGCAATACAGAAAAAGAATATTGCAGCATGACCAAGTGGAGTTTATCCCAGTAATATAATGCTGATTGAATATTCAAAAATAAATCAATATAATCCATCTAAAGAAGAAAGGAACACATGATTATTTCAACAGATGCAGAAAAGCTTTCACAAAATACAACTTCAGTTCTTGTTATAACTTTGTTAAATTAACATTTGTTAAGTGGAGCATAGGGTGCCAGATGGAGAGTCGAGGTTCAAAAAAAGACCGCAAAAGAAATTGAAACAGAAGTTTATGACTCACAAGTCCTGAAGGAAGTACATGGTACTCCTCGAGGAGCCACACAGAGAGGACAGGACTCAGTGCAAACAGAGAGAGAGGCAAGACCTGGGCACATGCCTTTATTCAGTTCCATGGGTGGAGTACTTTGGGGTTCCACAGTTTAGGTTGAATTAGACAATCCAAACCAAAAAGAGTGGGGATTTGGTAAACTATCAGGGGTTTTGACTAGGGCACACAAGGGTAACGTCCTGTGAAGCAAAGACTGTTGATCACAAGGGTATTAGGAACTTACTTTTACTGGTGACTCTGCAAGATGTTATCTGGAACATGTGCTTGCAGGAGGGAGTCCGTTTAAGTTCAAGATCTCCACAGGCCACTTCCGAAATGGAAGCCAAGACAGTAATTCAATGGAGTAGCTAAATTTCTTTATAGTTTATTCTCTCCAATAACAAATACAGCTGACCCTTGAAAAACATAGGGGTTGGAGCACATATTGCCAATGTAGTCAAAAATTCATATATAACTTTTGACTTCCCCCAAACTTAACTAGTAATAGCTTACTGTTGACTGGAAGCCTTACCAAGAACACATACAGTCAACACATATTTTGCATGTGATATGTATTATATGTTGTATTCTTACAATAAAACAAGCTAGAGAAAAGAAAAGGTTATTAAGAAAATCATAAGGAAGAAAAAATACATTTACAGTACTGTACTGTGTTTATTTAAAAAAATCCATCTGCAAGTGGACCCATGCTTTTCAAATCTGTGTTGTTCAAGGGTCAACTGTAAGTTCCTCTTTTCTCATACTTGTATTGAAGGCTGAGGAAATAACACAGATTATTGGAACTCTATCAGGAAGGTAGTGATAAACTATAAGACTAATGTGTCACCACCACCTGATCTCTTCATATTTAAATTCTACCTATCTTTCAAGGTTGTCCCAATGCCATGTCCATCATGATATCCTAAGTCAAAGATTTCTTCACCACCTCAAGAACCACATTACAACTGTTTTTGTGTTTTTATTCTTTCTTTTTTTTTCTTCTTTCTTAAAATGAATTTTTCTTATAAGCATGGTTGTGGACATTTACATTCTCTCAAAGTCTTGCTATTTTAAGTATTTCAAAAGCTAAAGCTGTGCCAATCATCTCTACTGCTTAAAATAAGCATAAGGACTTCAATTAACAAGCCTTCAAAGTTTATTTAATGATCAATAAATGAATACATCTGAGACCTTTCTCTAACTTGTCCCCAAAAGTATGTTCCACTTATAGAATTGAACCTCTTATATTTCTCACCCATATACTTCTCATGATAACTTTCTCCTGGAATTCTTTCCAAAGATGCATTTCAACCAATTAAAATAACTGGCCTATTCTTTAAAGCCATGTCCTCTATGATGATGCTATACTTTATGCCGTATTATATGGACCCCACTTGCCAGTAAAATAGTTTTTTTTTTCCTTTCACATATCTTTCTAAATAACCTGAGCATAAGCTCCTTGAAAACAGGGACCATAATATATGGGGAGGGTGTGTGTATGTGTATCATTACAGGGAAGCTGACAATAAATTCAATAAACTGGGTTGTTCAGCATAAAAATGAGTATTTTCACTCTTCTATTTCCTGTTGTTCTCTTGAGGTTTAGCCATTGAACTGAAAGGACCACCTATTTGTTAGATTGAATATTGTAGTAGCAAAAATTATTTATTTTCAAAGGTACTGCCTTCAATCCTTTGTTTCTCAAATATGATTTTTACTTTAAACATCTTTTATACTGGCATAAAAAAATAAACCTTTCTCTCAAACTTTCTAAATTTCCTCTTACTAATATTAAGAGCATCTGTGCCATGAATGTGACTAAGGGAAAGCATACTTTTATCCACCTAAAAAAAAGTGTCTTGATAAAATAAAGTTTTCTAAGCTTTTTCTTTTGCTGCCTCAGGGTGGAGACAAATTCCTATCAATAAGAAATAATAATTGTTAGCATCTTTGTTCCTTTCTTTTGATTGAAATCATATTGAACACTCATTTACAAAATAAATGCATCGAAAGTGCATTGTGTGGTTATATGCTATGCAAGAAAATTACTTTTTTCAGGATAAATGGGAATTTCAGGGAGATTATTTTTAATACTTTCCTAAAGTTTCTATTGATACTACAAAAATCCTGATGATCCCTCCTATACTATAAATCTGAATTTTGAAAAACCATGCTGACTTTATTAAAACATATTCTCTCCTTTCTTTTTTTCACATATAAGAACTAAAATTAAATCCCATAGGCTTCAACTCAAACTGGAGTCTATAAGACTATTCAAAATTCAAAGTTGCATTCTGAACAGATTGCACCAGCTAGTTGATGAAACTTGAGCTAATTACACTAATGTTGACAAATGTACTGGCACAAAAACAAATGTCACATTTTTCAAAAAATTACACCTCTTCAAAAGATGCTAAATAGATTCAGTGATTTGTGGGTGTAACTGAGCTATTTGTGCAAAAACAGTTTTGAAAAATTCTGATTTAAAATATAAAAAGTATAAGTACAGTATGAGTGCTTATATGCTATTTTCAAATGTATTTTAATAAAATATATGAATTTTTGGAACAATAAAGAAATTGCTATATTTGTTACTGGAATATTATATCTAAGTTTATTTTAAATTTTGTAGCATATACAATTAAATTTTTCTATCTTAAGGAATGCCTTTATGTATTTTAAATTAAGTTGGTATGGATATCTGATTTGAGAATGCAATTTTTGGAGATTTGAGTCTATCTACTATTTCAGGAATATATATATATATATATATATATTTTTTAATTCAACCACAGACATGCTTACATTTTCTATTACTTGGAACAACAGCTACTATGTGCTAAAAGTTTTTGGCTAACCATTGTGCTTAAAGTTTTAAGTAAATGATCTACCTCTATCTTTTCAATATTCCTCCAAGGGAGAAATTATCAAAATGGCATGTTTGAGAATCAGAGAAATTAGATAATTCAGCCTACTTAAAGGAGATGAATTTGATCCAAATTCTTCCCAATTCTCAAGCTTCTACTCTTCTACTATCCCAAAGTGGTTCTCAAATGGAAAGTTTTTGAGTATTATGTATTCAAAATTATCAGCTTTCTTCTAATTCACATTTGAGAAAAATTCCAATGAAGTTTCCATAATATGTCAGTGATTCTCTTAGAGTTGGGATTTGTCTCTCATTTGTTGTTTTGAACTGTCCCAAATCACTGTTGTGCCATCCCAGAAGAAGCCCATCTGTGGTAGATATGCTCACTATGGTAATCAGTCTTGTCTGATTCTTTAAAAATTTTTAATTAAAAAATTAAAATGAACTAGAAATGTTGACGACAGAAATCAAGCTTGTTATTAAAAATTAAAAAATGAGTTTAAATTACAGAAACGTTGTTAGTCATCTACTAAAATTCTGGGGAGAAGAGGAATCTTATTGACAAAAATTGTTCTTAATCAGCAACAGAAGGGTAAGATTCAACCCACCAAGATATCACCATATCACCAGCCCTTGGTGATCAGGGTTCAAAATGATAATTCTGGGAGCTACAGTTAAAAAAAAAAAAAGTCAGCAACTTGTCCTACTGAATCATTCATGTAATGATTGTTTGATGGTTAAATACCATTTACCAACAAATAATAAAATTATAAATGAAAATCCAGTTATTAAAAGTAGCAGTCCTTTTTATTTCTCTATCATCTGTTATGAGTCACTTAAATTTCATTTTGTATTTGTTATAATTGATCTTTATTAGATCTTGCTCTTCTTTCTGGTTTGCTTGGATAGTTTGGGTTGCTGATGCCTTATCTTTTATAACTTAACATTTTAATTTTAATCTAAAATTTGTTCTTTCCATCCTACATTAAGTGCTTGTCCTCCAGACTTTTTTCCCTCTGGGACTTCTGGCCTTTGCTAGTTTGAAGGAGATGTAAGGATTCTCAGATATTCCTCAGCATGCTTACCCATCCAGAGCTTCTTCAGGTTTTACTACTTCAGAAACTAATTGCATTAAGCTGAAACATTCTTCTGGTTGCCAGGCATGCAGTACATCATTCATATCTGAAGCAATATTATTGAGACCTGAGTAGTCTGAATCCATAAAATAGTTGAAAAATATTTTGATTTATTTAAGATTAGCATTCATAGTCTCAAAACTGTATAGATTTGGTTCTACTCTGAAGTCTTCACTTGGGGGCTTTAAGACTGATTAAATAAAAAATGCAAAGAAGTTTTAAATGCAGCAAATTAAGATGATTTCTACTTTTTCTTCATGATATAAACTTTGCTTAAAGATCACTAGTTTACAGTTATTCATCATACTTATGTGTGTCTAATTTAGTAACTAATTTTACAAGGGGACAAATGCCTACACTCAATGAGGCAGTTGGATTGTATCTATTTTTTTCTGTTAGTCTTTTCTATTCATATCCAATTATAATAAAAAGTATTATCTTTGTTCATTGAATGCATGTTTTAAATCCTAAATTATCATTTTAATTAAATTTTGATCTTTTTGTAAATTAATATACTTTTAAAATAATATTCAGCTATTTTGCATTACAATTTAACATAGTGCAAAGAGTAAAGGCCTAGACGAAAAAATAAAAATAAATTAAAAAAACTGGTTTCAAAATTAGAAAGGTGACTCTTGAGGTACTATATTTCAAGTTAGTTATTTGACCTTCTTCAAGTTTTGACTTGTATAAAAATAGAATAGTATTCCCTGCCTAAAATTCAAATATACAAACTAGAACATGCAGTATAGCAAGAGCTAAAGTTCTTAATTAACAATATACAAGTTTAATACAATGCTAATGCCTAAAATTCAAATATACAAAATCTTCACAAACTAGAACATGCACTATAGCAAGAGCTAAAGTTCTTAATTAACTATATACAAGTTTAATACAATGCTAATGGAAAAACTACTGAAGTGAGGAATTTTGTTTCCACATAAACAAATATAGAAGGAAAAACTCATGATCAATGGAATTCAGATGTATCTCAATGGGATAACCTGCATTTCACAGCTGTTTCATCAGTTTAGCATCAATAACATCCTTTCTCTTTGTTCTTTTTTATTTCTCTGAGTTTGGTGTAGGTTTTTTTAATAAAGCAAAATCCTCACATTTAGCTTTTGTGGAGATAAATGTGGAAATAAAGAAAGATCATTGTCTAATTGAGTATTTTTAAAGCAGAGAAATTGTCAAAAGATTACCAAACAAATCACTTTGGACCTAAGACAATGACTTTCTGTAAAAAGAAATAATGACTTTCGAGATCATTTAGGATGTTTCACTATCTGGTGGATATATTACAGAATTAATTCAATTAAAGACAGATTAACATGTCTAACTATAGCTTTGATTTTACATCTATATGAAAAGTGAAAGATCTAGTCATCCAGATGTTTTCAAATATGTGTTATCATGTAGGGAAAACACCTGAATGAGTAAGATTTTGTTCTGCTATTGCTGTTGTTGCTCTTCCTCAAATATTCCAGCATACCACAGAGATAATCTAGATATCAATCAAAGTAGCCAAATATACAAAATATATTTGTACGTTAAAATCACTGTTGTCTTTACTACATATTAAAAATCTTTAGCCTGTTGATTTATACAAAGGAAGATACAGAATGAATATTTAGTTCAGATAAATAGATTGATAAAGGCATCATAAATATTGCTGTAACCTCATAAAATTTCATTATATAAAACATGATAAGCTAAAAAAGAAAAAACAAACAAAAAAAACAAAAAGCAAAAAAGCTCTATGAGTTTATTACCAGATGTTCAGAAGAGTGGGATTGGCTCTGCTTTCAAGCTATGTATTTTATAATCAAATGTAGGTCATTCCTATAATTTATTATAAGATTGGTTCTATCCTTAAACTTGGATTTGATGACCTACGTAGCTAACCATATATATTATTTTTTAAATATTATTAATATAGCATCTTCATGTATTTCTTCAATAGTCCAGATAGAATTGATATAAGCTGTCTCTACCTCTGCAGGTCTTTCTTCCAATTTTTACCCTTGCTAAATTTGACTTTATTATACAGAATATTAAAGAGGTGGGTTTGCTTTTGGCTTTCTGTAAGTTTTCTTTTTTAATTTTAAAAACAGAACTCTCGCTTCTGATTCTACATCTATTGCTATTCTGGTCATCTAAAATCAGAATGAAAGAGACTGTAATAAAATACCTTAAAATTTCTTCTGACATTTATTAATCCAACTAGTGTTTAGTGAGTCCATATACTAGCTGATAGAAAAAAAATACTTTTTATCCCAATAGACATTGTTAAGATGATATTGGAAAAGTGAGATCAGCTCTTGCTCAGGAAGTAACCCTATAGTTTTAAGGATATGCAAATATTTTTTCTTTAAAAATTTAATTTATGAAAAATTAACTTTGGTAAAGTATCCAAGTCATAAGTCATCAAATTATTCAACTTTAATGCATATTCAGTAAGTAAACCACCTCCAAAGTTTATCCATTGCTTGGAGTGAGATTGCAGTGATAGTCAAAACAATAAAGCCAACCTTGAAACAGTTAAATTTTTGGTAGCATCTGGTCATAGCATGCAGGAGATTCATTAACCATTCCTATAACTGTTTTTTTATATATATATTTGAAAAATAATAAATACTACCTTAATTAAGCTAACCAAAATATTGAGAAAATAAAAATGAGGAACTCAGAATTCAAGGCCTGTTTTTTTCAAATAGGTCAGTCATAGTAATAAGCCCCCCTCAAAATTACTGGACACAGCTTTTATGTTCCTGAAATCTATAGTAAAATATAGATTCAGAGAAAGTTCAGGTAAGACCCTGAGCCTTTTAAGAGTAGTCATATTGGCCTACATTTCTGATTTTTCCATCTTTAATTAGCAGAGCTGTCCAAACTGGTTTGATATAAATCTCTTGAGAAAAATAGAATGTAAACTCTTTCTCCTATTGTTAATGCTCGTTTTATAGATGACGAAGTATGAAATGATTGATCATGTACTATAATGATGGATAAGGACAATTTCTGGAAAGGTCAAACCTGTTAAATAAATCTTAGAATATATTTAAAAACATCATATCTGCCTCACTGGAGCATGGTAACTCTTTTCAATGACAGGTGGCCTTCACATCACAGGAGTCACAGCAGTGGCAAACAATAGACATTCATACTTCGCTAAAAGAGTGGTGGAGAAAGGAATGAGGATTGTGAAATCACTATTGCTAAAGTAAGAGGTTATCCTGAATAGAACAAAATAAGTAAAGACCTTGACTACAGCTGCACAATCCTTGAACATTCTAATGAAAAGCAATGCAAAACAAACAAAACAAAACAAATGAACAATAACAATAAATAATCTTTTCAAACACCCAAATAGTTGTATACATGGTAACATACAAATATTTGAAAAACTTATTTTTTGTGTCTGCTCTACACACACACACTAATAGTAGGTCCTTTAAAAATAAAAGAAAACTCAACCTTCCTATCAAGCACATATTTTTTTCTGCACTGTATTCAAAGGCTTTATTTCTGTCTGTTTAGGAAGTTAGAATACATTTCATTTAGATTTAACAGAATTATAGAAGCATAAAGCTAGAAAAAACATCAGCGGTCATCTTGTAAACACAATGCACATTTCCTAAATCTTGTTTTCGTTCACCATAAAACAAATTAGCCGAGCCACCCACCTTCATTTAACTTAATATGTATGATTTCCTTATCTTTAAGTTATTTGTGAAAGATAATAAGTGTGTATTGTTGAAGACAAGGTTAATAGTCCCCAAATGGAGTCACTTATGCTAAGACCTACATCAGCAAACCATAACTTAATGTCAGTTTCAGCCTCTCGCAGAAATAGTCTTAAACTGGCCAATCAGGAATTACCTGGTCAAGACTAGTGAGGCAATCTGCCTGATAGAATCTGCAATCACAAGAAGGAAAGTGACCTTCAAAACCAATCCACTTTTTGCTAGCATAACTTTCTTGTTTCCATACCCTTGTACCAATAAAAGTACTTCGTTGTGTATACTGTCTTGGAGCTTCTTTTTTATCTGCTAAATGGGATGCTGCCCATTTCATGAGTCATTGAATAAAGCCAGTACGATCTTTAAAGTTCACTCAACTGGATTTTGTTTTTTAACAGTTGTTTTCCATCGCATACGTCCCTCAGGTCAATATCAATGTATATAGCAATCCTCTTTGGGCTTACTCTCAAATCTCCAAATCTCTTTTTTTTTTTGGTAGTTGTTTGGATAGGCTAAAATTCTTCATGTTGCTATATTTTGTAGTTACTCTTTTTTTGCTAAAAATTTCCTATTCAAACATAATATTCCTGGGAAGTTTCCACTGATTCTGTACGACTTAACCCAAGTATCATCTCTTTCATGAAGCCTTTCTAACCTTTCCCAGATAGGGTTGGGTTATCCCTTAGACTCTTAAAATATTCCTTTATGCATACCTCCTTTATTGGATTGTGTTAGAACATCCCAAGCCTTTCTCCTATCTAATTGTCTTTTATTCTCATGCTATGACCACATTCACAATAGTTCTAACACCAGCTCTATGTTGTTTGTTTTTTCCCTAACACCAAGCAATTTTCTGTGATACCAACTGGCTGTAACTCTATTCTGACACTGTCTACTTGGAGATAGCACCAGATCCCACAGGTTAAGGGCTCAGTCTCATAAGACTCTCCCACCCCATTTCAGATGTCACAGGTTGCAACCTGTTCTTCTGACTGGCTATAAATCTGAGGTTCCCACAACCTCCTGCTTGTTTGATTAATTTTCCAGAACAGCTCACAGAACTCAGAGAAACACTTATATTTACCAGTTCATTAAAAGATTAATTTTCTAGAACAGCTCACAGAACTCAGAGAAACACTTATATTTACCATTTCATTAAAAGATACAATAAATGATACAGAAAAAGAGCCAGATGAAGAGATAGATAATGTGAGGTCGGAGAGGGTGCTGAGCTCTGAGTTTCTGTCCATGAGGAGTTGAAGTGCATCACCCTCCTGGTACATGAACATGTTCATCAACTTGGAAGCTCTTCCAACTCTATACTATTGAAATTTTATGGAGACTTCATCACATAGGCATGGTTGATTAATACTTCCATTTTTTTAGCCATTTCTTCTTCTCAAAAGAAGGGGGGACCCTGAAAATTCCAAGTTTCTAATTCATGTCGGTCTTACCACAGACCAGCCATCATCCAGCAGCCGTCCCGGAGTGTGTACCCACAGTCACTTCATTTGAATAAAAAATGCTCCTAGTTCTATTATCACTTAGAAATTTACAAGGATAGGGTACCTGGGTGGCTCAGTGGTTGAGCATCTGCCTTTGGCTCAGGTGGTGATCCTGGGGTCCTGGGATTAAGTCCTGCATTGGGATCCATACAGGGAGCTTGCTTCTCCCTTTACCTATGTCTCTGCTTCCCTCTGTGGGTCTCTCATGAATAAATAAATAAAATATTTTTTAAAAAGAAATTTACAAGAGTATTAGAAGTTGAGTGTCAGGGACTGAGAAGAAAGACCAAACATTTATTTCTTATTATAAATCACAATACCATGAAGATCCAACACGTTCCCATAATTAGTTCTTTAATACCTATCCCTTCAACCAGATTCTTAGACTCTCAAGATCTGTGATTATGGAACAATAATTTATTTATCTGTAAAGCTTAAAACAGCAACTAATATACGATATGCATGAAGTTTATAGGTGAATGTGTGAATGACTTAGAGAAACTTCATAGAAACTTGCATAGAAAATGTTGTCACCTAAAGCTATAATAATCACATACATATGGCTATTAAAATCACAAATACATAAATGTGTTACTTATTAGTTATTTATATTAGCTTCCTATAACTGCTGCAACAAATTACTAAATAGTGAGTTAACACAGAATTGTTCTCTTTAGGTCTGAAAATCATCAGCCTAAAATTAGTTTCACTAGACTTGAGTCAAGGTGCCAGTAAGGTTGGTTCCTTCTAGAGTCCATTACCTGGCTCTTTCTAGCTTCTAGTAGCCAGACCTGTGTTCTTTGGCTTGCAGCATCTTTCTGCATGGTCAGATTGGGCCTACCATGTAGAAAGGTGCTCAAATAATATTTCTTCTCAAGATCTTAACGTAATCACATACGCAAAATCCTTTTAACCATAGACGGTAACATGAATAGGTTTTGGGAACTGAAAAATGGACATATGAGGGCTACTATTCAGCCTATCACTAAAACTCAGTTGCATTCTCACAGAGAATTGTGTGAACGTAGGTTAGTTTTGTTAATGTTATAACATCACCATTATATGAAACAACTGCTTCAATGTGATGTAACAGAGTGATATCCATTGCAGAAATGAAATGCCTTCCTCTATAACAGAATTTTTCAAACATTTTTTTGGGGGGAAGTCACTATGGGAAGTGTCAAAGAAGGCAACCCATGACAATAGAAAGTATTCTCAAAAGGTTTTGGGAAAAGTCCCTGTATCTCAAATGAATAGAAACAAATTCCTTGTTAGAAGTGCAGTGGAGGTTCCAGAGTTTGCTGTGTGGCTTCCCTCTACCTCTGCAGAGGCCTTTCAGGTGTGTTCGTGTAGCCCTGGTGTATGAGGAATTCAGTTTGAAGAATGCTACCTGCTTTATCCCATGTTTTGAGATGGTTTCTACTATGTCTTTTGAATTCTTTCCCTATAATTCAAATGAAGACTACTGTAAGCTGACTTTCTTAAAAGATTTTTTTTATTTATTTTGTCTGGGGGCAAGAGATGGTGGAGGCAGAGGGAGAGAGAGAATCTCAAACAGACCCCATGATGAGTGTGGAGCCTGATGTGGGGCTCAATCTCATGACCCTGAAATCATGACCTGAGCCAAAGTCAAGAGTCCTACCTGAGCCACCTAAGAACCCCTAATCTGATCATATTTGTTTTATATTTTAACCTAATATGTTGGAAAACTTTTTAGAAACTGAACCTAGAATGTTTCTATGATGTTTTTCAAAATAACAGAAAAATATATTTAATGAGTATGAATTGAGTCTACTGAATCAACTTTACTACACTTGGAATTTATTTTGTGTGTTCTAGTCTATTTTGTCTATCTCCTAACAAGGAGATTTGAATAAACTAAGACTTAATGAGAATTTTACTCACCAAACACAGTGCAGTGACTCTACAAATGAGTATTAGGTATTAATCTAATTTTTCAAGTATAGAAACTGACTTCATGAGTTTAAGTATTATTTAAATATGCCCAACATCCCAGTGAGTAATTTCATAAAGAATTCATATTTAATGGTAGTCCTTCTACTAAAACAGTTCATTAAAAGATACTGTATATTCTCATCCTTATATGTGTTTGAAATTTTGAAGTACAGATAAAGGATCTCTATCTTTTATCCCTCTCTCTAATATATTTGTATATTAAAATCATCTACATTCTTAAATCTCTTTCATCTTGAAAACAATTCTGTCAAGTATGTAGGGCAAGTGCTATTGTCCCCATTTACAGATATAAAAATCTCATTTCCAGGAAGTCAAATGTTTTCTCACTAAGCAATTATGATTAATTCCTTCTTGTTTATAATAATGCTGTCTTAAAGAAGCTATTACTGTTAAGAAGCACTGAGAAAAACTCTGTCTGAAGAAGCAGTATAGAATCAATCTTTTAAAGTAGTTTTTACCAATTTAACTATATGGTCCAGATGGCTTAATATTCATAGCTGTTATGACAGATAAATGTTGATGTCAAAAAACATTATTTAGAAAATCTGTATTTCTGACTATATGTGATTGTTTTTATACTTACAACCAATTAGACAGTTTTAATATAAAGGACTGGAGATTGCTAGCAATTGAGTTAAGACCAAAGATTTACTGCAGTTAAAAGACAAATTTTATGATTTTTAAAGAAACGTTTAACCAATGTGAATGAAAAGCAAGAACACAAGATGTAAGAAATTGAATGGTAACAAATATTGATTTAAACTAGTTTGTAAAGAGTGACTTTGATAATTTTGCATCTGGGAAATGACATAACCAATATTGTGTTAGAAATAGTAATTTTACCTTATGTAAAGAAAATGTTATCAAATCAGTTAGGAGGATATCATAGTTGTCCATTCGAAAAGAAATAGTGGCCTAAAATTATAGCAGAGATGAAGTCAGTGTGTGCAGAGAAAAGAAGGGATGGGTGCAAGAGTTACAAAGTTCAATCTGATAAGACTTGTCTGATTGCATATGATGATAAATCAGGAAAGAGGAGTAAATGAAAGATGATTCCCAGATTTCAGATAAGACATTTGGAGAATGATGGCACCATTAAAAAAAAAAAAATACAGGACATCAGAAAAATGGGTATAAGTAAAATGAAAGACAAATTAGCTCAGTTAGAACATGCTGAGTTTCAGAAACTAGTGTGATATTATATCAGGTGGAAATATCTTACAACTACTAATCTGAAGGTGGATTTCAAAAAAATAAAAAAAGATTTTAGTTGGATATATAGGCTAGGAAACAGATATATAATAGAGGCATCTGTAATTACAAAAAGCTTGGCATGGAAGATATTACAGGAAATAAGAGTGTTCAAAGGATAGAGCCTTGTAAAATGCACACATTCAAATTATATAGGCATCTTTACTTACCACTAATTCTCTCTCTCTCTCTCTCTCTCTCTCTCTCTCTCTCACACACACACACACACACACACACACACACACACACCTATTTCTAAGTCCTGGTGCTAATAGTTTCTAAATTTCTCTCCATGTCTCATCTCTGTTTCAACAGTTACTCTTACTCTGAAACCCATTATTTATCAACTAAAACACAATTCATTTCTTTTCTTTTTTTTTAAAGATTTTATTTATTCATGAGAGACAGAGAGAGAGAGAGAGAGAGAGAGAGAGAAGCAGAGACACAGGCAGAGGAAGAAGCAGGCTCCATGCAAGGAGCCTGACGTGGAACTAGATCCCAGGTCTCCAGGAGCAGGCCCTGGGCTGAAGGCAATGCTAAAGCGCTGAGCCACCCAGACTGCCCTACAATTATTTTATAATATTTCTTGAATTTATTCTTCCAATCTATGCTTTTTCTTAAAAGAAAATAACTGCATCATATTCCTACTTAAAGCCATTGAGTGCCTTTCTATTGCACCTGGACAAAAAGTCTAAATTTCTCAATTTGGCTTAGAAAATGTTGCGTTACCTAAGATTATGCTGTGTCTGCCCTGTATCTCACCACCTCCCTCTTCACATTTCAGCCATAACAATACCAATTGAAATTCTTTCAATTTCACAAATGTAGAATGTTTCAATGCCCAGCTTTTGGACATGATTTTTTTGTGTTAATAAAACATTCTCTTCAACATTTTTCTAGATAACATTCTTAATGTTCATAACACAAGAATGTGCTAAAATGCTTTGGTATCACTGTGACTTCCTAAATGGGTTATTCCATTTGTTTCCACATCTCCAATCCACTCTCTAATAATTTCTCATCTTCACCATGCCAAGAGGCTGACTTCATGACTGGATCACTAGAACCTTTTCTAATTTGGCTTTGAGTGGTACTCGTCCAACGGGAGGCACATACAAATCAGTGGACAGAAGCAAGAAGACATCAAAGTACTTCTTTCCACCTTTCCCTGACACCACTTTCTGACAGTTAGTTGCATCTCTCTGTAACAACAATTTCCATCAAGTGGCCCCAATTCTGTGGCTCCAATAAGACTACACCCTTTGCCCTTTCAGTTCTGGGAAGGTAACCATTCCTTGATGGTACAAGTGTCTGAGAATCTTAATTTTCAGTGTTTAATTAAACATAGACACCCTATATATAGAACACATTCACTGAGGTCTCTTATCTGAGTGAATTCTCAACACTGGTAATGCATAATTGATATTGAAATTGGTATCCAAGAGTAGAAACCTGACCATTAACATGGGGTTATGCATCTGGATTGCTCATATATTTGATGGAAACATGACCTCTAAGTGAGGGCAAAATTACACACTCATGTGTAGCATGCTTTGCATCCACATTTATCCAGGTTACCACTGGTAGTAGTTTAGGACAGATTACCAATATAACACAAATCCTTGGGTGATTATATGGCTCTTGTAATTCATTGTGATAGCAACAGTGATGCATATAAAGAATATAGAATGGGCCAGTAGCTCAGAAAGTGCTGAAAAGTGTAAGAAATAATCCCACAAATTCAGATACATAATTTAAGCCTAGAGATAAGAACTTAAATGTTTCTATGTATTCCTTTTAAAAATTATATTTTCTCCTGTAATCATAAGATGCAGGGCTAAGCATTAGACCCAAAACCTGATTGTTTGGATTGCACAGTTATGCCAATTAAAGACATCAATGTATCAAGTTTCTTCTTCTTCTTCTTTTTTTTAAAGATTTATTTATTTATTCATGAGAGACAGAGAGAGAGAGAGAGAGGCAGAGACACAGGCAGAAGGAGAAACAGACTCCTCGCAAGGAGCCCGATGTGGGACTCAATCCCGGATCCTGGAATCACGACCAGAGCTGAAGGCAGGTGCTCAACCACTGAGCCACCCAGGCGTCCCTGTGTCAAGTTTCTTCTTATGCTATACTTAAACAAATAATTATAAAGAAGCAGATCCCTAAGAACTGAGAATTTAGGCAAACACTGGCCCAGTTCATACACTGAATGTGAACCCATAAAAAAAGAGTTCTTTGTTCAAACGACTTTCAACTATATGATCTCTTGAGATAATGTCTCTTTTCCAAAAGACACAACCTCAACATCTCTCTTTGCTTCCAGAGTTAAATACTAGCATGTCACAGAAGGAGCATTGCAAGGTCTTTTATAAGGGGAAATAGAGTGCATACCAACATACCTGTGAGATCTTACTAGAAGTATGGATTCAAATGGACTCTACAGTTATTAAACCAAAGAAAGCACAACCTGAAAATAGTAACAAATTTTCCATTGTCGGTATACCCACATGGGTTGTGGAATTTCATAAACTTAACTAACATAGTTTAAGCACCTGGAATGCTCTAATAAGAGCTTGCAGGGAGCCTGATATGGGACTCGATCCCAGGACTCCAGGACCACGACCTGAGCCAAAGGCAGATGTTCAGTCACTGAGCCACCCAGGTGCTCCCCAGTTTGCTTTTAGTTAAATTTGGCAAATGGCAGGCATTAGTGGTAGATTAAAGGGTAGGGGGATTTGAAGGATAGGGGAATGGAGAGTTCTGGGTATTTTCTCTCTCAGCACTGCAGCTGTGACTCTTGTGACTCTAGCTCCCAAACGGTTGGCCTTTCTTCAGGCTTCAGCTCCCCCTGGACTCCAGTAAGCACTATTTCTCCCTGGCTTTTTCAGCCCTCTGGGTTGTAATGACCTTTTTTCTGTTGTTGGTCTCTGGATGTCTCTTAAAATCTTTCTTTATCTTTGTAAGCAATCACCTCCCTAAATCCTTTTAATTTTAGTCATCTGACTGGTGTTTATGTCAGGGTAGTGCCTTGAATGAAACACTTTCCTCTCATTACTTCTATTCCTCCAGTATGGGTATGTGTTTACTCCATAAAATCCCATGGCTGGCCCTCTGAAAATCCCTAATTATCAACCAGAGTGCACTGTTTTGTCATGGTCTGTTTTGTTGTTTGTATCTCACATAAGACATAGCTGAAAGAAATATGAGACTTTTTTTTCTTTTCAAAATTACTTATCTCCGGGCTGGGATAGTGTGTGGCATACAGCAAGTATGCAAGAGATTATTGTTAAGTGAATAAATTAATAAATGAACATTCACAGAATTCCAAGTCTTTAAGGTATTAAAAGGTGGATTAAAATTTTGACCTCCTGAGAAATCCAAGGAAGAAAAACATTTCAAAGGAAAAGTGGCAAATGAAAAAAAAAAGTCAAAGGGAGGACAAAATAATGACATGATTAGTAGATATTTCAGTTAAGGAGAGATCAAAACAATCAATGCGAAAGCAAGTGAGGTAAATTGGCTGACCATAACTATTTCAGTAACGAGATGCTGGTGAAAGGCAGCATGCAGCCCTCAAGAAAATAAGTTAGACTGGATAAAAAGAAATCGCAGAACACAAAACTTTTATAATAATTTTGGAAGATAAATATAGGAAAATGATGAGATCATAAATTCAGGGTTATCAGAGTTGAAAGGTTTATTTAGGGAAAGAAAAGAGAAGTGGGATAGCAGGAAGGCAATTTGGGCGATTTGAAAGAACTGACCAAAAGTAGCAGGAGGTAAAAAGTCGAATGATGTTAAAATAACTGCTTAGTGTGGCAACTAATGCTGAGAGAGAGGGAGAAAGAGAAGGAGTTGGCTGAACAAATGGGAATTATTGAACATCTGTAAATTGTAATGAGAATAAAGAAAATGCTCATCACAAACAAGAGAGAAGAAAAGAACAAGAGATTAAGACAAATTATATCTTTCCTACTTTTAGATATCATGAAGATACAAGATAAATCAGCAATTATTCACCTTAAGGTTTTATTCACTAAAATCACACTGAAATGAACAATTATGGGAGAAACAGAACATAGAACTAAGCAAGATTTCCTAAGCTTAAGTCAGAAATTGACACATAGCCTTCTTCAGAAGTAATTTCTCTTGACCTAAAGTTGGTTTGTAAACTCAGAAAAGATCAGGGCTACTAAATTTCCAGAGCTGTGGAGTTGCTTTGAAGAGTTCTCCAGGGAGTTTCTATTTTATTGTACAAAACTCATGAGTGTTTCTTAAATCGACCTATGTTCAAGGGTCATTTTAGTACTCCACTTTTTTATTTTCTTGGTGATCTTCACAGTTATTTGGTCTGTATATATTTGGTTTGGTAGTTAATATTAGCACTTGGAGTCTTGTTTTATGCTTATCTAATTATAATAAATTTAGCATCAGAATATTTGTGGAGAATTATCCATTAAAATTCAATACGATGAAAAAGTTATTTGGTCATTCAAAGCAGACCTAACAAAGATGACAATTTTCCTCTAGTCCCCTGGGTTTTTTTGTTTGTTTGTTTGTTTGTTTGTTTGTTTGTTTTGTAAATTTTTTTGTCCATATTATTTAGGTAAGCTCAATTTTATTTTTTTTTTAAGATTTTATTTATTTATTCATGAGAGAGACACAGAGAGAGGCAGAGACACAGGCAGAGGGAGAAGCAGGCTCCATGCAGGGAGCCTGATGTGGGACTCGATCCCGGGTCTCCAAGATCAGGCCCTGGGCCGAAGGTGGCGCTAAACCGCTGAGCCACCCGGGCGTCCCAAGGTAAGCTCAATTTTAAATTGAGGATTATCAAAGTCTATCATAGCTATTGACTTCAGAGCATTCAACTATGTAATGAAAGAAGATTGCAATCAGAAGATTGATTTTCTATCTTGAGTCTTGTAGGTAGAATTTTTTAACTGGTGATTTAATGTAATATAGGGTTGCTTTGAAAACTGGTTGAAGAAGAAAAAATATTGAAATTATTGGAGTTACAAAGCACTGAAGGCAACTGGGCCAAGTATCAAAAGAAGTATCAACTTTGGTATCACAGTGTTTATAAATAACAATATCTAGAATGAGCAATACATTTATTAAATACCCACCAAATGCCAGCAATTAAACTATGCATTTTGGGTAGCTCATGTAATACTTCAAGAGCACTACAAATAGAATTAATTGCCCCATAATCAATGCACAATAATGTTGAAGGTCTTATAGGCAGTCCTGCTGATCTGATCCAAGCTTGATAGATCCTGGCTGCTCTCACCTGTGGATTTGTGACCAACTGGCTAGTAGACTACAGTCTGGCTGGTCATAGATGACCTCACCTGAGATGATTCATCTCTGGTCTTTGTAGTTTATCTCCCTTACTGGGTTTGTTATCATGGCAGAGGTCAAGTTCTGAGGAAAAGATCCCTTGAGCCTTACTTAGAAATTGGCAAATTGTCATATCCTCCATATTTATTGACCAAACACAAGTCAAAAGTCAAGTATAGATATAAGAGGTAAAAAAGTAGAATTCATCATTGATGGAAGGAGCTGAAAAGCCACATCACTTTATTCGAATAAGAATATTCGAATAAGAACTATTAAATGAGTTAATGCAAATAATCTATCACAATGTCTTTTAGGTAAATATCAGCTAGAAATCAACCCTAATGATTCTGGCCTGAATATCAATGTGATTCTCTCTCATGACCAATAATGAATTGATAAAGAGGAAAACTGTGTGCCAGGATCTGAATTACTTATAATATGAGAGTAATATAGATGTCGATGAACTACAGTACTGGGCATTGGGAAAAGGTGGTATAACCAAATGACATGGACTTCAATAGAGAAGACAACAATCTGACTTCTATCTCTACCTGTAACAGGAATATATGAAAAAAGAGCCACATTCACCTGAAATGCTTGCTTGGGAAATGAACAAGTTCCAAAGAAAAACAAGCTTCTGTGAAAGAAAGAAAATATAAGGTAAATACTAAGGATTTGGTAATGAAATTCAGTTCTCAGTCTAAAAACATAGTAAAGCTTGTAGAGAGGCTGATAATGGATGTACACAGAGTGAGGAAAAATAGAGGAAGTATAGGAATTATATTCAGGCAACATGTAGGTTATACAATTATCTTCCTACAAGGCAGTATATCTGAATATAAGCTTATCATTAAGATGAAATGGTGGTTTCTGTTGATTCAATAGATACATGTACCATTTCCTCTCCCAAAGTCCCATTAAAATACTGGTAGGAAATATTCAAGAGAACATAATAACCGAAAAACAAAATGAATGGACAGGAGGTATGAGTGACAAAATCTAGACAAATAAAGCTCAAAATAGTCCAAAGTAATTGACTTAGCAGTCAAAGAAAGCCAAGAATGAATTTCATCCCTGAGTTGAACACCAGAAATGTGATGACATAGAGTCAGGAATAGTTTAGTTGAAAAAAAGCAGGCAAAGGAGAACTCGAAAAAATACTTATGGTTCTTAAGCTCTACTTGAGGCTATATAGTATTATTGAAAATATATTGTAATTGTTAAAGATGTATACTATAAAAAAAAAAAGATGTATACTATAATCCCCATAGGCAATCAACAATAAAACAAAAATTATAGCAAATAAGCCAACAACAACAAAAAAACATAAAATGGAATCCTAAAAAAATTTCTATTAATACAAAAGACAGAAAAAGAAAAAAGAAGAAACAAAGAACAGATGGGATATATTAAGAACTAATGGCAAGTTGGTAGATACAAATCCAATCACATTTATAATAACATTAAATGTAAACAAAATAAACACAGGAATCAAAAAGTAAAAGTTATCAGATTGGATTTTTTAAAAAGCAAGTCTGAATTGTATGTTCTTATAAGAAATTTATCTTAAAATAAAAATATGAGTAAATTAGAAATAAAGGAGGGTGAATATATTATGCTAATGCTAATCAAAAGAAGGGTGGAGAGGGCATATTAATATCAGATGAGTATATTTTAGAGCACAAAATATTACCAGGGTTAAATGGTGTCACTTCATAATGATTGAGGTCAATTTAAGAAAGCATAAAAATCCTAGCCATTTATGCACCTAATAACAGAGTTCAAAATGAAGCAAAAACTCAGGGGAACCAGAGGAGGAAATAAACAACTCCACAGTTATGACCAGAGAGTTTAACACCTTTCTACCAATAATTAATAGGATAAGTAGACAGAAAGTCAGTAAGGATCTAGAAGATTTGGACATCACTACCAACCAATTTGATCTTCTATCTTTTATAAGGTACCCTAACCAACAGAAGTAGGAAACATTTTCAATTACACATAGACTATTTGCCAAAAGAGACCATATTCTGAGCCATAAAATATACAATAAAGTCCAATAGTTTAAACTCATGCACTGTATGTTCTCTAAACTGTACATTCTCTAATCATGGAATTAAGTTAGAAGTCAACATTTGAAAGATATCTGGAAACACCCTCAAAATAATTGTACTCTAAATACCACATTTCTAAAGAGCACAAAGATCAAATAAATAATTAAAAGTGATATATGTAACTCTTGAATAAAAATTAAAGCACAATGTAAGAAAATTTATGAGAGAAAGCTACAACAATATTTAGAGGGAATTTATAGCAACACACATTAGAAGAAGAAAGTTGTCAAATCAATATAAGCTTCCCTCATAGGTTGGGAACTCCAATGGATGGTCCCAGGCTCCTTTGGCAGTTGCCTTGGGCATTGTTTAGAATACAGAGGACAGGCTATTACTGCGCCGCCGTAACAACATTGTACTTCAAGGGCAATCCAGCTGCTTTGACAATATAGTGTCCCACCCAGCCATGACTGTGGTCATTCTTTTTATGCACCAAATCTGCTGTATCTATGAAAGGTTCAGTTGCTAGGGCTTGTACACAAACTAGGACATCAGCTTCCCAATTGCTGGGGGGGGAAGGGGAGGATGTTCTTGCCTTACCAGCTGGGATGTGGAAGATGATGAGAACCACCTCAGAAGTTTCTATGTGAACCCAAATGTCTTTCCACACATTCTCATCCCTAAACCCCTGGGCAAGGGTTTATTTGTGATTATTAATCCTTGGTTTTCCATTGTCCAAGTCATAGGGTTAATCCCTTTAGAATACTCAACTGTCCGGGCCAGTGGTTAATAGCCAGGGCTCACTGACTGATGCATCACCCCCAGGCTGATGCAGTTTACTCCTGTTTACATCCACAAGGGGTCAGTGCTGAGTTGAATAGCAACTACAGTCCCTGTGGACAGATTGACCAGACCAGATCGGTCCGGTCCGTATCTCAGGCATCAGTGGAAGTGGCCCCTTTTCCCTCTCTATGGACCACAGGGGCTGCCACAGAAATAGGACTGGAGGTATTTGCAGGATCCACATACTCTACACGACCTAGTGGCACCCACATTTCTAGGTGAAAGGTGATCCCCTGCAGCAAATTCATATGACACTTAGTCAAAGTGGGAGTTTGATCTATTGCAGAACATGGAACATGTTCTCTACTTCACCCTTTCAGAAGCAGGGAAGTTCCCACCATGTGCTGTTCCTTCATGAATGGCTCTACCTAGAGGAGTGCTGGGTACACCATTAGGAGCTGCAGCTCTGTGAGAGTCTAAGGGGTTTCTGCCCTCCTTGCAGAGCTGAAACCAAAATCTAAAGGACACTCTCTCCTTCGGTTGTCTCTGTCACAGTGCCTGACCCATCCCCCCCGGAGTCACAGACACCTCTAATTCAAATGTTAGCCCTGCTGGGGAGATGCCCAGAGCTTCCATCAGCCTCACTCATATTTTCGTCTTCTCAAAGGTGCTTGCTCTTCTAATTCCAAGTTCCACATGTGCCCATTTTTTTTAGAGTATAAGGGATGGAGACACTGCTCCCAGAAGGGGATAAAAGTCCTCCAAAGCCCTCAAGTCCCTATAACAGCTTGTACCTCTTGCATATTCTTAGGGGTTGAATAGGTTTATACCTGATCGATGACAGCTTCTGGGACCAAACATGTCTTAGCATGACTAAAAGCTCCTAAAAATTTTATGGTGGTGCTTGGGCTTTGGATTTTTCTGTAGGTTCACTGCCCGTCCATTCCCTCACAAATGTCCTGCAACAGAGGCAAATCTTCACATGTTAGTAGTCGGCCATCGATGTAATGGGCCCATTGTATTGATGTGAGGAAGGATAACAGGGATCTTGGGCTGTCATCGCATGACACATGGTGGGCTGTGCAAGTGACCTTGGGGAAGCCCTCAAAAGCCCCATTTTTGCCCCTTCCACGTGAAGGGAAATTGCTCTTGTGACTTGGGTGCTGAGGATTTTCTAATAAAGGTGTTTGCTAAGTCCAGCTCAGCATAGTGCACTCCTAGGACCCTGGGCCAGGTATGTAAGATGGTAGCCATGTTGGGCACAGCTACACAGATGGGGGGGCATTACCATGTTCAGTTCTCAGGTGTCCATAGTCATCTGCCATGAAGCTTATTTACAGGTCACATGGGCTATGGAAAGCACTCCGAGCAGTAAGTACAGTGCCCACAGGGCAGTTCCTGCATAGTTTCTCCTATCTCCTTATGCCCCAGGGAATTTATATTGATTGACAGTGACCACTCCTCATGGGGGCAGCAGGCTTATTGGTTACCAGTTGGCATTTTTTTCCTGGACTGGCTTAATTACTCTAACACAAAGGTAGAATTCACCAATAGAGGTTTGCAATTTGACCTGCAATGCACAATATGCACATATGCGCCTACATTGCAATATGGACATAATATTAATGTATAATACATTCTCTGTTATCATAGAGACAAAACCTCATATTCACATGAGAAAGAATGCCTAATTTGTAGTGTCAAATATACACTACAAAGAATGTCCTGACCATAAATGTTTGCCCTCCATTACTCTCAATGGTGCTGTGGGGGCACCTTCTGTGGGTTACCACTTATTAGAGTACATTCAGATTCAGTGTCAACCGGAGCAGTCACCCTTTGTTTACTTCTGGAGGACCAGTGAATAGTGAATTTGTTTTGAGAGCTCTGATCACCTCCAATAGCTCTTACCTGGAGGCAATCTAGATCTGCATCCTGTACTCAGGACATGAGAGCCACCCATCCCTAATAATACTATGTCCCTGAGGCCTCTGCTGGAGCAGAGAGGGCATCAGGAATGGTAGGAGAAGACGAGAAGACGGGGCAGGTCTGAACCTGGAAAGTTTTAAGACTTTCCATAGACCAACCAACACAGCGTTGCCAGTCTATCTATTCAAATGGAATCCCTGAAGCAATGAGGTCAAACTAAATTTCTTCCAGGTTACGTTAACCAGACCCTTTAGAACCAATTGGTATAGCCTTTAAGCTTTTGCAGCTCCCTCTGTCTCAGGTCTTTTCCATGCCCATACTCATTTCTGGGATTTGTCAGTCTCCCCTAGGTCAGCAATGGGTTGCCCAATATCATAAATATTTTGTCCCATGACTGAGCTCAGCAGGGATAATCAGCATCCCACACTAGCTGCTGGGGTGGACTGGGGAATCTTAGTTTTCTATTTTTTTTTCCTTTTTTAGAGGTTTTATTTATTTATGTGAGAGAGAGAGAGAAAGAGATCACGAGCAGGGGGTGGAGAGTAGAGGTGGAAGCAGACTCCCCACTGAGCAGGGAGCCCACTGCAGGACTTAATCCCAAGAACCCAAGATCATGACTGGAGCCGAAGGCAGACACTTAACCAACTGAGCCACCAGGTGCCCAAGAATCTCAATTTTCATTCCTACAGTGAATGTAGCTTGATTAGCATCTTCAGAGACACAGATGTATATGGCCTAGCTCATTCTCAACTCCCTAAAAATTTGTTGTACATCCTCTATAGATTTCCAGGGCCCCACATGCCGAGAGAAGTCCTCTTGTTGGAGTAAACCTCCCTGCAAGCTAGAATAATCCAAAGAAATGAGTACCTTGAATCTCCAAGCACTATGTATGCACTAATGGAGAGCTGAGTGTGTGTGAGGCTGCCTCTGCCTCTTGCCTGGTCAGAAAAATGCCAACAACTCTTCCTCCCCCTCCCCATATTCCCTTAGCTGCACTAACCACGCCTGGATACTTTCCCTGGCCTTTTGCTGGAACTTGGCAGCTGTATCAATAAGCTCCATGGGAGTATATTCTCTCATAGTGAACGTTTCCTGAATTGGAGCTGCCCTGCTGGCTGGAGTTGCTTTGCTTTTGCTTTCCTTTGTTTGGGGTCGGATGGCAGGAGGCTTTCATCCACTTCACTGTCAATCAGCACAACACCTCCTCTTCACTCTCCTCACCCTCCCAGGGAGTCCACCTCTTAGTGTCCTATCAGTCTTTGTCACAAGCACTCAGATCTTCATCTGTGTCAGCCTGAGCCCTCCTAGCTCAGCAAAAGAGCATACTGAGGTCTCCAACTGATTATCCTGCTCTCCCACCTTGTCTGTTGCCCTGAAGCCAGCAGAGTAGTAGCTTTCACCTCAGCTTTCCTTCCAACTTTCTAACCTGAGCTTCAGCCTCTAGTTGAACATTGATGGCCAGCCAGACGGCCTACAGTAGAGGCCAGCCCCCTGGGGCAGCCATTTGCTTTCCTTCTCTGCCACATTGTCCTCTGGGCAGTTCCACAAACAAGTACTTTGAAGCAGCTGGCAGCCCACAAGCTTCTGATCTACGGGAACTTTTCCCCACAGAGAGGCTGATGGCCAATGCTGGATTTCCCCCACAGATGCCTCTTTTCCAAGGCCCATATTTTGGTCTCCTGGCTGGCTTATTAATTGTTGATTCACAAACTGGCCCTGTACATGGAGAGACTGAAAAAAAAAAAAAGCAGGCCACTCCAGATAGGTAGGTGCCAGGTTTAACCAACAAGGAAACTTCCTCAGGAGGCTTGTCTTAGGCAGCTGCAAGATGAGGATCTCCACATCTGCTAACCAGTATCTTAAAAGTTCATATAGATGCATTAGCTGGGTGCAGTCACCAATATAATCCAGACATACATCTCAACAATATGATAGTGTTCCAAAGTTACATCCTTGGGGAAGCTTCTAGTGCATGGAAGGCAAGAGGAACACACAGTCCAGGTCAAGGGAGTAGATAAGGAGTCTTTAATTGCCTGGATTGTACTTGAGAGTAAGCAGGTGGTCATATCCTCTCAATGACCTCCTCCAAAAAAAAGAAAAAGGTACAAAGTTTCAGTTATGGAGATGAATAAGTTCTAGATATTTAATGTAAAGCATGGTGACAATAATTAATACTATATTAACTATACAGATAGTGTGTTGAAGTGTGTGGAGAGGAAAATAATACTTCAGTAGGGTTTGGGAATAAATTATAAACTGCCCAGAATTCTAGGTACCCCATATTAAGAAAACCATAATAAACCATAATCCTCTAGAATACACAAAGTTTTACAGAAATTAAATGGAACCATAGTACATTGCTCAACTGTGAATAATGTTTACATTTTCATAGCACAAACAATATTATCTATTTAACAAAAAATACTATGGATATAACCATACTGGGAAAATAGAGAAAGACATATGCATGATGGAGGTAAGTAGAAAACCTGCAGTAGGAAGTCAACAGATATATCTAATACAGGAAAATCAAGAAAAAATAAAATAATTACATTATTTAAAATAAGATACTAAGAAAATACAGGAATAAAATGTGTGTAGAAGTTCCTCTGAGGGGCAGAGATTTGGTGGTGTTGAGGTATAAAGAAGTTTTTTTTTTAATCTCGATTATAAACCGTATATAACCATTTGACTTTTAAGAGTATGTGCATATTTTGAAGAGATGAAGTATAAAATTAAAATTAAAGAGTTAAAATAGGAAAAGGCTAGCTCTGCATAATGTAGTGACTACAATGAATAGTATTATAGTTTAATGTTAATTGTAACAAAACTTTAATAGTTTGGAGGAAAAATAATTTCAAGGTTTACTCTAAGATTATAAAGTTAGGAAATTATTAAAATGGAAATATGAACACTTGACTCATTAGGTTGTCCTCATAATATGACAATTTCTTTAAGTCTCTTTGTCTCTCTCTTTCTTCCTGCCTCTCCTTTAACTTAAGACTTCCTTACAAGGAGTATTTAACTTAAATTCTCAGCAATGTCCACATGTAACACAAAAAGAGACTATCAGTCTCTTTGCCACTAGGCAACTGTCAGTTTTCACTAAGTCCAATTATCATTGGGTATCACTGTAAGTTAATTTGTTACCTGATTCGTTTCACTGCATCTTCAGACCTGTTTTACTTGCTCTTATGACAGATGTATTTCTGCCATTTTAGCCGCTGAAGCGAACTGCAGAAGGCAATTGATTATTGAGGAACAATAACTCAGCTACACAGCAGCACCATCTTTTGGCCTTTGAAGGAAAATGATACCAACTTGTCAATTATGAAGTCTATATTTCTGGCATACTTAGTATAAGAGTCACTTTTGCAGTATAATTTAAGAAAATGGCTTCAAAAGGAATGAAAGCAATATTTTGCATGACACAAGTTTCCACAAAAACAGATGATTTGAAAAAACAACTATATTTTATTCATTTAATAAAAATTATAGTTTTAGTTAGAAACTGCTTACCTTTGAAATTGTTAGTGTCTTCATTATTATAAACTCAATATGCATTAATTTTGTGTGATTCTTTAATATTGAAAATTTTAAATTACTTGATATTTCTGACTTCTGAGAGAACTTTCTGCAATATACTTATTTGTTGGAATACAGTTTCTTCCACTTATCTTTAGAGTAGTAATATGTTTCTTCCCAAATATTCATGATTTTAATATGTATTTATAAAATGTTCCTATCTTTTCAAAACCTATTATCAAGTATTTCTTGAAGAAAATTTTCAGAAAGTACAAATCCTATGAAAACTGGATTTTAAGTCAATAGGAATGATAACACATGCTGTGTCTTAGAATATAATTGTATTCTGTCATTACTAATTTAGTTACAGAAATTAAATATATGAAATAAACAGGATGCAGCATCAAAAAAATGTAAGTTTTCTTCTGATCCTAAAAATGACTAGCTGGTTATATGAGACAGGTAATTCAATCTCTATTTTATACAGACAAAAATATATTCTAATATTGATCTAAATAATTGTCTTTGTAATTCACTTAGATGTATCTGATATATTTTTTTTACAATGTTAATTTGCACTGTGATTTCTTTAATTTTATCAAATAAAACCTTGTGGCATTTACATTTTTTCTAATTACATTTTCCCACTATAATCTTTGCTTTATACCTGTATGTGTAAGCTTTAAGAAAATGTTTATTTCTACATTCCTTAAAAAAGTACATTTTCTACAGTCTTTTTCATTAAAATCAATCTTATAGTATAGGCTTAAAATATTCATAATTCCTTTTCTCCTCTCCAATACTGGTGTGTCATTTAGACCACTGGTTTGGATCATATTCAGAAATAAAAAAATATGAAATAATCCACTGTATTTTCCAAGTTATCGAGATTTTAGATCTAGATCTGTGTTGGTTAATATAATATCTACCTACAGTATGTAACTGTTTACATTTTTTTAATTAAAATTTAGTTTGTCAGTCATAGTAAACACATTTCAAATGTTTAGCAGCTACAAGTGGATAGAGGCTTGTTAAAATGAAAGACTATTAAAAATGAAGACTATTTCTAACATCATAGAAGTACTATTGAACAGCAGTAATGATTATTTATACATGAAATAATATTATTTGAAAAGTTTGTAGAAATCTAATGGTATACCAGATTTTCAACAGCAAGTTGAAGTAAATAAGATCCATAAACTTAAGTGGCTATTTTTAAAATAATAGTAAGAACTCAATAACTATTGGGCATTAGAGTTTTTAGCAATTGAAATCATTAAAACTTAAATCTTATGCTACTTTTATTATAATCTCTAAAGTTTTTTTAAATTCAAGAATACAGATATTTCTGATAAAAAATGCATTTCCCTTTATTAAGTTGTGAAAGTCATATAAACATTTCAAGTCAAATAGGTAGTATCTAAAAGAAATTTGCTAGGGCCTAAAAAAAAAAAAACTGTAAATACCTCTCTTCATATTTATCTTCACAAAACATCTCAGTCAAACCATAGTCAGAAGGGGAAAAAAATCAAACACTGTTGATTGTCTTACTTGGTAGGAAGGAAGTCTAGGCATCTTGATTCAATGTATTTTTGTTTGCTATATACAGTTAATAAGAGGTTGAGAGTTGTTTTTCCTAAACCACATATACATTTTAAATTATTGATGTGTGAATATAATATATTTAAGGTCTTTGGCTTCCTTTGTTTAGTTGAAGTTATGTAATCAATTTCTACAGGTATGTTTAGATTCTTGTGTTTTCCTATATATCCTGTCAATTCTTTGTATAAATGGTATACATGGGGTACAGGGGGCAATAGTTGGTTGCCTACCCAGTCCACAAATATTACCACTTCCCATGAACAGAGACATGTACCTGGCAGACATATTCATGATAAATGGAGCATCACACTCAGTCAATTGTCCTGGTGTTATACCAGCTTTATATACTGAACACAATTTAGATCTACCTAATGGTCCCTCTCAGAATTGGAAAACAAATTCAGAGAGCTAGCCATCCCTTATGTGTGGCTAGAACCCTAGAACATGAATTTTGGTACATTGAACCTGAAAAAAAATTCTAGTTGCTTTCTTTTTCTAAAAAGATTTTATTTGCTTATTCTTGAGAGACACAGAGAGAAGGAGAGAGAGAGGCAGAGACACAGGCAGAGGGAAAAGCATGTTCCATGTAGGGAGCCTGACTTAGGACTCCATCCCAGGACTCCAGGATCACGCCCTGGGTCAAAAGCAGGCGCTAAGCCACTGAGCCACCTAGGCGTCCCTAGTTTCTGACACAAATGTTAAAATAGTCAAATGAAGACTAATAAAGCAATATACTAGGTTCTTAGAACTAATTCATTAAGCTGCATTTGTCAGTGTAATCTCAGCAGTGCTGTAGTAGAAAATGGCCCTGCAATCTCACTGCCTTTCAGCAACATTTCATGCTCAAGATTATATCCATTTCAGGTCAGCTATATAGTTCTTCACATTCTCTGCAGTGTGGGACCAACACTCTAGTAGTTAACCAGAACATGACAGTCACATTGTAGCAGGAAAAGTGTCATCAGAACTACATGATTCCCCTTATTTCTTCTGTACAAAAGAAACACTTGCAACCTCCACTCATATTTCAGGGAATAAACTAGGTCATATTGCCAAGACAGATAACAATGGAGTGGGGAACAAAAAGTGATTCACTTTCCAGATCAAGACCAATAGGCAGAAGTGAAAATATATTTCGAATTTACCTCAAGGCTCTTTCTAAGACCTGATACATATTTAATCTTGGAACATTGAAGACTTTCCTCTGATTGATATCAGCAAAAATCTCTATTTTGTTATAATATGCATTTTTTACACTTTTGCTTTATTGCAGTTAAATATGCATAACATAACATTTACCATTTCAACCTTTTTTAAGTGTACAGTTCAGTGGTATGAGGCATACTCACAATGTTGTGCAACCATCACCACCATCTATCTCCAGAACTTTTTTTATTATCTCCAACTAAAATTCTGTACCCATCAAACATTAACTCTCCATAGCCCCTCCCCCTTATCCTGGTAGACCCCAATTCTACTTTCTGTCTCTATGAATTTGACTACTCTAGATACAAAATTTAAGTGGACTCATACTTTGTCATTTGGTATTTGTCATTTTGTAACTGGCTTCTTTCACTCAGCATGTCTTCAAGGTTTATCCATGTTGTAGTATGTGTCAGAATTATCTTTCTTTTTGTGGTTCAATAATATTCCATTGTATGTATAGCTACATCTTTAAAGATTTTTAACATTTATTTGAGTGAGAGGGAGAGTCGGGGGGGGGGTGGGGGCAAAGGGAGAAAATACCAAGCAGACTTTGCACTGAGCATGGAGCTGGAGACGGGGTTTGACCTCATGACCCTGAGATCATGACCTGAGTCAAAATCAAGAATTGAATGCTCAACCAACTGAGCTCTCCCAGCAATGCTGTATATTTACATTTTTTTTAATCTATTCATCTGTCAGTGAACATGGGGCTGCTTCTAATTTTTAGCTATTGTGAGTAATGTTGTTATGAATAGAGATGCAAAATAATTATGAGTTCCTTCTCTCAATTCCTTTGAACATATAAAGATAAGTGAAATTGCTGGACCATATGGCAATCTATTTTAACTTTAATTTCTTGAATTCTATTTTAACATTATTTTCCACAGAAGCTACACTAATTTACAGACCCACTAGTAATGCACAAGGGTTCCAGTTTCTCCACATTCTTGCCAACACTTGTTACTTTCTGTGTTGTTATTTAATAGTCATAGTAATGAACGTGAAGTGGTATTTCATTATAATATTGACTAGAATTTCCCTAAACATTAATGATGTTGAGCATCTTTTCTTCTATTTACTGGTTATTTGTATGTTTTTCTAGAGAAATATCTATTCAAACTTTTTCCATTTTTAAGTCATATTTTTTGTCATTAGTGAGTAATAGGAGTTCGCTAGTTATGCTGAATTTGACCCTTTACGCTATATTTGATTTGCAAATTTGCTCCCCCATTCTATGAAGTACCTTTTCACTTTGTTGGTAGCATGCTTTGATGCATAAAAGTTTTAAATTTTTACATAGTCTGATTTGTGTCTTTTTTCCTCTACTGTTTTTGGTGTCATATCCAAGAAATCATTGCTAAGTCCAATGTTGAGGTTTTCCCCTATGTTTTCTTCTAAGAATTGTATCATTTTAGCTCTGGTATTTTAATTTTTGTATATGGTGTAAGAGAAGATCCTAACTTTAATTTTTTGCATGTGGATATTCAGTCTTCCCAGTACTATTTCCCAAAAACATCCTTTTTATTTGAATGGTCTTGGCAACCTCATTGAAAGTCATTTAATCATATATGCAAGGCTTAATTCTGGCATTATATTACAGTCCATTTATCTGTATGTCTGGCTTTATGCCAATATTACATAGTTTCTACTAGTCTGGCTTTGTAGTAATTTTTTTAAATCAGGAAACATGAGACCTCCAACTTTTCTTTTCAAGACAGTTTTGGCTATTTGGAGATCCTATATAAATTACAGCGTGCATTTTTCTCTTCCTGCATACATGCTGAGATTTTGAGCTGGATTGCATTAAATCTGTAGATTGGTTTGGATAGTAATGATACCTTAATATTAAGGTGAACATGGATGTCATTCCACTTATCTGTATCTTCTTTAATTTCTTTCAACAAAGCTTTCTACTTTTGGATGTATGATCTTTTTATCTCCTTGGCTAACAATGTTTTATTATTTTGTATCCTACAACTTTGTTGAATTCATTTACTAGTTGTAACTGTTTTTGTTTTGTTTACTGGTGTGTGTGTGTGTGTGTCTGTGTGTGTGTAACTTTAGGATTTTCTACATATAAAATCATTTCATCTGCAAACATATATAATTGTGCTTCCTTTCCAATTGGAGTGCATTTTATTTATTTTTCTTGCCTAATTGCTCTGGCGAGGATTTTCAGTACTTTGTTGAATAAAAGAAAAAAAATCAGCATTTCTGTCTTATTTCTAATCTTAGAAGAAAGGATTTTAGGTTTTTAGCATTGAGTATGATATTAACTGTGCATTGATCATACATAGATCTTATTATGTGGAAATATTTTCTTTTCATTCCTAGTCTGTTGAACTTTTTCTTTATCATGAAAGGATATTAAATTTTATAAAATCCTTTTCTGCATCATTGAGATTATCATGTGGTTTTGTCCTTTATTCGGTTAATGCAGTGTATCATAGTGATTGATTTTCATATGTTGAACCATCCTCTCATTCCAAGAGTAAATCCTATTTGGTTTATTTGGTTATAGTATAAATATTTTTAAATATGCTGTTGAATTTGATTTGCTAATATTTCTTGAGGATATATTTTTAATATTTATTTATTTATTTTAGAGAGAGACAGAGAGAGAGAATGAGAAAGGGCAGAGGGAAAGAATTTTCAAGTAGAGCCCCTCCACCCCCCGAGCACTGACCACTATGTGAGGCTCCATATCAGGACTCATGAGATCATGACCTGAGCTGAAACCAAAAAGTGATGCTCAACTGACTGAGCCACCCAGGTACACCAAGAAAATACTTATTTTTAATTCAACAACAACCACACACACACACACACACACACACACACACACACAAAACACATTAAAAATATAGCTCTTTGCATATAGTGAATATCTTTAAATATTAAGTCCTGAAATATACCTGTGGTTGAGATAATAGATAATATCTTGCTTTCTTCCAATCTGCTATCCTTACTGAAGCTAGAACATTTTATCTAAAATATTACTCTCTGTGATATATTGCTTATAAAAATATCTCCACTTTTCCTCAATGTTCCTGTATTTGCACCCTTTGGAATGTGAAATTACAGCTCTTCCTATCAAAGAAGCAGTCTATTTCTTCACTTTTTGAATTTTAGCTGACCTTTGACTTGCTCTGGCCAACAGGCTAGAGAATAAGTGATAACAAGCCAGTTCTGAATCCATGTGTCAATAGGGTTTGTGTATTTCTATTACTTGTCTTGATACCTCTGCCTCTGATATGGGCCAGCCTACTAGAGGATAACAAATGTGGGGCGTAGCTGAATCAAAGCCCCAGACAAGCCAGATCAGCAAAGCTAACTCTCAGCTCATAGCAGATGCATGACCAAGAACAATAACAACAAAAACAAACAAACAAAAAAAAACACCTACTCACTTAGTGTAGACTAAATTGCTAACCTGTAGAATTTTGAGATAAAGCCATTGTTTTAAGCTACTAAGTTTGGGGTGATTTCTTAGTATTAGCTAATTAATTGATTCTTCTACTTAAATCCTTCAGTGGCTTTCTATTATATTTAGGAGAAGGTGTAAATTGCTTAAAATAGACTAACACATAGCAGAGAAGAGATAAAATACATTTAGATTAATAATTAAACAATGACCTTAACATAAGCTGCTTTTGTTATCTTTAAAATACAATATAGCACATTGAGGAAGATGAAAATGAGAATGGAAAGAAGAGCTATTTCTCAATTGTGCATGAATAATTCTAAAACAAAATATTATATAGGATTATCAAATAATCAAAGAATGTTTCTCCTTTGTATTCAATAACTGGAGAAAAATAGCTTACCTTAAGTAATGCTATGTTGCCCAGGATGCTACCTTATTAATACAGAAGATTTATCACTGGAAAAAAAGAATAAATTCATTGTTATATACAGCAGCTGGGCCTTTAGTTATACTTACTCCCACACACATACAAGTTGTGCTTGTGACATTTTGAATTTTCACATTCCTGGATCAAATGTTTGGCTGATAACATTTTCAACTCCTATGAACTGGAAGTTAGAAAAAATTTTCTGAGTCAAATCAATTTCTGACAAAAAGTGTTGATGGACCTGCCTTTACACTTATGGGCAATGTTTAAAAATAAAAACAAAGTAATTAGTGTTACTATTTTTACATAACTAATGAAGTAGTAGATATAAATTCTCTTATCTTGCTAATCAAGTACTGTTAAGTCTTGGCAATTGCAACTGATGTGGTATAACGTCATCAAAGTTAAAAATGAAAACAGATTAAAAATTAAACATTTTTGTTTTTCTTCCCTCTGCTTTTCTCAGTAAATAGATTCATCATGTTAAAAGTCCAGTTATCTTTCTTGATTCTTAATTTTCACCCATTAACTTTTTTCAATTACCAGATAAATTTAACTATGAAATATATATATACAGATATATAGATATATATATATCTTCAAAATCTAACCTTTAACCTCTATCATCATTGTAGTTTCTTAATATGAGTCACATTTTCTTATTTGATTACTAAATTCTTTTTTTTTTTTTTTACTAAATTCTTACCATAAATTCAAACCACTAATATCAACTTGGCTGTCAATTACATTTCCTTTGTCTATTCCTACTCAGTTTCACAGATGTTTATTTCATACCCATTATTTGCTTTAAAAACATCTTCATCTTCACTCCTAGCCATAACTTTGCTACCTTCTTCCTTAAGAAAATAATTAGAAGACAGCTTCAACATACTTATTCCTTTTGATCATTCCACCTGCAAACTCAGGCTCATATATTTTCTTTCCTGTTACTGTTTATATCAGTTTTGTAAGCTGCTATAACACCTGCACCCCGATGTTTCTATCAGCAATGGCCACAATAGCCAAACTGTGGAAGGAGCCTCGGTGTCCATCGAAAGATGAATGGATAAAGAAGATGTGGTTTATGTATACAATGGAATATTACTCAGCAATTAGAAACGACGAATACCCACCATTTGCTTCAACGTGGATGGAACTGGAGGGTATTATGCTGAGTGAAATAAGTCAATCGGAGAAGGACAAACAGTGTATGTTCTCATTCATTTGGGGAATATGAATAATAGTGAAAGGGAATATAAAGGAAGGGAAAAGAAATGTTGGAAAATATCAGGAAGGGAGACAGAACATAAAGACTCCTAACTCGGGGAAACGAACTAGGGGTGGTGGAAGGGGAGGAGGGCGGGTGTTGGAGGGGAATGGGTGACGGGCACTGAGGTGGACACTTGATGGGATGAGCACTGGGTGTTTTTCTGTATGTTGGTAAATTGAACACCAATAAAAATTAATTTAAAAAAAATAAACAGTTGTATTGAAAAAAAAAATGTCACAATATGTGTATCTTAATAGAATTTTATTCTCTCCCATTTCTGAAGACTAAAGGTCTGAGATCAAGATGTCCTGTTCCTTAGTCAAGTTCCTTCAGAGGATTGTGAGGGATAATTGCTACCATGCCTCTCTCCTGACTTCTAATGGTTTGCTAGCAATTTTTGTTATTCCTTGCCTTATAGATGTGTCAACCCAATCTCTGCTTTCATTTTTACATGACATTCTCCCTGTGTATTTGTCCCTAAATTTGCCATTTTTGTGAAGATACAGTTGAGATTGGGTTAGGGCCCACCTTAATAACTGCATTTTAACTTGATCATCTGCAAAGACTCAATTTTTAAATAAGGTCACAGTTGCAGGTACTTAGGGTTAGGACTACATCTTTTTGGGAGACAAAATTCAACCAGGACATGCTCTCTAAGACCAAATTTTCTCCCTGTGAACTTGATCCTAACCCAACTCACCTATTTAAAGACCTCACTTTTTTGGCAAATCTATCCGTTCTTTATATTCAATTTTTCCTTTTCCAACATATTGCCATATTTACATAAACATTTTATAACATTTGCTACATTTAAAAATCACTCTCTAGACTTCTTCTTTTAGCCCTACATGTAGAGGGCTTGGGAGTTGTCACTCCTACCTTAACAAGAAAAATGGTGGGCAAACTGAAAGTGAATGACTTGACACTTAATGAAACATTTAAATGGTAATTTTGATGAATTGCTTGAGACTAAGGGTGGACAAGCATAAGAGTGAGAAATTCCTAGGAATTTCAATACTATGGACCCCCAGACTTTCATGAGCTTATATGAAGGAGACTCATCAGTTCTTATGGTAAGGTAGTGAGAATGTTCTTTCATGGATTTTGCAGGACAGCAGAAGAATGTTCATTGTGAAATGTGCCTAGAAGTCTCTAACAAAGACATACTCTCCAGGGAAAAACAGTTGGTTAGAGCTTTGTCCTATATCAGGCAAAGTTCTTTCCTCCCACTCCAGGACCTTCTAGGCATTCTGTCTCCCTTGAGAGAGGAAAAAACAAAACACAGTCAAAATGAATCAACCCTTCATGGAAATAGATTCAGAACACTGAAGCCTGATAAGGAGTAATGGACAAGGGGAGAAAAAAACCTGCACCACTGCAGGAACAGTTGTGAAAGTCACAACCCTGAGACACAGACCACTAAAACAGATTTAATAGGAAAATTGTAGAATAATAACTCTTCTCCACACATTGCCAGCACTCTAACAGGGCTCCAGTATATTAACAATCGATTATATAGCTGAGGGTGTTGCAAGACACAATATTTCTAGTTGAAGAGGAAGACAAAGGCAAGTCTAAGTAAAAAAAGAAATTGAAAAATAAGAACACTAGAAATTCAGAGTTTCTGTCATGTATAGCTATAGCAAACATAACACAGTCTAAATCTTAACCAGATTGGTATATATCCTCACACTAATGGCTTATTCATCTCAGTACCCATAACCCACTACAACATGTCTAGTTTGACATATACATATACCAAGAGAAAAGAAATAAAATAAAACAGTCTGAAAGACAAAGTCATGTCAGAACAGACTCAGATATGACACAGTTATGGAAATTATCAGACAGGTAATTTAACATAGCTCTGATTAATAAGTGAGCTAATGGAAAAAGCAGACAACATACAAGATAAATGAGTAAAGTAAGCAGGGACAAGGACGCTCAAAAAAAAAAACAAATGTTGAAAATCAAAAACACTGTATTAGAAATGAAGAATACCTTTGATAACACATCAATAAATCAAATAAAGCTGAGGAAAGTATCAGTAAAACCATGCAAAATTGAAATACATAGATAAAAAGAATAAAAATAAAAAACAGAAGCATAATAGAATATCCGATAGCTATGGGTCAGTTTCAAAGGATGATACATGTACAGTGGGAATATCAAAAGAAGAAAGAAAGAATGGAGTAGAATAAATATTTGATGTCATAATATTTGAGAACTTTTCAAAATTCATGACTGACATCCAACCACAGACCCAACTCAGAGAACATCGAGTAAAATAAATGAAAAACAAACAAATTCTTCCAAAATCCACCCATATTATATTCAAATAACAGAAATCCAAGGACAAAGCAAAGATTTCTTTTAAAAAGCCATAAGATTAAAAAAAAAAAAAAAGACAGGGATGCCTAGGTGGGTCAGTAGTTGAGCACCTGCCTTTCAGCTCAGGGCTTGATCCCGGGGTCTTGGATCAACTCCTTCATCAGGCTCCTTACAGAGAGCCTGCTTCTCCCTTTACCTATGTCTCTGCCTCTCTCTGTGTCTCTCATGAATAAATAAATAAAGCCTTTAAATAAATGAATGAATAAATAAATAATAAAATAAAATTTAAAAATCCACATATTTAGAGAGTAACAAGGATATAATTGCAGTGGAATTCTTGTCAGAAACCACAAAAAATGAGTAGAATAATACATTTAAAGTGTTGAAAGAAAATAAAAATCAACCTAGAATTCTATATCCAGCAAAAATATCATTTAAAAATGAAAGAGAACTACTTTCTCAGATAAACATTAATTGAGGAAATTCATCATCAGCAAACTTGCCCTGCATAAAATGTTAAAAGTTCTTCAGACAGAAAAAAAAGAAAATAAAATAGGAAGAAACTTGGATCTACATAAACAAAGGAAGAACTGCACAGAATTAATAAAATTTAAAAATTCTCTGGTTTTTCCTCTTAACTGAACTAAAAAGATATCTGTTTAAAATAAAACTAGTAATACTGTAATGAACTGAACTAAACTAAAAGATGATTATTGAAAATACTGATAAAACTAATAAATCTCTAGTCAGGCTAATCAAGGAAAATGAAAAAAGACACAAATTACCACTACCAGAGACAAATGATGGATTATCACGATTGATACCATGAAATGGCTATTAAAAAAAATCAATAACTCTATGCCCACACATTTGACAAGCAAGTCCTTAAAGGACACAAGGTTTTAAAACTCACACAGAAGAAATAGACAACCAGACTAGCTCTATAAGTATTAAATAAATTTAACCAATATTAATAATCTTCAAAAAAAGTATAACATTTAGCCCTATTGATTTCACTGGTGAATTCTAACAAAGAAATAAGGCAAATTCACCAAGTTTTCCAGAAAATAGAAGTAAAAGGAATACGTTATAAGTCATTCTGTAGGGCCAACATTGCTCTAATATTAAAACCAGATAAAGACATTTCAAGATAGGAAAACTATACACCAAAGTTATCAAAAACAGAAAAGTCTGAGAAACTGTTACTACCAAAAGGAGCCTAAGGAGGCATGTTAACTAAACCTAATATTGTATTTTCAATGTGATCCTGGAACTGAAAAAAAAGTAATTAAGGAATCTAACTAGTATATAGATATTAATTGATAATGATGTATTAATACTGTCTCATTGTGACAAATGTACAATACTTATGTAAGGTATTAATACAAGAAACCGGATTTGGTGCATACTGAGACTCTCTGTACTATAAATCTAACAGTATTTTAAATTAAAAGCATAGTTTAGAAAACACTCTATATCTGCTTCATCTTCTTACATCATTTTGTTGACAAATGGACACTGATGAATCTTAGTGCAAAGTCCAATGCTCAAGTACCATAATTCATGATTGGCCAATCATCACCATTTGACATCAGTTATAATTCTGTGCTTCTTGAAAGATTATTTCTGAGAGAGAACACTCATCTAATTGTCATACTGCCTTACTGTTTATTGCTTCCTTGTCTCCTTTGCTGATTCCTCTCAACACTCTCATTTGTTAAATTTGGAATGATTCAAGCCTCTGTCTTTGGACCTCACCTCTGTTTATATGCACCCCTTTGATAATCTTAGATTTCATGACACATTTCAAATTTAACATGTCACAAAAAGTCCCTATTTCCTCTTCGCTTAATATGTCTTGCTTAGTTCATAGCAACTCCTTTCTAGTTGCTCAAACTAAAAAGCCTGTAGCAACTTTAGTTATTCTCAGTCTCTCATACTCCACATTCATCCATAGAGGATTCTGCTGAGTTTACTTCTAAAGTATACCAGTTTATCAATCACAATGGAAACAACTTAAGTGATCTTCAATAAATGAATGGATAAAGAAGGGCAATGTAGTATTCAGCTGTAAGAAAAATCTGGGAAATCCTGTCCCTTGCAACAAAAGAATGGACCTTGAAGAAATACTGTTAAGTGAGAGAAGTTAGACAGAGGAATACAAATACTGTATGATATGGTATCATTTATATGTGAAATCTAAAAAAAAGCTGAACTCAAAAAAAAACAGAGACTAGAATGGTAATTACCATGGACTAGGATATGGTGGGAAAAATGGAAATATGTGGACCAAAGGGTTCAAACTTACAGTTAGAAGATAAATAAATTCTGGAGATCCAAGGTGCAGAATTGTGATTATAGTAATAATGTATTACATACTTGAAAGCTGTTAAAAGTAAATCTTAAATGTTATACAACAAAAAAGTAATGTTAGTTATGTGACATGATAGAGCTATTAGCAAATCTCAGTTGGTAATAATTCACAGTATATAAGGGTATCAAACTCACACATCTTACTTTTTTAAAGATTTTATTTATTTATTCATGAGAGACACAGAGAGAGAGAGAGGCAGAGACACAGGCAGAGGGAGAAGCAGGCTCCCCACGGGGAGCCCGACATGGCACTCGATCCCAGGACTCCAGGATGACACCCTGAGCTGAAGGGAGGCGCTAAACCACTGAGCCACCCAGGGATCCCCACACATACATCTTAAATATATACAGTATTATATGTCAATTATATATCAATAAATCTGGGGGGTAAAAAAAGAAATACAGAAATATTAGTTTACCTAGAAAGCAAATGTCAGAATTGGGAAATGAATAAAGTTATCAAATTAACAACAGCACTAAAAATGTTCAACTAGTATTTTTTTAGTAGAATTTAACTAGTTCTGAAGTGAGGAAGAATGTTGGCTACAACTAAAATATCATATCCATAAACATACTAAATTAGCTAGCAAATCCAAGAGAATTGACTACATATGTATAACACAAAAACTTATATGTGAATGTCCACAGCAGGTTATTCATAGTAGCCAAAAGGTGGAAACTATGCACAAATTGCCACCAACTAATGAACGAAAAAACCAAATATGGTATATCCATGCAATGGAATACTATTTAGATATAAAAAAGGAATAAAGGATAAGACTTAAAAACATTAGGCTAAGTTAAAGATGCTCACAAAAGGCTGATGACTCCAATTCTATGACATGTTCATAACAGGTAAATCCACAGAGACAGAAAATAAATTAATGGTTGCTTATGAGTAGGAGGATCAGAGAAAAATGAGAAACAATTGATTATGAGTAAGAGATTTCTTTTTAGGTGATGAAAATGTTCTGAAATTAAATAATGGTGATAGTTGTACAACTTTGTCATATGCTAAAAAAAAACATTGCATTTCATACTTGAACATGGTCAATTTTATGTGAGTTATATCTCTAAAGTTACAAAGAAAAGGATAAAGGGAATGAATGAACTAGGGATATAAAGGTCATTGAGTTCTATTTTGTTACTTTTATGGTATGTTTGAACTATATTTTATTTTATACATGTATATATCATCAACAGTCCTAACAGACGCTTAATAAATATTGTTGAACAAATGAACTTGCTTCAATATTGATTTTTAAAAAGGATTTTTGCCTTTTCTTATTGTAATTTAAATGACATTGAATTCCACCTTGACACAAAATTATTTAATCAATGGATTCATGTAGATACAATCAGAGAATACATTACTTTTCAGTTCTATCGCTAACCCACTTCCTTGTTGGTTTGGAGAAGTATCCCTTTTATAGATTAGTTTCCTTGCCAAAGTTTTATTTCAATGATGCTGCTCTTGACACTGCTTTAAGTGAAAATGTTACTATACTACTTCATAGATATTCAGAACCTTTCAGGTTTTGGATGAAGAGGTCTGATTGAAAATCAGATACAGACACATATGGAGAATTCTAAGTTCCCAGTTGCCTTGAAGTTAACTGGAGTGGGCACTTGATTATTATGAAGGCTAGAATTGGATTGAAGAATCATACTTAGAGGTGTAATAGAGCTCAGAAAGTGCCAGACCTTAGAAGTACCTGGCCCTTGATTGTAGCAGCTGGAAGTGATTTAACAAGCACTCGAGGTGACAGAATCAAATGCTTTATATGATGAATGGGCTGTTTCAGTATAGTAAATTATTTTGCTCTTTAAAAATCAGAATTAAATAGTTTATGTTTTGTGAAAAAAAAAATAAAAAGAAGCTCCAACAGAAGGACACACGGTCATCTACATAATAAATAGGACCTCACATCACAGACACATTAACATTTTTCTTTGGCCCACTATGCACAATTTATGCTCTGTATTAACTATATGCTCCTTATTAACTAAAGGAAATTATAGCTCAGTGATTATTTCTTGTAGCATTTGTGAAAGCACAGTCCCTTAGAGAAGTAATATTGAGCAGCTCACATTTTAAAGCAGGTTGATTTAGAACTTCTAGATGCATTAAACAAGTTATTTTATTTAATGTATTAATGTATCAATGTATTCCATTCTTTAATTCAGACACTAACCTGGGTTATGCCTGTTGGTCTGTCTGTCTTTCTTTTTTTCCTTCCTTTCATTTCTCTCCATTTTCTTTCTTTCTTTTCTTTCCCTCTTTCTCTTGTTTCTTTTCTCATTCCTCTTCTCTCTCCCTTCTCCCTCTTGCTTCTTGTTTGCTTTCTTCCTTTCATGTTTATTGAGCACTAATATTTTGTGGGGCACTAATGTCTAGGTTCTGGAAATATAATAGTGAATAAGAGAGTCCATGCTCTTAAAATAAATTGCTATGTATAAGTGTCCGTGCCAATTTAAATGGGAATCTTCCTACTATCAAAATATCTGTCTTTCTGAAGTATGTACTGCTGCCAAAATTTTTTTTTACTTGAAAATTTTATTAAACTCTGAGCATTAATATTCCTTCATTTGACCAGTCTTATGCCATTGAGTTGCTGCTCTGATATGCTTATTTGCATGTTCTAAAATAATAAATTAAAAACTATTAAAGACCTCAAATTAATTTCCTTATGTGTTTTTTAAGAAGATATGGTCATATACATGGTAAATTTAATGGTATGTAATTCAAATCAATATAGTTGTCTTTTATTTTACTGAGTTATGAAATGTCCTATCTTAATAGCATTTCTTTGCCTTTACTGTCAAAACTACTAAAACCAATACAACCCAAAACACACATATTTTGGAAAATCAATTTTTACTAAACACTTTAATAGAATGATAATATTAATAAAAACCCATAGGGGGCAGCCCCAGTGGCTCAGCAGTTTAGTGCCACCTTCAGCCCAGGGCAAGATCCTGGAGACCCGGATTCGAGTCCCATGTCGGGCTCTCTGCATGGAGCCTGCTTCTCCTTCTGCCTGTGTCTCTGTGTAGAACTAAATGTGAATTTTCTTTTACTTGGATGTATTGATTTGTAACGTATAACATAGAACCTCAAACCTATTATATGTATAGTGGGTCTTTATTAAGTTAGCATATGCTCTAAAAATAATGATGGCTCTTCATGGGAAACAGAGAAAAATCTTAAAACGATTATAATGATTGATTACTCCTTTATCACAAATATTTTAATCATATCATTTACATAACTGCATAATCTCTATATTTATTTGCATATATACCTTCCTTACTTAATTTTAAATTATATTAGTGAAGTATCAAATTCCATATCCTTTTAACCCCTATCATTTCAACCAAGTTAATTGAACAATATAAATAATCAAAAATATATCTGTGTAACAACTAGATAAAATATTAAAGTTGAAAACATAATTTATAGATATATTTATTAAATACTATGGTATTTAGAAATCAACAAATTATTTTTCAGAAATAACTTTATAATAGGAGTACATTTAATAAAGTTTTGTAAGTGATATAATTCGTAGCATCAAAAAACTTAAATAAGCATCCTGGAAATTTTTACCTGTGTCTTTTTCTTTACAACATAATTTTACATTGCTAAATTTAAACTTTAGCTTTAAGATTTTATAATAAGTTTAACATTTTAAAGTCAAATTTAACATTTTCATTATGATGACTTCCTAAGTTTTCAATATAATTCTTCATGAGTAAAGAGTATTTGTCCTCCAATTCATGATACTTTACTTATCACATATTAAATTGCCTTAGGTATTAGGTCCACTTTAATGGTAATTCATCAGAGTTATAGATTTTACCAATGTTTTTATATAGTGAAATAAGTTTTCATATATATATATATATATATATATATATATATATATATATATATATATTTTATTAAACTAGGAGCTTTATTGCCCATTAGGGTCCCTGTCTTCACTTGAGGAGGTTTCGAAGTGCTTGAGGGAGGTAAACTTGTAAGAAATGATGGAGATCAGGGAACAGGCCTTGAGAATCCTGGATTGGGGTCACGGTGAGAGTCTGGTCAGCCTGGGAGGCAGATGCCACAAAGGTCAGGAGCGGTTCAGCCTCTGGCCGCTGTGCTGCACCGGTTGGTCCTCTCAGCTCCTGGGTGACCTGAGCCTCAATCGCCAGCCATGCTGTTGTGCCAGCAGTGCCTCCACCTTTGTCCTTGGTCTGCTGCTGCAAGCGTCGCCGGGCCCGCCGCCGCCCCTGCCACACTCGGTGCCACAAGGCACAGCGCCAGCTCACTGAGGACAGCAACACCCCCTTCCCTGTCTCAGCCCAAAAACCTTCTCTGGCTGCATCAGCATCAGGGCCTTGAGGCCTCTGCTCTGCCAATGCTTCATGTCCTGGTTGTCCCTCTCCTCCAGTAGCTAGCTGCTTTGTGGTCGTCTGGGGTGGCTCCCCCGGCCGCCCAGAGCTCTGCACCCAGTCCTGCACCATCTCTCCAACTATATAATGTTTTTATATAGTAAAATAAGACTATTTTACCCAGGGGGCTACACTCATTTCTGACTTGTTTTCAAAATTATCTTAGTCCCTCTTAATATCATACTTAGATAAATTTTGATACATCTGATATATGTTGATATTATATTAAATATATGGTATAATTCTGGAAGCATCAACATTTTTATAAACATCCAGTTCTCTAACATAGGAGCAACAGAGTATCTTGTTCCATTTTCCAAGATTTCTCACATATCTCTACATAAATAGGAGCATATGCTTTTTCATTGTTTCCATTAATTTTTGTTAATGTTATTTCATATGTTGTTACTTGGTTTAAAGTTTTATTGCAAAAGGCTTTCACCATCATACTTTTTCTGTTTATTTTCATATTTTATGGAGAAACAACTGAATTTTTATATTTTCATCTAGCCAAATTCCCCCATGAGCATATTTCAGTTGATGCTCTTAAGTGTCTTAAACAAACAATTTATGTTAATGGAAATTTTGCCACTTTCCTCTCCGAATCCATAGCTATTTTTTTCTTTCATGTATTTAATTGTCTAAAAGAATGATAAACTATAGCAGCACTACCATCCATTTTCAAGGTTAATTTGCTTCGAGTTTAGTACTTGCTTGCTGACCTGAGTCCCTTGGTCTGTCGCAGAACTAGCCAACTCTCCTTTGAGATTTCACTGGCCTTGAGAAGTTTAGGGCCAAATTTTCCTAGAAGATAAGGCCTGACTATGTCTGAAAAAAAACTGCTGATGTCAGCAAGTCTGTTCAGAGTCACACCTGCCTGGGCACCTGCTTCTCCCGCGGGTGGCTGCTGCCCACAACCACCCCCCTTCCCAGGCCTTCTCCTTAAATCCTTCTGGCTTTGGCTTCACCTGGACAGGGAAGATGGCCTTGGGGATGTTAATCCATCTTCCCAAGTCACCTACTTCCTGAATAACGCACACCTTCCTTTCCCATTATGACTTGTCTCTCTAATATTGATTTTCCAGGGGTGAGTGCCAAACTTGAGTTTGGAAGCAGTTCTCTGTCCAGTAACATAATCATTTTAATCATTAGAAGAGATCTCATTTAAACTATCTTTTAATTGTCTTAAAAATAAAACTTTAAGATTGATTTACAGACACCAGATCATTAGGATACATAGTGAATAGTACCATAGGCCAAACTATGAGGAATAGTCTTTTTCCTCAGAGACCTGAATTATGCTATTTATTCAGGTCCTACTGATTATTTTGGCTAAATATATTATCATTATGATAACTGGATGAGCAACATTAGACAATAAAAAAATCAAAGACAAAATAAGAGTTGTCTAATTGTCTAATACCTATCCTCTCTTTCTTGCTTTGTTAGCAGAATTCCAATTTGGGGGAATGACACTACACATAATTTTGGACACTTGCCTCACCAGACACACTTAAAACTATGAAAATCCACTGCTTTATACCCTGATAAAAAGTTGGAGATCAATTGACATGTATTTTTCCCTTTCCTCATGACCCATTTTTCAAAATGGAAAACATGGTTGTAGTACCCTGGGCTTCAATAGACACCTTGTTATAAGCATAGAAAGGCTTATCATATATTAGTTAGCAGATCCGGTGGGGAAATGGGGAATTGGAGGAAGTTGGTTAAAAGGTACAAACTTGGTTACAAGATAAATAAGTACGAGGGATGTAATATACAATACGGTGACTGTAGTTAACTCTCCCATATGATATAAAGGAAATTTAAAAGAGCAAATTCTGAGTTCTTATCACAAGGAGAATTTTTTATTTCTTTTCTTCTTTTTTTCTTTTTATTGTCTCAATATGAGATGATGGATGTTAGCTGAGCTGATTATGGTAATAATTTCACAATATATGTAAATCAAACCATCATGCTGTACGCCTTAAACTTACATAGTGATGAATGCCAACTATTTCTCAATAAAACTGGATAAATAGCTTTAAGGAGTTCAAAAAAAGTTAGCAGACCAAAAAGGTGGGAAATGTCTAGATCTTTCAGCACTAGAAGCACAATATCAGCTGATTTCAAGAACTTCTTATTACATGAAATTGGTTACTTGTTTATGTCATCCAAGTCAGGTTTCTGTCACATAGACTCAAATGCAATTCTGAATATGTCTACATAACTTAAAAGAATAGATTCATTATAATAAAATTAGGCAGCATACAAAATAACCTTTGTAGTTTTGTACTTTATATTACTTTATAGTTCATCTTTTTCTTTAAGTAGTTAGGTAGTTGGTTCTCAAATGTCTGGCTTTTGGCATCATGGACTCAATTATTTATCATTTAGGCCAACAATATTCCTCAATCTCAGCTATAGGCATTATTGATTCTACAATAAGAAAAAAAGAAACCAAAAGACTATACCTTAGAATCATCCTGCATTCAGGACTCAAAAGGACCCAAAAGAGGGCTCTGTATTTTTGTTGAGAGCTCAAAACATCTTATTCTTCCTTCCTTTCTTTTTTCTCTTATAACTCTTTCAGAACAAAGTACCCCTGAATAGCAAAAAGGAAAATACTTCTTTTTTCTCATGAAGTTTATTATTCTATGCACCAAAATATATTGCCATATTAACTCAATGTATCCAAAACATTTCAATAACTCCAGCTACATCTTGCACTAGTAACTTCAGTAAAAACAATTTTAGATGAAAAGGTCTATATCCTTTTACACAGGATCTAGTGTTTGAAAGTAGAGATTGCTGATCTTCTCAAATCATATACTTTTGCCTTTTTTTGCTCTCCAACTGAAATGAAAATAATGGAAAAATTGTCCTTTGGATGTTTCTTCTGTTTCCAATGAGTGTTCAGATGTGAGTAAAATCTGAAATGTTTTATGAGCTATTAGGAATAAACTCTTTTTAACTTGAAATAATGCTTGGATTTTTTTCTTTTATTTAAATGAAATAATGAGCTTTAAATCTTTTAAATATATAATATAAAAGGATAAGATGTAGACAAATACTCATTTTTATAATAAACTAAAATTAAAGATTACAAAAAATCAATTATCTATTAAAAGGTTTTAAAATACTCTAATCAGTGTAATAAAAAGCAGAGTTCATTAATTTATATTACTGAACATCTGTTCCTAGTTATAATAAATTTGGAGTGGTTGCAGAGTGTATTTTCACATTCAGATCATCTAAAATCAGGTGCTTCAAAAAATTTCAAGCAAATTAAACTTGATGATAGATACCAGTCTTGGAAAAAATTGCATTTTGTATTATTTGTACTGTCAAAAATGATGTTATTTAAAGATGGTGTCAGTATTTAGAAAAATTTAAATAAAGTTGGCATATACTAAGACATGTGACAGTAGGGACCGTGAAGTATTTTGCAATATCACATCTACTTGTATATAAGGTTTCCAATTTTGCAAGTTTTACTTCCCATGTACCATATATTAGCCGAATTTGGCACATTGGATTCTGTATAATCCTCCAAAGTACTATGGAATGCAAATCTAAGTGTATGTTTTAAATCTGTTAAGCTATATGTAAAATATTCCTGTGTTTAAATAAATGTCTTTAAAGCACACTAAAGAAGAAAGGCACCCACTCAAACAACATAGAGTTATTATGTGCTAGCACTGTTCTAGGTGCTGGGGATTCAGTAGTGAACAAAACTTTTCTCATATTAGTATGCATTCTAATAAGCAAATTGCATTTTTAAAAATACTTTTTAAAGGTTTTTCATTTATTTATTCATGAGAGACACAGAGAGAGAGGCAGAGACATAGGCAGAGGGAGAAGCAGTCTCCATGTGGGGACCTCAAGGTGGGGCTCAATCCCGGGACTCCGGGATTATGTCCTGAGCCCAAGGCAGAAGCTCAACTGCTGAGCCACCCAGGCATCCCAATTTTGCTTTATTATCAATCCCATGCTTGAATGTAAGATTTTTAGTAGGGGTTTTACCTTATTTGTTTTAATAGCTCCTATACTGAACACAATGCTGGCTGTATACAGTTATTTTGAAAAGGATTATATGATCAATGGAACAATTTTGGTATAGACAGCATATTAAAAGGACAAAACGGTTCAATAAGGAACTAATATTTGATTAGTTTCTTATTCTTGCCATAACAAGTTGCCAGAAACTGTGTAGCTCAAAACATTGCAAATTTATGGCTCTTTTGGCTAGAAATCTGACAGGAGCGTCACTGGGCTAAAACCAAAACAAGGCTACATTACTTTCTGTAAACTCGTGGAGAGAATATGTTACCAACATCTAAAGATTACCTGCATTTCTTGATGTGTGGTTCCCTTCTTCCATCTTCAAAAATAGCAAGGTCTCACCTCTCTGACCTTTCTTTCTCTGACCATAACCAAGATTTTTCTGCTTTTAAGAATTCAAGTGATTAGATTGGGCACACTGAGATAATCCAGAATAATCTCTCCTTCTGAAGGTCTTCAGCCTTAACCATATCTACAAAATCCCTTTCAACATGGAAGATAAAATATTCACAGGTTCCTGGGGTTAGAATCTGGACATCTTTGTTTGGTGAGGGAGGGAGGGCATTATTCTGCCTATCATAAATAAAAGTATACCATTCATATGCTGTAATGACTACTAATAATACATAAAAATAAAGATGGTCAGTAATAGAACAAGTTGTAACAATCAAGTAAGACATTACTGGAATGCATCTAGTGAAGATATTGTCTTCATAGTTAATGAAGAATTAAATAAGTAAATAAATAATTGAATAAGTGGAATCAAGGAAAGTTAAATTAAAAAGTAAACAAGCGGAGTGCCTGGTGGCTCAGTTGGTTGGGAGTCGGACTCTTAATTTCAGCTCAGGTCCTGAACTCAGGGTCACGAAATTGAACCCAGTGCTCCCTGCTGAGCCTGGAACCTGCTTAAGATTCTCTCTCTCCTTCTCCCTTTATACCTCCCCCCTCCAGTGCACAGACACTTTCACTGTCCCTTTGCAGAAAGAAGAAAGAAAGAAAGAAAGAAAGAAAGAAAGAAAGAAAGAAAGAAAGAAAGAAAGAAAGAAAGAAAGAAAGAAGGAAAAGGAAAATTTCAGCAGACTAATTTATAAGCCTATAACCCTAAAAGCCATCAAAGCCAAAACCAAGTTCCTATCGTGGAAGATGAGCTTCAGAATTATAACTCCCTTTCAACTGAAAAGCAGCAATATGAGAGCAAGTTCACAAGTCTGTTTTCACAATCTTAACTTCAGTTGCCAGGTATCCTATAAGTTTTGAATGTACTGGAAAAAAAAAAAATCTTTTGCAATTTCCCCAAAGAGGTCAAAGCACTGTTAGGGCATTTGTCCTGATATGCAGGCTGTGATTTCACTGGCTCAGTTCGTCTCATCACTTCTGCTTACATTCCCATGAGCCACCCACAATAATTCCTCACCATCTTGATAAACACATCCGTCAAATACTACTACTTGTCAATGACATCAATTTAATTTTATTGGAGATAGGGTCAGAAGCAAATATCTAATAGACCACTATCCTCTAAATCAGATCTAAAAATACCCACATTTGTTGTTGTCACCACCATTTCTTTGAAGGAAGGAAAGGGGGAAAAAGAATCTACCCTTGTAAATGTCAGCAAGGAACAAAAGAATGGATAAAAGGAGAGTGGTGAACATTCAATGAGTTTTAATTTAAGAGAAATATTAAGCAACTTTGAATTTATAATCTTTTTTTTTAAGATTTTATTTATTTATTCATGAGAGACACACAGAGAGAGGCAGAGACACAGGCAGAGGGAGAAGCAGGCTCCATGAAGGGAGCCCGATGTGGGGCTCGATCCCTGGTCTCCAGGATCAGGCCCTGGACTGAAGGTGGTGCTAAATCACTGAGCTACCGGGGCTGCCTGAATTTCTAATCTTATTTAAATTGAAAGATGTTCTTACGATTCTGGTTTTAGAATATTCATTTGACTTTTCAACATCATCATATGAAACTGCCATTCAGACAATGTTTATCTGTGTGTATGTGTATATATATATATAAAATATATATATGCTTAACTTCAAAAATCAAATAATCAGCTCATTTGTTTAAAATATAGTTACAAACCTATGTATTGTTATAGGACCAAAGTTATGATACTCTCTTTAAGTCATTTTGAAATATAATCAGAAAATTTCAGGGCAATATTATGTTTTAGAAATTATCTCATTTAAGCGCACAGTTTAAAGATGAACAACTTCCATGGGATTTTGTGATTTGCCCAAGGTCACATAGCTAATTGGTAGCAAAATAGAAGCTCAAAATCAGTTTAAATGTCAATACTCTTCCTCACAACCAAGCTCACCTTCAGAATTTCTCCTTTTTTCTACCAACATCAACATTTGCACTCATGGTGTTCTATAATATACATATATTCTCCCATCTAATTAATGGGAATGGGCCAAAATACTATCGTCAGACAACATCTACCATGATGATACTTGTATTTTTAAAAGATCCAGCTGATTTTGGGGTAGGTGCAGGGATTAAAGGAGGGAAAACAGAGCACATGGGATGAACTGTTAAGAATAGATTGCAGTGATAGAGGAAAGAGACGAAAGTAAACTTGTCTAGAGGAATGTCAATGGAGAAGAAGAAAAGATGATTCTAAAGTAGTTAAAATTGGTAGAAGATGGTGGTGGAATAGGTATGGAGGAAGAGGAAGAAGGAGGTAACAAATATAATTTCCAAATATCTGGATTACTCAATGAGAAATATAGTTATGGGCACCTGAGTGGCTCAGTGGTTGAGCTTCTGCCTTTGGCTCAGGGCGTGATCCAGATCAGGGGATTGAATCCTCAATCCGGCTCTCTATGGGGAGCCTGCTTCTCCCTCTGTCTGTGTCTCTGCCTCTCTCTCTCTCTCTCTCTCTCTCTTTCTGTCTCTCATGAATGGATAAATAGAAAAATCTTTAAGAAAAAATATATAGTGATATTATTCACTAAGATAAGAAATATTAAAGAACGATGAAAGTTTTAATCAGCTTTTGATAGGTTATGAGGCAATAACAATTTCCTAGCTTTAGTAAGAACAAAAGTTTAGTTTTTTCTTCATGATTAGAGATGCACAAATATATGTTGAAATTTTAGGTATATAATTTCAAACAGGACCTGATGCAAAGCAAAATTCTAACAAATGTTACCTAATATTACTGTTACTATCCTCATCCCAATGAAAAGTAATTTAAAGTTTAAGAAGGTTAAATAACTTGTCATACAGTTAGTTAGAGACAGAATTTGAGGCCAATCTTAATGAGAGTAGACCTGATTCATAATCATTATATTAAAATTTCTCTGCTTTTTTTTCAATATTTTATTTATTTATTTGAGAGGGACAGAGCACACACAAGCCAGGGGAATATAGAGAAGCACACTCCCCACTGAGCAGGGGGCTCATTGTGATGCTCAATCCGAGGACCCTGGATTCATGACCTGACCCTAAGGCAGACATTAACCAACTGAGCCACCCAGGACCCCTAAAATTTCTCTGCTTTTCTTCCACCTAATCAATGCATGTAGACCATGGAGCTCTTGAGTACTGACATTCTACAACCAGGCTATTGCTGGTGACAAGCATGGATGCCTGCTTATAGCATTACTTCTGAAGCAAGCCAGGAATATATAAACATTTGATAGATAACAGAACAATACTGTTTATCAGTAGAGAAGGGAAAGATATTTAATGAGTAGCCTGAATGATTAAATTTGCACTAGAAAAATAAAATATATTTGGACCACTACACCAATCAAGTACAAAAATCTGTTTCAAATAATTCAGCAACGTCATGACTCAGATTAAGAAAAAACTATTTTTTCCTTTATTTACTTACTTATTTAATTGTTCCAGATTTATTGAGATATAATTAACACATAACAAGTTTAAGGTACCATTGTATAATGTGATGGTTTGATACATGTATAGGTTGCAAAATATTTACCTCAATAAGATTAGTTAAAACATTCTTCTCTCACATAATTATTATTGTGTTGTTATTATGGTGATAGCATTTAAAATCTCATGGTAGCTTTCAAGTATACAATTCAGTATGATTAAGTGTGTGTTATTTATTTGATCCCTGTAACTTCTTTTTCTTACAACTGAGTTTGTACCCTTTGATAAATACCTTTCCATTTCCTCCACTCTCTGGCCCCTGGAAACCATCAATATACTCTGTTTCTATGAGTTTGACATTTTAGACTTTATATATAAGTGACATCATGCAGTATTTTTCTTTGCCTCATGTATTTCACTTAGCATAATGCCCTCAGGTTTTATCCATATTATTCCAAATGGCAGGATTTCCTTCTAATTGTATACATATACACATCACACACACACACACACACACACACCTATCCCACATTTTCTTTATCCATACATCTGTCAATGGACATTTACGTCATTTCCACATTTTATCCATATTATTCCAAATGGCAGGATTTCCTTCTAATTGTATACATATACACATCACACACACACACACACACACACACACACACACACACCTATCCCACATTTTCTTTATCCACACATCTGTCAATGGACATTTACGTCATTTCCACATATTGGCTATTGTGAATAATGCTGAAATAAACATGGGTGCGCATATATCTCTTCAAGATCCTGATTTTCTTTGCATATGTACCTAGAAATGAGATTGCTAAATTATATGGTAGTTTTATTTTTAATTATTCTAAGAACCTCTATACTGCTGTGCGTAGTAGGTGTACCAATTTACAGTACCACCAGCAATGTATCCTTTACTACACATCCTTGACAGCATTTATTATTTCTTCTTTCTTGGATACTAACACATCCTAACAGATGTGAGTTAGCATCTCATTGTGGTTTTGATTTGCATTTCTTTGATGTTTAGAAATGTTGAGCACCTTTTTGTGTACTTGTTGGCCGTCTGTATGTCTTCTTTGGGAAAATGTCTATTCAGGTCCTTTACCTATTTTTAAATTGAGTTATTTGCTTTTTGGCTATTGAGTTATATGTATTCCTTATATATTTGGGGTGTTAACCCTTTCTCAGAGGTATAGTTTTCTATATTTTATCCTATTCCATTGGTTATCTTTTAGTTTTGTTGGTTGTTTCTTTTGCTGTGCAGAAGCCTTTTAATTTGATGTAGTGGCATTTGATTTTTGCGTTTGTTGCTTGTGCTTTTGGCACAGTTCCCAAGAAATCACTGCTTAGACATTATCAGGGAGCATTTTACTTATGTTTTATTCCAGGAATTTTATGATTTCAGGTCTTATAATTAGTTTAATCCATTTTGAGTTCATTTTTGTGGTTGGTGTAAGATAGGGGTCCAATTTCATTCTTTTGCATGTGAATATCCAGTTTTCCCAGTACTATTTATTGAAGAGACTGTCCTTTCCCCATTGAGTATTCTTGGATCCTTTATCAAATATTAGTTCACCATACATGCAAGGATTTGTTTCTGGGCTCTCAATTCTGCTCCATTGGTATATCTGTCTGTTTTCATGCCAGCATCATACTTTTTCCATTATTAGAGCTTTGTAATATAGCTTGAAGTTAGGAAACACAATGCCTCCAGTTTTCTTCCTTCTCAAAACTGCTTTGGCTATTCAAGGTCTTTTGTTTCCATATGAATTTTAAGACTATTTTTTTCTATTTTTGTGAAAAATCCTATTGTAATTTCAACAAGGATTATATCTATAGATGTTTTGGGGTAGTACAAACATTTTAACAATATTAACTTCTACTCATGAACACTGAATATCTTTCCATTTATTTGTGCCTTCTTCAATTTCTTTCATCAATGGCCTCTACTTTTCAGTAGTAGTACAGATTTTCTACTTCTTTGGTTTAATTTATACCTAAGCATTTTATTGGTTTTGATGTTATTATGAATGGAGTTGTTATATTTATTTTTCAGAGAAATTGTTGGTGTATAGAAAAGCAACTGATTTTTGTATGTTGATTTTGAATTCTGAAACTTTACTGAATTTTTAAATTAGTTCTAATAGTTTTTAAATAGAGTGGATATACAATATGATGTCTTCAGAAAACAGAGAAATTTTACTTCTTGCTTTCCAATATTTATGCCTTTCTATCTTCTTTCCTGATTGTTCTAGCTATAACTTCCAATATCACATGGAATAATAGCTGTAAGAGTAGGTATCCTTGTTGTTCCTGATTTCAACATTTCATCAAGTATAATGATTGCTGTAGGTCTATCACATATAACTTATATTATGTTGACATACATTCTTTCTATATCCACTTTGTTGAGAGTTTTTAGCACAAAAGGATGTCAATATTTGACAAATGCTTTTCTGCATCTACTGAGATGATCACATAGTTTTTGTCTTTCCTTCTATTAACATGTTGTATCGTATTTATAGATTCATTTATGTTGAACTATCTTGTGTTCCAGAGATAAATCCCCTTTAATCATGGTGGATGATCCCTTTAATGTACTGCTGAATTCAGTTTGCTAGTGTTCTATTGAGAATTTTTTTCTTTTATATTCATCGCGGGTATTGGTCTATAGCTTATCTTGTGTCTTTATCTGGGTTTTGTATCAGGGTAATGCTGGCTTCGTAAAATAAGTTTTGGAGCATTCCCTCTTCAACTTTTCCAAAGATTCGGAGGATTAATATTGACTCTTCCTTAATTATTTGGTGGAATCCACGTGTGAAGCTGTCTAGTCCTGGGCTTGTCTTTGTTAGTTTTTTGTTTTGTTTTGTTTTGTTTTGTTTTGTTTTGTTTTGTTTTTTAAAGATTTAAATAATTATTTTGAGAGAGAAAAAGAACAGTGGGAGGGGTAGAGGGAGAGGGAGAGAGAATCTTAAGCAGGCTCCATGCTGAACACAGAGCCTGATGCAGGCCCTACCCAAGGACCCTGAGATCATGTCCTGAACAAAAATCAAGTCAGTTTTTCAACTGACTGTGATATCCAGGCACCCCTGTTAGGTTTTTATTTTTTTTATTTTTTTTATTTTTTTAGGTTTTTAAAAATTATATACTCAATTTTCTTTCCAGTAATTTATCTGTTCAGATTTTTTTTTAGTATGTTATGCACTTCTAGGAATCTATCCACTTATGCTGTTTCGTATAATTTTTTGGTGTATAATTTCTTTGTATTTTTGTGAAATTATGTAATATCTCCTTTTTCATTTATAATTTATTTAAGTCTTCCTTATTTTTTTCCCTTGTTAAGTCTAGGTAAAGGTTTGTCAATTTTGCTTGTCTTTTCAAAAATCCTATTCTTAATTTCACTGATCTTTTATACCTTTCCAATTTCTATTTCATTTATTTCTGCTTTGATATTTGTTATCTCTTTTCTTCTGCTAACTTTGGACTTAGTTGGTTCTTATTTTTCTAGTACCTTAGGGTATAAAGTTAGGTTGTTTAGTTGAGATCTTTCCTTTTTAAATGTATGCATTTATCACAATAAACTTCTCTAATCTCTTCTTTTGCTTCACTCCATACTTCTGATAAATTCTTTTCCCATTTTCCTTTTTCCAAGGTATTTAAATTTTTTTTCCTTTAGATTTCATCTTTGATCCATTGATTGTTCAGTGGCATACTGTTTAATTTCCATACGTTTGTGAATTTCCCAGTTTTCCTCTTGTTATTGATTTCTAGTTTCATACCATTGTGATAAGAAAAACATTTGGTATGATTTCAATCTTTCTAAGGTTTTAAGAATTATTTTATCACCTAAAATATGCCCTGTCCTGGAGGATGTTTCCTGTGTGCTTTAGAAGGTTGTCTATTCTGCTGCTGTTAGATAGAATATTTTCTTGTATATCTATTAGATTCATTTAGTCTAAAGCATAGTTCAAGTTTAGTGTTATCTTACTGATTTTCTGTCTGAAAGATATATACATTGTTGAAAGTGACATAGTGAAGTCCCCTACTATTGTTTTATTGTCTAATATTCCCTTCAGAATGGTCAGTATTTACTTAATAAATGTAGGTGCTCTGATGTTGTATGAAGATATATTTACAATTGTTATATTCTTTTTTTTTCTTTTTAATTAACTAGGCTTCATGCCCAATATGGGGCTTGAACTCATGACCCAGATCAAGAGTTGTGTGCTCTACTGACTGAGCCAGCAGACATCCTAATTATTATATTCTTTTGATAAATTGATTCATTTTATCATTATACAATGGCCTTCTTTGCCACTTTTTATCATCTTTTACTTAATGTTTTGTAAGATGTACATATATCTACACTTGCTTCCATCCCTTCATTTTTTTTTGTTTGTTTATTTTTAGTTTTAGGTGTACATATAATGATTCAACAATTCTCGAATTCCTTCTTTATATGAGTGAAATCATATCCCATCCACTTACTTTTAACCTTTGTATGTTCTTGAAGCTGAAGTGACTCTCCTGCTGGCAGTATATAGCTGGGTCTCTCCTTAGAAAAAAAAGAAAAAATATATATATACACACATATATTCAGCCACACTCTGTTGATTGTAGAATTTCATCCATTTATATTTACAGTAATCATTAATAAGTAAGAACTTACTATTGATATCTTGCTAATTGTTTTCTTTCTGGCTATGTTGTAATTCTTTGCTTCTTTCTTCCTCTCTTGTCTTCTTCCTTGTTGAATTGATGATTTTCTTTAATGGTATACTTTTATTCTTTTTATCTTGTATGTATCTACAATAGGTGTTCATTTTGTGGTTATCCTGAGGTTTATGTAAAATATAGACATAAAAAAATATATATATATAGACATAATAGTCTATTTCAAGCTACCAACAATTTAACTTGGATTGCACATGAAAATTCTACTCTTTACATTTCCCTTACACATTTTATTTCGAAGTCACCATTTTCCACATATTATACCTTTTTGTATTGTATATCCATTAACGTATTGTTGTAGCCATAGTTACATATACAGACATATATAGTTTTTATTATGTTTACCTTAAACTTTTATAGTAAAGTGGTTAACACATCATATTACAATATTAGAGTATTATGAATATGACTATTACTTGATTTGGGGTATGATGTCTTGACAGCTCAGACCACTGGGTCTATAGCACTGATAATTCTGTGGTCCTTGCCAAGGACTGTGATGGTCCACAGCAGCTACCAGGGCTGTTGAAGTCCTCAGTAGCACCTCCAGGTCTGTCACCTAGAGACTAGGACAGTCACCAGTGATGGCTGGAGGTGATAGTGGATATACACTTGACTGTGGGGACTGTGGCTATGCCTCTGTAGTGGCAAGGGTCAGTTGAAAACACACATATATGAGTGAGAACCAAAACCAGCAGCAAGGACCAGGACACATGGGTACAACATGGGCACACTAGCAGGCCCTGGTTGTTGGTATGCAGCCCTGTGACTTCAAGATCTGACCATAGGTGTGTTCACAGCAGTGGAAGCCATTGATGAGAGTTATGCTGGCAGGATGCAGCTGCAAATGAGCCCAGAAGTGCATGCCAGAGACAGGAATCAGGGCCAGATTTAGTCAACAGGTAACTGTGGGGCTGCTAGCTGTCAGCATGCACTCCATTCCTATGACTGCAAGGTCTCATCACAGATGATGGCACAGCAGTGGAAAGATTTCGTAAATATGGTCCAAACTAAATAATGGATATATATCTATAAATTTAACTGAAATAAAACTGTTCATTGAAAAACTGAATTGGGGGAGGAAAAATGGGTAAAGAGGATTAATTGATGGTGATAGTGGTATTTAGACTTTTGATGGTGATCACTGTGCAGTGTATACAGATATCAAATTATAATGATGTATACCTGAAATCTACATAATATTATATACCAATCTTACTTCAATCAAAAGAAAAAGAAAAAAAAGAGTGAAAAGGAATGCATAGAATAAAAGAATATATTTCCAACACAAATAAACTGCCATAATAATGTTAGCATGCTCTAGAAAATATTAAGGACACTTATATCAACTTATTAAAAGCTCAATAGAAATATGGGTAGCGCAATGCCTGGGTGGCTCAGTGGTTGAGCGTCTGCCTTTGGTTCAGGTCATGATCCTCTGTTCCTAGAATCAAGTCCTGCATCAGGCTCCTCGTAGGAAACCTGCTTCTCCCTCTGCCTATGTCTCTGCCTCTCTGTGTGTGTGTGTTTCTCATGAATAAATAAATATAACCTTTAAAAATATATATGTGTGTGTGTATATACATATATATATATATACATATATATATATGGGCACATATATATACATAATATATATGGGTCGGGGCGCCTGGGTGGCTCAGTGGTTGAGCGCCTGCCTTCGGCTCAGGGTGTGATCCCAGGATCCAGGATCCAGTCTGGTCTTGGGCTCCCTGCGGAGAGCCTGCTTCTGCCTCTGCCTGTGTTTCTGCCTCTCTCTCTCTCTCTCTGCATCTCTCATGAATAAATAAATAAAACTTTTAAAAAATATATATGGTGAAATAATTTTATAAAAGCTTCACAAATGAGGCTAACAAAATGGCCAAATAATATATGAAAGGTTGCTTAACACTAAGTCTCATTACTAATCAGGAAAATACAAACTATTCTGATACACACACACTATTATAAACTGACAAAATTGGCAAAGTTTATAAAGTTTAACAATATCAAGCAATAATGTGAAGAAATTGGAAATTTTTTATATTCTGATAGTGTTAAATTTAATACTATTGTGACTTTATATAACACTATTATCAGTTGATAGTAAAAGGCACACACCTCATGACTCAGTATTTCTACCATACTCAGTGGTATACACTAGATAAAATCTCTCTAGCTTGCATCTTGAAATGAATGTATATGAATATCCATAACAGCATTGTTTGTAAAGACCAAATTGGTTTGACATTATCAACTGAATGAATTAATTAACATATTTCAATGTATTCTTACAATGGAATACATATGGCATGCACAATGCTTTAAACAAACTACAATATTTAACTCAAAGATTTTTATTTTATTAAGGATTTATTTATTTATTTTAGATAGAGAGCATGAGCTGAGGGAGCAGCAGAAGGAGAGGAAGAGAGAATCTCCAGCAGTTTCCCCACTGAACATGGAGCCTGACGTCGGACTAAATTCTGGGAATATGGGATCATGACTTGAGCCGAAATCAAGGATCAGAGGCTTAACAGACTCAGCCACCCAGGTGGCCCTTAACTCAAAAACTTTTAGATAAACCTACAACTGAGATATGTAGAATAACCATGATGAAAAGCTGACACATTCTATATATGAATATAAAAAGTTAGTGTTTCTGATTGTACTTTAAAACCTTTATACTGGGATCCCTGGGTGGCGCAGTGGTTTAGCGCCTGCCTTTGGCCCAGGGCGCGATCCTGGAGACCCGGGATCAAATCCCATGTTGGGCTCCCGGTGCATGGAGCCTGCTTCTCCCTCTGCCTATGTCTCTGCCTATGTCTCTGCCTCTCTGTGTGTGTGTGTGACTATCATAAATAAATAAAAATTAAAAAAAAATTTAAAAAAATAAAACCTTTATACTTAAAATAAACTCTATTGCATTACCAAAAATATATTTTAGCCTGATTCTTGAATTCTCATGTTTCTTACTAAAGAAATATTTATTGAAATATTCAAAGATATTATTTCTAAGTGTCCCTTTAACTATTCCCACAATTCTTTTACTGAGCATGTAAAACAGCCTATCAAAAAAGACAAATAATGATTCTTTCTGAAGCAAATGGGACTTTATGACATCATACTTTGAAGAGCCAACAAATCTGTAATCTTATCTAGTTTGACAGTTATAAAAGGCATTTCAAAAATTGATTGTATCTACTATGACTTTAAGAGGGTTAGCATATGACTAGGGAAACAAATCTTAAAACCTCTTCTCTAGGGAATGTACTCTAAAAGATTGTATTCTTAATTCACAAATACTGTCACCCTTTCCCTCAGATTTGATACAGATTATTATAAAACATTCCGTTTTATTTCATTCTAAAATGAAATATCTCATGTTATATGTATAGAGTTAGTTGTTCTCCATTATATTATATGAAATAAATATTGCTTCTAATTTCTGAGGTTTCAATATCTTTGTGTTTCTATGGTGCTATACAAATTTAAACACTGCTGATTTTCATGTTTTTTCGTTATAAGTAATAATGTTCAGGTATAAAATTTGAATGAGAATTCAATTTTACTGGTATTTCTTGGTTAAGTGAATTGTCTACCATTTATGTAAAAAATATATTTATTTCAGCCATATATCCCTTTGTTTTGCTTACTTTGAACCTATTTATAATAGTCCAATCCTCAAAAATGCAATGTATATAATAAAAATACTTTTGAACCTGAAAATGATTTTTTTATTTACTATTCTCATTTCTGTTTTTAATAGTAGAAACACTGATCTTTTGCAAATGAGACCAGGCATTGGTGATGTCAGCATCCAATAAAAAGGAAAGATCACTTTCAAATTAGCTCAATAGATTTGTAACAGGACTAAAATCTTTTGATTATATTGCAGAAAAAAGTAGTTTTCTGGTATTGATTTATGGAATATTAACTTTTGGTAATTAACTTTTAATAATTTTTAAATAATTGTTTTGCTCTCCCAGTTTGTGACTTATATGTTTAGTATCTTAACAGTGGTCTTCACAAAGCAGAAGCATTGGCTTTAATAAAGTCAAATGTATTTATTATGTCTTTCATGGATCATGTTTTTGGTATTACATCTAAAATTCTATCATTAAATCTAAGGTCACAGATTTTCTCTTAAGTGTTTGCTTATAGAAATTTTGTTGCTTTTCATTTATATTAGGTCGATTTTGAGTTACCTATTGTTGGAAGTATATGAATTGTGTCTAAGTTCAATTTTTTAGCATATAGATGTCCAATCTCTCTAGCATCATTTGTTGAAAATAATATCCTTTTGCCATTGAACTGCGTTTGAATTTTTGTCAAGAAATACATTTGGAATATTTGTGTAGGTCTATTTTGAGCTGTGTCTTCTATTTCATTGATCTATGAACCTGTGCTTTCATGAATACCATGCTGTCTTGATTACTGTAGCTTTGAAATAAGTCTGAAAAATAAGCTAATGTGAGTGTCCCAACTTTGTTCCTCTTCATCAGTATTTTATTGGCTCTTCTAGGCCCTTTTGCCTGTCCATATAAATTTTAGAGCAGTGTTTCATTACCTCCTAATACCTCCTGGGATTTTGACTGAAATTCTGTTGAATATAGTTCAAGAATTCACATGCTAACTATATTGTATTGTATAATCTATGAAAGTAAAATACCTCTTCATTTATTTAAGTCTTTGATTTATTTCATCAGTAGTATCTACCTACAAATCTTGTATATTTTGCTCTATTTAATCCTATGTATTTGGAGTGAGTTATTATGGATGATATTTTTAAAAATTCCAAATTCCAATTGTTCATTTCTGATACAGAGGAGCCATTGACTTGTATAGATTGACCTTATATCTTGCCACTTTGCTATTCTTACTTGTTTATTCCAGAAGTTTTTTGAAGATTCTTTGAGCTTTTCTACATAGACAATCATGTCATCTCTGAATAAAGACAGTTTAAGTTTATCCTTTTTGAGTGTTTTGGAAGGATTAGAAATTTTTTGCAAAACTTTTTCAAATTTGTCTCATTATTCTAGCTAAAGCTCCTATATGGTGTTGATAAAGAATTGTCTCTGGGATCCCTGGGTGGCGCAGTGGTTTAGCGCCTGCCTTTGGCCCAGGGCGCGATCCTGGAGCCCCGGGATCGAATCCCACGTCGGGCTCTCAGTGCATGGAGCCTGCTTCTCCCTCTGCCTGTGTCTCTGCCTCTCTCTCTCTCTCTGTGTGTGTCTATCATAAATAAATTTTAAAAAAAAATTAAAAAAAAAAAGAATTGTCTCTATCTTTCTCTATTTTAGTGAATTTTGATCACTTTATTTATTTATTTTAAAATTTTATTTATTTGAGCAAGAGCCAGTGAGCACATGTGCGGTCATGCAATGAGGGGATGGAGGGGTGAAGGGGGTGTGTGTGCCAGGCAAGGATCAAGCAGACCCTAAGCATGGAGCCCAACGTAGAGCTCCATACCAGGACACTGAGATCAGGACCTGAGCTGAAATAAGAGTCAGATGTTTAACTGACTGAGCCTGCTATGTGCCCAAATTTTGGTCATTTTTAAATTATTTATTTTCCCTTCCCACTTGGTATTTAATTCATTTTGCTTCTTTTGGGTTCTTAGGTTAAAAGCATAGATCATGGATTTTAGGTTTTGTTTTATTTTTTTTAAATAGATGCATTTAACGCAATATATTTTTCTTCCTTTTTTTTTTTTTTTAAGAAAGAGATAGAGCTGAGGGGAAAAACAGAGAGAAAGGGAGTGAGAGAATCTTAAGCAGGTTCTATGTCCAGCCCAGAGCACCTTCCAGGGCTCCACCTCACTACTCTGAGATTGTGACCTGAGTCAAAATCAAGAGTTGGATACTTAACCTACTAAGCAACCCAAGAACCCCTAATGCAATATATTTCTATCTAGGGACTATTTTAGCTGTATTTTAGCTTTGATAGGTTGTATTTTCCTCTCTTCATTTAGTTCAAAATATTTTCTAATTTTCTCTGTGAACTTTTTGCTTTAGTCCATTCATTATTTTAGAGTTATTTAAAAACTTTTTCAAATGTTTGATGATTCTTCAGGATATCTTTTTTTAAAAATGATTTATAATTAATTATGTTATGGCCAAATAATACACTTTGAAGATTTCAATCTTTTTAAATTTATTAATAATTTTCAAAAATAAGTAAGTAAATTTATTAAGAATTTTCTTATGACCTAGAATATTATCTATCTTAGTAAATGAGTGATGTACACTTTTAAAAAGTATATATTCTATGGCACCTGAGTGGCACAGTCAATTAAACATCTGACTCTTGGTTGTGATCTCAGGGTTGCAAGTTTGAGTCCCACCTCAGGCTCCACGCTCAGTGGGGCATCTGCTTGAAATTCTCTTTCTCCCTCTCCCTTGGCCCCTTCCACTCGTGCTCTCTCTCTCTAAAAAAATAAATAAATATAACTTTAAAAAACTAAAAAAAAAGGTATATATTTTGCTAGAACAGCAGAATGGTTAATGGTAAAGTTTCTTGAGGGTGGGTGCTTGGGTTTGCATCTGCACTTTACTGCTTTCTAAGAAATGAAATATTAAAAAAAATACTTAACCTCACTATAACTTAGTTTTCCTATTTGTGAGATGGAAATGAAATGAAGATACCTACCTCATAGTGTGGTTCTAAAGATTAAATTTTTTTTCTCTCATATAAACATTTTAATCATTTTTACATGTCATATATGTTAGCTGCCATTATTTGTATTATGATTATCATGACATTTTCCTTTGTCATTATCATTTGCAGCAGCAATAATTGTATCAAATAAGCTTGAAAACATTTTGAGAAGCAATAGCTAATATGTACACAGAAGGTGAGAAGTGTATAAAGTCATGAAAAGGGGAAGGAGTGACTGGAAAAGACATCAGGACATCATTTCAAAGTAAACTTTTTTTACCCCATACTTCACTTATAGCCTGTCTTTTCCACATAAATTCACATAGGACTTCACAAACTATATATACATTTGCTTATGATTCCCAAATTCAGAACTTTGAGCCAAACGTCTATGAACTCCAGCTGTCTTAAGCTACTGTTTGTTTGCTAAAAAGTATTACTTAGATCTCTCAAAGGCTCTTCAAGCTCCACATATCTATGCCTAAATTAATAATGTTTGCCCTGAAATTGTCCTCAACTGCTAAGTGTGTTTATCTTAATTACAAATCCATGACTAGAAAAATGACTGGTGGTTGGTTCTCATACCCTTTGGATCTACTCTGAAGCAAACTTAAGGCAAGAATGCATTTATCATCTGACCTGTGTGTTCCCTGCCTCTAATGGAGGGCCATAATGGTGTTTTATGTTCCTCAGTATTGCTTAAGTTCCTAATATATCTATTAGCCCTTGGAAGATATATTGCAAGTCAAGAAACTGGATTGTGATTTTCTACTGTGGTAACTGACATTAGCATTCTGCTTACCAACTGTTTATTGTTTCTGATACTTAGTCAAATAATGATATCATTGGCTGCGCCATCTCCTTACACCTAATAACATAATGGTATATGCACCCTCCTCACATATTCCTGTGTGTTGATTGCCTCCTGCTGGCCATTCTAATCTTGCTGCTCATTATAGTAATTACACACACCTTGCTGTTGACAATTATGTGTTGCAATCTGGCATGCTACTCTTGAATCCAATCATCTCCATTGATGGTATAATTCAAATTGCTATATCTGCCTGCAATAACCTCTTTTGAACCCCCATTCTTTTCTTCCCACAAAGCCATCCTAAGCACCTAACCTTCTATGCCCACATTAAATTCACTTCTTTTTCATAAAGTTCTCTCAGATCCCCAGACAAAAAGATCTCTCAGATCTCTCAGGTTGCTCTTATGTTTTTCTTATTTTTAGTTTGTACTAGATCATCATATCTTCTCAGGATCTATATTAGATGCAGTGTGTTTTTCACTATAGTATAAGATCCTTTAGCACAGAAACTTTGTCCAATTTTCATTGTATTCCTTGAAGGGCTTTTCCTACAACCCTTCTCTTTTTTTTTTTTTTTTTGGAATAGTTGAAGTCATCTGAATAAAATTATGCATGATTTGAGAAAATATTAAGTGTATAGTACAAAGATTCTGGTTGTTTATATATTTCAATAATTAATATTTGATTGATTTTAAATACTAGAAATTGAGCAATAAGAACAATTCAGAGTTGTGATTCTTTATAGCTATGCAAGGCAGGTACTAAGGTATGTTCTATAAAAATGTATTTACTGTGCATGAGAATTTCATCCCTAAAGAATGGCAGATAAAATGGAAATTTATACATTTTAATGAAACAAATGATAGGTATTATACAAAAACCATTCTACATCTAGTAGATTATATTTTCCAGTGACTAATTTAAATAAAGTAACATGGATGAAGTACTTGTAATGATCTATTTATATATACATAGATATATAAATCTATCTATATCTTGAAATGATTAGAGAAAGAAACATATTAATAGTGATTTCTTTATGTTAGCAATGTGTGCTAGTTTATTTTATCTAAAGATCTCCAAGGCTTTACAAACATTAACATCTCCCTCTTATCCAGTGAGATAAGTATCATTATCCAAGTTTTATAGTGAAGTGATCGAGGCACAAAGAGATTAAGTGATTTCCTCAAGGTTACCGCCAGTTATGACAAAGAAAAGGATAGAAGTTAGATTTATGAATCTCAGTCTTATGCTTTAACTATCCTTGGGTGCTGTGTATTTGTCACCAAAGACATCCTGATAAAAAATACTGAGAACACAGTAAACAAAGACCATATAGGTGAAAACCAAATATTTGGATATTCGACATCAAATTGATTAAATAGGTAAAAGCATTAATTCCAAATGGAAAGCTAACTTTATTATAAAGAAGCTTATCCATAGTTTGTAATTAAATAAAGCTAGAAGAGATTGTGTTACATTATATGCCAGTCAATTTGTATATAAGAGTATAGGACTGTGCTTCAAGAAAAGTCTAAAAATATGTATGTTTCTATGTTTACATCATTTGAAGCTGAAATCTGCTGGAATGGTGTGAGTCTGGATCTTTGAAACATGATGTGCTTATACAATACCTACACTAATAACTTTGCAATCATGAGAACAACCAGTTGTTTGGTAAAAGTATAAATAAATGGATAACTCTCCACATATTTATTGAAGCCATTAGCTGGTTAACTTGGTTTTATAGAAAAATATACTGCAATTTCTACAACATTGTTTGCTTCTTCAATGCAATAACCATCAGCCCTGTGTATTTGTTCTTCCAGCAATGAACATAAGAGCTGGCATTATTTTTAAAGTAAGAAAATAGCTTATTTTCATGTAAGTAAAAAGGTAATTGACTAAATTCTAAAAAATTTTGTTATTGTCTATTATTCCTAAAATATTGTTATAATAAAAAATAGAAATAAATGCGTATTACCTAGATGCAGACCCAAACCACAAAAGCCAGATTACCAAAATATATGTGCATCAAAAGTATTTCTTCTAACTCTATAAAATGCTGCATATGTGCCACTTCATGTCCAAAGTTTAGTGCATTATTTTTGGATAGACATTTTTGTGTGTATTTTCTTTTTTGAGTTGTGCATGTCACAAATGTCAAGGGTTTTATAAATGGTGATGAATTTCTTTCTTTTAACCATTTTAAATCCAGTTCATCTTTCCTAGTGTGTGAATCTGTAAGATTCTACTAAATTAGTAAAATGTCTTGTTCTCCGCTATAATATATAAATCCTACAGTTTTAAAAGAAATAGCAATTATGCTCTGCATTTTCAAGTGCCAGTGTTGTATGATTTGTACTAATCCAAAAATTTTACAACACAGAAAAATAAAAACATGTTCCATAGTAAGATTACCAAACACAAAATATGCTTAATAGGCTATATGCACAATAAAATTTTAAGTTGTCTAAGATATGTGAATAATACATGCAGACTAAACTTCCATCTGGTATATTGACAAGCCAAGTTTGGTTTTAATATGCAAGAATCTGAGTGTGTGTGTGTTTCTCTGTGCACACATTCTTGCCATAGATATTTTCTAAAAGATAGAAAAAAGTTTGTATCTAGTCCCTGCATCTCGTCCCTTTGATTCCTCAAGATAGGCAATATAATATATTTGAAATTCACAAGTTCCAAGTTTTTGTGAGTCAATAATTCCTTCTATTGAAAAGTTTTTGACAAGTTGTTTTTAAATAAATTGTTAAACATTATTATTCAACTTGACAGAGAATAATACCTACATAGTGCAACCTCATTGGTGACCAGGGGTGAGTCTGATGATTTGATCAAGTAAGTGGAGATTCTCTTCATCCCTTGCCTAGAGAACACATATACTGATGGCTTCCTCTACTTATTCTATCAAACTCCTGCTCCACCTCAAGATAAGGTACAGATTCTACCTATTTTCTTAAACCTTCTTTGATTGCTTTAGAATATGCTCTCCACTAATACATACTGCATTGTTATCTATCTGTCTCTCCAATTGACTGTAAATTTCCTTACTTCAAGTATGGTATCCTTTTCACATTTATACAGGCATAACTTAATGACATCATGAGGTTGGTTCCAGATTATTGCAAAAAATGAATATCACCATAAAGTAAGGCAAATAACTTTTTGCTTCCCTGTGCATATAAGTTATGCTTACACTATACTGTAGTCTATTAAGGGTTCAGTATCATTATGTCTAAAAAAGAAGTATACATTTTAAGGAAAAATACTTTATTGCTAAAAAATACTAGCTATCATCTGGACTTTCAGCAAGTCATAATCTTTTCGCTGGTGTTGGGTCTCACCTCTGTGTTGATGGCTACTGATCCGGGTGGTAGTTGCTGAAGGTGGGGTGTCTGTGGCAATTTCTTAAAATAAGACAACAATGAAGTTTGCCACATCAATAGATTCTTCCTTTCATGAGTGATTTCTCTATACATATGATGCCATTTGATAACATTTCATGCACAACAGAGCTCTCTCAAAGTTGGAGGCAGTTCTCTCAAACTCTGCTGCTGTTTTTTTTTTTTTTAAACTAAGTTTAGGGAATATTCTAAACCCTTTCAACAATCTTCACAGCATCTTTACCAGGAGTAGATTCCAACTCAAGAAACCACTTTGCTCATCCATAAGAACTCCTCATCTAATTAAGTTTTATCATGAGATTGCAGCCACTCAAATACAATAATGAAAATTTTGAAATATTCCCAAAATTACCAAAATGTGACACAGAGACTCAAGTGAACAAATGCTGTTGGAAAAATGGTGCCAAAAGATTTGCTTGACACAGGGTTGTAACAAATCTTCAATCTGAAAAAAAATGCAATATCTGAGATGCACAATAGAGCAGAGCACAATAAAACAAAATATGCCTGTATAATCATTGCATACATATACATAAATGCTGCTACTACTAAGTGTTATTCTAATTTTGCAGAACTGAAAAATAAAGTCTTTTCCCATAGGGAGATAAAGATCTCAAAGAAAATCAGAAAAGATGGACAAGAAAAAATAATTAAGCAGCAATATAATAAGCACAAGTAGATGTTATTATTTGAGACCATACCCTGAGGGAGTCAAAAGAAGTTTCTAGTGTATGTGACACTTAAATGCAGTGTTAAAGAATAATTAGGCAGTAACCAAAGTAAAGGATGAATGAAGGTGAATGGTCCAAGCAGATGGGACAGCATGAAAGACTACTTTGAGAGATGAGCTAGTAAAGGGAGATACAGAACTTAAATTTTGAGACTAGAATCAGAAAAGTTGAGACTAGAACAGAAGTCAGATACCAGAACATGGAAAACATCTTAATCTGGGCAACCATGTATTTTCATTTATCAGGGTTTTCCAGTTGCACAGGTACAACTAGAAATAGCATTCCCTCTTGCTCAGATGTGTCCCATTTTGGACAATAAATTCAAAGGACATTGTAATTTAAGATTAACTCCTGATATTGATTGATTAATTGATTGCAAATAATAAGGAGCCTTTAGATGTTATTTATAAATATTGATTGAGTATATAAACCATTTACAAAGACAAATCTGGCACCTGTGGCAGATGACATTCAAAGGAGTAAGTCTGAGGCCATAAAAACAAGTAAGGAACCCCTGAAACAATCTAAGTGAGAAACGATAAGGACCGGAATGGCAGTGACATAGACAGGGTTGTGGAGAAGAAATCATTTCAAGAGGTGTTTAGGAAGCAAAAGAACCATCAGTTTTGAATGGTGAAGAAAAACAAGGAGGAAACAACTAGATACTAAATATGATTCAGAAGAATAAAGGCAAATAAGTGAAGGCACAGAAATGAAGAAGACACTGGGATGTGTTCTTTGATGATGGAATAGCATAAAATAGATCATAACGTGTGTGGAAGTAATTGCAAGGTAACTTTAGTAGAGTTTCTTAGACACAAATATCAGGCAATGTTAATGTCAGTGCTATGAAGTGTACGCCTAAAGAGAAGCATGGAATAATCAGGAGCCTGTTTGGACCAGACACATGTGGGGCAATAGGGACAGGCTGCCAAGTTCTGCAATAATGTCCTGGTATGAGCTGCCCAGTGAGTCAGGTGTCAGAGCCAGCAAACTGGAGCTGGAATCTGGTGAACAATTCATTATTGAGGCTAAAGGTTGAAAACACGATGAATGAGCTGATGATACAATAAGTAATTGGACTAAAGCACAGGAGAAACAAAATCAAGGACTCCCTGCTGGGGCAAGGGACATTGAAGAGAGCATTTGTGAATAAAATGGATAAATATATGATTGAAAAGCTCCTCCTGACCACAGAAGAGTGACAAGAAAAGAAGCAGACAGAGGTAAGACAAAATAACTGAGTGCTTACTCACTAACGTTAAATTTTACCCAAAATTGGAGTGCCTCAGTTGCTTAGTTGGTTAAGTCTCTGATTCTTGACTTCAGCTCAGGTCAAGATCTCAGGGTCATGATCCCAGGGTCATGATCTAAGGGTCGTGAGATTGAACCCTGTGTCAGGCTTCCCACTCAGCAGAGAGTCTGCTGGAGATTCTCTCTCTCTCCCTCTGCCCTTTCCCCTGCTTGCTCTCTCTCTCTCTCTCTCTTTCACTCTCTCTCTAAAAGAAATAAATAATTTTTTAAAAATTACCCAAAAAAGTAAACTGTCAAATGCCAAACTTAACAGATTGGTTTGTAGATTCACAAGCAGTGGGACGCCTGGGTGGCTCAGTGGTTGGGTGCCTGCCTTCCGCTCAGGTCATGATCCCGGGATAGAGTCCCGCATTGGGCTCCCTGAGAGGAGCCTGCTTCTCCCTTTGCATATGTTTCTGCCTCTCTCTCTCTCTGTGTATCTCTCATGAATAAATAAATAAATAAAATAAACACACACACACACACACACAGAGAGACAAACAGCTACATCCAAAAGCAGTCTATGCAGAGGCAGAGGGTTTTGGTAGACCCATGGTCATTTATTTATTTTTTTTTTACATACAATGAGAGCTACAGAAAAATAAAATTTAAAAAATAAGATGACAAAATGACAAAATAAGTGTTGGTAGCTATGTGATAAGGTCTGTCTGCTACATAAGATATCCAGAATATTATTTTATTTTATGTAGTCATATGTAAAAAGTTAAGCAGTTCTACTTATTTTCACATGTGACTAAGTATTTTTATTGAAATAACTGATGCCAATAAAAATTTATCTTCTATAGGAGTATTTTATCTTATAGATATCCTTCTGATTTTTTCCATCAACTACCCTCATCTATTTCAGAAACTTGGTATTTTGCTCCTCCTCCAAAAATCCACACTTTTAAGTGATATGTTCTATTGAGTTATAGTCACAGGCAATAGTCAACAGGAAGGAAATCAAGAGCTAAAAGCTATCATGACAGTAAAGTACAGGAAATCACTGAATAGTAGTAGCTGGAAATTTAAAATAAAAACAACTTTCAGAGTAGTATCCGGATGTTAGATTCAAGCTAATATGTTTAATATTAAATATCTGCTTCAATAAGATGTTTCATCACTATTTCTTTATTTATGCACTTTTTTAAAATGTTGTATATTTTATGTTATATCCAAATGACTGCTGGCCCAATGAAACCTACCCTTTTATTTACCAGATACTACATTAAAGTGACCAAGACAAAATTCAAAATGACCCTTTATGCCATACTTGGAGTAGGTCATTTATATAAGAAATAACTGTCTGTGGATCTAGGGTCAGGAAAGTTTATCCACAATGAATTGATGTATTAAGGAGCAATAAAGACAATAAATATTAACATAATCTATAAACGTTCAATGTAATTAGTGTTTGCAAAAGTACTTACTTTAAAATTTGATTAATAAGATTTAAGCAAATTAATTTACTATACAAGTCTGAGTTTTTATAAGTAACAATATGTCTTTAAGACCCATTGTTAGTTTCACTGGGAAATTATCTTTTCATTGCATCTGTCCAGGATGAACACAATTCATTTTATTGTCTCCCATAACTCACTTCTTATGGCTTTATGGAAGTGTATGTAGTAGTTTCACCTCTGGCTCTACCCTGTGTTATACTACATCACAAACTCATTTAATGGTGATATTAATGATTTTAGAAATCACTACAAATGGTTGGCAGCATCGTCGTCGTTAATGTCTCAAGGGAACCATACAACTGAGTTTTATCAGCTTGAGGCTGAGGTATTTGATGAAGTAATAACAAACTAGCTCTGAATTGTCTTTCATTACCCTTTATCTCTCCTAGAGAGAATATAACTTATTCAAATTATAATGGCCTCTGTTATCAATGAGCTTTACTATTTATTTACCTGCATCCAGACATGCAAATGCACATGCATTCTGGTTTTTCAACCTACCTGTAATGAAATTTCTTCACTATCAGAATCATGCACAATCACAAATTACAAACTAGTTTCTGGTATAATTTGCTTAGCATAAAAACATCCTGCTCATTCTTTTAATATATACTATCTTGATTAAAGGAGTAAAATCCAATCATTAGAGTTGAAACACAGTATATGCTAAATAATTTTTAAAATAAGATCACTATTTCAATTAAGTAGTTTTGTCTTTCTTTTAAGCAACATATGAAGTTAAATTGTGCTGAGGCTAACTTAGGTTAAGCAGAGAATTGTTAAGGAGAGGACTTCCGCTCAGCACAGATATCTCGGTATCTACTTTTTGTTTTAGCTTAGTTATCTTTATTTATGGCAACAGTCCTCATATTTGTATAAGCTGGGTAATTTCAAAGAGTTTTCATACTCCATATCAGTTGCATCCCCTTAGCTGATCACAAAGTAGAGTAAAAAGGTATAATTCTGTGTAATTGACAGATAGAGGAGATCCAAAAAATTGCTTTGATGTCCTGAAAAGAGAATCAAGAGAAGTGTTCCCTGGGCCAGTCCTCTCTCCTCTCTGCTTTGTGTGCTTTTGACCTTGAGAATAATTCTGTCTTGCTTGCCTCTTTTAATATATGTTAATGAATGATGCAAAAAAAAATCCTACAATGAAGTTAATGGTGATCTGTAAACTAAACCCTTTTTCCATCAATTCTTTCTTACAGCAAATATCAATTGACTAGCTTCATGTCACATACTGTTCTAGATATGGAGGATAATATAGACAAGAATTTCTATCTTCACTATATTCTGTTGAAGGTAATAAGTGTGTAAACGCTATGGAAAAAAATAGAAAATCATGTAAGGTGGAAGGAGACTGCTAGGGATTTCTTTTAATGTTAAAAAGTATAGTGGAATAGGCTTCAATGACATAGTAACATACTAGAAAGAGATGAGGTAGTAAACCACATGATAAGAAAAAAAAATGAGGCATTTGTAACAATAACTTCCAATGGCTTACCACTTTTTATTTTGTGAAATGTTCTTGAAATATTATTAGATTCAGTCCTCCCAATAACCCTAAGAAGTAGGCAGGACAATTGTGACTATCATGTTATAAATGAGAAAATACATTTGAAGAAATTAAGTGTCATAAACAACACCTGTATTAATTTTCCCCTACCAGACTATATTTTAACCCTTTAATTTAATAGCTCCACAGGCCAATGTGTTAGCATCATTTGGCTTTCTTTCAACCCAATGAAACTTCCTAAAATTAAAGTGTTAATATTATACTAGTCCATGACATCCACAAAGATAGAATCATGTCTGTTCTATTCACTAATGACTTCATTTCATTAAGCGCAGTAATGCCCAGCTACACTGGACTTCCTGATTCTCAAATACACCTGTTAGTAATTTTCTGCTTTCTCTGGCTAGAAGTAGTTAAATACTTCCCCCACATGCTCCCTTTTTCTATCTTTCCATTGTAAAATCAGATATTTCTTTAGATTTGCTGTTTTCCAGGATGGGAGACACTTTCTTATCATTTGGGTCTTAATTCTGTTATCACATTCAGATTATTTATTGTCTACCTACTTCCAACTAGTGTGTGAACTGTCTGAGAGCAGAGCATTGGTATATTGATCACAGTGGTCTTTTAAATTCTCAGAACTTTACAAAACACATTGTAAGCACCTTGCATTTGTTACTCTAATGAATAGATAATGGCTATCAAGTCATCTTACAACCCCAAATATGTTCTAAGCATCAGTAATTATAGAAAGCATTTGGAAATAATAAAAATAGTATTCATTATATCAAGTTATTTACTTGGCATTAAATTATTTAAATACCATTACTATTATCTTTTCACAGATCAGAAAAGTGAAGCAGAGTGCCTCTACTAACCAGTAATTCTCAGAACCAAGAATTGGGTACATAGTCTTAATCACTCCATTCTATGAAATTTCTCTTTGACACTATCCCAAAAGATTATGAATATTTCCTTTGAATTATTATATTTTTGGTAATCTTTCCTTCCAAAGATTATGAATATTTCCAGTACACTGACTAATGCCCTTTGCATTAGGGTTACATGAACATAGAAAATAATGTGAATAAACTCCCTTGGGTTAGACAGCATGAAGGTCATTGTTTTATTTAAAATACTTTGAACAGCTTATATTTTCCCCCCTAATTCTATTGCTTTCTGCTCTGACTGGTATGTAGTTAAATACTTACCCACACACTCTACCATTTTTCTATTCACTGCTAGAAGAAATGTAAGTAAAAGTGTAAATGTTTTGAAAAAGAATACCTTAATTCTACAATGTTTATATTAAATATACATTGGAAAGCTTAGATGTGTATCCGGAGGAAGGAGGAATTCCCATCAAAATATCAGTGGAAGCAAAAACTAAGAAGACTAGAAAAATTTCTAAGGTATACATTTGCCTATGTTTTAAAATTATTAAGTAGAAACTCTCATTTCATCATCACAATTATTTGTTATCAGAGAAATTGGATATTATGGTGAAGGAAAAGATTTATGCAAGACTTAGACACATACTATAAAGGGTGAGACTTTCTTCTTTGCCTTAAGGTGAAAGAAAAAACATAAGTTCAAGAAAGCCACATGAGGATATATGCAATGACATGAAGCTCTGAACCCTGCACCCCACTATACAGTGTTTGGGAAATAGCAAAGTGAGTAATGATCCTTCAGTGATCTATATTAGTTACTCAAAGTGTTTTTTTGCCAGAGCCCATAAGTAGGATCTTAAATGTCACACGAAACAAGATTTTGATGGGAGATACATTTTTTTAAATGTGTGATGAAAGTTAATCAAGTGTTATTTCTGAAAAACTTCTTGGAACTTTTAGTATACTAATATGACTTGCAAGTATTCAAAAGTCAGTTTTGGGTTGCAGGGTTTCCGAAATTAACTTGAATTCAAAATCACATTTTCATAAAAAGGAATGATGTGCCTTAGAGTTTACTTGGGATTGCCAATTTTTCTGATTAGTAATGATAGGAAAAGCAAATTAGCGTATGTCATTCACCAGATGATAATGTAAAAAGAGTAACTAGTGTGGTTGCAATGGGTAGAAGATAAATGGAGAGCACTTACTTGACAGGATTTTGATATAATTATATCGGCAGTTCTTACAGATAAGATTCTCTATATTCAAATACAGTTTCAATTAAATTGTGATCATCTTAGAAAAAAAACACCTTAGGGTAGATTAAGCTGTAGCTGAAGATTTTATGATTGTTTCTAATTATGTGTTTAAAAGGGATCTAATGGGTGCCTAGGTGGCTCAGTGGTTAAGCTTCTGCTTTGGCTCAGGTCATGATCCAGGGGTCCTGGGATCAAGCCCTGTGTCCAGCCTGCCTTTCCCATTCCCTCTGTCCCTTTTCCCTACTTGTGCACACTCTCTCTCTCTCTCAAATATATGCCATCAAATAAATAAATATAATTTTAAGATAAACAAATGAGGGGTCTTATTGTACATAGATAGGTGTATTTCTTTCAATCCTGTTTTGGACTAATAGTTGTTTATAGGTATCACTAAATTTAAAAGATTTGTAAAAAAAAAAAAAAAAAAAAAAAGGTCATTATTGACTGCAAAAAGGCTAGGTAGTCCTTTTTGCAGTCAATAGCTGAGATTTCACCTATAGGAATTTAGTCTTTTAGAGCCGTTATTATTCTAAGAATATATACCATTTTATCAAGTATTAGATTTTTCCAAGTGTAGATATGGATCTCTGGAAAGAAAAAGCATCTCATCAGTCCACCTGAAGGAATTTGCAAATCTATGATGCTGAGATGAAGAACATTAACTTTAAAGTCATATATTTGCAAACATTTTTCTTTTAGAGAGGGAGAAAGAGAGAGAGACAGGCAGAGAGAAGGCGGGGAGGGGCAGAGGGCAGAGAGAGAGGGAGAAAGAGAATCCCAAGCAGGGTCCCTGCCCAACATGGAGCCCCACTCAAGACTCGATCCTACAACCCTGAGATCATGACCTGAACCAAAATCAAGAGTTGGAGACTTAAACAGCTGAACCACTCTAGTGCTCCTGCAAGCAAAAATAAATAAATAACCCACAAAGAAAGACTGTTTAGAACAATATTCCCCTTTTGTAGAGAAGAAAATCACAAGGTTTTTTGTTATAATAGGTTTTAAGACATAGTAAGTAGGCAGAGGGTTTGCCTTTCCTGGTAGTTGAAATTAGGCCACGAAGCCTTAATTAGTCTTGTCTTTGAGTAGTCTCAGATTTATTCTCTTGCTCTACTCTACTCTAGTCCAGATACAGTATACTGGCATTCTCTCTTTTTGTCCTATTCTTCAAACATATAATTTTTAAAGCCTTCAGAAATTCTTATGTTTTGTTCATTTTACCACTGAATCATTTATGAAAACATCAGTCAGGGTCCAGTTGTAGCTAACAGAAACTGCTCTGGCTATTTCATGCAAAAAGTTACCTAAAAGGAATTCAACGCTAACAAATCAGTATTTGGGCATCCTTGAGTAATTCCAGAATCACATCATAAAAATGACCACTAACCTGCCCAAGACAAAATCAGAAAACTGAAGAACACAGTTCCCCTATGTTGTGACTTCAGAATGTGACATCACAGAATGTGAGCTGGAGTCTGGAGATCAGAGATCAACCACTGCACCTGTTGGTTTGCGGAACGTTACCACCTGCTGTTATCCAGGCCTGAAGAGACTCTGCCAGAATGGCTGGCTCCAGGCTCTGCTACACCAACCTATTAATGGTAGGGCTCCTCTCTCCACTTAATTAGCTCTAAAGTCAAGACTTACCTGAGTGCACATGATCAGTAGAACCTAAATGACATCCAGAACTCTTGCTACAAGGTAGTCCTGGAAATGCAGTCATTAGCTTTTTGCCTCTGATATACTTAAGGAAGACCACAAGGCAGTGGAACATGTGCTGAGCTAGATTATTTACCTTTCATGAGGCACATATCTTGCAGTATTCAAACAGGGCTTCCTGACTATGAGGATGTGATTATCACAGCAACAGCAATAAATCTCCAAAATAAAGTTGATGTAGAGGCTATTCTTTTTTTTAATATTACACTGTATTTAAGTGTCAGGGCTATTATCTAACAGCAAATAAAGAGAGGATAGAGAACCGATACCATGGTGACTGAATCCTATGCAAGAGGTAATAGACATTGCTTACAATATCTTACTATCCTGAAGTTATTTTTGCATGAAATATTGTTTGAAATAAGAGATTGGCTCAGACTTACCTTTCTTTTGGTTCTCTTTAAAATGTGTGTATGTGTGTTCTGCTAGCAGAGGAATTTTTCACTAAATTAACACTTTTTGTAACAGAATTTGATATGCACATTCCAGATGTTTAGAGAGACAAGATAATAGCAAACATTCTTTATTTTTTTCTCTATTTAATTAAACTTTTTCCTTACGCAAGTTAAAAGTATTATATTGCAAACACTACATATTTTTTAAACTTTGCCTCTATAACGCTTTATAATAGTAATGCCACATATGAATTCTCTGAAAGATGTTCCATTTTTAATATATAAAAACCAGAGATCAGAATTTTTAAAAAATATATCTTTCTTTGAACTTCCAGGTAGCTGAGCGAAGTGTCAATCTGCTTTTGAACTCTAAGGAATGGCAGTCATATTACGGATTTTGTTTTGGGTTTTTTTGTAATTTATGCATGATAAAAATAACTCCAGTTAAAAGCAATAGCTCAAAAAGCCTTTGTAGTCCAGCATGATACAATATAGGGAAAAGTAAGTTAGCCATTGAGGCAGTCATCATGTGTCAGCAATAAGGTGGCAGATACATCCTTATATTCTCCATTCATTAAAACTAAAAGAAAACTCCTTCGTGTGCTAATACAAAACGTTTTAGGACATTTCCTTGTCAAGCTGACCTTAATCCATGTAAGCCTTTTTAGTAGGTGATAATACTATTTGATAGATGACCTCACTTAAAATTGAATTCCACCTAGAAAAACTAGGAAAAGATGCCATCTTAGCCCAAAACTACAGGTGTATAACCTTTGCTAAAGCAAAATTGGAGACAATAATGTAACAAACTTTAAAAAAAAAAAGTGGAGGTGTAATAGAATCTAAATGTGTAAAGATTCTCAATTATTAAATAAATATGCCTCTGCATGTCTCACAATTGTGTCTTTCCATCTATCCCTCGTCCTCTCCAACTCTGACTTCAGTGATCACACAGCCCATCAGCACGAGATACCACAGCTGAGGAGCTCTAGCCAGTCATGCTCATGGTTTACAGTGCTCTTGCTCCTACCTCTGTTCATTTCTGCACCGTCCACCCTGAGAAACTTTGGGGTGTGTGTGTGTGTGTGTGTGTGTGTGTGTGTGTGTTATGGGAGAGTCAGAAAGCTGTAGACATAACAGAACACTCTTTCTTCCCAATATCATGGTAATTTTTCTCAATTGCTCCCTACAACTATCAGAAAATAGCAGCAACCCCACAGGAAGAAATGATACAAGCCTGGTCGCAATGCAGGCTTCCTAGCTCTGTGGCCTGGGGCCAATCACAGCAGTTGGAAGTATCAGATGGGCTGTTTATCCTTAAATAAAGAAACTCGACCTTCAAAGCTTTCGTTAAGAATTTCATAATTGCGTATAACATATGTAAAAATGGCCAGCCTCAAGGTCTGCAGAACATAGATTCTCTATACACCTTAGCCCTCTCAACTCTCACAGAACTGTGTTTGCTCTCCCCCCAGTGGCAGACACCCGCATTTATCTTTGCATAAATTACTCCTATCAAGCACTTGCAACAATCCGCTCAGAAGGTCAAAAGGTAAGACAATATTATGTCCAAACTAAGTACTTTGGAAAACAAAACGCAGGCCTTATAGAAACAAAAAGAATACAATTACTAAATGGAATACTTCCCTCCGAAAAGAGTATTAAAATGAGAAAATAAGCGGCATAATTACAGAGAAGGAAGAAAGGAAGAACACATGCTACTTGGCCAGCCTGGATATAATTTTTGGTTCCACTTGTCAAAATTACAAGTTAAGCAGCACTATGTTGTTCATGCTTAATTTACTTCTGAGCTGTTTAAAAGGACCAACTCTTAGTATGTTTGTTTTGTGGAGGCACATCTGTTGACACTGCCTCCGTCTTACAGTAAACTACAGAAGTTGATGATTGCACAGTCAATCCCCTGCGTAGAAATAAGACTGCCAAAAAAGAAAAAAAAGAAAAAGAAAGAAAGAAAGAAAGAAAAGAAAAGAAAAAGAAAAAAGAAATAAGACTGCGTGCAAAGAAACATTTGTTTCCATATTGCAAAAATCTGTTATTTCAAATGTTGCAAACCGTGTTGTTTTCTTTTATAGCCAGATTTACTTCTTTTAGTGGACTTTTCTGGTCAAATGTTAAGGGTTAGACACAAGGTGATTTCTTTGTTCTTACTGCACATCAAGTTAACAGTGTGCTATCTAGATCTCCACTCACGTGTGCTCTTATTTTTATTTTTACAAACGCCCTAAAAACAAAATTCAAAGTTTTTCTAGTGAGTGCAAATGATTAAACTTTCTATTTACTTGTGACTTCAGAGTTGCATTCTATTCCGAAGACTACATTTTTATCTGATAATTTTTGAGAGATGAGCAGACTTTTCTAACACCTTTCATTTCTATATCCGAGTATCTCTTAAACACTGTGAAAAACTCAGATTGACTAATTGATCTAATGTTTATTATAAAAGTTTCCCGAAGAAAAAAATTTCTAACAGAGAGCTCATGTTGAAATTACAGAATTAGCTATTTAGTGGTGACTTTATTCCCATTTTCCTCTTTTTTAACTCGGCTTATCTTCATTTGTTGTCTTTTACAGATAAGAAACATTCAGGTCAGCAACATCAATAGGTTTTATAACCAAAAACACCCCAGATGTTATCATCATCTATTCTGTCAGTTTAATTAGAAATATTGAAATGTGCTCTATCTTTGTTGAACTCCAGACTGTGGAAAATAGCTTGTTTTCCAAATTCTTATGCAGCTACTACTTTGAAAAATGAGTCATTTTTCAAATTTTAATGGGACCAGAGAAGAAGTAAAATTTGGGTATTTTTATTTTCAGATAACCTAGGAATTTTTTTTAGTAAGAACTGATGATATTTAACACTGATTTTAATCTTATGGATTGTGGTACTCTATGAGAGGCAGAAGCCCCATTTTTTTTTTTTTTTTTTTTTTTGCCAGCTGAATAGGATAATAAGCTCTTAGTATGTTACAAAATTAATTAAATTACTGAAAAATTATAGGTGTTTCATTTAAGGACCAAAATTATTTTTTTAAAGATTTTGTTTATTTATTCATGAGAGACACAGAGAGAGAGAGGCAGAGACACAGGCAGAGGGAGAAGTAGGCTCCATGCAGAGAGCCTGACATGGGACTCAATCCTGGGTCTCCAGGATCACGTCCTGGGCTGAAGGTGGCACTAAACAAACCACTTGAGCCACCCAGGCTGCCCCAGGACCAAAATTATTATTTCAAGACCAAACGGTTTATTTTCTTTCATAACTAATACTTCAGGGCAGTGATCTGTTTATAGTTCTTCAGGAACCCAAGCTAATGCCTTCTTTTCCTCTTCAGTAAGGGACATCCAAGATCTTTGGGGCATCATTTCAGTCAATCAGAAAGGGAAAAGCATGTCAGACCTATGCGTGGTCCAGCATTTAAGCAATGGCTCATTTCTATGGCCACAACTACCTGTAGAAAAGAAACTGGGAGATACAAACTAGTTATATGCTGTGTCTCTCTAGATTTCTAGATAGAAATATATCTATATATGTATCTATGTACAATACTTCCCATATCTGGAATATACTGACTCTTCCTTTTTTTTTTTTTTAAGATTCTATCTAACTATTCATGAGAGATACAGAAAGAGAGGCAGAGACATAGGCAGGAGAAGCAAACTCCCTGCAGGGAGTCTGATGCAGGACTCGATCCCATGACTCCGTGATCATGACCTGAGCCAAAGGCAGATGCTTAACCACTGAGCCACCTAGGCATCCCTGACTCTCCTCTTTAAGGAGAAAACCTGAAGTCCTATGTAGCTCAAGTTCAAAATCACTTGGTGATGTGTGGGTTTCTCCATCATGTTCAGAAGCAAATCCTATGGCCAGTACCTTGAAAAGACAAGTTATGTCTTTTATTTCAGCATGGAGTTATTGGGGCTCTGAACATTGAGATCACTGGAGAAAGTCACTTGATTAGAACTGAGTTCACTCTGGTAGAAATTTGCGGAGTCCCCAGCTCTTCTCATGGGCTCTTTGTCATCTTTTCTCTTCTTAGACACAGCTGAACAAAATGTCACTCAGATTTTGCAACCTCATTCTAACTTATAGAAATTGGGTAACCTGAATAGGTTTTAAGACTTGAAAAATCTAAAAATCTTTTTTTTTTAAACTCAGTGGTGATTTCCTTGACATGGCTAGTGGGTTTTTTTTTTCTTAAAATTAATTATACTTTCATTCCATTTGTGTCCATAACTTTCATGTGCACAAATCACACACACACACACACACACACACAAAATATATATATTTATATTTATATATATATATACATATATATCTATATTTCCAGATAGTCTCCAATCCTTACTGTTTGGATTTCTCTTCAGTGTACCTGTTCAAATTAATGGCAGCTACTCAGCAACACAGAGTGTGTCTAAAGAATAGGCTTAGATGGGAAGGCACACTTTTCTATTGATGAACTGATGATACATAAATGATTTCTTCATTTAACTTCTAATTCTCAGCTATATTTTGAATTAGTGAAGTTGCAAAATGGACAATAACTTAAGTACTATACGAAAATTTCAGTTCAAGGGAGTCTGGGTGGCTCAGTCAGTTAAGCATCTGCCTTGCTCAGGTCATGATCTCTGGGTCATGGAATGTAGCCCCACATTGGGCTTCCTACTCAGCAGGGAGTTTGCTGTTCTCTTCCTCTCCCTTTACACCTTCCCTCTGCTCGTTCTCTCTCTCCCTCTCTCTCTCAAATATATAAATAAAATATTTTTTTAAATGTTCAGTTCAAATAAGCTAAGAATCATGCACACACATACATATGCAGAATAATTGTTTCATAGGTATTTAATTATGTGCATTTACACAATGATTGTAGAACATTTATTTAATATTCTCTCTAATTGAAGTTATATCTTGTCAGTGGCCATATATATTTCACTGTATGTACCAGTGTGCACATGTGTAAGTCGAGCTGAAGCTGGAGACCAGTACATCTCATTTCAAATTTTATTGAACTCTAACTTTCTGTTGTTGTCTTAAATTGGAAAACAAGTTATTTAGTGGAATGAAGTCACTGAATCTACAAAAGTGATAAAGAGACAATTAGTAAATAAGGAAAAGTCTTTCAAATAAGGGAAGAATAGGTTGGAAAAGTTTGATAGGCTTGGATCCCAGATGAATAAATAGTAAGTTGCAACTGGAGATAATCAGCAATATGATATTCACAATACAATAAAATCCTGGCAAAGGCAAAAAGATAGAGGATCAAAGACACATGTATATGCATACCACATGTATGCAACAAAATCAGAAACAAAATCATCATATACAAAATTGTCTGAAACAAAACCATGTAAAATCTATTTCTATCCCATAAAAGATATTTTTAAAATGTCTTCTAACTTACCAACAAGAAAATTAGTCTTTCTTATGAAGTGTAATGATGAAATGATGCTTAAGGAGAGCAATTTAAGTTCAGAGATTGCCATATTTGTATTGTGTTCCCTCATGAAAGTCAGCATTACATTAAAATGTCAGAATTAAGGACTGTGACTTGAAACCAAGAATTCATTTTTCCAGCTTCAAATGCTGGTTAGGAAAATTCACTTGGAGTTATTAATTTAAAATCCTGAGATTAACTGTTTTCTAGTGATTGATGCTTATTATATAATTTAACTCGTTGAAGGATATCAATAGCTAGTTAAGGCATCTTCTCCAAAATAATATTTTAAAAACTAGTTTCTGATATGCCCTGTTAGCATACTAAAGACAGATACGGAAAATAGCTGGTGATGAGAATGTGTCCACGCCCAGTGCACTGTGGGAGTATCTAGCATCCAAAAGAAAAAATATCTCCCCAAATGGTAATCTACAAGTTTAAGTAAGACAACAGATGACTATAAATACAATTCCACTGTGAAACATGATACAAAGAGACAGCCCAGAGTGAAATTCCTCTGAAACATGCAAGAAGAGAACTTGGACATCAGAAAGACTTAAGTTCTAATTACTGCTTCATTTATTGCAACCTAAGTTTTTTTTTTTTTCTTGTATCAGGAGTTCTAACTCTGAGCCTCAGTATCTTGGTGAATAAGTTGAAAATAATAACCTAAAACATACTTATAATTTATCATTTAACTCAAAGTAGTATGAGTGAACACAGATGTGAGTGTAACCCAAGAGCTATGTTAGAATTTAATCTTCACACCTGAGTATATTCACTTTTCTGAAATCTATATGCAAACATCATGTGTTCCCTTCCCAGATACATGAGGATCAATTATGTACTGAATTTTGGATCCCAAGAGAGAAAAAAATCCACACTTTCCTATGAAGATGTTCTTGGGAGGTATCAGAAATGCTCAAGGTAGAAGGAGGCAGTGTTACTTCGTTTATGAATTGCCTCAATCCTTCCTTCTTCTTCTTCTTCTTCTTCTTCTTCTTCTTCTTCTTCTTCTTCTTCTTCTTCTAAAAGATTTTATTAATTTATTTGAGAGAGAGACAGTGATAGAGACAAGTAGGGGGAGCGGCAGACAAAGGAAGAGGGAGATATAGGCTCTCCGTGGAGAGTGAGCCTGATGTGGGCTGGGTCCCATCATCCCCCGGGGCTAATGATCTGAGCTGAAGGCAAATGCTTAACCACCTGAGCCACCCAGGCTCCCCTAAATTGCCTCAATCCTGATATCAAGATTGGAGTATGCTATTTTATACTTACACACAAGGTGTTTCTTTCCTGTAAAATATTAGAGCATTCTGAATACATAATTCCTGAAGAACTATGACCTGAAATAAAAGTATGATGTCCTGGGACTACTGTGGGACTTAGGATAGTCGATGGAACAAGATGACAGCAATAAGACATTAGTAGCTATCTTCAGAGGAGAAAAATCCCAAGCAGAGAGACTATTTTCGGCTGCTTCTCCAACATCCATTTCTCTCTTCTCTCTTCTTAATAAGGCCCTGAATTTCCCAAGGGTGCCCCCTGACTAGTCTATGTCCTTTGGAGTGTGTCAAAACCCCTTTGCTACAGTGACTAGTGCAAGGGTGGTCAACATACTTGTCCTTCTCCAAACCAGTCAAAAGAATATTCAACATTTGTTGTTGATAAAGAAGTCATCTCTTTCTCTGTGAAGGAGAAAGCCTTTATCTTTGGATTGCCAGGAGTCCTCCTATTTATTTTAAAAAAAGATTTTATTTATTTATTAATAAGAGACAGAGAGAGAGAGAGAGGGAGAGAGAGATGCAGAGTCATAGGGAGAGGGAGAAGGAGGCCCCATGCAGGGAGCCTGACATGGGACTCCAGGATCACACCCTGGGCTGAAGGTGGTGCTAAACCAGAAAACCTCACACTCGGGCCTGAGTGAAAGAAAGGAAAGCACTAAGGACTGTAGACAGAACAGAGCCATGAAGCATGATTGAGTCACGATAGCATTGTGAGAGTTGTTCACCGTTTCAGTAAAATCTTGTAGCATGCAAAAATCGTCAACAATAGATGTCTAAGGCTGCTGCTGGCCCCAAAAAAAAAGAAAAGAAAAAAAAAAAAAAACATTTGGATACCCCTCCCCTTTTTTTGCTTCAAAAAGATAAGGGATATGAGTTTGTAAATAGAAAAGAAAAATCTATATATATGTATATGTAGAGAGAGAAATATCCCCTGTTGACCATTTTTAAAAGGTCCCAGATTGGATATCGTGTTTCAACCAAATTTTAACATGAAAGAGAGCATAGTAGGCAGGAAGAACACTTGATACAACTATGCAGATTTTATAAATGTGCAATAAATGTATTTGTTGTAAAAAAAAAAATGAGCCACCCAGGCTGCCCCCAGGAGTCCTCTTCTTACCATGTTGATAAAACCAGTTCAAATTGGAGGGCAAAGCTGAGATTCACAGAAAAGTCTCATTCATAAGCCTCTGCTCTATGATCTTTGGTCATGTGAACAAATCCCAGGTTGAATCACATTTTTCTTTATTTTGGTACTGAAACAATCACAAAAATTTGATACTTCATCAGGTCATCTAATGAATTCAGACTTATACTGATTAATTTAAAATAGTCATTACTATAAGCAAAATCTATGAAGTAATGAAAGATATTAAGAATTGGAAAAACAATATGCAAGTGTGTTGTAGGAAGAGAACAATGAAAGCTTGCAGATAAAATAAAAAGTCAAAAGTGACTATAAGCACACCCATGTTCATAGTAGCATTAGTCACAATCACCAAGAGGTGGTAGCAACCTGAATGCCCACTGGCTCATAAATGGATAAGGAAAATGTGGTATTATGTGCATAAAATATTATTCAGACTTTAAAAATAAAGAAAACCCTGCCAGATACTCCAACAAGGATGCACATGGAGGATATATGTAAGTGAAATAAGCTAGTCACCAAAAAATTAGACACTGTATTATTCCACTTACATAAGGTATCAAAAATAGTCAAATTTATAGAACCAGAAAGTACAATGGTGGTTGCCAAGGGCTGGTGAAGGGGGAAATAGGGAGCTTTTCTTCAATGGGTATTGAGTTTCAATTTTCAAGATGAAAACATCTAAAGATGTGTTGAACAACAATGTGAACACAGTTAATGCTACTGAATGGTACACTTAAAATGGTTAAGATGTAAATGTATGTTAGTTGTGTGTTGTGTTTGTACCACATTTTTTTAAAAATGGCCCTAGGTGGGAGGCATGAGAAAGGAGATAGATTACTTAAATGGGTATGGGGTTTTCTTTGGGAGACATGAGAATGTTTTTAGAACTAGATAGAGGTGACAGGTACACAACATGGAGAATGTACATTTTTATTTTTATTTTTTTTTAGATTTTATTTATTTACTCATGAGAGACACAGAGAGAGAGAGGCAGAGACACAGGCAGAGGGAGAAGCAGATTCCATGCCAGGAGCCCGATGCGGAACTCGATCCTGGGTCTCAAGGATCATACCCTGGGCCAAAGGCAGGCAGCAACTGCTGAGCCACCCAGACATCCCAAGAATGCACAATTTTGATGGTTAAATATATACTATGTGAATTTCACCTCAAAAAAAATTAAAGTGACTATGCAGTTTATTCAAAGTAATAGTGAAGTTCACACATACTTAAGGGGTATTGCGGTCCAGGTCCAGCCAAAATATAATAGCTCACATGTGCTATAATCATTTAACCATCACACACCTATGGTGTAGGTGCTGTTATGATCTATATTTTACAGAAGAGGAAAACAAGAGAATTTTCCAAGAACACATAGCTCATAGGTCATTCCACTGAGGAGTGAAGTGAAACTGATATAGGAACGAGTTAGGGGCAGAGGGGGCTAGGCAGGGAAATATAGGAAAGGCCCCAGAGTCAGGTTCCAACCCATCCCAAGGAAACAGAGATAAGACAGTAAAAACAAAAATAAACCTGGCTCTCTAGCTCCAAAATATTAGGGAGCATCCTCCTTTAATGGCTACTAAGTAATAACAGAAATCTCAGATGAAGAGAAATATTATGGAGGAGATATTAACCAGAGAGAAGGGAACCCCTTGTTTGGGCTCATGTTACTTACAAAAAAAAAATCTTGTTTGTGGGCAGCCCCCGTGGCTCAGTGTTTTGGCACCGCCTTCAGCCCAGGGCCTGATCCTGGAGACCCGGTATTGAGTCCCACTTCGGCTCCCTGCATGGAACCTGCTTCTCCCTCTGCCTGTCTCTCTCTCTCTCTCTGTCTCTCTCTCCCCCTCTCTCTTTCTCTCTTTCTCTCTATGTGTCTCTCATGAATGCATGAATAAAATATTTTTTAAAAAATCTTTTGTTATTATGATAGTTATTAGTCCACTGTATTTGTTCTAAATATCCACCCTGACATTGATAAGAAATAGACCAAGTTCCCTAGCTAGTTTCCTTTAAAAGACAGACCATAACAGCCCTCAGTGGTAACCCTGTCGGGACCCCTCTCACTTTTGAGAGCTTTCTCTGTATCTCTGCTTAATAAACCTCTATTGCTTTGCTCACTCTCTGTTGTCCGTGAGATTCATTCTTCAACTCCATGAGATAAGAATCAAGCTCTCCCATATCAAAACTGTCTTCACTAATAGCCTGTACCCTCTCTTCTTGAGTGAAGTTGGTCTCCAGAGATGCTTCATTTACTGAAGGGATTCTTTGAAAATTTTATTTATTTATTTATTTATTTATTTATTTATTTATTTATTTATTGTTTATTTATTTATTTATTTATTTGACAGAGATAGAGAGAACATGATCAAGATGGAGGGACAGAGGAAGAGGAAGAAACAGACTCCCCACTGAGCAGGGAACCTAATGCAGGACTCCACTCCAGGACCCCAGGATCATGACCTGAGCTGAAGGCAGATGCTTAACTGACTGAGCCACTCAGGCACCCCTTTTTACTAAAGGAATTCTAATTCCCAATTCAGCCCATGTGACTCCTAATTATAAATCACATGTTTACTTAAGCAGCCTGAATGAGTCTCTTTTTTTTGTAACCAAATGACCCTACCTAGATCTCAAATGGTGGATAAGAGAGATGTCTATGGTACCAGATAGGCAGCCTTTGTGCTCAGAATAGGAGCCAGAATCAGAGTGTGACTATCAGCAAAGAAAAGGTGATACTTGGGGATCCCTGGGTGGCTCAGCGGTTTAGCTCCTGCCTTTGGCCGAGGGCGTGATCCTGGAGACCTGGGATCGAGTCCCACCTTGGGCTCCCAGCATGGAGCCTGCTTCTCCCTCTGCTTGTCTCTCTCTGTTTCTCTCTCTCTCTCTCTGTCTATCATGAATAAATAAATAAAATCTTTAAAAAAAAAAAAAGAAAGAAAGAAAAGGTGATACTAAATAAAAACATGAGAAAAATGGAACCTAGAAAGAACCAGCTAGTCAAAATCAGTTTGTTTCAGCTCAACGAGGAGAAAGAGGTAGGTTGAAATTAAGGTTAGCCTAATGGTGGAATTCAATTCTCAGAAATTCTAGTTAGAACTCTCACTACCTATATAGTCCCTGGAAACTAGATTAGATGAATTTTGCCTTCAGCTGCACATGCAAAAGTGATCCTACTGTTCATACAGGAAACTATTGTTTTGGCTATGCTATTTTCTTTCAGTTTTATTAGTTACAGGCTCATGATCTGTCATCCTGTTAAAAAGGTGAGGGCTTGGAGTTAGAATAGTTTGAGTCTAATTTGCCACTTTCTAGTCAAACCATTTAGATATGTCATTGAGTAGCAGTTTCTTCATATGTGGAATGGAGATAAAAATACTTCCCTTGACACATGTGGTGAAGGATAAAATGGAAAACATGTAAATTAACTACCCCAGTGCCTCATTGGCGATTCCAAGTGTTCACTATTATGTTACTATAATAACTATGATTACTATTGCGCATGTAAAAATATCTAACCACATAGAAAACTTCCTAAAATAACACTCCCTCAGTGAAAGCAAGTCATTTTTTTCCCCACATATCCTTATTTTAAATAAGATTCCTGATGGAAAACATTCACAGTGATTGATTTTGCAGGATTTCTGATTTTTAGCATGAAAGTGCTTCTGGACAACTGTAAACTTAATTTAAATATTTAAAGTTTACTGAGATGTATGACCACCTCCTCACTATATCCCAGACATAATCTTACTGGTTATACTTTTACCTCAGACTGAGTTTCCTTTTACTTATTATGCACTTCCTCTTTCTTTTGTCACTTCAAACTTTAGTTGTAGCACTCAGGAGGTGCCATCTCTGTGTTCTTATAAATTTGCAATTAGCTTCTAGCTCTCTTCTAATTGCTGTGTGAGCACACTTTGTTCTCCCCTCCAACAAACACCACCCTAGCTCTTTCCCCTGTGATATGTTTCTTCACCACAAGCTGAAAGTACCAGTGTCTCCTTTTCTAGTGGTAGGAAAACTGCTCTTACATCACCTTTTCTCTGCCTAATGGCTGACATTAGAAACTCTGGGCTTCTGGTTCTCCAAACCTTGGTCCTTCATTACCAAAGCCAAGATTTTGGAATCCCAAAAGAATTTCTCTGGCTCAAGAGAAGCAGAAGCATACAAAATATTGTTTTAAAAACTCTTGCCTCTGTTAGAAAGGTATAAAATCTGTGTGGGTGGGGGTATGTATGTATCAGTGTATATGAATGTGCTCTAAATGGTATTTGTCTGCCTTTAATACAATAACCTAAGTCTTCTTTATTTACTCTCCAAATGACCCTCCTTCTTACCTCTAAAATAAATAAATAAAATCTTAAAAAATAAAAAAAAAGATTCTCTATCACTCATTTTGAGCAATTTGACCCTGATGTAATTTTCTTTATGTTTCTGTGCTTAAGATTTATTAAGCTTCTTGGAAAACACAAATTTATATATTTTGTCAGATTTGGAAAATTTGCACTCATTAATTCTCAAGTGTTTTTTCTGCCTTCCTCTTGTCTCCTTTCTATTGGGGATCACATATCTTGAAGTTGTCCAAAGTTCACTTTTATACTTTTACTTGTTAATTGTTTTCCTCTGGGTGTTCTATTTTAGAAAGTTTCTATAGCTATGTCTTCAAGTTCTATAATTCTTTTCTCCTTAAGTGTCAGATCTGCTGTCAATTACACTCAGTGTATTTTTCATCTCAGAGGTTTCTATTTGGGTCTTTTTATTATTTCTTCTATGTCTCTACTTAAGTATTTCAACATAACTGTTTTTGTATCCTTTTCTACTAAATCCAACATGTATGTCAGTTCTCAATCAATTGTGTTTGCTTGTTTGTTTTCCCTTTTAAGGCTTATATTTTCCTGAATCTTTGCATGCTTGATAATCTTTAATTAGGTGCCAGACTTTTTGGATTTTACCTTGTTGTGTGCAGAATGGATGTGTTTTTTATTCTTAAAATATTCTGGAGTTCCATGCTGGTATGCAGTGTTACTGAATAATAGTTGATCTTTTTGTGGCTTGCCTTTTAAGTCTGTTTGACAAGACTAGAGCAGTATTTACTTTAGGGTGAATTATTCACCACTACTAAGGCAAGGCCCATCTCCACACTCTATAAAAGTCCTGTGAATTATGAGATCTCCTAGTCTGGCTGGTGGGAATAAGCTCTGTTCCTGGCCCCATGTGAGCACCATGTGCTCTTTAATGCTTTCATATGTTTCTGTCCTTTCTAGGAACAGTTTCTCTACATATGTGCATCAATCAGTGCTCTGCTGACTACCTCTAGAGAACTTTTAGGAGTTTCTTGATGCAGTTCTCTCTTTTGTTCTCCGTCTTGTGAATGTTAAGTGATTTTGTTTTGCCTTTTTCTAATGGCTGATGATGAACGTACTTCCAAATGCTTATTTTCCATTGGTATATCCTCTCTGTGAAATGTCTGCATATACCTTTTGCCTTTATAATTAGATATTTGTTTTTTTATTTGTTTGACAGTTGAGAATTCTTTGTATGTTATACTTAAAAGGATTTTTTGTCAGATATGTGACTTACAAATATATTATCTTGTCCTTTCATTCTTCTGACATAATGTTTTACAGAGCAAAACTTTTAATTTTACTGAGATCCAATTTATCAGATTTCCCATTTATGGATTGTGCATTTGGTAACAAATCTAAAATCTCTTTGCCTAGTCATAGGTCCCAAAGATTTTCTCCTAATTATTTTTAGAAAATTTATTCCTTTTTTATTGTACATTTAAGTTCATGATCCACTTTTTTTTTTTTAAGTATGCTTCATCCTGGGTGTGGGTGTGGAGCCCAACATGGCACTTGAACTCAGGATTCTGAGATCAAGACATGAGCCAAGATCAAGAGTCAGACCCTCAACCGACTGAGCCACCTGGTCACTCAAGATCCATTATGAGTTAATTTTTGTATAAGGTGTGAGGTTTATGTTGAGGTTCTGTTCTTTTTTATATGGATGCCCAGTTTCTCTAGCATAATTTGCTGAAAAGACTCTTTCTTCCATTGACTTGCTTTTGCATATTTGTCAAAAATCACTCGAACATATCATATGGGTCTATTCTGTGTTCTCTGTTATATTGCATTGACCTATATGTCTCTCTCTGCCAATATCACATTCTCTTCATTATTCTAGTATCCAGTAAGCCTCAACCTCAGGGAAAGTCACTCTTCCCACTTTATTCCTCTTTTTCAAAATCGCTTTGGCTATTGTAGAGCCTCTTTTTCAATATAAATGTTCAAAAAGCCTTGCCTATGTCTACAAAAAGAAAAAAACTTGCTTAAGTTTTCATAGACGTTAGGCTCCCGGCATGGAGCCTGCTTCTCCCTCTGCCTGTGCCTCTGCCTCTCTCACTCTCTCTCTCTGTGTTTCTCATGAATAAATAAATAAAATCTTTTTTAAAAAAGTTTTCATAGAAACTTATAGTATTTTTACCAATAAAAGAGAAGGGACAACTTAACTATAATCAGTCTCCCAATCTATAAACATATCATTTACTACTTTTAATACTTTATTCCACAGACATAAATTTAATTTAATCTATCAAATACATATTACCATTAAAGTGTATTTTAGTTCAATCATTTAGATCTTCAATCAACTTGTCACCTTGTCTGAGAAAAATCTTCAGAAATGCCAACTTACTGTTTTAGCATCTTGTTTAAAACCCATAAATGCATCTCTACTTGTCTTCATGACAGAGTTCAAACATCCTTAAAAATCTGTGAATCCCTACCTGTATCAATAAATACATTAATTTTTTTAGCTCGATGGCATATCATTTTTATAAGTACATTCTTGTCATATACAAGTAGTATTGATGCAAGAATTTTCTCTGAAGGTGATTTCTACCTTATTTTATGAATAAGTATTTCTTATGAGCAAGATGGTATGGGAAAAATATACAGGATTACCCTTTATAAGATGTCATCATATTATTCTACTTCTATCTCGAATGCTCTATTAATATTCAGAAATCATATATCTTTGGTATAATTTAAAAACACATATAACAAACAGAAGTGCTAATCATAGTTTATTACAGAAGACATAACAAAATTTTGCATTATTCCAATTAATTTTTAAAAGTCATTATAAAAACATAAAAGTACTTGAGAAAAATATCTGACATATCCTTGAATATAATTTTTAATTTGCTTATGTGAAATTGTATTAATAGCTATTGTATGTATTCATGATATACATAGAGAAATTTAATGAGATGTGAAAAAAAGGCAAAAATAGAATAGGATTAGTAGAACAGATTTATTACACGGTTAGTCTTATTGTTAAGGAGAAGCTTTAGATGAAAAGCATTTCATTATCATTAAAGTTTTTTACACATGCTTAGAATATTTTATTAGGTGAAAATTTAGTATGGTTGGTTAATAACTGTCTAAATACATGTTTTGATTAAAGCAGAGACCATTATTCATCATACTTTTGAAATTCTAGTATTTTTCACATTATTCCAAAAACATAAAGAACTACATTAATGGCTAATTTTACACATATTTTTTTTTACAATTGGAATACAGACGAAAATGCTTTCTATTGCTGAACATAAAAGTATACATATATAGGGCAGCCCAGGTGGCTCAGCGGTTTAGCACCACCTTCAGCCCAGTGTGTGATCCTGGAGATCCGGGATCGAGTCCCACATCAGGCTCCCTGCATGGAGCCTGCTCCTCCCTCTGCCTGTGTCTCTGCCTCTCTCTTTCTCTGTGTCTCTCATGAATAAACAAATAAAATCTTAAAAAAAAAAAAGAAAAAAGTATATATATATATATATATATATATATATATATATATATATATAAAGTTTACTTTCTAGTATATGCTATGCTAGGACATTCCATTGAAAAGGAATAAGGAACAGGATGGTTTGGGATGAAAATTCCTTAAAATTTTCTAATTAAAAATTTTGTAAAATGTTTATTGTGAGCACTGGAAGAAGAAAACATTGCCTCATATTTCAAGCCCAACTATTGAGAAATGTAATGATGCTAATATTAAATAGTTTGAAATTCACAATGGCATCATCCATCTTGCCAGAGTAAATAGGTTTCAGATTTAAACTTGAATTATGATTTGGTTTTTTTTTTTTTTTGAATTATGATTTGATTAAAGTAATTGGGTTTCCCTCATCTTAAAATGGTGTTTTTTCACAGAAAAGAGGAATGATTTGTGCACCAAAAAGAGATATACATACACATATACAAAGAGATATAGAATGAAAAGAAGCTGTTTCTTTTAATGTAGAATAATTACACAAAATAAGTGTGCTGATTGTATTTCCTCTTAAGCCTTTACAATATGAAATTAGCCTATAAAGCTGATGCATTTGAATTTTAACAGTCTATTTCCTCAGAATATTTTATGTTATTTTAAATAAACTTAATTTAACAGTCACATGGAAAGAGTATATAATATAATAGCATACAGGTTGATGAATTTTCAGAAATTAAACCATAATGTAACCAGCACCCAGAAAAAAAATGAATTGATTATATAAATTCCCAAAACTCCTTCTATTGTCTTCCAGCTCCATCACACAAGTGTACACACTCTCCTCACTTACAACAGCATACAATCTGTACAATATATGTACACACTTTTGTGTAATATCTCATTCACTCAAATTCTGTTTGTGAGATCCCTCATGTCACCACTCTGTGTCATTGTGGGTAATCATCCCTTCATGTCATTGTGGGTAGATGTGATTTGTTCATTATTATTATTTATACATTAATATTCATGTACTATTATGGAATATTACAGTATTCCATTGAATGAATAGACCAGAATTTATACTTTCTAGTATGTTTGAACATTGAAAATGATTCTAGGTTTGTGGCTATTGAGAACTCTGCTGCTGTGAACATTCTTGTTCATGACTTTTTCTATATAGACATGCTTCCAATCAATATTCAGTAAGGGCAAGAGCAGGAGCCATTCCTTTCATGAAGTCTTCACCAAATGTATATTTCTGTTTTGTACAAGTTATTTGTAGAAATTTTCTTTCTACAAGAAAGAAAGTTAAAGAAGTACCCTACTATTCCTGATTTGTTAAAGTTTTTTGTGGATGTTTTTCTTTTGGGGATAGTACACTGTGGAAAGTATACTGAATTTTGTCAACTCTCTTTCCTATAACTATGAAGTTGATTGAACAAGTTTTGTCCTCTTCTAAAGTGTAATGAATAATCCAATAATGGATTATTTTTTCGAATGTTAAACCAACCTTTAAGCCTAAAATAAACCTTAGTTTGTCAGTTTTTCATGTGTGTATGTATACACATACATAGTAAATTTTAAGTAAGTATTCATACAGTGCATATAAATACATGTACTTACAGACTTCAAATATATGCATATATATTTCTAAATTTCATTGCTACTCTTTCTGAGATTTATTTTGCATTTGCTTTGTTCAGCAACATTTGTCAGTAATTTTCTTCTTTAAATTCCTTTGTCAGGCTTAATTGGCCCCAGAAACTTAGAAAGTGTTCTTTAGTATGTTTGTGCGACAGTTATTTAAAGAAGCATATAGTCATTCCATTTGCTTTAACTTTTTCGAATATCCTCCACTGACCTCTGTTATTTACTAATATTTTGTTTCATTTATGAGCAATTAATAGTTTTCTGATTTTCTCTTAGATAAATTTCACTATCATAAGAGACCATGCCCTAAGTAATATAAATTATTTTAATTTTAATGATAGTACACAGCTAACTTAGAGAAGTACTATATATGCTCTTGAAAAGAATCCACATATTTTCCATATGTCTAAGAGGTTGAATGTCTTAATTATAATAGTCTTCTGTAGATTTTCTCATTTTTATCTGCTTACTGCAGTCTTCCATTATAATTATGCATTTGTCTGTTTCTTTTTGTTCATTTTCTGTCAATTTTTATTCTTGATATTTTGAAACTGTGTTATATAACAATTGAAGTCCTTCTTGTCCATTTTGTCAGGTGTTTGGCTTTCTTCTGATTAGTGTTCGCGTGATTTGTTGCTTTCCATCCTACTACAGTCACTCTGTGTTCTGACATTCAATAGATATCTCTTATAAGTAGGATATAGGTGTCTTTTGTTTATGAAGTCTGGCAATCTAAGTCTTTTACCTTTGGTTCAATTACATAAGACATATATATTGATTTATTTAGGTTTTTAAATACATCCAAACTTTTGTAGTATTTAATTCATCTGTCTTATGATCTTATCTTTCTTTTCTTGCCCTCTATATGTAAATCCCACATTTTTTTTATTACTTGGATTTATCATGCTAGTTTTCCAATTTATTTTTTATTTTGTTTAGTGGCCACTACAGATTTTAAAAATATTTTATACTTTATACTTCAAAGTCTAATACAATTATTTTATTTCCTTTTTTCACTTCCTTAGTAATACTAGACCCTAGAAAACTTCAACTTCATTTACCATTTTTTGTCATATTTCAAGGAGACTTAAAATTCATAAGGCATTATGCTGTTTTATAAATCGGTATTCAATCAATGTTCATTTATATTTGCCCTGATATATGCCCTTTCTGGGGGCTCTTATCCCTTCTTGCATGCTCTGTTTTCTGTTGGAAAGTTCTTTTGCTGGAATTACTTCATTTAGTATTTCTTTTGTACAAATTAGCTAGTGACAATTGGTCTCAATTTTTGTTTTTCTAAACTTATGAACTATCCTTCAGTTTTTAATTGTCCAAAAACACTATTTCACCTTTGCTTTTGAAAAATATTTTCAATGCATATAGATGATTCCTAGGTTGGGAGCTGATTCCTATCAGCACTTTGGAGACTTGGTTCAATTTCCTGTGGTTCTCATCTCGCCCAAGGAAAGGTCAGCCAGCAGCTTCCTTATTGCTGCTTTGAAGGAAATGTGATTCTGTTTCTCTGCCTGCTTTTATTTTTTGTTATCTTTGATTTTCAGTGCTCCTACTGGAATGTACCTAGGTATAGTTATCATTAAATTCATAAACTGAGTATTTCAGTACTTCTTGAATGTGTTTCAACTCATCTTTCCAATCTGAAGTATTCTAATTTTGTTTGAATCCTGACAGCTCCAATATTGATTTTGCCCCACATTCTATGCCTTCTAATTCTGTACTTCATCCACAGTAATGTTCTAAGTCTGTTTGGGTGACACTTTTTTTTCAATGTTCATAATTTTTCCCCTATCCAAATGTTCAAATATTTTCCATCATCCTATCACTTAGTTTATAATCTTATTTTATGCTGTATCTAATCTAATGCTGTGTCTAGCATTAGATTAGATACAGCACTTACTTAATTCTATCTGTCATCCATCGATATATGTATATTTGCATTTACATAGATGTCCATTTATATTTTCTGTTTCCTTATGATCCTGTTTTTTTTTTTTTTTTTTTGCTTTGTTTTTTAACCTCTGATGGGATTCCAGGCACTATGCTTCTAAAATATTATAGACATTTGCGTACTATTTTCATGTTATTTTCTGTATCTGGAAAAATACTCTCCTTCATTTCACAGCTCAGATAGAGAAACGGGTATCATCTTAATCTTACCAGAGATGATGATAAATCAAACTGGGCTAAAGATCTAGTAAGACTTGAACCGCCTCTGATTTATACTGCTTCCCAGGTTCCTGTTTTATTTTTGTTTTTAACTAAAAAATAGTATGTATTCTGTGGGTTTTCCTCTATCAGTAAAAACCTCTAATTTCTATCCTCATGAGAATGGTGACACTCTCCTCTGCTCTTCAGACTTTTTCTGCAACATTTTAGGCCTGCACTCCATGTAGCCTCAGCATTTGGCAAATGTACTGAAGGAAAATTAGCTATGTACACAAGTCTCTAATTTTTCATCCATAATTCTTCTGTTTTCCCTGTCTTTTCTCAGTAACCCTCCTCTGGACTTTGTGGGAGACTTCCAGCTGCCTCTAATGCCTGGGTCTAGCAGATGTCCTGGGGTTTTAAGTGTGCAAAAAGCTATCCTTTATGTCTTTTTGTCCCTTCAAAATTCTCTCTAGCTCTTTTTATTCCAGCGACTGTCTACTGCTTTCAAAAACACTTTTTCTGCATTTTATTTGTTATATGTATTTTATTCATTTTTATTTTATTTATTTAATTACATGAAGTTGATTTATATTTCTCTATACCAGGTAGGGATGCTGACCCACCAATAACTACTCTATCCCCATCAGAGCTGAAAGCTCCTACCATAGAAATTAAAAATGCATGGGCAACAATGTATAAAGTTAGTCATTTTCTTCTGGAAAAGCATGCTGTTTTCTAGATTTTTAGTTGTGTCTTGAACTTTCATGTGTTCAATTAACATAATATCATTATTGCTTTACACTGTCATTATTTGTCTAGATTCAACCGCATTTACAATGTATCTGATGCATGACTGTTACATCTTGGGCTTTCCTCCTGGGACCATTTTTTTATCTGGATGATAAACATTAATTATAAGTCAGTAAGTTTTCTGCTGTGTAACTGCATGAATTTCTAGGTATTTCTTTGTTCAAATTTGAAATCTAAATGAGACATCGACAATTGTTAAAAATATATTAATTAATTGCAAGTTCCCAAAGTCCGTTTCAGACCAAAAATAAGTCAAGTTCAAAAGGAAACACAGCATCATTTGTGTCTTTGGTCCAAGAACTTTGGTGTTAGTTTGCAACTCTGAGAGTCCATGGATTTGAAAATCTACTTTCTCCTCTTCTTTTTTGTGAAAGCAAAGCTAATGATGCTGCTCTTTAAAGTGCGGCCAAATCCATGTTAATAGAGTGCAGATTATTATGGAAGCTATAATAATCACAGAGAAATTGATAATGACTTGAATCAGTGTCTGGCTTGTTAATTGTAAAGGCTTTTACTATAAAAAGAAATTACTTAACAACTGCACTTAACTAGTTATGAAGTTTTATTAGAAATAGAGATTAACGGTTCCAACAGTATCGAGTACAGGATATAAAACATCATTATGTTTAAAGTAAAACTGTAAAAAAAATAAAATAAAATAAAATAAAATAAAGTAAAACTGTGATATTCAGATGTTGATAATCTATAACCAGGTAAAGATTTGGAAACCATAATGCTTCACTTTTCTGTCATGTTTCATATGTTTAAATGATTTTATTGACAAGCATATAATGAAAGAAGCTTTGTGACTAATAGAACCAGTTATGCAAATACTATCCTCTCCAACAGATAAGATTTACTGAAAGAAATTATATCTTAATCCTACCAGCTCAAACATTCTAGAATGCCCTTTAATATAGAATAAATTTGGTACTTTTCTATTACATATGTAGCTTAAAATTTGAAGTCTCCTAGGATAAGCAACTTACTAACAGAACTTCTCCCTTTAGCGTAGCTTTCTGATATTAGACCCTTTCAGGAAAGTATATTCCAATGAAGAAAAGAGAGTGAATATGTAAGAAACATGTATCAACTAGTTTTTGTTTGCTCTATAGTACATTAAGTACTTTATATATTCTCTCTGATTTAATGCCTCCAATTTTATGAAATCGACATTATTCTTATTTTCAAGATAGGACAACTGCAACAAAGAAAGGTAACGTAGCTAGTAAGTGTACAGCTCTAATTTGAAAAGAGGTGTGTCTAAATTTTTCCACCCCCTAAGCATTAAATGTGAAAGTAACAGACACAAATAGAAGGTGGAAAGTGGGGATCCCTGGGTGGCGCAGCGGTTTGGCGCCTGCCTTTGGCCCAGGGCGCGATCCTGGAGACCCGGGATCGAATCCCACATCGGGCTCCCAGTGCATGGAGCCTACTTCTCCCTCTGCCTGTGTCTCTGCCTCTCTCTCTCTCTCTCTCTGTGACTATCATAAATAAATAAAAATTAAAAAAAAAAAATTTAAAAAAAAAAAAAAAAAAGAAGGTGGAAAGTGTCAAAGAACACAGAGAAAGAAAGAGAGCCTCAAAACAGCTTCATTATCTTCACAACCCTCTGGTAAGGCAGGTCACTAGATCCCAGAAAGCCAATGATCATTTGATTATTTTTTCACCTTTTTTCCTTTCAGTTTTTATATATATGGTCCATTTTACTTAAAAGCATCCATCAGGAATGAACAAAGAGAAGTGGAGTAGAGGAAGAAAAAGACATATACACACGCAGAGAAAAGAGGGTGTCTGTGTGTGTGAATGCTTTGGATATATTTAGTGGAGTTCATATGACTACAACATTTACAATCACTTAACACCAAGAATTAACTTCAGTCCTTCTCAGGGACTTTGCATCCTGTGACTAGATGAGGTCCAATAGGTTGACACAGGTGGGCAGTATAGAGAGCATTTCAAGCTACGGTAAGGATTATTTTTTTTTAATTAATTTTTATTGGTGTTCAATTTACCAACATACAGAAAAACACCCAGTGCTCATCCCGTCAAGTGTCCACCTCAGTGCCCGTCACCCATTCCCCTCCAACACCCGCCCTCCTCCCCTTCCACCACCCCTAGTTCGTTTCCCCGAGTTAGGAGTCTTTATGTTCTGTCTCCCTTCCTGATATTTCCCAACATTTCTTTTCCCTTCCTTTATATTCCCTTTCACTATTATTCATATTCCCCAAATGAATGAGAACATACACTGTTTGTCCTTCTCCGATTGACTTATTTCACTCAGCATAACACCCTCCAGTTCCATCTACGTTGAAGCAAATGGTGGGTATTTGTCGTTTCTAATGGCTGAGGAATATTCCATTGTATACATAAACCACATCTTCTTTATCCATTCATCTTTCGATGGACACCGAGGCTCCTTCCACAGTTTGGCTATTGTGGCCATTGCTGATAGAAACATCGGGGTGCAGGTGTCCCGACGTTTCATTGCATCTGAATCTTTGGGGTAAATCCCCAACAGGGCAATTGCTGGGTCGTAGGGTAGCTCTATTTTTAACTCTTTGAGGAACCTCCACACAGTTTTCCAGAGTGGCTGCACCAGTTCACATTCCCACCAACAGTGTAAGAGGGTTCCCTTTTCTCCGCATCCTCTCCAACATTTGTTGTTTCCTGCCTTGTTAATTTTCCCCATTCTCACTGGTGTGAGGTGGTATCTCATTGTGGTTTTGATTTGTATTTCCCTGATGGCAAGGGATGCAGAGCATTTTCTCATGTGCATGTTGGCTATGTCCATGTCTTCCTCTGTGAGATTTCTCTTCATGTCTTTTGCCCATTTCATGATTGGATTGTTTGTTTCTTTGGTGTTGAGTTTAATAAGTTCTTTATAGATTTTGGAAACTAGCCCTTTATCTGATATGTCATTTGCAAATATCTTCTCCCATTCTGTAGGTTGTCTTTTAGTTTTGTTGACTGTATCCTACAGTAAGGATTATTGACTTTATCTTAAGTGATGGCTAATTTGCATTTCACTTCTGTCAAAGCTTTTGTGAACCACACAAGGAAAAAAAAACAAAAAAGAAAAGAAGAGAGGACATAAAGAAAGTAGACAAAGGAAAGGGAAAAAAAAAAGAATAGGAGATTAAAGGAAGAAAGAAAGGAAACCAAAAAAAGAGAAAGTTACAATCCCAACACATTTTTCTACCACTAGTATGTCATGAAAAAAGAGTGAAAATTTCCCCTTCACTGTTTTATATGGAGGTTTCTAGCTGAAACTACTGAGTTATTTGTGATAATGGATGATGAATTTTCCTCATCAGAGAGTAATTAAATCAGTCTGCAAAATAATATAAAAAAAACAGGAGATAATATTATAAAGTTGGAATTTGTGTTTTTGAAAGAGAAAGAGACGTCTTGGATGAAATTAGGTTAGTCAGGAGTGGGGACTTCTGTAACATTTAGAACTTCAGGGAGTGTCAGAGGTAGGTGGATTTTTAACATTTGACTCTGTGACAGGTTACATACTTTATTTCAGAACTTACTTGCCAACTTACCTGAGAAATTTTAGTAAAGGTATTCATTGATCATCAGTGCTCTGGAGACTCCAAAATGATGACTCTGTTTGTCACTTGGTGCTGAAATGAATCTCGAGATGGCTCTTCACCTACACCAGCAGTAGAGACGTTACATTAAGGTCAGGTGTATGTGCTTCCGTGGACAGTGAATCCATTGATAATCTAAGGTGTCAGATGTAATGAAGCCTATTTTCTTTTCTTTTTTTTTTTAAGATTTTATTTATCTATTCATGAGAGACACAGAGAGAGAGAGGCACAGGCACAGGCAGAGGGACAAGCAGGCTCCATGCAGGGAGCCCCACACAGGACTCGATCCCAGGTCTCCATGACCACACCCTGGGTCCAAGGCACTGCTAAACCACTGAGCCACCCAGGCTGCCCTGAAGCCTATTTTCTTAATCCTTCTTCTCTTATACTCTAAGTGATGCAATTCCTTCTTGCAGGCTCAGATATATCCAGGGGTAGCCCCAACTATGACCTCCATCTATAGGAATTTAAGACTGCCAAGGGTTTCTTACTACTATGTAAGAGAACCGCACATGCATGTAATCTGTTCTTTATCTAAAATTTTCAGGTGCTTATGTAACTCACTATGTCTTCCACCTTGCTCAGCTAATGACTTCTATGTCAAGGTATTCTTCTAAGGAACTAGTGAATCTGTTGGGTTCTAGTATGTGTGAAACCATAAACTACCAAACATACATACAATGGCCACCACAAAAATATTTTTGCGAGTAGTATGTATATAAGATTTTAATTAAAACCTAGTGAATGTATAGATTAAATGAGTTCCAGGGCATCTGTTCTATTTTTAATTCCAAGCTCCCAATTCTTAAAGAAATATACATTCCACCGATAATAAAACCACTCTTATTTCAAGACTACAGTTAAATTATTGGCCAATACCATTTGTTTTGTGGCAACTACACTAGGTGTTCATCTCTTTTATGATTGTGTTCGGTGAGTATATTTATAAAGGTATTTCATTTGATCTAATAGTCTTATAACTTTAATTTTACTATCTAAGTATGTGGTCCCTGTTTCAGTTGGAAAGGGTGAAAGGACACTGTTTGGTGCCTAGGAAGGGAAAAGTGTTACTCTAAATACCAGAGGATCATTCTTCCCAAGCTGAGACAGCCACCCACAGACCCATAGCTTGTCATCCTCACTTGTCATAGCTGAGAGTACTTTCCCTTACGTGCTTCCCAATCTCCATGTATGACGCATATATCATGGATGATTCTAGTAGCAGCAACGTGCTTCTGGTAACTCAACGGTAGTAAAGAAGAACTCTAGAATCATGTACTCTGCCTTATGTATGGATATATCCAAAATAAAACTATCTTTTTAAGGAGTTTCCCTGCAAACACCATTATCTTTAACTATTACTAGTTCAATTATCCATTCACCACTACAGCATTTATACTACTACAAAATGAGGAAGTATTTTATCTATATTTAAAACTGCTGCACCAACAGAAAGCCAAGAATAAAAAATATGACAACCAAAATACTAAAATTCCTTACTCTCATATAGCCTATTACGACATTCAAAACATACTCCCATTACTGTACTCCTGAATGCCCAGAACTCTTATGGGATATAAAAGATGGTGACTTCTCCAAGGTGAAAAAGTTATAAAGACCAACTGTCCAATATTGTGCTTTTAGTTACTAATACTGCACCATTAAAAGGTTATTAAAAGACTGGAGCACCTGGGTGGCTCATTTCATTAAGCGTCCCACTCTTGATTTCAGCTCAGGTCTTGATCTGAGTTGTGAGATCCAGCCCTGCCTGGGGATCCATGTTGGACAATAAACCAGTTTAGGATTATGTCTCCTTTTCCTCCCCTCCTCCCCACCCTCCACTCACTCCATGCGCACTCTCTTTCAAAACAAAAACAAAAAACCTAAAAATGTTTAAAATCTATTAAAAGTGTTTAAATATACAGTTGCAAAGGTAAGAAAGTGTCATGTGAAAAATTACCTTCACACAAAGGTAGCCTTCATGTACAAGTGTGCTACCAGACAAACTACCCCGGAGATTAGGGAACCGAAAGGCTCACAAAACAAATTGAATGACTTGAGCTAATTTAGAGCACACAGCACAAAGCCAATTGAAAGAGATGGGTGCTTAACTGGCCGAGGATAGAATGCAATTAAATTGAAAGCATGCTACCTGATTTTTGGAGTTTGCAGGGTTCGTGGTGTGATGATGGTATGGACATGAGGACAAAGACTGAGATCTGAAAGTTCCTTGCAAGGGCAAAGGACTCATGGGGCCATGATGGCAGTCATCAAATGTTGGCTGAATTAAGACTGCAAGAATATTGAATGCCTCATGTATATTTAGTAAGTCATGAATATTTAGTGCCCCTGGTGCCTCATGTATATTTAGTGACTTGTGAATATTAGTTAGGTATTTCTACTTTCTCCCATCCCTTTCTATATTCACAGATATATGATCCACTTTATCTTTCTAACATGCACCACAGTTTAACACGTAGGTTATTCCTTTCATTTTCCTTTCTTCCATAGCAGAATGGAAATATTCTATATTCTCAAATATAGAAGATGTATTTTGCCACAGGAAAAATCTCCTAAGGACTATATGCAGAAGATGCTGAAAAACAAAAGAAATAATGGATAAGCAAAGGTACTATCATACTTTCAATTGTACCAGATGGTATAAGTAGGAAGACTCTCCTAAAACGTAATTTGGCAATAGGTATCAAAAATCTTAAAACATTAAAATTATTTGACATTTTTCCTTTTCTGGATATTATCTTATTTATATAATAATTCTATGAAAAAATATGTGTATTATAACACATATAACAACAGTATATATTATAACAAAATTGAAAAAAACATAAACGTACCTATAGAACATTCAATAAATAAGTGTAATACCTATAAAACAAAATAACCAAATTAAGATGATCATGTGAAGACAATTTGTCAAATCGATGATTAAAATCATTAAATAAAATTTTATAATTCACTTTGTGGAATTTTTTAATATATAAAACTGAAATAAAGAATTATATTTATGCTAAATATGCACATCTATAAAATTAGCAATATGTATTAATTGAATAACTAGTTGAATACCTTAAAATTTCCTACTAGTCCCATTAAATAAAAACAACTTGTAAAATGAAGCGTGAAATACTAAGTATGTCATGGCAAAAAGATACAAATATTATTTCGAAAGACTGAGTTGTGTGAACCTCTTTGTGTCTTGAAGGAGTTATATTAAAGAAGCATAACTCCTGTATGAATTATTTCTCTTTCCTTCCAATTTCATTAGAAATTTAAAACCTTCAAGTAGTGCATTTAGCCCTTAAAATATGCCAATGAAATAATAAAGGAGTACCCGAGGGGGAGTAAGAGCTCTTACCAAAATGTCAGCTTAGACTAGGCATTGAAGTAAACATGATCATTAGTTTTTTTATCTTTATATTTTAAAAAATTAGAGACACAATGAACAAAATGCTGCCCACAATTCAGCCCCAGGTCAGAGCAATGGGTCTGTCAAAACAATGGGTCTTATGGAAAAAAAAGAAAACATTTTCTTTAGTTTTAGGTATATGCCCACTCAATAATATATCATTTAAACTTCAAAAACAAATTTTCACGTAAATTTGTCTTTTGTAATCAAGTGGAATATAACGACATATAATGGTACAAGAAAATTAGAATTTATTTCTCATAACTTTTCACATAAAGACATAACTGAAATAATTTAAATATTAAAAAAACATTGTATAAATGTAAACAAACCTATGTTTTGATATACTTTTGACTATTTTAAATTTGAAAATCTTAGAGAAAAATCATAGGATGTATAACTTTCACAGAACTGAATACACATGTGGAAAAGGGGAACACACATATATATTCTTGTGCTCTCCCTCTCTAAATTTAGTGATAATAAGGGACACCTGGGTAGGTCAGCAGTTGAGCATCTGTCTTTGGCTCAGGTTGTGTCCCAGGATCCTGGGATGGAGTCCTGCATCGGACTCTCCATAAGGAGCCTACTTCTCCCTATGCCTATGTCTGTGCCTCTCTCTGTGTGTCTCTCATGAATAAATAAATAAAATCTTAAAAAAAAAACAAATTTAATGATAATTAAATGTGTCAGGAGAAATGAATAATGCAGAGTTATCCAAAGCATTATTCTATGAATTTAATTTGATTTTACTTGTTAATTTAAAAAGTCTACATAGTGCCATGAATATGGATAGAAGAAACCAGATTTTTCTTGATACATATTGACAAATTTAGTTTCCTGTAAAGTTTACTAAATGTGTGTGCTACCAGCAAGGTGTGCAGAAAATACCAGCCTCGCTATCCTGGTTTGGGGACTGAACATTATTCTCATCTTAATATTTACCAATATGATAAATCAGGCCAAATATTTTAGTATTTTTATTTTAATATTTTTGGTTACTAGAAACTTGAATAATTTTTTATCTGTTCATTGGTTATTTATATTTTCTTCTTTGTGGCATTTACTCATTTATATGGAGTAACTACTGTTTTCAATTTCCTTTGATTTATGAGATAACATTAAGTATTGAAGATATCACACTTATTACATCCAAAGAAATATGATCTGGAGAGTCACAAATTTCATTTTTTTCATAACACAAATCAAGTATTTACATTTTTGTTACATTCTTACACATCTTTAACTGTATTTTTTTGTAGCTCTAGACCTTTATATTTTGTTTTTAATACATAGGTGAGAAAGAATACTTGTTTTCTTTTTTTTAAAGAAGGAGAAGGTGGGATCCCTGGGTGGCGCAGCGGTTTGGCGCCTGCCTTTGGCCCAGGGCGCAATCCTGGAGACCCGGGATCGAATCCCACATCGGGCTCCCGGTGCATGGGGCCTGCTTCTTCCTCCGCCTGTGTCTCTGCCTCTCTCTCTCTCTCTCTCTCTCTCTCTCTCTCTCTCTCTCTCTGTGACTATCATAAATAAATAAAAATTAAAAAAAATTGCTTTAAAAAAATAATAAAATAAAGAAGGAGAAGGTGGGGAGAAGCAGAGAGAGAGGGGGAGAGAGAGAGAATCTTAAGCAGCTCCATGCCCAGCAGGGAGCCCAACACAGGGCTTGATTTCACAACTCCAAGATCATGATCTGAGCCAAAACCAAGAGTTAGTTGCTCAATTGACTGAGCCACCCAAGGTGCCCTGAAAGAATACTTTCTGATCAGCCTCTGTGCAAAGGTAGACCTATTATAATGTCTTTTGTTATATTTTTTAATATTTCTAAGGATATAATAAACTTTAAGTTAGAGGACTTAATCATATGTTTTGTTAAAGTATATTTATTTACATGGTACTTTTAATGCTTCCATAAATAATACCAATTTATCTATCTCTTTACTAAGATTTACTCAATTACCTAAGATGGTACAGTCCATTTTGAAAATCCCCTAAAATAACAATAACAATGCAAAAGAAAGAATGGGGTACTTTAACATCAAGCATGGTTCTACAACCTACCCACAGTAGGTTATCAGGACCAACTGAACATTTCTGTATCGGCTTTATACAAGGTACTATTCTGCACTCGAATAATCCTGAAATTTAATCCCTTCAATAAATGTTTTTTGAGTGTTTATTATGCTCTTAAACTGTGCATATTAATGTACTCCACTATTATGGACTTCACAATATTGTTATGGACAAAAATACATATATCAAAGATTTTTTTCTGCATTCATATTTATGAAAACCTGAGTATATACACAATGGAGTACAAACTAGCATGATGAACAAGGAATATTTCATGTGTTAAGAGACGATTATAAAATACCCCAAGTGCTGTGTAGGAAAAAATAACCACTAATACTACAGGGAAGGAGAAGGGAAAAACAGGAGCTTATTTGGCTAGAATATACTGGAGATGTTTATAGAAGAAGAGGAAATTGAATGGAGTTATTAACTGGTGATGTTTCTCTTCCAATAAAGGACATAATTGAACCTGAGAACATTATCTCCACTAATTGTAAGAAAATCATATCACCAAGTTCATATCAGTATACCAAGATGAAATATGGCTTGACCCAAAATTTGAAGTCAGGATTGTAAAAACACCACTCTCTGAAATAACTGCAAAAATTAATAATAGATTAGATCTGTAAAAATCTTCCTGGAGGTGTAAATGTGAGATCATTTCTGGATAGCAGATGACAAAGGGGGCAGCCTAGTCTTTATCATGCTTCCTTAGTATGTCCCCAGAATGAAGATATTGTAAAATCTTTCAAAAAAATAATATGTGGGCGGTGCCTGAGTGGGTCATTTAGTTAAGTGCCAACTTTTGGTTTCCTCTCAGGTCATCTCAGGGTTATGAGATTCTTAACATTTCTTAAACATTTAACCATTTCTCTCTTAAACATTTCTCTCTTCCTCTGCCCCTCCCTACTCCTACTTCTAAAAAATAAAAAAATAAAAAAATGTGTTATGTAAGTTTTCATCACAAATGAAGAATACTGCAGAAAAAAAAAGAGGTGACATTTTCACCGAAACAGCCATTTAAATCCAGTTAGAAGTTTTACCCCTGTGTGTAATATGACACTTAGGAGAGCCAGACAAACCAACATTCTAAGTGATTGTTCTCACTCATTGTGCACTCACCGTGAAGACTGAATTGTGACTGAAATTATGGGCTTCCTGAGAGCAAATACGTTTATGCACACATAAACCTTACAATGATACTGTAGATGCTCCTAGATTCCATGTTAACACTTGGCTGGTTTTCCTCCCGCCTTGGAAAATGTTCATTTCTCAATCTCCTTAGAGGAGAATGGCTTTATGTTCTGGCCAGCCTGGGTCAGAACCCATTGATGCTCATCACTAGTAATAATTACTAGTGTCATTCTCAGAAAGACCCAGGTTGGAAGATATTATGTGGTAACACTCTTAATCCTTTCCTCCTCTACCTATTTCTTGTAAGTAAGGTTTCTTGTAGTAGACCTTCTCTTCTCCTCACTCTCTTCAAGCCTCTGGGCATTAGCATCCCTTCTTAAGACTTTGAGTTTCTTAGATGGACATATGACTCTTCAAACTACAGTCTTACAGAGATTTGTATCCTGAACTCCAAACTATTCTATTCATCTGCCTTTTGGACATGCCTGCATGGATGTTCCAGAAGCATCATAAACTCAAAATCCAAAACTGAATATATCTCTCTCTTCCTACTGTACTCATGTCAGTGGAAAGCATCACAATCCACCTCATCTCGTGCCTCCCTATCTCTTTTGTCATATAAGCAACCATTGATCCTGTCATTTCTATCTACTTTGTAGGCTCCCTGATCTGCTGCTTCACTTTTTTCTTCAAAGGTTTTCTGTTTATTTAAGAGAGAGAGACAGAGAGAGCACAACTTGGGGTGGTGGGGGGCAGGCAGAAGGAGAAGCAGACTTCCCACTAAGCAGGGACCCTGATGTGGGTCTCAATCCAAGGACCCTGGGATCATGACCTGAGCCAAAGTCGGATGCTTAACTGACTGAACCACTCATGTGCCCCTGCTTCACTTTTAAACAGTAACACAGCAGTTAAAAATATGGGCAGCTGAGTCAGAGAGATGTGGATTAGAATCCTTGTCTTCCTACTTAGCAATTATAAATAGTACTTAATTACTGAGTTGAGGTTTTCTCTTTTATCTGTATAAGTTCCCACCTACCTTGTAGGGTAGTTTTAAAATTGAAGTGAGAAAATGCTTATAAAGCATTTTTATGGCACATAATGGTTCAGTAAATGTTAGCTATGGCTTTTAATATTATTTTAATTATTATGAGTTCAACCCACTACCATTGTGGGACCAGATCACCACGACCACTTCCTGACTGGTTTCCCCGATTGCAATCTTTTCTTCTCATTGCCCTTCTTTACACTGCAGGTATGGAGGTATCTCAAAAACACAAATATGTGCAAGTCATTCTCCTGGTCAGTGGCTCCCACAATGTTCAGCATAAATATCAAACCCCTTATCATGATGCCAAGGCCATTCTTTTGTTTTAAGGTTTTATTTATTCATTTCACAGAGAGAGAAAGAGAGCACAAGCAGGAGGAGAGGGAGAAGCAGGCTCCCCACGGAGCAGAGAGCCTGATGTGGGACTCGATCCCACTACCCTGGGATCCCTGACCCGAGCTGAAGGCAGATGCTTAACCAACTGAGCGACCCAGGCGCCCATGCCTAGGCTATTCTTGACCTGTTTCCTTACTGTGCCAGCTTTCCTGACTCTCCCTTTAACAAAAAGTTTTTTCAAGCTGGAAATACTTGAAGCCTAAGAAATACTGAAAAAGATATTAAGGCTAATTCCTAGGATATGCCTACAGATTTTAATTTAGTAAATCCAGAGTGGGGCCCAAGACTGCATTTCTTAAGCTGTTACTTCATTTTCAGTTAGTTAACACACAGAGTAAGCTCAGCTTCAGGTGCACAACACAGAGATTCAAGACTTCCACACACAAGATTCTGCATTTTAAATGAACTCCATCCCCTCACAACCGCCCCCCCCACCCCCAGGAGATTCTGCGATAGGGAACATAACTTCAGAAATCTTGGTTTATGTTGTATTAAACTCCAAATGCCTTTATCAGCAATTTTTGCTTAACTGCCTCTTATTTTTTTTACTCACCTTGGCAGTTACTGTCTTTTGAGGAAGCAGTAAGTTGTTGGGTTTCTTTTATTATAATTCTATGCAGAAAAAGCAAACCTTCTGATATCAATTTGGTATCTTACACAGGTTTCTATATTGAGAAGATAATTCATTAAGGAAAGTTACTAGATTTCTCAATCCATATTAACACACGTTTACCTTAATGTTTCCATTTCTCATGGGTTTGTTTGTTTAGAATGAACAAAACTTCCCTAAAATCTCCATCCTACCAGGCACAGCAATACAAGTGAGGTAATTAATATTTACAGATGAAGTGTAGCTCCTTAAATCGAATATGTCTTGTGAAGTATCACCTCGAAACACAACAGAGAGGAAACACATAGCTCTTTAAGTTTGGCTTATTTTCTTTTTTTTCTTTTTAAGATTTATTTATTTATTTATTTATTTATTTATTTATTTATTTATTTATTTATTATAGACATAGAGAGAGAGAGAGGCAGAGACACAGGCACAGGGAGAAGCAGGCTCCACGCAGGGAGCCCGACGTGGGACTCGATCCCAGGACCCCAGGATCGTGCCCTGGGCCAAAGGGAGGCACCAAACCGCTGAGCCACCCAGGGATCCCGTTTGGCTTATTTTCAACAATATCTGGGGACGAAACAGGACCGTTCCCTCTCCGTATCTAGTGGCTTTGTAACTTTTATAACAAAGTCATTTCTGTTTACTGAAATGGCTGTTTTACCCAGCCATTTAAGACATAAAACTTAGGAGAACAAATTCTACCTATTGCTATTTTTCCCCTTTACTACAAGAGTGATCCTTCTTGTGCCCTTGATTTCATTTAAATTTTACTTTTTGATGTGTGTTCATTTGCCATAAGTCATAAGTAATTTGATAGCCAGTTTTGTGTACATATGCATGTGTACGTGCATGTGTGTTAGAGGGAGAGAAAATTTGTATGTGTGTGATTTATTTTTTTAAAATGCTTCCCAGTAAAATCTCTATGGTGTTGCTCTTATTCTCCCCACATTTGACAGATATAAACATGAAGATAAGAATCATGATAGGCTGTTGAATAGTTTATCTGTTTGTAGTTTAGCTTCAAATATATGACTCTAAAATTCAGAATAGATACATCACTTGGTGTAGTTCAGATAATTGATTCATAAGTCAGCTACATCAGGCAGGTTTTGATGGTATCTTTATAAATAGGCTGGAGCTTTCAAATGCCTGATGGTATCTCTCATGCTGACATGAAAGGCATTTAGAGGTTGGAATATGCTACCAGTACAACTTGTATTCTAGATGCAGTTCATGAGGCCTATTAACTTCCTAACGTACAAGGAACAAAATATCACTGAAATGTAATAAATTTAATGGTGATACAAGAAATGCTTTTATAACTGTGCTTTAAAGGAGCAATGTGAGATAATGACTTTTATATTAGATATTTAGAAGTAAAAACACAAGCAGTTTTAATGTTTAAAATGAAAACAAAAGTAATAACAAAATAAGAGGCTTAAAAAGTCCAGAGACAGAGCCACTGACGCATACTGCCAACATGGTTTCTCATCCATTTGTGCATTGGATTGAGCCTGCCTTTGCAAAGTGCATATGCTCTGTCTTCATAATTCCAGATGCACACGCACATCTTTTATCCTAAAATTGGGTAATGGATTAGGAGTTTTCGTGGTGAGATATTTATCAAACAGCTGTAAACATAAAAGATTCTGGGCTAGAAGTAGTATATTAAACATTCATTTGGTAATTCTAGGCAGATCCCCGGCACACTGCGAATTTCTTTATATTTTTCACAATCACTGAGGCCAAGCATTCTATTCCACACGTTGTACGATCACCTTCCCTCTGACTGCCATCCTATCCTGACTTCTCAGTCAGCTCTCAGATGCACAGAGGATTGTTTCCCCAGGCTTGAAATACGTTCTCCAGGTACTATTCCTCCACCATATTCTGTACCATAGAAATAGGCACCCAGCCCCTATAATCCTCAAAGATATCGATATTCTTTTGAAGGAAATTAATGTGTCACTTCAAAATATGCCACTTTGGCATATTAATTATTCTGAATTCAAAGCACTTGAGAAAAAGGTGAGAAAAGGACAGTCAGGCCTTCCTTTTTCTGTCAAAAAGCACCTTAGCAAATGCAATCTAAAAGTCCTCAAAAGGAAACACACTAGGGAGAAACCCTTCCAGGGTCTCAAAGGTGCAAGGTGTTATTTTCAGAAGCAATTCTTGGAGCATAAAGCCTGAAATTATATGAACGTCTGGGAACAGGCCTTCACGTGCTGGGGGTTCCAGGAGACCTTCTGCTGGAGGATGGAGCTGTAGCTGCACCAGGCATCCTGCACGGGGAAGAAAGATACCCAGCAGGTGTCTTCCACCCCCCACCCCTCCCACCCCCCGCACCCTGCAGTTCAGGAAGGAGGACTTGCAGAGCCACATGATCAAGCTGCACCAAGCTGTCTGTCCCGTCAGCGCCAAGTGCTTCATGTCCCTAGGGAAGTGTAGCAGCATGACGCTTTTAAGCACCATGTGGAGAAGCTGCTTATGTGCAAGGACTGGGCGCACGAGCCTCGAACAGAAACGGCCTGCAGATGAGAGGCCTCTGTCTGTGAATTCTGCAGCCACGCCGCTACCCAGGAGGCCGATCTCAATCTGCACCTGCGCGTTCACGTGAGCAGGAGGCCCTTCCAGTGCCACCTCTGCGGCAAGACCTTCCATCCCCAAGCCAACCCCGGGCAAGCACAGGTGTGAGTTCAGCGAGCAGCCCTTCCCCTAGAACGGGTCCTGAGGCCACAGTGGCCAGCAGCCACCGAGGGAGGGTCCCCCACCTCAGCCAGACCTATGGGAGGACCTTTGAAGCGGTGGAGAAGCTGTAAGCACAGGTCAGAAGGCCAGGGGGATGGGGGCGGAAGCTCAAGTGCACCGAGTGTCTGTAAGCTTACCTAGCAGGTGGATGCACCTGTGGAGGCACATGGACTTTCAAGAGTAGATGGAGAACTACAGCCCATCACAGCAGAAGCCCTGGGACCTAATCACAGAAGATCAGATGAAGATGATGGTGAGGACACTCCAGCCACATGTAGAGCTGGAGCTGGACTCAGCCAAGGTCACCTTTAAGTGCCTGCCCAGGGCTGCCGGGCCTCGCAGTTCCCGTGGGCCAGAGACAGTGCGGCAGAAGCTTTGCAACCCAGGTGGCCTGCATCCCTCGCTAATCACCACTCCCAACCCTGAGGACTGTGACCCACCACAGCCTGCATGGCCCCAGTCCCCCACTATCCACATGGCTTTGGACCGGGGGAAAAGTGTTGTTGTTGTTCCGTGAATACTTCTCTTGGGATCTTTGCATCTTTGCTCAAAAGATCTCAAATATTGCATACCTAACCCTCATTTAAAATAGCCACAGGTCTTCCTCCCACTGCCACTCCTGCAGCATGCCTGTCCTTTTCGGCTGACTGATTTTTCTCTGTAGTCTTTATGCATTCATCATTGTCCAGCATCCTGTCTAATTTCCATATTTTCCATATTTTGTTTATCAGTAAACAAAATATGGAAATATCACCCACTAAAATATGAACTTTATTTATGTGTGGAGTTTTATATGTTTTGTTTGTTGCTCTATCTCCAAAGCTTAGAACAAGGCCTAGCCCATAACAGATTCTTGGTCAACATTATTTGTGTTTAAAGTGAGTGTATGTGTAGGTTTCACAGGTACTAGGACCTAACAGATTCACTAGTTCCTTAGAAAACTACCTCTACATAGAGGTCATTAGCTGCACAAGGTGGAAGACAGTGAGTGAGTTACACAAGCAACTGCAAATTTTAGATGAACAGATTACATGTATGGTTCTCTCACATAGTAATCATATTCGAGATGTAGAATTGTATCTCCTTGCACTACCAGGATAGGGATTATTGTTTCTGTGGATTTCTGAGTTTATAGTCCAGGAATATGTATTATTTACTATTATTACTATTATTTTAATTATATTCTTATATATATCTATAATATGAATATGATGGGTTCTAATACATTCACTTATTTTTCCTTCTTCATGTTCTTAAAAATCTTCTCTTGTTTTATATGAATGCCATTTACCCAATTTTCTGCAATGTCAATTTGACTCTTCATTGCCAAAAATGTAGATTTTAAAGTCTGCTCTAAACTTTGTATTCTGATTTTCATTTAAAAAATTATTGTCAGATATATACTTCCCCCTTTCCAATTAATATTGCTATGCTTTTGTCTTAAGAAACATTTTTTTTAAAATCCATATTTTTAATGTGCATGTATGGCAGGGGGATTGACCTGTTTGTTTTATGTCTCTTGATCTCTATAAAACGAAAATGCGATATGGTCTGGATTGCCAATATATGGTGGACCTGTCTTATTCTTATCTTTATCACTCTCTCAGTGGTTATTCTGGAAAGGGAATGGTGTAGCTCTCTCATATCTCAACTCCAGAAGTCTAGCTACTCAGCCCATCTCAGTATAATTTCTATGCATAATCAAGATGGATTTAATTGGCTGTGGAAGTGGTTCCCAAACTTGCCATTCTCATATTACAGGGAAGAAATGATATGTAGTGAGTAACACGATACAAATTGTTTTGTTTTGTTTTTCCTTTTAAACAAATACTACACATGAATCATAGTAAGTAAAATCTCTGAGCCCCTGTCCTAACATTTCCGACAACCAAATCTCTACCTCCTCTGTGTTTGCTATTACCTATAAGCACTGTACCGGCTATGAAACAGTTTGCCACTGCCACTTTTCTTATTCTTCTGTGAATGTTTAAAGAAAGCGAAGGTGTTGGCAGTGGGTCCTGAGTGATAGAAGTTAAGGGATGTGGCTATTTCAGAAAACCTTGCTCATGAGAGGGAAAGAAAGATGGCCAGTTTTCTGGCTGTGCAAAGCTGTGTACAGGCTTTCTTAAGAAAAGGGCAATATGTTGTAGCTATTGGTACCAGGCAAACTATGCATTTTCAGTCCAGAAGGTAGCACAAACATAAACTATGATTTAACCACTCATTTCAATTCTCAATTCCCTTAGTGAAGTAGAATTTCTGCTAACTGATTTCTGTTATATGAAATTTCAATGCTATTATAAAGTATCATTATTCAAATTAAAATTAGAATTTTAATAGAAAATTGAAAAGTGGCAGATTCAGTCAACCCAACTAGTCAATGTCTCAGTGAAACCCTCATGATTAAAAAATATATGTTAATGTGTTCAAATTAAAGTTTTTTCTAGATATCACTCGTAGTTCTCTAAAGGTAAAATAAAATTACTAAAGCTACGTGGTTTTATATTTTCCTTATGGAAGAAATTTGTTTTTTTAAAGATATTTAGTAAAAGAACATCATTAATCAAAGTTCTGTGGTTATCTTCCATCATTTTCCATCAACAATATTTGGTGAGTGTCCTCTACTAGATAACTGACACAGCAGCAGGTGTTAAAGAAAAAGAAGTAATAGAAGCATTTGCTGCTCTATTCCTGATTTTTAGAATACTGAGTGTCACAAACTAACATATTTATTTTAACAAGAGAAAATATACTAGGAGAAAAAATATTTTTCCAAACTATTTTTTTCACTTTACATATAGTGTCTAAGTTACATGTTATTCACTATTATAAAATAAGATACTCAAAGAGCATATATTTTGTTTTTGTACAAAATTCTCCTTTTGTGAACTTTTCTTTTTGATTTAATTTTCAAATACTTTATAGAGGTCCACCAATTCTTCTTTGAATTATGATGTTTGCTGAGAAGAATAGGAATATTATCTCACAGTATTTCAGTTATATTTCTGTTTCTTCTGAACTATTCAATGTCATTTTTATCTCATGCCCACTTATTTTAACTATAATGCTAAATTGACAAGGAGCTACTCATTTTTTGTAGCTACAAACCAATTGTTCTAATACTTACTTGTACCCTATCATTCCCCATTTTATAATTGCACTATTTTTTTCTCTTCTAAAGGGATCCATCCTGGAATCTGTCCCCAATTTTACAATTTTGAATGTAACTTCTATCACATATGTTAGTCCTCCATTTTTCTATTATTTTGCTATTTCTATTATTTCCCTGCTTTTAGTTCACTTGATATTTTGTATTCCTTCTGACTGAATGGGTTATTATCAGATTAAATAGTAACACACAAACACATAGATATAGTTATATATTGATATGTATAGCAATATATCTATAGGCACAGATTCACAAACACACATTGTGTTAGTCTTACTCTACAAATATGTTAAACTTTAAAAAGATGTTATTAAAAATAATAAATAATTTAGAATGATCAAATCCCATAATTTTTAAAATCCTTCTTAGCAGGTTTTGCTCAAAACCTCTCTTATTGTGGAGAATGTTGTATAAGTAAAATATGGACTTCTTTTAGTCTAGGCCTTAAAACTTTCTGATGAAAGTCAACCAACTGGTTATTTTTAAAATAACTGTCATTTTAATGACTTACATATTCTACTTCCACCTCAACCCAAGAATTTTAACCCACAGATGTGTTTGTCTATAGAACTATTCCCAAATTATGCAAAACTGGTTAATTTATTACCTTGAAAGTAAATTTATATCTGGAAAAATACCAGTCTAATATGTGTTTGAATGTCTAGTTATTAAGTAGTCATCTTCAGTCCTATAAAATGGTCTGGATACTACAGTGGTAACTCATGGTCATGCTTCCATAAATGGCAAGTAATTTCACCTTTTACTCATTTTTGGTGTTCTGGTTTTTATTTTTTGTTTTTGTTTCTTTCTTAATTCTTTTTGTCTTAGTGGTTCCAGGATTACTAAATGTTGGTGAAATTCCACATTGCAACTAGTACTTCATCGTCTGCTAATTCTCTCCTTAGAGGAACTTACATTTATTTCCATTATTAAAAGTAAACTTAAATTGTATTTCTATCCAAAAGAAAGAAAAACAATTTGTTTGGTAGTTTATACATTTGAAAATTATGATGACTTTCTTTGCTTTGAAATAATATATTGTCATTATAAAGTATATTTCCAATTTATAGTGTGTCTTTTTTTTTCCTTGGGAATTTAAAATACTTCAAATAATTTGGGCTTTGCCTGATTCCCCCAGAATTGTAGAGTATGACTGATAACTGCCTTTAGAATCCCTAATAGCTAAATTACAATTATTATGCAAAGTCCTACAATAGACAGTTATATGGATTATTAAATGACTTTGCCTTTTTTGCAAACTATAATCATTTTCCTTTATTAGCTGAAGGATTTCATAATTTAAGGAAGATGAGAAACCTATAAGTCACGCTTTCAAATAAGGAACATGGATATTGCAAACATTAAATTCCCCCATAAAAATGTTAAGGCATCATTAAACTAGGTTCAGATTAATACAATTCAGTCAACTCTAGATAGATATCTCCCATAATAAGCTGAAACAATACCTAGTGATCTAAGATGTAAAATATTTTACTACAGCCAATTTATAAACCTATAAAACATACAGGTATCATTCAACCTCTTTATTAATAGTGCATACCTTGTATTAAATCAAAGCCATTTTAAAGGCCCCTCCCTTTTGGCATTCCCTTCCTGGGCTGTTGCCCCTCATTCTGTGTTATCTCATTGAAGCTCATCCAAAGTGAATGACAGCATCTTTTTTACTAGAAGCAGCATAGGCAATTCCCAGCCTAGTGATACAGCTTAACTCTCTCAGAGATTTATAGACACACTTGCTATCTTCCACCTACAATATTCTATGGTCTAATGTTGATGTATTTGTTTCTCTGTAAGCAGATGTAGTTTTCTCACTTTGGAAAACTGTAATTTATTATTTTTTAGGTTTTTGCAAGTTTTTTTACATGTGAATTATAGTCACAAGAATTATAGTCACAAGAAAACATGTGAATTATAGTCACAAGAAAATTATAGTTGAGACAACTTCAGGTCTGGACTATTTTGAAGCTAGTTGGAAGAATCCTTTTTTTCACCATTTTTCCCCAGTAAGAAAGCCAAATATTTTGTATTGTCTGAATTGCCAAAAGTTTTAATAAATTATCTACTCTAATTATCTATTATCACATAACAACCCCAAGACAATGGTTTAACAACAGCCAAACAGCAACAATGGTAATTATCCTCACAAATCTGCAACTGGGGCAAGATTCTCTGGGCTAACTCATCTCTGCTCTATTCAGCATCAGCCAGAGCAAGGTTAGAAACTAGAATCACCTGAAGATTTGCTGACACATTGGGTCTCTAGTCAGGTGCTTTCAGGGAAGCCAGATTCATACATGTTGACTCATGGCTCCCAAAACTTATTCCCAGGGAGGCACACATGGGACATTTGAGAACAGATAACATAGGAACAGATGGGAGTTCTAGCACCTTTCCCAACCTGGTCTCCTAAGTCCTATCTATTACTTCCACCTTATTCCGTTTTTTAAAAGAGAGTCAATAAGGGCGATTCACAATCATGGAGAGGGGAATTAGATTTAACCTTTTGATGGAAGAAGTGTCAAAAGTGTGTGAACATGTTTTAAAACTGTCACATCATAAAAGAGGAAATTAATCCAGTAGTTTTAAATATCACTCTGGAAATAATCAGGTGTGCATTTCTAAAGTTGCTTCACAGACACTGCACTTAAAATGTAATTTTTTTAATGTAAAACTGCTTTTTTCCAGGTTGAGGTAAACGGAAAAGCAAAATTGCAATATGATGGGTTAATATACATATATATTGTAAAATGATTACCACAATCAAACTGCAATCAATTAACACATCTATCACCTCACATAGTTATCTTTTGTGTGTTTGTCTGTACAAGAATGTTTGTTTGCATTGCCATGTTCCACTGATTCCTTATAATGAGATGCATTATCCCAAATTATCCTGACAAAAAAAAAAACAAGGTACAATAAATAAAATTTAAAAATACATATGAACATTAGTATCCTTAACAGGAATTTTGAACTCTGAAACATTACAGACACATATGCTTGGATTAAGCTATTAAAAAATTTTCCTACCATTTTGACATTAAGAGTTCTTGCATATAACATGAATCAATATGTTGTTTTTCATACAAAATCATCCCAAAAGAATCTTTCTTAAAGTAGGAAAATAATTCTAAAGAATGAAGACTAAATCTCTAAAACGGAGATTATCCAAGAGAATGAGGGAAAAAAATTAAGGTATAATGATTAAACTGGTATGTATTTACATATAAACATATACATATAATGTCATTGAATATTGAGACTATAAAAGATTAATAAAATCCTTGTAAATAGTTTTTTTATTATTTTTTAATCATTGTAAATAGTTGACTAAAAATATTATATCACTGAATTTTCTAACATAACATCACACAATAAGAGTTTATTTCCCATTTACATAGCAATCTAACCTGAATGTCCCTAGTTGACAGAAAGCTTTCCTAAGCTTGTGATATTAGTCCCAGTCATAAGAGGACTGGGCCTTATTACATGGAGGCTACCATGAACTTCATTAGCAAATTATCCCATTTGCCAGAACTTCAAGATGTATACTTGGTGATCTACCCTTTGTATGTTAGGAAAGGTGGCACATGGTATAGATTTCTAGGAAGCAATCAGTGATTTTGCCAGTTGGTCAGAGACCAGTATAAAGTAAAACTGGAAGACAGTGACAAGAAAGACTAGAGAAAAAAAATGTATGAATGGATCTCTTAGAGAGGGCATAAAATATACATATCTTTGTGTATCATGTCACTGCCCATCAGAGTGCATCCACCAAGGAAAAGTCACTATACAACCAGATGGACAGGATGATCTGTCCTGCAGATATCAACTTGCTCCTTTTCTTGGCCATCTTTGTGCTTACAAAACGGATCCAGGATAACAGTGGTCACAGTGGCATGGATGGAAGCAATGCATGGGCTTATATGGACTCTGTCTCCATCTAGCTGATTGAGTATGTCACTTCCAATCAGCCAGGATTAGGAAAGGAGCCTCTGCCCCAGATATAGCAGCACTTCTTTGGGGGTGGGTGGATAACAGGAAACAAGTTAAATGCTGGCATCCAGATTCTGCTCTTCCAGGATTCTATCACTGGGCTGATTGTGAGAAGCACAGTTTCATGGCAACATCCCTACTGCCAATTCTGATCTATACAGCACAGTCACAGTTAAGTTTCTCAAAGTTGTCTATGCCTCCTCACCTCCTCAGCAGAGGAAATTCCTCTGAATAGTTCCAAGCAACACAGTCAGACAGTGGGTTTTTGGGCCAACCTGCCATATCAGTTCTAACTCCCCTATCTTTATGACTGTTCTGAGCTCCTTTATATTCTATCACACAGTGTGTTATTATTTCCACTACTTTTACTGTAGTGTATCAAGGCCAGGCTTCCAGGGAACAGCAAAGCTACATGGATGAGCTCTAGGTGTGGCTCCTATAATGTGGAATCATGACTCATGGTGAGGAACACCATGTCAATGAATTCTCCCTTTTGCAGGCTCATGTTCTGTGTCACCTGTCCCCCCATTTGCCTACCACCCTCCACTCAAGCTCTTCTTCCACCTTGGCCCCCAGGTTCTTGCCAATACATGTTAACCAGCACCTGTAGCATTGCTTGTACTCTCAGTTTAACTTCCTGGAGACCTAAACTTAGTTATCAGTGATTCGGCTGAGGTTAGGTCTAGACCGTAACTTGAAATGCAGTGAGGTCAGCAGCAGTGGTACTTAGGTCCAGAGGGTAAACAGCTGATTTTTGAAGGAAATTGTCCTCAAAGAAATCTGAGAAGGCCCCAAATGTTTGTCTAATACAATATTTCTTTAAGGACAATAAGGTCTTCGAGGCTATATATACTTAGCAACCAGCTTTTACTTTTTCTTTTTCTTTCCCTGGGATGTATGGATCTCTCTATGCACTAAAAACAACTGATCTGTTTTGTATAAAAAGCCATGTAAGTGAATTTGTGAGGATTACCCTTCTTAGCAAAGACTACAAGCAGAGGCAGAATTTTTCATCATCAGACCAAATAAAAAACAGCACTTACAGGCAAGGAACTTAACTTCTTATGGCCTAAATTATAAGTAAAATAAGTAGTATGAGTAATAAATAATACCAAGATGTAAGCAAGAACTCACTGAATTACTGGAAAGGCACTTTCAAAGTTAAATTCATGCATTTCTACTAAATTGTGAACTTTCACAAGTTTATAAATTCAGCACTATATTAACTATGTGAAATACAACTACATATTTCATTCAAAAGAAATAAATAAAATAAAGGTCACTTGAGGTCTATGGGATGGTAGCTTAATAAAATTATTAAGCAGAGTTTATTCGGCAAGGCTAACTGCATAGCAATGCATCAATAAATTATAGTGAGTGCTATTCCATGTAATAAAGAAAAAGGTTTAATATATAGTTTTGGTTGTTTGTATCTTGTCACAATACAAGATACAAAGATACAAACAACCAAAAAGGAAAACTATATATTTGAAAACACGGCTGTGGCTTATATTCAGTCATTTCATATCTCTAAAAGAATTATTTTTTAATTGCATACAAAGGGTAAATTTAATATCATGTAAATATCCGAAACTGTCTAATATGATAAATTCCCTAGGATTACATGTCTGCTAAACAGATTTCCGTCTCTTTCCAAAAACGTTATTGATCAGTTTAGCCATTGATTTAGATCCACTGGGTCTTCTCTTTTCTTTGAGTTTGAAGTTTGTCAGGATGTCCTTGATAATTCTGATAAACATCATTTCCACCTCCAGAGATTGCTCTGCTGCAGACAATTCACAGAACTGGCATCGGTTATCCAATGCCAGTTTTTGCCCTTCTTCCCAGCCAACCTCTCGTATGTGACAGAGATCTTGCTTGTTACCAACCAAAAGCACTGCTGATTCCACAGCTCTGAAATACAGAACATAACTCTGGAATGATTATTTTACATCTCTTTTTTTTTTCTCATTAAGTAGGTTTATATCAAAATGAATTATGACCTCCCCCCCCAAAAAATACTGTGCATGTATGTGTTCCTTATAGTCATATGTATGTGCATGACACATCCCCATTTACTTACAAAAGCTATTTTATATAGAATCTGATGTGTGACACTGTAACAGCAAGAATCTTAAAGCAGAGGATCTGCATTAATATAAACCTATTTTTGAATTCTGGCTCTGTTTACTAATAAGGCATGATTGTTACTTTTCCCACTTTCAATTTTCCTGTATGTAAAACAATAATAAAATAGCAGTCATTACATAGAATTCTTATAGAGATTAAACTAAATGATATATATAAAAATATCTAGTACAGTGACAGGCAACAAAAGATGCTTACCAAGTATTATTTTTCATTTCCTTATCAGTTGAAAGAGAAGGACTAACTAATGTCTCTTTACTGAACAGTAACTGTACTCGAACAATTTAGATATAATTTTCCCAAGGAAAATATTACTCAATACTCAGTGCTGTTTGTTCTTTGTTAATATCCATTATACTACACTTTAGAGAAAAATGTTATGATCTCATGACCTTGTACAATTTTTCTATGTATTTAAGAAATATGCTTCTTTGTTAAGATAATTTCTTCAGCAAATATCAATATATTCTCCTTGGTTATAGTGGCACATTTCTAAAACAGAGTTTCATTTGAAGGCTGTCGTAAGACAACTAGTCCTCAAATGCCACGGAACTCTGCCAAGTTATCTACTTTAGAGGAAAAAATGGATAAATGCAGTCTTCAACTCAATCTGAAGAGATGTTGTCTTTAGATTCTGCTCAAAGTTGGTTTCATTTCCAAGATGGTGTGAGTGGTGAGGGAAAAAAGCACTGTATGTGTTAGACTTTGAGGGTATTAATATCTTTTTCTATATAGTTTATAAAACTATTATTAATGGGGAAGATGAAGTGAAATATTTTGAAGTATGAGTCACAGATATCAGATGCAACTTTATAAAACAGGCATATATTTTTGCTACCCGAGTCTATCTACAGATTGAGAACTGGAAATGCTCTAAAAATTATGTAGTATTTCAAGAAAATTGCCTGAAAAATGTCAAGTATAGGTGATTTTATTTTTATGTTTTTCAATATTCGTAAGGGATTCTTTTGATTTGGAGGAATAGCAAAGGAATTTTATTACTATCTCTTACCTAAGTCATGCTGCTTAAGTATGAGGCCATTTAATGCTTAAAACAATTTATTTCAGAAAAAACAAAACAAAACAAAAAACAAAACCTGTAATATTAGAGGAAATCAGAGCTGTGAGGTACCTTAGCAAAATCACATCCTTTTTTCCTACCATGTTTCCAATAGTTTTATAATCAGAAAAATTAGGTCTAGAGATTAAAGTGGTTTACCTAAAGTCAATCAGATATAAACAAGAATTTACATCAATTGACTCCAGGGAAATACCCTTTATTAATTATCATCTCATAGTTCTTGATAATTAATATTTAAATAGATATAAAAACATATACAAATTTTCAGTACTAGCATTGTGTTTGTGCTTCCCATATTAGAATGTTATTTCAGACTCTAAGGGCAACTCTGATCAAGAGCACAAAGAATCCTTTATATCAGCATGTTGAATAAAAATACATATTTTAAATCCGAAAGGCTAAAGCAAAAAATAAGAAAATTAAGTGGGAAATTGATAGGGTTAAACTTATATCTACTAATGCAAGAATGGTTTAAGGCACAGTTATGTCTTCCTTCATAGTTACTTGTGTCAAAACCATTAACAATGGTAAATCATTGATCAGCTCCTTATTTTTGGAGGTGAAACAGAGAAAAATGTATTCTCATACTCAGAATTTGTAATGGCTTGATTATTCAGTCTATTTTGCTTTGATAGATTGAACAACCCAATGACTACGAATTGGATGCCAACTGTAATAAATTTGGATTTATTTAGTATCCTTAACATTTTTGTGGGAATGAAAAGGAAAGGTTGGAAAGTGAACTGTCTTGTGTACAGAGGACCATTATTTTGCAAGTGAGTGTCATGTTAACAATAGAAGCTGTCTTGTAAAATAGCCATTTACTCAGAGCAAGTAACTGTTTATGTCAGCCAGGATATAAAGTATTCTCATCTTATTCCTTTTACTACATGTGTAACTCCTGTGGAATGGAAGGTGAATTGTTCAGGGCTGTTAAATTTTGTAATTGGAAGGCTGTATTAAACTCTTCCTAATGATGCTTATAGCTATATGATGATTTACTAAAAAGAACGGAGAGAGGAATGAAGAATATCTTACCTTTTACAATGACTAGTTTGAGGCTCTCGAATTCTGTAGATCAGTGCTTTTGCAAAAGCAAATGAGGACCTGTCACTGATGTCATACACAATAACAAACCCATCTGCCCAATGCAGCTCACTTGTGAGGGAAAATTTTGCTTTCTGTGGCTGAAAATGAATCAAGCAAATTGAAATTGGTGGATATTCCACGTGTATTTTATACTTTAGACAATTAATTAATGGAAACCCATTTCACCTAAAAGGAACTTCTTAAAAAGATGTATTTGTTTGTTTGTTTGTTTGTTTATGAGAGACACAGAGAGAGAGAGGCAGAGACATAGGTAGTGGGAGACGCAGGCTCCATGCAGGGAGCCCGATGCGGGACTTGATCCCAGGTACCGGGGATCATGACTTGAGCCAAAGGCAGATGCTCAACCGCTGAGTCACCCAGGTGTCACCAAAAGAGACTTTAATAAGCTGAAGACTGATATTTTCTCAAAGGTAGTTTCCTTGGTTCTTTCTTCCTTGTCACTCTTTCTTTAATTAAAAGTGATTAAATTTTTTAAATACAGAGGAAGTATAATAAATTTTTATCTATCTCACTTTTCACTAAAAAAATTAAAAAAATAATAATTTATTTTAACTTATTTGTCTTTGAATAGACAAAGGAATTTGTACTAAAAATCTACCTTACTCATGGTTTATTGACAGTGGATGGTTACAAATGCAACTTGATGAAAATATAAACTGAACTGAGAAGCCATTAAACTATTAACTTCTAATAGCTATATACTGCGACCTCCTAGAAATATAAATGCGCCTAATATTGCTATTTCAAAAATATTTGTACTATTACATTTTTGTCAAAACTCTATGGAGAAGCTAGATAATGGAATTTATAATATTAAAAATAATCATAAATTTTAATTTTAAATTTTAATTAGAATTGGAAATAAATTTCGCTTTTAAGACTGGCAACTTTATTTACATTTACTCTTACCCAATCTTCTCCAAATCATGACTGAAAAAATAAAATTATATCTGTTTTACTTACTTGAGAACAGGGGTCATATATTTCTAGATTCAGTTGCTTCCCTTCCAAATACAAATGCTTACTATAGATAGATTCTGCAAAAAATAATAAATAAATAAATAAATAAATAATAAATAAAAATTTAAAAATGTATATATTCATTGTCAATATGGAAATACTCCAGAATTTTTCTTAAAAAATTAGCATATATTTGGATCACAGTCTCGCAAATTCAACTAGTCATCTAGTAGAATACTACAGTGGCTTTTTAAAATTATTAGTGGTTAAATACATGTATTTGTTATATTTGCTCATATGTTTCTTACAAATAAACTTTATCACCATATCTATTCAACTACATGCTATTGTGCTTATATACATATCTTCTGTCCTATAACTATGGATAAGGTATCTATGTTTCTTTCTAAAGCCAATCTATTCATTATGAACTGGTTGCCCTTTACTACTGATCTACTTAAAGACATTACCCCATCAATTCTCCCTCTCTCTTCTGAATCATAAGTTGTTCCTCTTCACTATATCATTACTAACAGCTGAATTTCTCCAAACTTAACAATCCTTTAGATCCCCTCCAACCTCTACAGTAATTGCCCTATTACTCTGCTGGTCTTTTTGTGAGTATCTACAACCCCTGTGTCCAATTTTTCTCCCCCAAGTTCTTTGAGTTATTCCAATCAAGCTTTAGCTCAAATAACTGTTCTTATCAAGGTTACAATTTTAGATTCACTGACTAATTCTATATCTTGATCTTACTCGCCTCAGTAGCATTACTATAATCAATCACTCCTGCCTCCTTAAAATGTTTCCTTCCCATGGCTTTCAAGGCAACATACTCCCATGCTTTTTTCTTTATTCCTTGTTGCTCTGTATTAATCTTTTTTTTTTATTTTTCCCATCATGTATTCTCACACTTCAAACATAGGTCCAGTTTATGGATCTCTTCTCTATCTATACTCCCTTGTTAATCTCATCCAGAGTTTTATAAAACAATTAGCGTTGATGGACCCAATTTATATCTGTAGTCTAGACCCCTTCCTTGAACTTCAGATGCAAACAACTACTGCTATTGTACATCTCCCTTTGGACACCCAATAGACATCTCAACCTGAACATACTTAAAACTGAAACCCCAATTTCCCTGAAAAGACTCTATCTTCCACAATTTTCCATTTCATTAAGTGACATATTGATAACTCAAGTTGATCAGGTTAACAGCTTTTAGTCATCCTTGATCCTGTCTTTCTCTTACCTCCCATATTTATCCTATTAAAAATTCCTTTTTCATTCTCTTTAAAGTATATTTTGAGTTTGTTTCTTATCTTCTCCATTATTAACACATCATTATTTTTGTTTAGATTATTACCAAACTTCCTAATTCAGGTCTCTGCTTTACCCTCTCCTAACTCCCTTTTCATGCATACTCTATTCTCAATACAGGAGCAAAAGTGAACCTTGTAGCCAAATCCATATCACTTGTCTGATCAAATCTCTCCAGTGGCTCCCCATCTCACTTGAATAAATCAAAGCCTTTAAAATGCCTGAGAATGGCCCTCATTGTCTAGTCCTCCATGACTTCTCTGGCTATTTTTCCTCAAATTATTTGTACTCAAACTACACCATCCTCCATACCATTCCTCACCTCTTCCAGAAATTTCCTGCCTCAGAATTTCGGTAATTATTCCTCCTGTGAGAAATGTAATCCTCCAGATATTTTCGTGGCTCAGTTTTTACCACCAGCATGTGTCTGTTCAACCCTAATTATCCAATTTTAAGTGGCCAAATAGTATAATAGTGCCATTCCCCCATGATGTTTCCTTTTTCTTCATAGCATCTATCACCATGTGATATAACTTATACTTAATTTTTTTAATGGACAGTTCCTTCTGGAATATAAATCTTATGGAGGCCTGGATAATTATTGTTTTCATTCATTGCTATAGCTTTTTTACCTAGAAGAGTACCTGAGACATTGTAGGTACTCAATAAATATTTGTTAAGTGAATAAAGGCCTATCTTTCTGTAACTTTTCCTCGGGGTTTAATAAAAGGCCTACTTCTCTCCAAAATGGCACACTGACAAAAAATCATGCCCCATTCAATCAATGTAGCACATAGTTAAAGACATGTAGCAAGCTTTTTGGGAGCCAACCTCAGAGGGTTAGTGATGAATTTTAAAATCCTTTGAGGTTACATTTAACGAAACTATAACAAGTTTCATTAAGCCTTAAAGTCTATTTTCAGACAGTTCCTTCTAACTTCATAGATTTACCACTGACTGTGAATCATAAAGTTCCTTTTAGACATTTAAAAGTATCTACTCAAAACTCAAAAACTGCCCCCAGGGGTCACTAACTCTTAACTTTTTAGAATTTTATTATCTTCCCTTTCTGGTCTTCATTTACAAAATGGAGTCATTTTTTTGCTAGTTTGTTCTCATGCAAGGATGACCTTTTGTTCATTCGGTTGTCTTTTCAAAATTTCTCTCTTTTTTTTTAATGGATATGTACCAGCCAGAATTGTGTGCACTTCATTTGTTTATAAAACTACTTCTTATAAAAGATTAAGGGGATTTGTTGATGTTATTTTTGGGTGTGGTTTTATGTTATGTTTTGTTATTCTGAAACATTTTCTCCTGCCTGGCTCCTACTTTGTTTTATATTGACTTTTCTGGCTGAAGTATTTGACCTGAGAAATGAAGCAATAAGAATTTCTCTTTCTATGTATTTCTTCTTTCTTTAATCAGTTTCCAAGAACTTACCCTAAAATGTTCACAATGTCATATGGACTGAAATAGTATATTAGAAACATGTAGAAAGCAACACAATGCAATACTTTAAAGTTACTTCCTAAAATTCTCCAATAATGCTACCTCATGAATGGAGGCTAATTTTTTTTTTTTTTTTTTTTTTTTTTTGTGAAGGGAGTTATTTCTCATCGAAAAACACACTGGCAATGATAACTTCCTATTACTCTAAGTAGAAATTATTGAAAAAAAATCATTCCCCTTTCTCCTAATTCTCATATGTTTTTTTTTTTAGACATCTATTGTTCTTGTTTAAAAAACAAAGAGCAAAACACTTTTCCCCCATGACTTAAATCAGGTGAGATATTAGTACCATTATATTGATTAATTGCTGAGCCAAAAATATACTCAAAACTCTGCCAAAATTCTTCACTTTTTATTAATGCCCCACTGTGGTATTTCCCATATGTTATGCTAATTCTGATCAAAATAAATTTAGAGCAGAGTTAGTAAAATGATTTTAAGAAACTTAGTTAAGCAACCTAGATAAGTATAATCTTTAATCAGGTAAAATTGTCCCATTATATTCACACAGTTTTACAATTAACATAAGCTTTATTTTGTCATTCTAGTGCTTTTATAATTAATTTGTCCTTATCTTTTGACAGATGTTTATTTAATTTCAGAAATCTTTTATAGTTTGCAAAAATATTCATACATGCTTTATAATATTGGCAGGAGGAGAATCTCAGTTTTAATGTTCTAATTTTAGCCTGAAACAAACTGACTTTCTAATCCATCTTACCTAACATCAACTTGGGTGAATTTTATCATAAAAGAACATTCAAGTACCTATTTTGGCATTTCCAACCAGAATCTGAATAAATAAGTTGCTTAAAAGTGCAACAATGGAAAATTCTATCAAAATGCTTCAGTGATCTTAACTGTAGTTTAATTAAAATGCTGACATTTTAAAGGTGATAAAGTCTCGAGTGGTGACTTACCGAAATTAGAGGCATATTCTCCAATGAATCGTTTGGTAAGAAACCTTACTGTAAGGGCTGCAAAACAAACATGCTGGACTTAGGGTCTCTTCTGTTTTGGGACACAGATAACTTAGCTATGTACATGAAGTTTTATCTTTCAGTTAAAAAATTACCAAGCATTAATACAGACCTTAAAGCTTTATTAAATTCTAGTCTAAATAATAGCAAGATTTTCACTGTACAACCATAAAGATTAAAAGACTAGAAAGAAAGTGATCTGTCTATTCAAATCACTATGTAATTAATTCATGAATGCAAACAGGTAAAGCAGCTTGCCTTATTTAACAGAATCAGAGCTCTCATTAGGTTTGAAACTCAAGAACTATATCATCTCTTTATATTCTTTATTGTACTAAATCTGGTTCCAAGGTGCTGTGTGCTATAATGACAAAGATAAGATCAAGCTTTTACAGTTGTTTGTGAGGATATTGGGACTTCAAAATCCAGGAAACCAGAAAAAGGATCTCTATGGTCAGTTGCAGCTCCTGGGTCTGGCCAGCTGTATGGTTCATGAAGTTCAGGTAGCTCTTTGGTGGCATCCTGGCCACCATCATAATGGAACCAAAAACAAATTCCAGTAAAATAAAACAAAACCATGGCTTTCAAAATCAGGGCATCCAAAAAAAATAAAATAAAATAAATAAATAAAAAATTAAAAAAAAAAATCAGGGCACCTGTTGCTCAGTCCCCAGGCACCTATAAAGCCATGCCTGTCCTAAGTTTTCTCACTTCAAAAATACTGCATTTAAAAAGTAATCCACAAAAAAATTTAAAATTAATGAAATAAAAATAAAAAATAAAAAATAATCCACAGTCGTACATGTATGGCTCAGGCAATTAAGCGTCTGACTTCAGGTCATGATCTTGGGGTCCTGGGATTGAGCCCCGTGTCAGGCTCTACACTCAGTGGGAGTCTACTTGTCCCCCTCCCTCTCCCTTTGCTCCTACCCCTGCTCATGCTCTCTCTCAAATAAAATAAAATAAAATAAATAAAATAAAATAAAATAAAATAAAAATCTTTAAAAAAATACACAGGTCTCCATGAATTCTTCTCTGCCCTTAGTCTCAGAGCAGAAGAATCAGTTCAAGACTACTGCTTTGCCACTAGTGGATGTGAGGGCAGGTGTGGTGGAGTAAGAAGTAGTTGGGACAATGAAGGAGGAATTTACTATTATTCCAAAGAATTTTAAAAAAGCATAAATTAATACTTCAGTTATCTTCCTCAAACTGTTTATAAATTCTATAAATATACAGTTAATTGCATTATTACTCATAAAAATGAAAACTTTTAATGAAAAATAATGTTATATACCTATATCTATGAGATCAATATATTTCTCACTCTTTTTGCATTCTGAACCATGCCAAAGGAAACAACATAACTCACCAGATTTGCCTGTTCCTTCACCACCCAAGACAGCAAGCTTCACATCATTCATCTTGTCTTTCTGCTCCTGTCTTCTGGAGCTATACTGACTTGAGCCCAGCATGTGCTTTTAAAATACTTTTTAATAATGCTGCTATCATTTCTCTAAGGCCAACTCCGCCCCACACTCTTACCGTCCAATAATAACTTTATAAATGTTTTCCTGGAGTATTTTTAAATATATCCCATTAAAAAAAAAAACACTGCAGTTACTATTTAGACATAAAGTCAATAGTTCTTAAGTCAATAGTTAAGAATTTCACAGAAATTTTGCAGAATTTCTTAACTAAGCTAAGAAAGCTTAGCCCCCAAGCCTCTAATTTTATGTACACAGAATCTACTTTTCCCTAGGACCTAGAAAAGTGATTTCTCTTAGAAAGTTTTTAGAGAATGAATATACATTCCTGTAAACCTACTTAGATTGGATCAGTTTTGATTTTTCTCCTAATACCTGAGCCTACATCTTCTTGGGCTTCTCCTGTGAAAGACAAAGGGAAGAAGTAAACTTGGTCATGAATAGAAATGAGAGAAGGAGGACGATGGCTTTTCATATGTATTACTTTAGGTTTGACAGCAGGGCACATAAATACCCAGCCCATGTTTCCAAGTCTTGGGAGGCTCTCAATGAGATATATGGATGGACACTACAGGGTTTTACCCTTCCAATGTCTTTCTTAAAAAGCAATCTCTCTGTCTCTCTCTCTCTTAAATTTTATGACAATAGAAAACAGTAAGGTATCTGAGAAAAAAAAATAAAGCAAGCAGCTTTATGTTGCTTAAAGAACAATAAACAAAAACCTATCATGTTCCCTTCTATAGTACTTTATAATTAGGGAAAAAATCAAAAAAGGAATAATATTTGGAAGGGGTTTTGTGACATAATTCATTCCTGCTATGACATAAAGATGTAAATTTAATATGCAAAATGATGAGTCTTTCATATCTCTTTTAACCATTTTCCCCTACTACAAATCGCCACATTATTTTTTTTCCCTTTCTCTCTCCCCATTTGTAAAAGTATATATTGGAAGGTTGAGAAAAGAGTACAACAACAAATACAAGAATTCAACTTTGTGTACTAAATTTTAACGGCCAGGTTAAGGGAATTTCATTTCTAAGCTGGGTTGATCACAGGTGTAATATGCTTTTTAAAAATGCATGTCTTTAACCAACATTGAGTAACTGCCACTTTTTATTGAAGCTGTGTTGAGTTTATACAAGATCAACAATTAAATAAAGAATTCTTCTGCATTAATAAGTATATAGTCTACTAAAATGAAAATTGAAACAATTAGAATGACAATAAACATGACATATCTAAAATAGGGCTCTAACCAAAGGCTGGGGAAAGCAAAGCAGTGAATGGAAAGGTCTTCAAAAAGTAGGTAAAACTTAAAACATGAGCAGAACCCTACAGAGGAAAGAAAGAGTGTTTGGGGGTTAGGGAGATGTGTCTATTCCAAAAAAAAAAAAAAAAAAAGGAATTAGACACTGTAAAGAGAAAAAAAAAAGGCAAGAGAAAGTATGGCAAATTTATGAGATCAACAAAGTAACAGCTGAAACAAATTTTTCCTTTCATTACAAATTATTTTGAAAATTAAAAATAAGCTATGTTCTCTCTTTAATCCATGCACCTATATTAAAAGTAACAAGCGATTATTTTTCTATTAAGGAAGTGTACCAGCTGATTTACTATACTATGGAATTGAATCTTTTCCCCTGTATTTGGAGAAATTCTATTTTTATCTTCTTAGAAAAGTTCTGATCACTGTCTTTAGGAAGTTTAGTATACCTACTGATAGAAAGGAAAAGCTTAACTTCATAGCATACATGATATTGAAAATAATATATAGTTCTTACACCACATCCTCCTCCTCCTCACTTCCACTGAATTCCAAAAATAAATATAGTAAAAAAAGCAGTCGAGTGTTGGAATAGAGTGAAGCTATAAACCTGAATGGAGAGAACATAATTATGTACATACTTTTCTAAAAAACAGAATTTTTATGTATTTTTTGGCCTCAGGTAAAGGATGCTAAAATATTATATTCTGATAGACATATTACTTCTACTATCTAGAATCCTCTCACAACCAAAACAAAATTATTTTATTACTTTATTCATTTATTGAATGAATAAAAATTTATTGTTTACTATGGGTCTGGCACTATTTTCAGTGTTAGAGACATATTAATGAAAAAGTAGGTTCTGCTCGTAGGAGATGGACATTAAATATTAAAAAATAACAAACTACATATCAGGTGTTCATTAATGCTATAATTTTATCTGTTTAATATTTATTTCTCTGAGGTCAGGTTAACCACCCCTTCTTAGCTAATATTTCCCTGTAATTTCTGTGAGAATAGATGCAGAATTTCTCCACCAAAAGTTTCAGATTCACAAGAGTGGAGTGATTTAAAAAAAATCTCCAAAGAGAAAGAATATCTATTTTGTTCCATTATACTATTCTAGAACCTTGAAAAGATGGGCTACTTCCATGTCATTTTCTGTGTCTATCATAATCTAAACCAGACATGAATGGCATACATAAACAAACAGAAAACAAAGAAATACAAGGTTAAGGGGCACTAGGGAGGCTTAGTGGTTGCTTCTTTTGGCTCAGGTGGTGATCCTGGGGTCCTGGAATGGAGTCCTGCATTGGCAGAGGGAGAAGCAGGCTCCCTCTGGGAGCTTCTCCCTCTGCCTAGGTCTCTGCCTCTCTCTCTCTCTGGATCTCTCATAAATAAATAAATAAATAAATAAATAAATAAATAAATAAATATTTTCTTAAAAAAAATACAATGCTAACTAATATAGACCCTAGTTCCTAAGTATACTAGCAAATCAAATCCAGAAATGTTATTTTAAGAGCCAAGTGTCATGAGCTAGTAGAATTTATTCTAAGAATGACAATGAAACAACAGGAAATTTGGTAGAATATTCCAGTACATTACCAAGATAAAGGAGAAAAAAAATGCATGAATAATATGCGTCCAAAAGCATTACATTAAATTTAATAGCCACTTAAAATAAACAGAGGTGCCTGGGTGACTCAGTCAGTTAAGGATCTGACTTTTTTTTTTTTCAAGATTTTTAAAAAAATAATCGAGCATGGGGCAGGGAGGAGCAAAGGGAGAGGAAGAGGATTGAGGCTGGATATGAGGCTCAATCCCATAACCCTGAGATCATGATGTGAACTGAAAACAAGGGCCAGCCCCTTAACAGACTGTGCAACCCAGCAGCCCCAAGCATCCGACTCTTGATTTGAGCTCAGGTCATGATCTCAAGGTTGACGGATAGAGCTCCGTGGCCGGCTCCTACTCAGTGTGGAATCAACTTGTCCTTCCCCCTCTCTTCTTTGCTCCTCTTTCCCTCACAACCCTCTCACTCCCAAGCTTGTGTTCTCTCTCAAATAAATAAAATCTTTAAATAATAAAATACTTTGTAATCCAGATTTCTTAACTTGATTAAGGTTATTTTTTAATCCAAATATCAGAAAATAACAAATACCTATAGAATTATTACTCATATTCCTTATAAAAGTATTTTGTCTGTTAATTTTAGCCCAGAATTTGGTAGTCCTATTCAATACAATGAGGAGAAAAAATAGCACATATGAAAATGGGGAGACAAATGGTAATGATCTACAAATGTTATTTTTCATTAACTATATTTTCTACATTATTGGCATACATAAAAACATTCAGTAAGACAGTCAACAAAAGATAAACATAAAATTACATAAAAATAGTAATTCTAAGTAATAAAAATAGCAACTAACATGTTTAACATGTTTAACACAATGTATAACATATAATTTATAAAATGTTTTCCAGATATACTACATTTAATCCTCTGAGAAACTTCTTCTAGGTATATTATTAACATACTATAATAGAAACCCAGTCCTTTTCACAAAGGAAAAAAAAGAAATAAAAAGGATAAAACTAAAAAGGAATGTATAATATTTATCTGATGAATTCTCAGGTTACTGACGTTTATAAAATTACATGGACAAACATAAATACAAAGACCCAATGTTGTAATTACTACCAAATCAATCTAAAAGTAAAATGCAAGGATAATTAAAATACCAACATAGATGGTTTAATTGAATGTAGAAAGCTTATTTGGAAAAGAAAATATGCAAGAATAACTGAGAAAATTTTAGATAAAAGAGTGACAAAATATCTTTCATGAACCAAATAATACTAAAAATAATTAAATACTATTTTATTAGAATGGGATTGATATGGTCACTAATTTGATTATAGAAACTGAGTACACAGAAATTTATTAGGAATATAATGTCTTTAATATGTGTTATCTTTAAGTTGTGTTGATGCTATTAGAAAAAAATCATAGAATAATGTTATGTGTGTACTTATACCATGCAGAAAAATAAGTTGTGACTATTAAAAATCTTAGTGTGAAAATTAAACTGAAAAAAGCTTACATAATCTGAAATATATATTTAGCAATCTTCCAAATAAGTGTGGGGAGGGAAAAGTCTTCAGAAAAAAACCCAAAGATATAAAGAAAAATATACACAGAAAAAAACAATCTAATGATGTCATAATTGGTCTTCAAATGTTGGTTATTTAGTCCCATGGGATTATTGACCAACATGTGTGAATTTGTAGATTTACTAATAGCAAAATAAATATTTAGATACAAATGGATTCTTTTCATCAGAATTGAGGTATTTGTTTCACCTCAATATACATCATGTAACTGAAGGAAATAAAGTTCTAGCAGAAAACAAATGTTTTTAAAATTGAATTACTTCTGGATCCTTTTATGTGATAATATGGAAATTTTTCATGAAAGAGTAGCTTTTTTTAAAAGAAGAAAATGGTATTCTTCTAATCTCACAAAGCACATGTTTTCAAACAGCTAACAGATCTAAACTACATTGAGTGTTCAGGTGTTTTCACATTATGTTGGGGTTAGGTAAGCAATCTAGGGGAAAATTTACAGAAAAAAAAAGATCATTTCATTGCTAAGCTCTATCTCTCTTCTGTTCCAAAAGCACTTTATGCCATGTATCACAGATAGCGTTCTCAGCCAGAGATTAGAAGCAATTTCTGTGTAATCACAGATCCTCCAAAATCTGTTGCAAAGAAATTATTCAAACCTGGACATTTACCTAACCAAATGATGAAGCTGTTGCACTTGTGGCTACTTATACAAAATCTCTATTACTATTAATAGTGACTAGCACACAAAAAACTTCTATTAGTTCACAATCCAATACTTTTTTGGCTATAATGTATGTATCCTAGAACTGATAATTGCTTAGTTCATCAATGTATATTGTAGCAGTTTATTCTTTACATTTTCCTACATAAATTCCTTTTTCGTATATGTGTTTCCTTTAATGGATTGGCTATTTATCTGAACCAGTATATGAAACAGGTTGCTATGTGACAAAATGACTCCCACATTATTTGATCTGGGAAGCCTATTTTTAGAGTCTACACCTATTTATGGTTACAGTTCTTGGCATATAGCCTCTTGAGTGTCTTTGCTTAAAATTTAACAAATCATATCTGAATACCAAACACTAACCTAGTCTACAAACTGCAACTAATCTTGGTTTATCTTTGTTTATCTTTTCTTTTCCCTCTCCTCCCCTTTCTGCCCCAACCCCCCCCCCTCGGTGTCAATGTGTCTCTTGTTTGCTTGCTTTCTTCCTTTATTTTTGGCTGCTTTTAGGAGTTTTTAGATGCTTTTCTTTATCAGCAGTGTTCTAAAACTTCACAACGTTATTTCCTAGTGCATGTCATTGTTTTCCAATCATTGTACAGACACTCATTTGGCCCTCTCAATCTAGAGATCCCTGCTTCTCAGTTCTAGGAATCATTCTCATATTAATCCTTTAACAATTTATTAAACTCTGTCTTATGCGTACTTCTTCTTATGCGTACTTTCCTGGTTGAAACTCACATTAATCAGATTTTGAAATTACAAAGTTGATTGTTAAAAATTGACATTTTTTTCTCCTATTGACCTGTTCTATATCTTTAACTTTTCCTTTATAGCTTAGTTCATAATTCTACCTTGAATATATACACACACAATTTTTAAGAGTGTTTTTTTAAAGATTTTATTTATTCATGAGATACAGAGAGAGAGAGAGAAAGAGAGAGAGAGAGAGAGAGAGGCAGAGGCACAGGCAGAGGGAAAAGCAGGCTCCATGCAGGGAGCCTGATGTGGGACTCGATCCCCGGTCTCCAGGATCACACCCTGGGCTGAAGGCGGCGCTAAACTGCTGAGCCACCAGGGCTGCCCTTAAGAGTGCTTTCTTATTTGCTAGCAATTGTACTACTGTACACATTAATTTCAATTCAAAGAAAAAGATAAAGTTTGATACATTCTGCAGTAGAACTTGAATATATAATCCCTATCATGATTAACTTCACCTTTATGAACCAGGATTGTTCTAGGTTACAGTGTAATAATACATAATAAATACATGATTGTTAATATATGATATATATGTGTGTGTGAATTTCAATTAAACAAGGTAAACAGGTTATATCATTCCCAAACAATTTAAAAACTCAGTTGACATCATGAATAGAATTGACCTATGACTGTTATGCCTTTATAATTCTTAATCACTTTTAGAACAAGTTTTGAAAGATAATCTTCCATTTTGGTATCATATTCTAGAGAAAAATTTTATTCAATATGTAATGTTAGTAATTGACTAAATTACATGGGCCTGTTTTTTTTTTAAGAAAAATAATGAATACCTCATCAATTTGCAAAGGTTTTCAAAGCATGTGCGAGACTAAATAATTGAATGCCTTCGCTAATTTTTCTCAGCGTGTATACTTATAATTGCAATTATCTTTTCAAGGTAAATGATTCAGTATTTATTTTACTCTTTTAAATTATTCTTGAAGTGTTTATTGTTTTATAAGGTTTTAATTTCCTGCTATGTTTATAATAGTTGAAACATGATAGCTAATTGTAATTACAACTCAGCTATTCTCCCTCTTTCTCTTCTCTAAAAATGTATACAGTCTTCCTGTAGACACTGGTAATTTTCTTCGAAACTACTTCAGTTTTTGTCAAAAGTTTGCAAGTAGACTAAAATTTTAGTTAGCTCTTAGCTCTTTCCTAATCACTTGAAGTTGGTCAGTAGGACAAAAGTTAGACTATGGTCTCAGGAAGCAGTCTTGTTCTGTAATGCAGGTGCTCTAACAGGAGCTTGAGTGAGCAATGAATGCATGGTTTACTGCAGTAGAGTGCACATTCTGCAGAAATAGGAGCTTCAAAGACTGACCAACGTAGATGTGAGAAGGATACGTTATTCATATTTTCTCAACTCCTTTTTTACCCTTTAGAAATATTCCAAAATAAAATTTTTGGAATTTGAGCTGATCTGACAATTAAATGGAATAGAATGAATAAAAAGTATGATTCCTCTGAAAGACTGTTATAGACTTCAAAATATGTAATGTCCAAAAAGATGAAAAGTATATTTCCTGCTCATATAAAATACTAAACATGTGTTCCTGATCAGTGAAACAGCTCTCCTCCAACATCTTTAATGCCTCGCTTCCAAACATCCTGCCTCAGGGCAGTGGGAAGGGAAAAAGCATGACAAATCATGTCGGGAGGTTCGGGTGGGCTAGCCCGGAATAGGTGTGCTTCACTTCTGTTCACAGAAACCTGAATTGTAAATGAAACATCAGCCCTTTGGCTCCTCTTGTGCCTCAGATGTGCTAGCCTTTGGACTAGAAATCAGGCCATTAGTTCTGGTTCTTGGGCCTTCGGACTTGGACTGGAACTACACCACTGATTGTCCTGGATCTCCAGCTCGCTGACGATGGATCTTAGGATTTCCCTGACTCCATAGTCATTATAAGACAATTTCTTATAATGTATTTGTGCATTATTTGTATATACACATTACACATTTCTTTATCTATTATACATTATTTATATAATTATATATTATATAATATAAATCAGTATAACAATATTTTATATTCTATATTATTTATTTATACAATGTATAATTATGTATTATACATATTTGTATACATGTACACAATGTTTATATCATGTGTGTGTGTATATATATATATATATATATACACATATTTCTTGATGGATGGATATCAGGTCTTATCAGTTCTATTTCTGTGGAGAACCCTATGCAATTTCCAAGATTAAATTTTATTTTCTCTAATGGCATATTTCAAAATGTAATTTGCTCAGGGTTATGCAAAGAGTAAACAGTGAAGCAGACTGGCCTAAAGCCTAGAGTCTTTCCACTAGAACACATCAGCATCCACAACAAGTCCCTCCTTTCCCTGCTCATTTGTTCTTATGTGAAACAGACTTTTCCCTTTTCAACATTTTTTGCAAGATTTGGTGCAAATCTTGCCTCAATGGTGTTATTCCAACAGGTTTATGATACATGTTTATACATGACTTTTTTTTCTTACTTCATCTCCTTGGTTATTTTTTCAAAAGTTGAGCCCATTAGAGGACTATCCCTTTATATTCATAAGCATAAAGCCATGGTTAATTTTTAAGATACCTATTTTCTTTCTCATTTGAAGTAAATGTAATTTTTTTCAGTTTTGCTTTATACCAAGTATTTTTTTCTACAGTTTTTACTACTCAGAGATTCTGCAATGACTTTGTCACATTTCTGCCAATTCTGCATTACAAAGAAAGTTATGTCTTACATCGGTTTGCTATTGATGCGTAACAAATTACCACAAACTTATGACTTAACACACATTCATTATCTCAGAACTTCAGTAGACCTGATCCAGGGAGTACTGTTCAACTGGATTTTCTGATTTAGGATCTCACTAGACAACAATCCAGATGTCAGCTGGAGCTGTGACCTTCTCTGAAGCCTCCCAGTAAAAGCTATTTCCAATCTCTTTGTGGCTATAGAACTCCAATTCTTCTGTTTGTTGTTGTTGGTGGTGGTAGTGGCAGTGGTTGTCAGCCAAGGCTGACATAGTTCCTTGTCACTTGGCTTTGTCCATATGCCTTTGTAGATAGATGGATAGTGAGAGAGAGAGAGAGAGAGAGAGAAATTGATCTTGTTTGTGTGTATCTTATATATATATATATATTTACCTTGTAATATAATTAATTATAGGACTGATATTCTATCACTTTTTCCATATTCTAGTAGAAGCAAATCATAGGCCCTGCCTGTATGTACTCAAAGGAGGGAATTACATAAGATGTGACTCATGGGGATCACCATGGGGTGTGTCTGTCATGGGCCACAACTCTTTATTTGATACTTGTCCTAAACAAAGTATATCTTTATTTTGTTTTATTTATAGATGCAAGAATTATTGGTGCTGATTAGATAACATATCACATTAATAAATAAGCATGTGTGGACATAACTATTGTTTAATGTGTCACATATAATTCTGAGTCTGTGCTCTCCGTATAATCCCATTGGCCAGTTTTGTCTTGGAATTTTTATCCTAAGAAAATGAATCAGTAAGCCATCATTTGGGTGGTGTTTTTATTTGCATTATCTCATTAGATAGGTTCAGGAAGCAAGCCACACTGGCTAAGAGTGCTTCAGACAGTGAGATAAGCATATACTTTCTTGTTCTCTCCCACTGAGTAAGTCTTCTACTTTGAAAATAAAAGAGCAGGGCTGCCTTCATTTCAAAAGATAAAGAGATACACACTGAGTGCCTACGATGTGCCAGACATCATACTAAGGCATTGACAGTAAGAAAGGAAAATGAATAAAATCATTCATTCTCTGCCCTTGAAAAAATTTCATTTTAGTGAGGAAGATTTAATATTTGTATATTGAACATAAATTGAGTTAACCACAGGGTGCCATGGGTGCCCAGATAAGAGAAGCCTAGTTAAATTCTAAAGGGTAGGTGTCATAGGTGGAATAACGGCCTCTTAAGATATCAGGTTTTAATTAATCTGGAACCTCTAAGTGTTAAATTATGTAGAAAAAAAAACACATTTGTAAATGTAATTAAGAATCTTTAGATGAGGAGATTATCCTAGATTATTGGAGTGTTCCCTAAATGCAACCACAAACACCCTTGTAAAGACAAACATCCCTATAAGAAGGAAGCAGAGAAGTGTTTGACACGAAAGAGAAGACAATGTAATACAAAGACAGAAATTGGAGGCACACAGCCACAAGCCAAGGAATGCGGACAGCCACCAGAAGCAGAAAGAAACAAAAAATGGATTATCCCCTAGGGATTCTGAAGAAGCAGGACGCTGCTGACACATTGATTTCAACCCGGTGAAACTTATTTTTAACTTTTGACTTTGGAGACTATAGAAGATACTTGTATGTGGTTTTATGTCACAAATTTTGTGGTGATTTTTTTTACAGAAGCCATAGGAAACTAATAGAGAAGATTACACACAGAGAGAACAGCTTGAACAGTCATGCAGGTAAAAAGTGGATGATAGATACTGGACACTGATATACTTCTCATTAACTGAGAGCAAGAAATGAGTAGAAATGGTGGGAATTGGCACTCATTCACAAGACAAAGAGAAACTATGGCAGCCTTCTGTGGCATGCTAAGCACATTGTCCAATAGAATGCAAATAGTTACTAAGCACTTTTAAGCAGCAGGGATGCCTGGCTGGCCTAGCAGAGCATGTGACTCTTGATCTTGGGGTTAGAGATTACTTGAAAATTAAAAAAAAAAAATATATATATATATATATATCTTTTTTAAAAAAAGAATTTTTAAGTAGAGTAATGCATTATTATTAAATGCTCCATTCTAGAGTGTAATATTAAATATAGTTTAGAAGTAGAGAAATAGAGGAGGTAAGAGAAACTAAATAAGTGGAAGCAGCAACACCTATTATAAGGCTATTTTATATTCTCAAGGAGTCTGAGTTAGAGTGGCACTGAGATCAGGGGAATATTGTTTTGAGAAATACTTAGCCAAAAAAAATGTTTAAATCAGCAGGATTTCATGATTATTTGGGGAGGTGGTATGAAAGCATGAGTACCTAAGTTCTGACTTAACCTAAGATGAGTACCAAGTCTGACTTAAAATGATTAAGTCAATCGTGCTGTCAATTGACTATTTACTGTTGTTCAATTTCACTATAAGAAGCAGTTGGGAGGAGCTAATGCTTCCAGTTTTGGACGTGTTTGGTTTGAGATATCTTTGGGGGTGTCCAGTAGTGAGCTGGCTCTACATGTCTAACATGAGAAAAGGAGTAGAACTGACAGGAAAAGTAGTTTTCATCTTCTCAATACTCTTTCAGAGCAGAGTTAAGCTTGTTTTTATGACAAGGATTGCAAATTGATATGTGATTTTCTGAAAAAAAAATCCACTTTGATCTCTAGAGAAGAGAGAAAGCTATTTACATAGATTTTTCCACATTTGTTTATTTAGATGGTTGCTTAAGCCAAAATGCCTTAGATATTTTGGAATTTCGAAAGAAACACTAAATAAAATATTTCTGCTTATTTTAATGACTCCATAAATAAGCATTATAGATCACATTTGTCCCAGTTTGTAGGCATGCCTTCTGAGGCTCAGCAGGGATTTTAAGTATGCAACCCAGAGAAATACTCTTAGGACGCAGAACCCAGAATTTAAGCTACAGTTTCTTTGATACATACAATATTTTTTCCTCTATATCCTGCTATCTCTTGCTTTTAATATACCTCTTCTCAAAGCTAAAAGATTTTTATTCCTAGCATTTGTTCAAACTGATTTTTTGGGACACCTGGGTGGCTCAGCAATGGAGCATCTGCCTTTGGCTCAGAGCGTGATCCCGGAGTCCGGGGGTCGAGTCCCACATCGGGCTTCCGCATGGAGCCTGCTCTCTCTCTCTCATGAATAAATAAATAAAATCTTTTTAAAAAGTATTTTAAAAAGCAGCTGATTTTTTAATCAGTTTGTAGTACCATATAACAAAACTGAAAATACTATGAAAATTAATTTTCAAAACAAATTACACTCTTATGATGTATAGTACAGCACTAAACATATAGTAGGTGTCCCAAATGTCATGTATTAATTGTTGGCTGACAATTTTGATTGCATACAATCACACCAAGATAAATTACTAAATTTTCTTTTTAAAAGGTGGTAAGATGTGTAAAGTCAAACTATTATTATACCTTGTATTACAAAGAAATCTGTATCTGATAGACTTGTTTTTATTATTATTATTATTATTATTATTATTATTATTATTATTATTATCATTTACCTAAGCAAAGACTTGGTCTCGGTCACTCTAATAATTAAATTCTTCCCCTAGGAACTCCAGCTGAGAATAGAAACCTCCCCATTAGAATGTGAAGTAGAATTTCCTTTTGCAAATCTGTTTAATTTTGTGGTTTTTATTCTTACACTTGTTTTTCTTCTTCAATGGTGACAATATTTAGCTATGTTCTTTTCTAGTTGCAAAGGGAACTGTATTTTGTTAGGAACCTTTGAAAATACACTATAAAAAAGTATATTTGAATAAGAAATAATGTTGACAATTTTTTTCCTCAAAAATGCTTTTTTTGTTTTGTTTGGTTTGGTTTGTTTTCCTATCACCAATGCCTTGGTTGGTTTTCTGCCCTATATGGACACACATTTAAAAACCATTTCCACCACAAGCTTGGTTCCTAAGAACTTGGATTTCTTCCCAATATTCCCTGTCCACCAGATTTGAAGTTGTAATAGTGACCATTTGGGGAATTCAAGTTGAGCATCAGGCTCCTCTGGGCTTTAGGCCTGGACAGGCCAGCTGCTCCTCAGGGACTCATCTTCAGAGTTGGGCTCCACATGCCTGCCTCTATCCTAACCCAGTATATCTCTCAGTCTGAGGTGTTCTATTCTTTAGTGATTATTTATAACACATATGCTTTAATACATCAATCAAGAGAAGCCGAACCTTAAACAGAATTAATATATACAAGCATACCCCAGAGATACTATAGGTTGTGTTCCAGAACACAACAATAAAGCAAATATCACAATGAAGTGAGTCAAGTCATTTTTGTTGTTGTTGCTGTTAAAGATTTTATTTGAGAGAGAGAGGACATAAGTGGGGGGAGAGGCAGAGGCAGAGGGAGAATCAGATTCCCTGCTGAGCAGATTCCCTGCTGAACTTGGGGCTCTTTCCCAGGTTCCCAGGATCATGATCTGAGCCAAAGGCAGACACTTAACCAATCAAGCTACCCAAGTACCCCAAATCAAAGTAATTTTTGGTTTCTCAGTACATTTAAAAATTATGTTTACACTACACTATAGTCTATCAAGTGCACAATAGCATAATATCTAAAAACCTTGTGCATACTTTATTTAAAAAATACTTATTGCTGAAAATGCTAACCATCATCTGAGCTTTCAATGAGTTATAATCACCATAATAAATATAATAATATTAATAATTATAAAGTTTGAAATATTGTGAGAATTACCAAAGTTTGATACAAAGTATTTGTAACAGCATCTGCTGTTGGGAAAAATGGCACCAGTGGACTTGCTTGGGGCAGATTTGCCACAAAGTTTAAATTTATAAAAACACAGTATCTGTGAAGTACAATAAAATTAATTATGTCTTAGAAACAACAAAATATTCAAAAATCTCCAACACAGCCATACATAGTAATAACTTTGGGGATGATCAGTGGTAAGGAAAATGAATGAGAAATTCTGAAAAATATCTGTGAAAATTTGTTTGCAAAAACAGAATGGGTTAAGGATGATGAAAAGTTTTCAGACCTATAATACTGGGGTACTAACTGCCTTATTAACAGCAGTGGAGAAACAGACTAGAAAATATATTTTTAGTTTCAGGATATATTACATTTGAGAGTAAGCTTATTATTAAGATAGCTATTAAACTTGTTAAGTAAGAAATACATTACCCAGAATCTGTGATATTAGTTTTAGAAAGGGGAAAACAAGAGTGTCTGAATGTGATTTTGAACAGCTATCTCTTAGTCCATGTGGAGAAATAACTGTTTCATTTTTTTAAAGATATGTTTACTTTAAAACTTTCAAACACAATCCCCCTTAGAGTGCCCATATTACCTTAGTTACTACCCTGTGATGTTCTGTCCCAGCAGGTTAGGTTCTGTAACAACATTTTCTCCTGAGGCCAGGCTTTGTTAAGAACAGAATGAGGGCACCTAGGTGGCTCAGCGGTTGAACGCCTGCCTTTGGCGCAGGTCGTGATCCCGGGGTCCTGGAAGCCTATTTCTCTCTTTGCCTATGTCTCTGCTTCTTTCTCTGTGACTCTCATGAATAAATAAACAAAATTTTTAAAACAAAAGAAGAAGAAGAAAAAAAGAAGAAGAAGAAGAAGAAGAAGAAGAAGAAGAAGAAGAAGAAGAAGAAGAAGAAGAAGAAGAAGAAGAAGAAGAATGATCTGGGGTATTTAAAAATGGTTCCTTTTCCTCTCCCCTTGTCAGAAGTAAGAGGATATTTTTCCTCTGATGGACACTCTATCTGGTAAAGTACCTGAAGGTAAAATTCACAAAAATGTAGGACCTCCCTATAACTGGGCCCCCCTGGAGATTTTTATTTTTATTTTTTACTTTTTTCCCCCTGGAGATTTTTAACTCTCACACTTGTCTCCAGCAATTTATCAATTCCAGTTCAGGTTTTCCTATCCTGGCACTGTTTCCCACAGAGCTTTCTGCCCTGGTAAATTGTGATTGTCCATATTTGCTTGTCTGTCTCTCCAATTGTGGTCTAATGGTGACCTGTGACCTCACTTTTCTGATGAATTTAAGAAAAGTCGTTAATTTTTCAGTTTGTTCAACTTGTTACTTGTTGTTAGGAGTAAGGGACAACTTCTAAACTCCTTATATAACAGGCAGTTATGTTTTATTTGGGGGGGTGGGGAATGTGGTAACAGAAATACACATAGCACTCTGGTTGCAATGGACAGGGTAATTATTATGATACTTATTTTACAGATGGCAAGCAGATTCAGAGCTATTAAATAGGTCATGATTTTACATCAACAACTGGTAAATGAATGCTTTAAATAAGTCTTGGCATTAATATTACATGCTTTTCTTAGAGAAGTGAAAGCAAGTTTATGGAATTTCCAGCATTTTTAAAACTGGAATACATATATTTTAGATATTTGTCATCTTGTAAGTCACTAATCAAGAACTCAAATACATTTAGCAGTATTAGGCAGGTAACATGAATGTATGAAATGCCATGAAATGTATAGACACAAAACAAAAGGAAATTCTGAACATGGCAGTTAACTGAAGAGTGAATTTCCACTCCATTTAGAGGTGTTCAAATACAAAATTAGAACAAATAACAAACTAAAATTCTCTAGATGGCTTGTGCCCCATATTACGAGTTTTTAAAACCCTCCTATAAAGAGGATATCTTGTAAGTTTTTCAATTTTTAACATGATATAAAACATAATTTGACTATGATCTCCAATAATTTTGAATGCACCTAAACATAAAAAACAAAATTTATGTCCTTAAACTATTGGTTCAAATCCAGGACTAAAATATCTCACAGAGAAAACCAAAAATGAAAAAGGAATACATTACCAAAAATAAAATTGAAAATAAATTATAAAACAAGCTAAAAATAAAACATATGGGAACAAAATAAATATACTTATCCTGAAAAGAATCTGATTGTAGAGCTTCAACCCTTACTAAATATTGTGTTAGGTAAAAACACAACTTTTGCAAACCCTAGATCATTCAAACCTCACAATAATGGTATTAATAACAGTTCTTTTTACTAATCCTCAAAATTATATGTCATTGTTTTCAGTGTTTGCTGTCCAAGTGACTTTTTAAAAAATATTTATTTATTTACTCATGGGAGAGAGGCAGAGATACAAGCAGAGGGAGAAGCAGGCTCCATGCAGGGAGCCCAATGCAGGACTCAATCCCAGATCCTGGGATCATGCCCTGAGCCGAAGGCAGATGCTCAACCACTGAGCTACCCAGGCATCCCCCAGGTGATTTTTTAAAAAATTTATCCTCATAGTACAAATATTCAGGGGCACCTGGGTGGCTGAAGCCATTAAGTGTTTGACTCTTGATTTTGGATCAGCTCATGATCTCAGGATTGTAAGATCGAGGTCCACATCAGGCTCCACACTCATCAATGAGTCTATCCCTCTCCCTCTGCCCTTCCCCTGCTCTCTCTCTCAAATAAATAAATAAAACCTTAAAAAAAATACAAATGTTAACCATTGTCTCTTGTATTTCATGTTTTCCCAATAGAATAATTTCCTTCTATTGAAATTACATCCTTATAAATTCCTTTACTGACAATCTATTGGAAATATGATTACTTTGTCTGAAATTGTCTTTATTTCTCTTTTGTTCTTGAGAGATAATTTCTTTGAATACATATTGGTTGGTATGTATTTAATCTTTGCCCTCTGAAATAATTATACCATTTTATTCTGTCTTTCTTGTTGATACTGCTACTCAAAGGTCGATCTTTGTGGGTAATCTCTATTTTCTCTCCAGCTTTTGTTTTTCATCTAGGATCTTTATCTTGTATTTGCTGTTCTTCAGTTGAATAATGTGCTTATGTGCACATTTTTTTAACTTCTTATGTTTGAGATTTCTGTGTTTTTATTCAATTTATAAAGTCTTCTGATAATTTCCACTTAGTCACAGCCTCTCAACCTTCTATTTTATTCTTCTGGAACTCAACTGAATATATGTGAACATTCTCTTAGATACACTATAGCATTTAATCTCTGTTTCATATAGTTTCTCTCTCAATCTCTGCCCAACATGCAGGATTCTGTGTAGTCCCTTCAATCTTTATTCCAGTTTATTAATTTTCTCTTCAGCTATTTATCCAGTTCTATTAAAATGAATGCAATATTAAAATTGGATGATTCATGAGATATTAATAAATATATTACTTTTACAGTTAGGGAAAACAACAAGGAATTGTGTAGTACTTTAGAGAAAGCAGTAGCTGGGAGCAATTGCTATACCTGAACCTGAAGGCATAAGAAGAGGCAAGAGTCATAAGAAGCTGGAGAGAAAATTGTTTGGACAGCAGCACTTAACAAGATTTCTGATCTTTGTAGAAAGATATAGTCAATCCAAAGTTGACCCAGCAGAAAGGGATACTGAAGAACAATTTTTCAGCTTCATTTTCTTACCATGCTCCAGTTTCCTGCAATGGGTCCCATTGGAGAGGCCCAACCATAAGTGAGGAGGCAATTGGGGGTGGGCAAGCCAATACAGTTCATCCTAGTTAATATCTCTGTGGAGGGACAAGGAGAAAATATCCAGAACAATAGAATATGTTATGATCATTTTAGTCTAGATAATATTTTAAATTAAAGGTCTATAAGTGATTATACTTTTTAAAAAATATTTTATTTTTAAGTAATCTCTATACCCAATGTGAGGCTTGAACTCACAACCCTGAGGTCAAGTGTCCCATGCTCTTCCAACTGAGCAGTCAGGCATCCCAAATGTGATTACTTTTTAACCTGTCCTTTACAAAGGCACAACAACAACAAAAACAAGAAACACTGCTGCCATTGTACTATGTCCTGGGGTAAAGTTCTTTAGAAATATGCTAGTCATTCAGCACAGAAATCTGATACAGTCCTAAATATTTTCCCTCACCACTGAAGTCAAAAGGGTCATTAAAGTACTGAGACTGCGGGTGCCTAGGTGGTTTACTTGGTTAATCTTCTGACTTTAGCTCAGGTCATGATCTTGGGGTCCCAGGGATTGAACATCCAATTGGACTCCCTGCACAGCGAGGAATCTGCTTGTCCCTCTCTCTTCGCCTCCCACTCACTTGTCCTCTCTCACAAATAAATAAATAAATAATCTTCTTTTAAAAAGTACTGAGAATAAAGTAGATATTAGATTTATTCATTGAGGCATTCAATCTTGGAGTGAATATAGCAAAATTTCCTTTTGCAAAAATATAGAAATCTAATATTCACCTGTTTCATTTTCATTTTTATTCATTCCTTCAGTTGCTCTTCTCATCATTGTTATCATCATTAAAAATATGACTCTTCAGCATCTTGGTGGCTCAGCTGGTTACACGTCTGACTTTGGCTCAGATCATGGTTTCAGGAGCCTGGGATGCCCCAAGTAGGGCTCCCCACTCAATGTGGAGTCTGCTTCTGCCTCTCCCTATGTCCCTCCCTCTCTACTTGTGCATGCACTCTCTCTCAAAAAATAAACAAAATCTTAAAAAATATATATGATTTTCAAAACCTCTGTGGCTGAATTTAAATTTAAGAAAAGCATTTCAATGTTTTTTCATGTAATATAATTTAGACAATGTCAGATAAAAATTAGGATAATTAATTTTAGTGTCTGACTTAAATTCTAGTTTGTGGCAATTTATTAGTTTAGAAGTATAATCCTTAAATAGTCTTTATTCAGTTGCAAAAAAGCTAAAAAATCTGGACTCATGAAACTAATTGTTCTTCCCTTCTTTCCCTGATCATTTTTAACTCTGATCCAAATAAACAATTTAAATCTATTTGTAAAGAGAAAATTATGCCAATTAAATTCAGTTTGATAGTGTTCTCAAAAACTTAGAGCTCAGAAAATTAGTCTATCAATGTTGTTGTTCCAATATTTGAAATTCCCAACTATAGTAGATTTTTTTCATGGAAAGTGAACCTAAGAATAATTTAATTATTTTGAAAGACTTGTGGAGAGTAAAAGGACATTATGGGCTTAACATTAGATGTATAACCTATATGTGTTGTTTTTTTTTATTTTTACCACTTAATTTATATTAAATAATCTTGAGTAATTTAACTTCATTTTTGTAGAAATTGTGGATTAAAATTCCATGGTTTCTAATAGGAGGCTATCTCTTTAATTCCCCACCCAACCTTGGTGGAAGAGCCAAAGAACATGAGCAAATTTCAGGATCCATTGTTCCAAATACTCATTTTTTAAATATATCCTGTGCTTCTTCAGACCTTACCCTTTCTGCTACCTATATCACATCAGGCCTCCCATTTCCTCTTTCCAGAATCCTGCTTACCTTTTTTTTAAACATTTCTGTTTCTGGCCTTGGCTCTGGTATATGTTATTTCTGACCTAATTTTCACCTTCTTGCCCGTATTTCATCTCTCTTCAAAATTTGTTCATATTTGAACTAAATTCCTAATTAATCCACCTATCAGCTTTCACCTTTGGCAACTCTCATAGTTCTCCTTAATGAGGCTTTTGTGAATACAGGTCACCATGTTAAAACCAAAACCTCCCTCAGCTTTAGTCTAATAGACTCAGATTTTTGACATTTTTAAGCCCTCTATTTCACAGATCAGTAAAGCTTGGAAAACAAATTTAAAACATTAATGTCATTTCAAATTGACAATTTGCCTCCTCTAGAGAAAGCATCTTATCTGTGGGTGGAAAATGTCCTGTTAAGGAGTTTACAGAGAATATGCAGATAAAGTTGACTTTTACAGCCTTGACAGTGTCCTACATGTGATAAAATGACCCCTAAGATAATAGAAGATCCAACAAAAAATTGTAGTGGCTAAAAGTTTGAACTCCTAATTCTCAGTGTCTCCCAATTATAACCATACAAATTTGGAAAATTTTTAAACTTTTTTGTGTGACAGTTTTCTCATCTATAAAATAAGTATAATTATAGTGACTCTCTCAAGTAGGTGATGGGGGAATAAATGAGTTAATACATAAACACACAATAAGTGCCCCCTCATTATGATTTCACTGTTCCTTTTCTAATTAGGAATTTTTTTATTCTCCAAACCTCAAGTTTCTATGGAAGACTGATAGAGTATTCCTGTCCTTCATTCTTTTAGTGAAGGGCAAAAAACTTGTTGTATCAAAATCCACAATTATAAACAAACACATATTCACTCTGGGTTCTGGATTCTGAGCATTTCTGTAGAATCTACTCATATATTAAAACTAGCAGATGACACATCTGTATTATCTGTCCCAGGTGACATGAAGTATATACTAAGTGTAATTTTTGCTGACTTTTTTGTGATGAAGGCTCTGTCAACTTCTGTGCAATTGAGTTATAATCTTGAGCCAAGATTATACATGGAAAGATTATTTCCTCTTAATTAGTGGTCTTAGCACCCTAGTGTCCCTAAAATCCTTGAAGACTTGTCAAAATGCAGCTTCCAGGGGCACAACAAAAGGTACTAAATAAGAATTTCTTTGAAGATCTCCCTCAAGAGAATGTGTTTTAACATGTACATTAAGTAATCTTGAGGCAGATGATAGTTGATTACAACACGGTTGGAAAATACTTTCCAAGGTGCTATATCTAACACCCCAAGTAAATGAGATGCATAACAGAAACCTAATGAACTTCTTCATCAGTTAATCCAGTGTAGTCAGAGATTGGCCAACCCCTCACACATTCCAAAGTAATGCCTGTCTAAGAATATTCTATGGCCACTGTCATAGAAGATGATGCATCTGGGTGGAGGAGCCTATGCTCCTCAGATGTATTCTGTAGAATGAGCATGAAGTTTAAGCCATGCACTATGGAATGGTGAGCTAAAAAAAAAAAAGGAATGGTGAGCTATTTTGCATATTTGGCATGTTTGAGGGACTGAAAATTTATACTTAATGTAGTAAGCCAAGGAGAATTTATATTAGATAATGTAAAAATAGACATGGGGAAGATCACAGAACTTTAACCTACAAGTAATAATTTTGATTGTATATTGAGAGCTAGAGGAAGCCTTTATAGATGACCAATTTTGCCACTGTGTGGTGAATGTGTTATAAGAGGAAAGAGTAGAAGCAGAGAAATGACATAAGTTAATTCAGCAATCTACTCAGATGGTGTGATTAAAATGAAGCAACAGAAATGGAAAGAAGAGTTTGGATTCAAGATGTATGAAGAAAGAATAAGCAAGAATTTGGAAATAAGTTGAAATAATGAAAAAAGGTAAAGGAAGAAATCAAGATCCTTTAAGGATTTTGAGTTAAGAAATAGGATTTATGATATTATTGCTGAGATGAAAAAAAAAGTTGGTGAGATCTTAGAACAACTTAAAAGATACGAGAATCAAGAACTTCATTTTGAATCTCTCAATGTTTAGAATGTTAGATATGAGTCAGCCTCTCAGAAGGATATCTGGATAAAGATGTATATTTTGAATCAGCAGCATAAAAATGGAGGATCTATAAAAAAGGAAACATTTCTGCCAATCCACAGAGATTTGAGCTGCCTGAGAAACAACTATTGCTGTTTATCTAGTTTATGCATTGTTTCTTATAAAATTTCATTTGAAAGGAGAGTTTTCTTTCTGAGAAACTTTTTGCCATTACACCAGTAGTGTCAGCATAACCTGGGACATGTTAGAAATATAGAATTGCAGGCCCATGCCTGACTTACTAACTTAGTATCTATATTTTAATGAAATTCCTAAGTCATGTATATGCACATGGAAGTATAAGATAGTACCACTCTAGTTTATGGAGTGGTGGAGAAGAGGAAAATGAATTAAGGAAAGACACTACTATCACTATACATGGGGAGCTAGGACCTCTGACCTGGCCTCCACAGGTTTAAAACAACTCTAATCAAACTTTAATATGCATTTGCGTGCTGCTGCTGCTGCTGCTGCTGCTGCTACACACAATTATGCAATAGGATTTGCAAACTGGTACGGTAAGAAAGACGTGCATGGTCTATATCAAGGTCAAGAATAATATTTTCTTCATCTACACATTCTCATACCTATCTAGGATTTATACATAAATGTCTGTATATAGTATCTTAAGGGGAAAGTGAAGAACCTCAACAGGCAAGTGAAGGCAAGTGACCAAAGGGCAATTTTTCATCTAGAATCACAAATTGTGTAACTAAGGATATTTTAGAGATTAAGTCACCCTTTTAGCTATCACATATTTTAAAGGTGACTCTTGGGTGGCAAACCAAAAATCATAGAGAACAAACAGGGTTACTGGAGGTGAGATGGGCAGAGGAATGGGTTAAATGAGTGATAGGGATTAAGTCGGGCACTCGTAATGAGCACTGAATGATCAGTAAAGTCTATACCTGAAACTAATATCACACTGTATTTAACTAATTTGAATTTAAATTAAAAAACTTGAAAAATAATACATAAAATACAGGAAGGGCTCTTGAAAGAATTTTCTGTTTATTGTTTGATGTTATGAATTTATATCACTTTAATTCCAGACCACTTGTTGTTTCTCAACTACTCTTTTCAACTTCTTTGTTTCATGATGTAAATATAAATCCATAAGCTTGGGGCTATGTATAGTTCTCTCTAAATTACTTTTATTATTATTCTTTAATATTATAATGTAATTTGACTTCTACAATTGTCATTTTCATTAAAAACTCTTTTTAAATTAAAAGCTACTTTTTACTATAAAACTAAATGACCATTTTTTTGTATATGAATAGTTAATATAAATATCAAAATGAGTTATAGATTAATTAAATTAAGAATAGCTATAGATTTGGGAATCCCTGGGTGGCTCAGCGGTTTAGTGCCTGCCTTCAGCCCAGGGTGTGATCCTGGAGTCCTGGGATCGAGTCCCACATCAGGCTCCCTGCAGGGAGCCTGCTTCTCCCTCTGCCTGTGTCTCTGCCTCTCTCTCTGTCTCTCATGAGTAAATAAAATCTTAAAAAAAAAAAAAGAATAGCTATAGATTTTTTTAATTTTTTATTCATAAATGTTTTAGTCATCACCATAGGCATAGAATATACCACCAACCAAAAATTTGGTTTAGATGTTGAAACCTATCACACACACCAAGGGGTTCTAAGAAGGATTGCTGCTCACATAATGATGCTTTCTGGGAAGAGCAGTGAGGCTTCCAAACAGATCCAAAATGGTTTTTGGTGATCAGAAAAAGGAGACTATCTGGAATTTTATTATGATTACAGGATGGATCTAGGGTGAAGGCTCCAATGCACATGGAGAGGGCTTATAGTGTTTAGACTTTCTGCTGGCACCAAATGTGCAAGCACCAGGTTTTCCTCTCAACTTTCCCAGATGTGCAGTAGAAGGACAGGGAATGGTATAACATGAAAACTATCATCAGTGAAACATTAGAAATAGAGTCAGAGTCTTATTACAATAAGAAATATGCATTTTTATCTTAAATATTTAGAGGCATTGGTAAAACATAGGGAAAGAACCATTTTGAGAAATCTGAAATGTATACATTGTGTATTTTCCAACAATTGAACTAACTGCAATCAATAAACATTAAGGGACTTAAAGAAATTTTCGGCATAGAGACGGGTATAATAGTTTCTTTGTTAATCCAAATTGTTCATCATTATCTTTTACATGTTGCAAACTCTTTCTCACAGCTCAAGATGTTTCTCAATTTAGAAGGTTTATAATTTAAACCATTCTACAGAACATGCAAATATTTTGACAGTTTAATCTGTATTTGATTATTTTAAATTACTTAATTTTTTTCTTTCAAAATATCTATTCTTTAAACTAATCTTATTTACAAACTTGACATTCTCACTAAAATAAAATGGTTACAAATCCACGAAAAAGTGTTCTAGAATTCTTGAGGTTTTATTGCAATTAAAAAATGTTATGTGACTTGACTTCCTAATATTGACTCTTATCTTCTGACCTAAAGAAGCCCTTACTGTATGACCAGAATTTTTCCTTAAACCTCAGCATTTCCCCAATAATGAGAAAATAGAGGTTGAAAAGTTCTGAACCTACTCATGACTCTACTGTTTCTACTTTTAGAACAGAGCTGACCTTTCTCAGGCATAGGTTTTGAAGAAAACATTCACATGACTTTTGGGGACTTAAAAAATTAGGAACTTTACCCTGAGTTTGATATGATTGATGTCCATACATTTTTCACTTTATAGCCATGGTGAATGGCTATGATAAAAATTGATGTTATTTTGACTATTTGATGCTAAAAACTCTAAAGAATGTTCTTTTCTAAAAATAATACAAAATGTCTATTATGGAACTACGAGACTGGCTAACTAAATCCTAGTTAACCTAGAAATTATCATTTCCACTACATGTTTGTTTTGTCTATGTGTGTCTTCTCTGTCTAAGATTTTGAGACTTAAAAATAAATATATGTGAAAGAATAGTGCTTTGTCTATGTAAACTGGCATGTGTTGAAAGAACATTAGGAAGTTGGAATATGCATTTCTTCTTTTAAAAAAGAGCAAGAATATTTCTGTTGTTGAAATTTTAGTACTCATCAAGCTCTCTTCGAATTTACTTTCTCCTTCATTTTATCCTGGTATATCCAGATATATTTAATCTTTCTGCTGCTTAATGATTTCAACAAAAAAAAAAAAAAAAAAAACTAAAAAAACTAAAACCAACCAAGCCTACAGATACAGAGAATAAACTGGTGGTTGTCAGAAGCCGAGAGTAGGGAATGGGCAAAATGGGTTAAGGGAATCAAAAGGTACAAACTCCTAGTTATAAAATAACTAAGTCATGGAGATGTAATGTACATCATGATAACTATAGATAATAATAGTGTAGTGTATTTTTTTAAAGATTTATTTATTCATGAGAGGGAGAGAGAGAGAGAGAGAGAGAGAGGCAAAGACACAGGCAGAGGGAGAAGCAGGCTCCATGCAGGGAGCCCGATTCAGGACTCGATCCTGGAGCTCCAGGATCATGCCCTGGGCCCAAGGCAGGTGCTAAACTGCTGAGCCACCCAGGGATCCCCTGTAGTGCATTTTTGAAAACCACTAAGAAAATAAATCTTTAATGCCCTCATCACAAGAAAAAAAAAATGTGTAACTATGTATGGGGACATATGTTAACTAGACTTATTGAGGTGATCATTTCACAGTATACACAAATATCAAAAATTTTTTTGTATACCTGAAACTAATATCATTTTATATGTCAGTTATATCTTAAAAAAAAAAAAGACTTCAGGAGCACCTAGGTGGGTCAGTGGTTGAGCATCTGCTGTTGGCTCAGGTCATGATCCCAGGTTCCTGGAATCAAGTACTGCATCAGGATTCCCACAAGGAGTCTGCTTCTCCCCCTGCCTATGTCTCTACCCCTGTCTCTGTGTCTCTCATGAATAAATAAATAAAGAAAATCTTAAAAAAATACTTTGTTTATTCTTATTTATAGCATTTAACTACACTCTGCCTTGATTACTACTTTGAATTTATTTAACTCTACTGAAGCTTTCACTTCAAAAATTTAGTCTTGGATTAAAGATCCATATATATACATGAAATTATAATCTTTACAAGATTAAGAAGATAGATGAGAAAGTGATCTTGGAAAAAAGTATATGAATAGGTCTCTGGGACCAAGCACAGTATTTGAGGATATTTGTGTCCTGTAATATGCTGACCAAAAAGCACCGATGAAGAGGAGACTCCTAATAATGAAGATGATCTATCTTGTGAAATTCAGTCAGGCACTATCTACATGCTTACAAAGAGTTCATGGCAGCTAGGAGAAAGGCTATGCATGGTTTCAAAATACAGAACATCCCTCACCAAGGCTTATCTGTCACCTATGACTATTAAGAAGCCAACTGACAACAGCAAAAACAAACTAGGAATCTTTGATCTGTCATACTTTCCTGGCAGTATCAGCCATGGCAACAGGTTGTTTCCACTATACACTTGCATCATGTAAGAAGTAATGATTTTTCTACAGAGTAATAGATTCATATACCAGATTAAAATCAAATTTGCTTTCCCTAACTGGAACATTTTTGTCAGCACCACCATTCATTCTTCATCTATTATTTTAACTTCTACACATTATCAAGAAAGTCCTTTCATAAAAAAAAAAAAAGAAAGAAAGAAAGAAAGAAAGAAAGAAAGAAAGAAAGAAAGTCATTTCAAAGCAAAAGTATGGTAGGACAACCTACTTTTTTCAATTATATCATCTGGGACACACAAACTGTACATCGGGGATGCTCTCCGATAAGATTTAGTATATTTCTCAAAGCAGAGGCCACGTATGAGACCACCCACTCTAGAACATCTACCCCAGTAACAAAGGAACAGCAAAGAAAATGTCCACTGTCACAGCAAATAAACCACTTTCCCATATCTATAAATTTCATCAGTTGGTTAGAAGGTTCTAGTTCTTAAGAGAGAAATGTTTCCATGAGGGCACAGTTATGGTCCTATTAAATTGGAAGCTGAAATAGCAGCTGGCCATTTTGGGCTCTCCGTGCAGGTTTAAGAAGGCAAAGTAACAGATCATTGTGGTGACGGACTCTAAGTCCTCAGATGAAATTGAGCCACTCAGTAAGGATAAGGAGACATACCTGAAAACTAGAAGATTCCACTGATGCACTGCTTAGTATTTCTTGTTTGAGAATACTGGTACATTGGAAATTTTTAAAGTATTCAATCTATATAAATATGCAGGTTTCAGGCACCTCGTCAGCAGAGGAAATTTGTCTAGCTAACATACTGATAGAAAGTAATCCTGGGGATCCCTGGGTGGCGCAGTGGTTTGGTGCCTGCCTTTGGCCCAGGGCGTGATCCCGTAGACCCGGGATCAAATCCCACGTCGGGCTCCCAGTGCATGGAGCCTGCTTCTCCCTCTGCCTGTGTCTCTGCCTCTCTCTCTCTCTCTCTCTCTGACTATCATAAATAAATAAAAATTTTAAAAAAAGAAAGTAATCCTGAATCATAAGCACTAAATATAATTACTTTGTTTTTACTCATTAAAACCTTGATTGGCAAAAAAAAAAAAAAAAAGATAATTTTTGTCAAACATTTTAATTCACAGGTTTTTTTTCATGTATTTTAGTGGTGATAAAATATTTTGCCACCAGTAGCTTAGATATTTAATAACCTCTATATAGCCATCTAATTGTTTATGAGATTTTTATCTTCGACTCTTCAACCCATTTGAAATTTGATACAGTTTGAGGTATTTATATGTTCCTCCTTAATAATTAATAATTCTGTTATTGATTCTTTATTTATTTTAATTACATATGAATGATTTCTCAAATGGTTTGAAAAATAATATTCATTATTTACCAACTTAATTTATAAGAGGCAAAATAAATGTGCAATATTTCAACTGCTAGCAACAGAATTCCTTTTAGTACAGAAATCTCTCCTTTTTAAATATTTTTTTATTAAAAGTAAACTATATGCCACACGTGAGGCTTGAACCATGGCCCTGAGATCAAGAGTCACATGCTTTACTGACTGAGCCAGCCAGGCATACCCAGAATTTTCTTTAAGGAGGACTATTTTGACAATTGCTTAGGGATGGAAGATGGTTCTTTGAAATCATGAGGCAAGATGTATATGCTCTGAAGACATAAGCTAAAAAAGAGGGAGCAGAATTCCTAAAGAAGATGGTAGTAGAAAAAAGGGGAGAAAAGAATGGCAAGTAGCAGAGCAAGTCCCAGGAAACGTTAGAATAGTTGGCCTAGTGGCATAAGAACTTTAAAAAATGGAGATTTCTCCCTCTTTTATTCAACAAATATTTATTGAATGCTTATGGCAAAAATGTTGATCTGAGTTCTGTAGATATTCGGTAACAGCTCTTAGAAATTTTACATTTTGGTGGGAAAGAAAGACAAAAAAAAATTTCTAAGACCAATATTTAGAAAGTAAAACACTAAATAAGATAAATGACATAATGTGTTTGATATGGACAGTGAGATGGAACAGATGGTTAAGAAAGACATTCTAGGGATGCCTGGGTGGCTCAGCAGTTTAGAGCCTGCCTTCAGCCCGGGGTGTGATCGGCTCCCTGCACGGAGCCTGCTTCTCCCTCTTCCTGTGTCTCTGTCTCTCTCTCCCTCCCTCTCTCTCTCTGTCTCTCATGAATAAATAAATAAAAAATCTTAAAAAAAAAAAAAAAAAAGGAAAGACTTTCTAAAATATTTCTATTGCTGTCACATAAAAACTCTGTTATCCTCAAACTTATATATTCTACAAAGTCTAATACTTCAAGCAACAAGGATTACGTCCCTCAATAGACTAATACAGAATATAAAAAGAGAAGCAGGGATAGGAACTCCGAGGCTGAAGTGATTATGAAACATAAGCGACTGGAATTAAGAGGCCAGCAATGGACTCACAGCTAGTGAATAGCAGAGGAATGACCTCAGCTGGCATGTAACTTACATTTACATACATACTTTGTATTTTATCTCATTTATCTTTCACCTATTCTTATAGCAATACTGAACTCTGTTCATTTAAGCACTATTATAATTTATTGATAATAGGTTTCCAATAACTTGACTTCTTTTGTAACAGTTGTTTTCTTATATTAAAATAATTTGCCAGGGGTGCCTGGGTGGCTCAGTGGTTGAGCATCTGCCTGTGGCTCAGGTCATGATCCTGGAGTCCTGGGATCAAGTTCCACACCAGGTCTTCCTCTACTTATGTCTCTACCTTTCTCTCTGTGTCTCTCATGAATAAATAAATAAGATCTTAATAAAATAAAATAATAAAATAAAATAAAATAAAATAAAATAATAAAATAATTTGCCGTATTTTTAAAGATTTACTTATTTTTTTATTTGAGAGAGACAGAACATGCAAGTTGGGGTGGGGGGCAAGGGAGAGAGAAAGAGAACCTCAAGCAGGCTCCACACTCAGTACAGAGTCCAATGCAGGCCTCAATCTCACAACCCTGAGATCATGGCCTGATCTGAAACCAAGAGTCGGATGCTTAACCAACCATGTCATCCAGCAGCTCTTATTAAGATTTAAAATGAATCTTAATTGCAACATATAAAATAATTACATTTCAATGTCATGTGATCTTATGAATAACAGTATATACATTGTTTTCAAAGTTCCTTCAAAATCTATGTAAATTTGAGAAGGTATTTATAAAAATAATAATTTTCCCAATGTCTAGAAAGCTAAGGATAATTAAATAGGCCAGATGGCAGATATTAATAAGTTCTCCTTATAACCAAACCCATATTAATTTAGGCTTGTCCAAAGTTAAAATATAATTCTTACTAGAATAAGTAGCTACCATTATGGAGCTTCTTATAAGGAAACACACTTGCATATCATTAACCCAGAATAACTGGCAAATGAAGAAAGAAAAGAAGTATACAGAAAACAAATACATACACTTGTGCTTATTCTTCTTAAAATGTAATTGCTCTTAGCCAACACACAGCCACACAAGCATTCATTCTTTTAGATTTTTGCTCAATAGTTTCATTCTACTGAGCATGTGAAATAGATGAAGAAGAGTGACATAAAACATAAAATATCAAAAATAATATTCTTTGTGTTTCCTATAATCATTCTGGAAATATTTTAGTTTCTGGAGTGAAATGTAATGTAAAACTTACTGACAAAACAGTGTAGGTATGCTCATGATTGTGACTTTGGGGCCCTGAAAGAAAGGTAAATGACAAAAATTTTCTAGATTTGAGTTTTCCTTATTTCTAGCCATTTTGCTTTGTGCAGTACATTACAGTAATTATATTGATCATTTCTTATTTTAATTTTTGTAATATTATTTTTCTTCCATCTCTGATGATGTGACCAGGTTATGAAAAAATACAGACATTCAGGTTTTGGTTGAAAAATTGACTTGAGTGAAGATACAGATTTTTTTTACTTCTATTTCTCTATTCTGATGACCAAGAGATTAGGTAAAAAAAATCCTGAATCAATTTATAAATTACGGAAACATATCAGGTACATGTTGAAACATTTGTGATTAGATATGGGCTATGACCTATCAAATAGAAGAAAATGTTTTGGATAAAGTTACTCTTTCTTCAGTAGGGAGTCAGTATCCTCAGAAAGTAATATTTGGAAATCTATAAAAATTATATCAGTGAGTCAAAAGGTAAATATATCTATATTTGATAGTTTATTATCTAATTTTATAGTATTATTTAAAAATTAATAATGTAATAAAATTTCCTTACCAGGATGAGAAACTAATCATCAATAACTTTGTCAAGTATACAATACTAGATTTTACATTTAATTTAGAACCACAGAAAGACAATTCTGGATATAGTAGCTGATGCAGGAAAATAGGAAAAATTATACATTTATAATTTTGAATAATGTTATAATTTATGAGTTATAATAGCTGTGAAAGTAAAAGCAACATAAAATTATTTCCAGATGTTATAATCACATTTTGAGAAACCTAAGAAACAAAAAGAAAAAAAAATTATCTTAAAAGTGGTCAGTATATTACGAAAAATATCCTTCATGTGTATCAGAAATTACCAGTTAGAAAAGCTGAAAGTAAAATATGTCATTCAGAAAATAGCAACGTATTATGGACTATCTAGGAAAAAACACAGATCTATTCAATTTTATTGTAAAATGCTTGCCTTTTAAAAATCTCCAGTGAAGTAATTTATGTTTACTGTAAGAAATGACTCAATATTGAAAGAAATCTCTCTAGACACATATGCAGACACACACATGCACACTCACACACAGAGCATTCTTGTTTTGTATGGTTCTGATAGGCAAAAATTTCAGTGACTTCAATTTAGTTAATACCAGTCTCCAAATAACACAATTCAAATACCATTTATCATTTTATATTAGCTCTTCAGTCCACACATCACTATGTGAAAATAGATACACATCACAATCAAATCAAAGAAGTTTTTAAATATATGGCAGGGGCAGCTGGGTGGTTCAGTCAATTAAGCATCCGATTCTTGGTTTTCAGTTCAGGTGGTGATCTCAGGGTCATGAGATCGAGCCCCACATGGGGCTCCATGCTCAGCACAGACTGCTTAAGACTCTCTCCCTCTTCCTCTGCCCTGCCCCCTTCAAATAAATAAATAAATATTTAAAAGTAAATAACTAAAAATTTAAAAATTAAAAAGTGACTTGAATTAATAAAAAGTAACCTCATAAACATAATATGGTTAGTAGATAGCTTGGCATATAGTAAATGCTCAATAAATGCTAACAATCATAAATAATTTAGAATGGGAAATAATACTCTATTGTCCCCAGATATGTGATTGTTCATAATCAGGTGTAGTTTGCAGCTGTGTTCTTAAATTGCAACAAAGTTGGAACTATTTAAAATATAAAATCTCATTAGTAATACACTGACTCATACATGTCAAAAGTTACATTAGAAAGTTAGTAAGTAAGACAAGTACTGTCCTCCTTCATAATACTTTGAAAACTTTGTGGTACTCTTGACTAGTCTTTTCATTGGCTTGAAATTTATATCTCTAACTCAGGAAAAATTATCCATTCATTAATTCATTCATCTAACATTTATTCAGTGACTCTAATATGACTGCCCAGTGTGCATGATATGCGTTGATCTCTCTGAACCACCCTCTTCTTAATCATGTATGTCCATCAAAATAACCCCATTCTGTCTTACTCTGTCTATACTGCCTTCTCCCTTCCTTCCTTATTGCTTTCTCACTTCTTTTCCTCTAAACCTTCCCTGGTAAAGAACAGATTTTGATAACATCATGTCTGCTTTCTTCCAGAATATATTCTATAAACTCTGAATTCCTAGAGTAACTGAACTACAAATTGGGATCACATATTTGATAAATTACTTAAATGATGTTGAAGTTTTTCTGATTAAAAGAATAGGTGAACAATTTATCACAATCCAATACATATCTTTATCACTTTCTCTTTCCCTTCCTCCAGGTGCACATACCCTGTGCAAATTTGCCACTTCTCTTGTTCATTCTATTCCTCTTTTATGTTGCTCATTAAAATGTTACAATTTTATACCCAATATTGTTCACACTCTACAAGGTTTTTATCACTTAGATAAAAGCAATCTACTTGATGCACAGCTGGTTTCCAGTATGATCTAATTGCTTTTGTGATATGTCTCAGGCACCTAATGTCACACAGAGCATTGCTGAGCTTTTTCACGTAAGTAAATTAAATTACTTGCGGATGAACTTGTTTTATAACATGTATCTGGAAAAAGTTTCAGCTCATTTAGTGAAATGTCTAATATCAAATCCGACTGAAAATGTACCTGCATTCACTAGATAGTCCATTGTGTATCTTATATCTCTGATTTATTTTGGTTTCTCACCACATATTTCTAAACCCTAATTTTGTTTATAAATAATGATATTATTTGTTCATACCAAATTTTGTGCTTTTATGTTAATGGTTTATTTTTATTTTCAATTCCAGTATGCTAAGCAAAATTTTTAATTAAATAAGTTTAACTGAGCCGCATTTTTCTTTGGTTTGCATGATTATTATACGGTTATTAAAATAAGCCATATCACTTAAAGTCTGTGAACCTACAATTCTGAAAACTAGCTAATTGGTCTTAATTTTACATCCCAAATTTTGTCATTGTGCCTTAAATTATATTTATTTTAATTTTTAAATTTAAAGATTTCAAGTTTGATACCATATGTTTATTAACTATTTGCATAGCTTTATATGTAAGTAAACACTTTGGTTTTATTTTATGAGGTTTTCAGGATAAAAATATATAAGCAAAGAGTAGCAAAGAAAAACAATGACGCTAATAAAAGTTTAACAGTATTACCTTCATCTTTCATTTTAGAAATTGAGATTTCGGTAAAAATAATCATGCTTACTACACCTGTTACTTTATATTATCTTAATTTAATGAAATATCAAGCAGAAGCATGGGTTGGATGCATTAGAGAAACATTTGCAGGCAAAATAAAGTAAAACCACTAAAAAACACTTATCTCAACTCTTAAATAATTGAGAACCTGACAGTTACAGAAATTTTTAAATCGTGATTTGTAAATACTATTATCTTGTATAAGTAGGCATGTATTTTATATGATTATTCAATCCTATCAATGTACGTATATAAAATGTTTGCCTGCAATTTACAAAAATTGGTAACTACTTAAGGTAACTGCATATTTTTTGTATTTTCAGCATAAAATCACTAAGTAAGCTTTTAAAGCTCTAAGATGTGTAAAAATGCTTGTACTATGTGTAACAATAGAATAAATTAGATACTAATGAGTATTGGAAGCAATCAAATAGTCTAGGGGACTAAATGGAAATATAATGACAAAGATGGATTAAGGATATTGATGAAAGAGAAGCACAATTAGAAATTAGATAATAAAAGCTAACTGCCATAGGACTAATCAACTAGATGTATCACTTGAAAAAAAGTTCACTAGGATGTAGTCACCAAGAAATGGCATAAAATATATGTGTTACATTTCTGCACTCTGAATTTAAAGATATTTTCACAAAGTTTAGAAACATTGAATATATATGCAAGTGTAGTCATGACTGAAAAAACTCAAATCACAGTACAAGGTAGGCATTGACCTAATCTTGTCTATAAAGCCACTTTTCCAGTTTGCTGCATGGACCATGGCATAGAGCTGAAACAGAAAGGACTGGGTCTTAATGGTGTGAAAAGATAATAGGTTGGAAATCACAGTTGCCAGGAGATTTAGAAATTGGAAGGCAGGGTGCCTGGGTGGTTCAGTTGGTTAAGCATCTGCCTTCGGCTCAGGTCATGATCCCAGGGGCCTGGGGTAAAGTCCTGCATTGGGCTCCCTGCTCAGCAGGGAGTCTGCTTCTCCCTCTCCCTCTGCCTGCCACTCCCCATGCTTGTGTATGCTTGCTCTCGCTCTCTCTTAAATAAATAAATAAAATCTGAAAGAAAGAAATTCTGAAAGAAAGAAAGAAATTAACTAGAAGGCAAAGTCCTGAGGCAAAAGGACCAAAACCTTGGTATTTGGGGCAACAGTGTTTTTGACTCATCCCTGAAATGTCAAGGCTCTGTTGGACCCCACAAAGTGATCAGGAGTGAAAGAGAGGCCATCTCTGCTGTCCACCTGCAGCATGTCACAGGCTTTTGTTTCCTGTAGACCTTGCTCATTATTTGGACCTTGTGGGAGATTGTCAAGAGGTCATTTTTGAAGGGTTTTCTAATAGGGGACATATTCTCAGCAAGAGGTCATTTTTGAAGGGTTTTCTAATAGGGGACATATTCTCAGCATAAAGAACAATATCCTCGGTAGACATTGAGTGATGGAAGTGGGGTATTATAAGTGCCTTCCAGAGGACAATCATAAACCTTTAAAAGAAATCTTCTAACACTGAAGTATTCCTAACAATCTGAAAATGTCTCAAAAAAGGGCACCTTGGACTAATTCTTTAACCACTTACTAGAACAAAAGGGTACCAATATCTATTCGCAAGGAAGGTCATTGAGAGGATGTGACTGGCTGGATGACCTGTGAGCTGAATCCAGCAATTAGAGGCTCCTCACCTACTACCTGTCCTTGGAATATGGATTCTGCTTGCCTTCCCCACTCCCAGAAGCTTCATGAAGGACAAAGCCTTGACGCAGTGATGTGGTGTTGAAAGCCTCTGGCCAGTATATGTGACTGAACCCAGGTAGGGTCTCTATATAAAACGTTTAAGATTCAGTGGGTAGGTGCAGAGACCTATTTGTATTGCTGATGCCCAAGATAAGCTTCATATGTAAGTTCCTTTGCTTGTCAAACCCACCACTTACTAATCTAGAGTGGCCTGGCTTTTCCTTCTGTCTCTCCCTGTTCTCCATGAGCAGGGATCTTTTCACATTTCACCCAAGAAATTTCCAAGGGACATATGAACCAATAAGGCAGATGGGTAAGGTTCTTCTATTCCTTACTTTTCCATTCTCCAGTCTCTTCTGACCCTGCTTGGACTGTCATGTAAAATCTCACTACCCTGTGATCTCCATGCTGGAGGGGCCACATATTAGATCTCCACACAACAGCCCCAGCTGAGCTGTTAGCCAACAGCCAGAGTCAGTGGCCAATCATGTAAATAAGCTGTTGGTTCTCCAGCCCATCCATCCATCTTCAAATGACTGAAGCCCCAGCTACCATCTCACTATGACCCCTGAGCGACTTCAAATAGAAACAGTACAAACAAGGCATGCCCCAAATTGTGACATACAAAAGCATGAGCAAAAGAAAATTGTTTTCTAATCACTTATTCTGGGATAATTTTTTATGTGTCATTAGTAATTAAAACAAGAAAGCAGTGATCATTTGGATTATTCAGCAAATATTCACTTTCATTGATATTAGACTTAGACTTATGATTTGCTTTGGCCAGAGAAAAATTCTTGAAATGGGCCTGTGTAATGGACCTTGCCCTACTGCAATTTTGATATTGTGAGGAGAAGAAATTTGTGACCCTTTATAGGTGGGTAGCGAATGAACACAAAGAGCAGGACAGAATTTGGTTAGCAGCAAGGAGCCAAAACTAGGCAGACAGACAGCCTAACACCCAGCTATCCATCTGAGCCAAGACCAGCTGAGCTACCTCAACTGTGCTGCAAATATTAAGCATTGATTGTGCTATAATTATAGCATTGAGATTTTGTAACTGCCATGCAGCAATTCCACTGATGAAGAGGATGGAATTTGGGGAGGTACTTGAGATAGTTGTAGTTACATCTAGAAAAACTGCAACTTATTTTTTGAAACAGAGGAGAAAAAAGTGTAGTTGTAGTTACATCTAGAAAAACTGTAACTTCTTTTTTGAAATAGAGGAGAAAAAAGTGGCTATAGAGTCTGAGACAGCTATCTAAGAAGGCTAGTTTTCTAGGGTACGGATTGTAGAGTACAAAGGATCACAAGAAAGTATTACCATGCATTTTAGCCCTATCAAGTATAGACTTTAAAATTTTTGGAAAGCAAGGGACAGACTCAGTGGGTGACAGACTCAAGGGTGGCTCAGTGGGTTAAGCATCCAACTCTTGGTTTCAGCTCAGGTCCTGATCTCAGGATCATGAGATGAGCCTTGTGTCAGGTGGGTGTGGAGCCTGCTTATAGATTCTCTCCATCTCCTTCTGCTCCTCCTCACCTCCCATTCCCCAGTCTGCTCACCCATGCATGCACATGAGCACTTTCCTCTCTCTCTCAAATAAATAAATCTTTAAAAATAATTTATGCAAAGCAAAATAAGCTGAAGACTATTCCTAGTGACCTCTTCTACATGTCACAGGAGTTTCTATCTCATCTAATCACTGGAAAAGTGTGCTATGGTTGTAACATATGAACATGGAGCAAGGCCCCATTCACATTCTAACTTCCCTTCCCTTCCCGTCCTTTCCCTTATCTTATCTTGGCCAAGCCATGAAGAAGACCAGAAACATCCTCTCCTTTTTCTCCTATTTTGTAAAGTGAGGATGTAGCCTGCCTAGCTATCCTCTGCAACAAGTAGTTGAACATATAATTATCTAGCACTGCAGTTTTAAAATTTACCATTAAACAATCATAACTGTCTTGTCTTCACTTTCATTAACAGATTGTAATTTTGTTCTTTGAAAGGGTGATTTGGCCTTAAGAATAGTTCTGAGAGAACAATTTGAATTTTTTTCGTCTTAAACAGGTCTCAAGATTTTCCTTGTCTTAAATAGGAATGATGATCCGGATGACCCACTTATAAATGTTCATGTTCAGCTTTCATCTGCAAGAGCTCAGAGAGGGCTGCCCTCCGACTAATCAAAACTCACTTATACCACTGAATATGCTGATTGTTTACCTTGATTGTACATTTCAATTTTCATAGTAACACTGCATAAAGGGCCTCTTATTTAATAGAGAATAAAGGTAATGGATTCAGTTTTGTTGAAATAAGTCGATTCTGCCTAACATGACTTACTCCACTGCAAAATTTCTTACTACCCAACATCCTTTGAGACACACTTTGGGGTTTGTCAGAAAAATACACATGGAAGAAATTTAGTACAAATTTGGTCTCATCATCAGCCTGTCCTAAAATATATTTCGATCAATATGAAAAAAATCACAGAAAAAAAAAAAAGAGAAAGAGAAAGAGAGAGAGATGGTCCTATGATGACAGTTAAGATCGTCTCAGAATGTGTTAATATTTATTATTGTGAAAGTTTGTGATCATTTAATTAAGTTGCCTTATCTTTTGCCCTAAATTCTTAAAAAGACAACCATATAAATCCAACCTAATAATCACTTCAGAATTTTAAATGTCTATTGATTTTTTTTTCTTCTAAAATCTCTTCAATAAGATCTGTCTCTAGAGAATTCTATAAAAAGGGCAAAAGATGTCTTTGCAGCCTTGGCTCTTTCAGTCACTGGGCAGTTTAATGACTCATTGTACTTATAAATGTTCCTGATTAGGCTCCTTTATTTTTATTCTGTAATTTAATTTATATCATTACATTTCACACAGAATTTTCTCACTTCTGCTACCCGATTCACACATCATTAAATGTCTACTTATGCAGTTGATAGTCTCTTATAAACATCAAGTATGTTTTCTTGACTTAGCCTTTGATAATCTTTTGCAATCGATCTCTTCTTTCAAATGGACAGAAGTGATTTTTTCACATGTCTGACATCTATAACATGGTGTGTGAAATCACTTAACTTAAAATCAAACCTCAGTTGCACATATGCTGATGCTGAGAAATAACTATTACTAAAAGATAATGCTAAAAATTAATTATGTTCTTTGTATTTCATTTTGCCCAGATCTTGGAGATGTTAATACTAAAGCAGCTTTTTGCTTACTAGGGTATTAGTTTCCCACAGCACAGTTTGAAACTTTAAATCAGAAGATGTACAACCAAAAAAAAAAAAAAAAAAAAGATGTACAACCAAGTATAAAAATATATGTATAATTTTATACTGAAGCATAAACTGTCATGGATATGAAATTCTAATGTAAGTCATCAAACCAAAATATAATCTTCCATAAGATAATTATGAAACTGTGTCTAGGATGTTTGACTCCTCTCACCTACTTTAAGAATATAAAATAATCAAGTGGAAGTATCACAAGGAAATTTTCTTTGAAGAAAGCTTTGGCTTCCCTCTCAGCCTTCTCCTTGTTAGATGGGAGATGTGAGAACTTGCTCCCTTCAAGCAATGGGAGGCCTTTCTGGGAGGTCCCAGGTATAAGTTCCCCAAGATGTGCAGACATGAGACACTGAGGCCTGTCTAATGTCCAATAAAGTCAAAGCTACCTTTGACCTGGGATATGACTCCTACGTGGAAAATCTAGAGACCAAGAAAAAAAACTGATAGACTGGTGGCAGATCTAAGGGGAGGGCCACTGCCATGAGACGGGTTTGTATTTGGAGTTTTCAGATATGAGTTGCACAAATGTTTTCTAGAGATGAGAGTCTCATATACCTGGGGACCACAAAGAAGCTAGAGGGATAATTCCTGATATCTTGGGAGTTATAAATGGTTATCCATCAGTGAACCTCAAGGGGGAAAGACAGCAAAAATCCACCAAAGAGCCCTGGAGATAGTTAGCTTTACCCAGCTTCCAGGGATGGAAAGCTGGAAAGAATCCACAAATAGAGATTATTCAATTACCTTACATCTCCTCCATCCCTCTACCTTAAATAAAATTGAAGGCAAAATTTAAGCTATCCATGGAAAATCTAGAGTAACTCTGAGGCAAGAAGAGCAAACCTCAAGTCAAGTTTGAGGTTTTTATTTTTGTAAAGAACTTGAAATTCCAACTACTTGATTAAGACAGCATTTGAAAATTAAAATGCCTTGAAAGACTTACGTATAGGCAAACAGAAGAAACAGGAGATCAATCATAGCTCTCATACAGACAGGCAATTTTTACCTCAATTTAGTGCATTTTAAAGGGATGATGGCTGACAAAAAGAACAAGTCATGAATTTTGCTTATTCAGCATGAAGATGACATAATTGTTGAAGGATTTATTTTAATAAATGTCAGGGGTTGGACTTAACTGGAATTTCAACCCAGAATAAATAATATTTATTTGCTATTTCATAAAAAATTTTTTCAACAAGTATTAAAAGAACATATTCTCTTTATCCTTCCTTTATTTAAGCTTTGCATGATATCTGACAATATATATCACTTGTAAATGTTTGGTGACTGACTCACTTTGGGGAGGCAGTCTGTTGGTTTTGAAAAGTCAAATATTCGAATTAACAGAAACTCACATTTCTAGTTTGCCTATATACTACGAAAGAGGTAGTTATTATCTCCAATATCAGAATATTGAAGCTCAGAAAGTTTAGTTTCCCCAAATCATCCTGCCGGCAAAGCCAGAAGTAGAAACTGATCTTCTTGACTCCAAAGGTTGTACTCTTTGAAGTACATTTTATCACACATAGTGAGCCAAAAATAATTCAGTAACATACCTGTATATTTTACTAATGGAATTAATTAAAATGAAATCAACTTATCAATATATTTCTGAACTAAGTCACTTTATAAAAGCCTTGATAAAAAAACAAAACCACTCAAATATGAGTTTGGTTGTTTGAAACAAAAACAAAAACAAGTTTTGATTTGCATGATAGAAAACTAGGAAAATTCTGGAGTTAATTTGTCTTAAAATATTTATAAAGAGGGACACTTGCGTGGCTCAGTGGTTGAGTATCTGCCTTTGGCTCAGGTCAAGGTCCTGATGAGGGAACAGAGGACTAGCTGAGGACAAAACACAAGGCCAGGGGTGGCACATTGACAAGTCCTTACAACAGGCAGAGGGACATTGTTCTACAGACTCAACTACCTCAATGTTAATACTTTGCTAAGGGCAAAAGGCAATCTTAGCCCCCAGGATCCTATGTCTACTTTAACATATAAAAATTCCTTCAGAAATTTCCTTTATTTCTAAACCCCCAAGGTTCATGTTGGCGATCATTCCCCAAGCACATGGCCCATGGATATACATCTGTAGGATCTCATAAGTCGGGTTTTATTAGACAGTAATAAGTGACATTTTCCCAACAATAGCTAGCACCCTCAAGGTCCTGGAAACCTTGCTTCCAAAATTCCTTAGAGAGTACACTATCCTCAAACCCCTCCCAACTCCCAGATATATAATCAGTCACCCTTCACAGGCCTGGGGCAGCAGCTCTTCCTCCCCACTGGTCCTATCCCTGGGCTTTAATGAAACCACCATTTTGCACCAAAGACATCTTAAGAATTCTTTCTTGGTCGTTGGCTCCAGACATCACTCCACCAAACCTCACTTATATTCCAAAACTTCATCAATCCCAGGGTCCTGGAATCCAGTCCCACATCAAGCTCCCCACAGGGAGTCTGCTTCTCCCTCTGCCTATGTCTCCACCTCTCTCTGTGTCTCTCATGAATAAATAAATAAAATCTTAAAAATATATACTTATAAAACATGGAAAACATCCATTCATTCATATTTGCATTCATCAGGCATTTGTTGGGCCTACTCTTGCCAGGCACTGCTTTGTAAGCCTGGGGGATGAGTCTGTGAACAAGACAACGTCTCTAGTCTTATGTAACTTGCATAACACTTACATAAGAACTCGAAGAAGCAAACCAACAAATTTTAGGTGGTATTAAATTTACTAAAAAGCTTCCACGTAATCCACATTTTTATACAGGAAATAATTTTTAAATCTGTTTTGAAGCAGATACTTATATTAAGATTGAAATACAAATGCTTATTCATTGGCTAAATACATTTCCTACTGAGAGACAAGCACTAAAAAAGTAGTAACTTCATAATATTAGTAGATATAAAAATACTAATACCTTCAGCAGCAATATCTTAAAACACCACAAGATGGTGACATTACTCTGTAAGAACAAGTCTTTGGTTCAACTAGAACATTACTCAGTTTTCTAAAGCAAAAATTGAAGTTTTTCAGTTTTTCTTTTTTACTGTTTTGAAAGAAAAGATGGGATTTCAAGAATACATAACTGTTTAAATCACATCAAAGACTGATTTTCCAAATTAATATTTTAAAAATCCATGAGACATTTTAAATAGCAGTATGAATAATGCATCAACCAGAACTTTGGCAAACATTGAAGTTTCGCTTTTAAAATTCTTGACCTAAAGTTAATGTGGCTCATCTGTTATGCTTACACACAACATCTTTTTCTTGTGGAGTTTCACTACTTGGACTTCCCTTGGCTGTCCTTGATAACAAAGTGTGGAATGGTAGGTAGTATGTCAAAAATCACTTGAAACATCTTGATATCAAAAGAGATGCATTGGTGGTTTCTAATTACATTAAACAGGTGACTTATTTCATTTTTTAATTTTTTAATTTTTATTTTTTGTAAAGATTTTATTCATTTATTCATGAGAGAGGCAGAGACATAGGCAGAGACAGAAGCAGCTCCATCCATGCAGGGAGCCTGATGTAGGACTCAATCCCGGGACTCCAGAATCATGCCCTGGGCCAAAGGTAGATGTTCAACCATTGAGCCACTAGGCTTCCCAGATGACTTATTTTAGGCTGATATTTATAAGTGTCAAAGCTAAGAATCTGCACCAAACCTCTAAAGTAACCATATACATCTTCCCTCTACATGAGATTTTATTTTTTGCCTATTTATCAGATTGCCTGTTGTCAACTCTACATCCATTCTCCTCTGAATCAGGGCAATCCCTTTCCAGTGTGCTCCTAGGTTAAGATCTACCAATGAGATGCTCTCATTTGAGATCTGAAAGATGAAAAAGAGAAGTCTTTATTTTCCAACAGCACCTGCAAACAGATACAGGCAAGCAGCATGTTGTGCCCAAGATTGCGAATCCGAGAAACCACCAAGGAACACCGATGCAAGCGCACGAAGGTTTATTAGCAAGCTCAAGCTTGGGTCCAAGTGTGCCCGACACAGCGGAGCAGGGACTTGGACCCCGAAGTGGTGGGTTACAGCTGGTTTTTTTATAGGCTGGTCTAGGGGATTTTCAGAAGGGATGGAAGAATTTCTCAAGTTCTGTTTACATTTTGATATGGGGCTTTCAAGGGCATTGAGCTCTGTTCTCATTCTAAGATGGGACTTCCTACCACGGGCTTGGGCTCTGTTGTCTTTCTGATATGGGATTACCTGCCGAGGACATTGAGGACATTCTGCAGTTTTTCCCATAAAGTTCAGCTCTTATTCACAGGGACCTAAGATGGCTATACTTGTGCTAATGCTAAACTTTAGGTGGGATGGCCTTAATTTTTCTCGGCCTCCACACAGCACATATGAGGTATGCAGCCACTTCCAAAATGAATTCCTATAAATCATCCATCTGAGTGCTATAGGCACCTGGGATAAGCAGGTTTTCCTGATATCATTCAAGTTGATAACTTCTAAGTGAACTTCTGCAAATTACCCATTTGAGGGTTGTAGCTGAGATTATTGACTGCAATGTAATTTTTGTAACCTCTAGCAGCATTCTTCTGATCTTTACTCCCCAGTCCATTTCAACAGATGTGTAAACCTCCTGTAACCTCCATTAAAACCAATATTTCTGGGACGCCTGGGTGGTTCAGCAGTTGAGCGTCTGCCTTCAGCCCAGGGCATGATCCTGGAGTCCTGGGATCGAGTCCCACATTAGGCTCCCTGCACGGAGACTGCTTCTTCTTCTGCCTCTGTCTCTGCCTTCTCTCTTTGTGTCTCTCATGAATAAATAAATAAACTCTTTAAAAATAAAGAATAAAACCAATATTTCTTGTAAAACATAGAGCGGCATCTGTTTTCCTGACTTGGCCCACACTGATACACTCCTATAAATTCCAAAGAAATAAAATGAGAACCGATTATGTGAAAGTGTGTATCTATGTTTGAATTACCAGCCTACAGTACATAAGGTGACATAACAACCTCAGAAGTACAGTTATAATAATCACAACATGCCCTCCCATTGAGAAAGAAGAAAAGGAGGCAACATAGCAGCCACTGATCCATAGCAACTGTGAATTCCTGCTGGCAAGTTTTGCCAAGAGAGCTTATCTGGAAGATAAAGAATGTTCTTAGAATCTTGTTATGCTTGCTTGCTAGAAGTAGTTCCTCAATCCTTGTTCTTTTGACTTCACCCTCTGGGTATCCCTTGCTTTTTCTTTTTTCTCCTCAGCCACTTCTTGCCAATAGAAATTTAGGAAACCTCAAGTCATTCATTGCACATCTTGAAGAGCCTCGCTCTTAATTCAGGCTAGTTGCACTTTGGCAGTATAATGCTCTCGGACACCTTATTGGCCTTTTGTCAATTATATTCTAATTAATCAAATGTCACTAATGTGCCAATGGCCAAAACCTACAATGATTTTCAAGACAAGGCTCTGTCTAAAGCCACCTAGCTTTCTTGGGGGAGTTAAACTCTTAGTCTTTCTGTTCTGAGCCACTTTCTGCAATGAACACATTTGCTAGGACCACTGTGATCCATTTAGTTTTTACTATAAAGAACTTTTTGAACAAACCTTGAGTTAAATTTTGCTTGTAGTTTGTTTTAGTCATTCTTTGTACTCAGAGCATTTCTAAATGCATCTTTTTCTGTTTGAACAACAGAAGGAATTATATCTTTCAGCTCTGCAAGGATATCTCTAATAAATTGCTTTTTCTGAACTGATTCTGAAATATATGAAAATATATGAACTATGTATGAAAATATAGTTGAAGTTTTATATTGCTTGGTATCAGAAACTTTGCTATATTCTCTTATGAATTATAATAGTTATCTTTAGTGTCTATACTCAAAGTATGTTGTTTCTAAATACTGACAATATTATTTTTGTTATAATTAATTTTTAATTTTTATTAATTTATTTGTTTTTGTTTTCTTCATATCACTCCCTGGGACACTCAGTGATGTGGAAGAGCTTGGTTCTGAAATCAGAGTTGAAGAATGAATCTCGCAGACAAAGGAGAGTGACTAAAGTGATAGTTTATTAAGCAAAGATACAGACAAATCTCTCAGAAGTGAGAGGGGTCCTGACAGGGTTGCCACTGAGGGCTTTTTTGGCTGGCCTTTCATAGAAAACCTGACTAAGGAGTTGATGGACATAAGATTTCTTGTGCTGTCTTGAGTGAGTGACATATGACTTAAGTTTTGAGTCTTGGTGATTATTTGATAGTCATCAAAGGGAGATACTCCCTAGTATGTATGTTGCACCCAGGGGGCCAGATTTACTTCCTTATCTCTGTTTCTGTTGTCTTATCTCTGTTGCATCTCAGTGTCCTTGGGATTTATGGAAGCCCAGAGATTTGTGGGACCCTGCCTCTGGGGCTTTCCCTTATCTTTCCCTGCCTAGCCCCTTGTCCCTAACTCATCAGTACAATATTGAATGGAAACTATGTATCCTTTATTCATTCTCAATGTTGAAAGAGAAAACTATCAATACAATGAGGTAGCAGAAGGCAAGCTGAGGACAAAGCACAAGCTGACACCCTCACCCCCCATCCCAGGTTGGATATGTATGACATTCCTCAGGCACTCCTGGCTGCCCTAAAGCTATGGGAAAGAAAAACAAATGATTAACTAATAGAGGTCACAGTCCAGCAAGACATGAGTCTCCCTCAGTTTACAAAATGTCTTAGTGATTTACAAGAAAAAAGCCTTCTTATCAATAACCGAACTCCAGAAGGAAACTCCCAACTGTCTTAACTAGAGGGAAAAACAACCTTAACTTGACAATGGCAGGCCTCCAATATCTTGTAGCCCTCTTTAACATACATAATTTGTTTTGAAAACATCCCTTTTCCTTACCCAACTCCCAAGTATATAATCAGTCACCCTCACAACCCCAGGGCAGCAGCTCTTTCTGCCCAAGGGTCCTGTCCCCATGCTTTAATAAAACCATCATTTGGCACCAAAGATGTGTCAAGAATTCTTTCTTGGCCATTGGATCTGGATTTCACCCCACCAAACCTCACTTATATTCAAAACTACCAAATGTTTCATCACTGATTGTGAGATTGGTCATAAGTTATCACACATATACTTTATATTAAGGAAATTTCTCTTTGCTCCTACTTTTCTAATAAGCTTTTATCAGTAATAGATACTGAATTTCTTCAAATGCTTTTTCTCAATCTATTGAGATAATTAAATGAGTTTTTTTTTTTTCTTTATTCTACTAATGTAGTGAAGTACATTATTTGGTCAAAGAATGTAAAAAAAAAAAATCCTTAAATTCTCAGCATAAGCCCAACCTTCTCGTGATATATGATGCTTTTTTATACGTGGCTTGATTAGCCAATTTGATTCGACAGGAGATCTATAGTATAAATTACAAGCTATTTGATAGCAAACTGACAGAATTGACCGAATGCATTGGGAAGACACAGTGCAGGAATAAACATGAAGCAATAGCTGATGAACTCTTCGCAAAAATATCAAAACTTCAAAGACGTATTAAAGCAGTATTGCAGGGATCCCTGGGTGGCGCAGCGGTTTGGCGCCTGCCTTTGGCCCAGGGCGCGATCCTGGAGACCCGGGATCGAATCCCATATCAGGCTCCCGGTGCATGGAGCCTGCTTCTCCCTCCGCCTATGTCTCTGCCTCTCTCTCTCTGTGAGTATCATAAATAAATAAAAATTAAAAAAATAATAATAAAGCAGTATTGCAATGTCAAAAGAATTTCTTGGAAACAAATGTATTAACCAGTAATACAGCCTGTAAGGTTATAAATTCAGAGACCATGAATTTGAATCAGAATCCAGAGTCAGTCAGTCCAGATGAAAGACAGACCTCTGTGAGTTCTGAAACTTCTGACCCTTCAGAAAAATCAAATGAGAAGGTTAACTTATCATGGGATCGTGATGAGGCTGTTTCAGAAAGATTTTATTTATTTATTCATAAGAGACAAAAAGAGGCAGAGACACAGGCAGAGCGAGAAGCAGGGAGCCCGACCTGGGACTAGATCCCTGGTCTCCAGGATCACGCCCTGGGCTGAAGGCGGCGCTAAACTGCAGAGCCACCTGGGCTGCCCACGTTGTTACCACTTCTTAATGTGTGTGCTGAAACTCAAAAAACTGACAGAAAAGAAAACTAAAATGTTAGTGATAGAAGCAAAAAAGTGAAGACCCCATTAAAATAGCATTTTTTGGGGAAAAAAATTTCTAATTTTTTTCTAATATTTCTTTCTAATATTTTTTCTAGGAGATTTGCATTTTATTCTTTTTTTAAAATATTTTATTTATTTTTCATGAGAGACACAGAGAGAGAGACAGACAGAGACAGAGACACAGACAGAGGGAGAAGCAGGATCCCTATGGGGAGCCTGATGTGGGACCTGATCCCAGGACCCCAGGATCGCAACCTAAGCCAAAGGCAGATGCTCAACCACTGAGCCACCCAGGTGCTCACACTTCTACTCTTAAGTAAAAATTGATTTGTAATGATCCTTTCTTGAAAAGTCTTTGTCAAGTTTTTGTATCTAATTTTGCTTGATATACAATGCTGCTTTCACTAATGAGTTAAAAGTTTCAATATTTCTCTCTTTTGCTACTCTTTAAGAAGTTTACATCAGTTAAATTTTCAGTAAAATTCACTGGGAAAGACTGGGTTATTATATTTGAAGACCTTAAATTATGGTTTCATATTTTCTTAAGAGTTTCCAAATGATTGAGATTTTCTCCTCTTATTTGTGTTTTTCAAGTTCTTTAACAAAATGTGTCCATTTCATCTAAATTTTTAAATATTTTAGACTAAACTCGTTCATAAAATTCTCTTAATATTTTTTGATATATGAACTATCTATGGTGATATGTCCTTTTTACTCTTTTTATGAAAGTTTTTTCTCTTTTTTTTGATCACTTTAACTGAGATTTTGTCTTCCCAAGTTTTTCTTTAAACCAACCTTTGTCTTATTTGATACTTACTAGTAAGTATCTCTGCATACTCACCAACACCTGTTTTTTTTGTGTGTTGTTAACCAGCCATTCTGAAAAGTGTGAGATGGTATCTCTTCATGGTTTTAATGAGATAACAACTCCACAACTGCATCTTTCTTTATTCTTTTTTTTTTTAAATATTTATTTGAGAAAGGAAATTGTGAGTGGGTAGAGGGGCAGAGGGAGAGGGAGAGAATCTCAAGCAGACTCCCTGCTGAATGTGCAGCCTGACTCAGGGCTTGATCACATGACCCATGAGATCATGACCTGAACTGAAATCATGAGTTGGATGTTTAACTGACTGAGCCACCCAGGCACCCCTAGGTCTTTTATTCATTTTTAAATTGACCTCTTTGATAGCAATTTGGCTTCAGCTTTTAAATGGAAAATTCTCTAAAGTTATCAATGATTTTCTAGTAAAATCTTTTGTCTTGTTGATGCTTATTATCATCATGTTCTACTTTACTTGCACTACATTGTTTGGCATAAAATTTGTAATACAGAAGAGAAAATCAATACAATTCTCTAGGCAAGTTGAAACTATTCCCAATAAAATATTTCTACGTATGTTCAGATTCTTTCAATCAAACCTTTCAACTCTATTAATAAGCAAAATAATCAAGTTATCTGTAACATTTATGTGTAAAAATGTGCATTGTGACCTATATTAATAAAATTCCTAAACATGTTAGAGCTGAGAGTGCAATAATATTTATATTAACAAAGTAAATCTAGTAGAATATTTAATGACAAGTAAAAGTTTCATCTATTAAATGAAATAGGAGGTTAAAGAATCAAGGTATTTGAGCCACCAGTGAGAATGAAGCCCAAAATATCAGAAATTAGAAGCTGGATTCACTGATTCACTCGAGATGAAATATAAATAATTGAAGTTTTTGAAAAGATTTTTTTAAATGCCTGGAGTCTTTAGAAAGCTAAATAAAGGAATTGCATCACTACAGAATCTTCTCCAAAGTGGAAAAGGCAGAAATCATATAAAAAAACAAGTATGAGGGGATTCCTTGGTGGCTCAGCAGTTTAGCGCCTGCCCTTGGCCCAGGGCACAATCCTGGGGTCCTGGGATCTAGTCCCACATCAGGCTTCCGGCATGGAGCCTGCTTCTCCCTCTGCCTGTGTCTCTGCCTCTCTCTCTCTCTCTGTCTATCATGAATAAATAAATAAAATCTTTAAAAAAAATAGGCATTAAAAAGTAAATAAATTGAAAATCTGACTAGTTAAAATGCTATCTCTAGAAGAAAAATGTACAGTAGAAGAGAGCTAGCTGAACAGAGACTTGGTGAAGTGCAGATAATGAGGAATTTCCTTAGAATTCAGTATTGAGGGACAATGAAATGTACAAACTACAAAAGAGAATTAGGAGACTTGAAGGATAAATCGAGATGCTCCACCTCTAGTAGAAATCCAAAAAATATGGGTGAATTGTAGAAAATCATTTAAGAAAACAAGAGTGAGTGAAAGGCTAGAGTCCCAAGAGAAAATTTTCATTATGAGTTCCAAGCAGGATAAATAAAATAAATTCTTACCTAGTTATATTATGTTGAAATGGCAAGTTATCAAGAAATTAAAGATAAACAATTATAAATGCAAATGGAGAGGAAAATCAGATCACAAAAAAAAAATGAGGGACAGACTCACAAATACTTAATATTGACTAATAAGTGCCAATGACATTGGTTTGATGTGCTAAAGGAAAATAACATTTAGCTAAAATTTTTATTTCTAGCTGCATTATTATTTAAGAATACCACTGGGGCTGCTCGCTGGCCCAGTTGGTAAAGCATACCACTCTTGATCTCAGGGTTGTGAGCTCAAGCTCCACACTGGGTGTAGAGTGTACTTAATAAAAAAATACGTTTTTTTAAAACCAAAAAAAATCAGTAAAATAAAGATAATTTCAGACATAAAAAGTAAAATAAAGATAATTTCATAGTCCACAGAAACACATTAAAAGACTTAGTAAAATGTATACTTAAACTGGAAGAAAATTGAGCCCAAATGTGAGGAATGATTGTATGCAAAATAAGATGAAAAATGATTGAATTAGATTGATTTGTGAGACACATAGTAGCCAATTGGTGAGGAAAAAAATGACAAAGATTCTAAATCAATAACAGCAAGAGAGGGTTTATTCAGAGAGTGGTTAAGGCAATTTTTTTTCTTTTGAAGAGATAATGTTACATAGTTTTACACTGTGTAGAAAAAAATTAGTTAAGGATACACATTACATATTTAAAGCTAACTGTTAAAGGAACTCTATTACTCTATATACTCTACTACTTCTAAAACAACAGAAGCCTGATGAAGAGAGTACATTATCTATCCATCCAGGTGCATAACAGAAAAGAGAGTAAGGAATTAAAAATAAAAGGTAAAAATTAAAACTGGTAAATACAAAAGACAAAATAAATCCAACAGTATATATAATAATGATAAATATAAACTAATTATATCCATCTATTTAATTAAGGAAATCAAAACATAACTATGCTTAATCTGCTCATAAATATGCTTAATTTGCTCATACGATAAAGTGATATCTCATACAACTGTCCTGTGTTTCTTATGTGTGATAATTTCTCTATTGATTATTCATCTATATATTTGAGTGATGTTTTAATTTTGTAACATAAAACAAATTCAAATGGTTTTAAACAGAATTTTTATTCAAAATATTTTTATGCCACCTCCTACAATATTTAAAGCTGACTAAAGTTAAAGTTAGTATGCTAAATATGTGAAAGTTTATTTCTTTCAGTTCTAATAAGAATCATAATTATATTGAAGATTGAGAAGGGTTGTGAAAAATCCCTCTTGTGAAAAAATTTTGAGTATCTTAATATTGATTTGTTTGTAAGGGAGTGGGAGGAAAAGTCAAGTCTAAAATGTGAAACCTGGGGATGCTTGGGTGGCTCAGGGGTTGAGAGTCTGCCTTCCACCCAGGGTGTGATCCCAGGAGTCCAGGGATTGAGTCCCACATCAGGCTCCCTGCATGGAGCCTGCTTCTCTCTCTGCCTATGTTTGCCTCTCTCTCTCTCTATGTCTCTCATGAATAAATAAAATTTATATACATTAAAAAGATTAAAATGTGAAATCAGCACTTTTCAGAAACTAAATTGGGCCTGAACTCAAAATAGTTAAATATGTCACAGATATTTTCCTACTGGTGGAAAAATAGGCTAGTCTGTGAAAATACTGGCACTATATAAAGTTCTTGTTCTATCATGTTCTACACAAAATCTAGTATACAATAAACATAAGGAATTAGCATTTCTATGGTAAATGAGTATCATACAATCCCCATGGTATGCCACAAAGTAAATTCACAACACAGAGTTTAAGTTATTTTGATGGATGGACTAGATATTGAAGGCACAACATGATTAAATTACAAGTTTCTTGCTTTAGTTATCAGTTCTTAACAAGACTGATAACAGGTTGATTTATTAATTTCAACCAGGCAGAAAGATAGAGTGGGAGGATATTGGAAAGAAGAAATGTCAGGATTTCAAGTTATCAGATACAGATACTTATGAATAAACCAAGATATCCTCAAGTATGTAATGTAGAAAAAAAGGAGAGCTATCTAAATGTGGAAAGGGACTTGCTGTTTACCACAAAGATAAAGATGCATAATGTCTTTTAATCAATATGTAAAGTGTTACAGATATAAATGTCATGGTTATTTTCAATTCAATTCAACAAACATTTATTAAGAAACTATTACCTGCCAGGCATTGTGAAAGGTCTTGGAGAAACATACAGATACAGAGTTAGACTGAGGGTTGCAGAAAGCTCCTGGCCAAGTAAAGAAGAGAGGCAAGTAAACAAAATCTGAAGATTTAAAGGGAAAGTATAACTGAAATATGTATGTGGAATCACTACAGAATAAAAAGAAATTTATCTTATGTAGAAGTCAGGGAGCATTCCTGGATGAGATAACGTCAGATCTGAGCTCTGAAGGCAGAGAAAAGAGCCTGTGTCTTTGCAAAGATAGAGTATTACTAGGTTAGTGACTATAGGCAGAGTGGTGTCCCACCTGATGGATCATGACTGTTTAGGACTTGTGAAGGCAGAGAAAATTAAGGCCATTCCACTTTAAGTTCAGCGTTAGCACAAGTACAGCCATCCCAGGTCCCTGTGAATGAGAGATGCAATTTACTTCAGTTACAGGAAGAAAACAGCTTACAGCTTAACATCCTAGAAAGCCCCATATTAGAATGAGAACAGAGCCCAAGCCAGTGGCAGAAAGTCTCATATTAGAATAAGAACAGAGCTCAATGCCCTTGAAAGCCCTATATCAGAATGTAAACATAACTTGAGGAATTCCTCCACCCTTTCTGGAGGTCCCCTAGACCAGCCCATAAAATTAAGCTAAAACCCACCTCGGGGTCCAAGTCCCTGCTCCGCTGTGTCGGGTATACTTGGACCCAAGCTGGAGCTTGTAAATAAACCCTTGTGTGTTTGCATCGGTGTTGGCTCCTTGGTGGTTTCTCGGATTTGCAATCTTGGGTACAACAGACTCTGTGTTAACATTTTGACTGTAATCCTGGATAATATAATAACATATCTCAGCTTTGATCACCTTATCTGTAAAGAAAAGATTGCAATACTTACTTTTAAAATAGTCATGAGGTTTAGGAATATGTATATAAAAGCACAATAAAAAATTAATAGCAATAATAACAATAAATTAATAATCATAATCCATTGAGTGCCTAATATAGTAAAAATGAACTTTTTTTGTACATTATCTTATTTAATTTTGGAGCACACCCTGTGATCCATATTATTATCCTCACTATAGTGGTATAAACTGAGGCTCAGAAAAATTAGGCAATCTTGGAGCACCTGGGTGGCTTGGTCAGTTAAGCATCTGTCTTCAGCTCAGATCTTGGTCCCAGAGTCCCGGGATTGAGCCCCAGGTAGGGCTCCCTGCTCAGCAGGGAGTCTGCTTCTGGTTTTCCCTCTGCCCCTCCCTCCTGCTCATGCTCTCACTTTCTCTCTCTTTCATTCATTCTTGCTTTCTCAAATAAATAAAATCTTTTTAGAAAAATCTTTAAAAAAGAAAAATTAGGAAATCTCTAAAATATTATATAATATTAAATTTCAGCATCACCAGCTGAAATTCCATTTGGGAAGGAACACTTATAGGCCACTATATCTGCAGAATTTAGCACAGTTTGTTCATAGTAAGGGTTCAACAAATATTTGTTAAATAAATTAGTAAATGTTTTGGGAAGACCAAGGTATGTCTAATTCCAAAAGCCACACTCTTAAATTACAAAGTAAGGAAGTATTTTGGAAAATTAGTTATTCATATCCACTGCCCATTTTTAAAGTAGGTTGTTTGGGTTTTTTGTCATTGAGTTGAAGGAGTTTTTTATATATTTTGGTTATCAACCCCTTATCAGATATACCATTTACAAGTATCTTCTCTTATTCAGTAGGTTACCTTTTTGTTTTGTTGATGGCTTCCTTTGCTGTACAAAAAATTCATTTGGTGTAGTCCCATTTGTTTATTCTAGCTTTGTTGTCCTTGTCTGAAGAGACATAGCCAAAAAATATTGCTAAGACCAATGTCAAAGAGCTTACTGTCTATGTTTTCTTCTTTTATGTTTTATAGTTTCAGGACTTACATTCAAGCCTTTAATTCATTTTCAGTTTATTTTTGTATATGGTATAAGATAATTATCCAGTTTCATTCCTTTGCATGTAGCTGTCCAATTTTCTGAACACCATTTGCTTTCCATTCTTACCTCCTTTGTTGTAGATCAATTGAACTGATAAGCATGGGTTTATTTATTTATTATTAAGCTCTACTCCGTTCTACTGACTTAAGAAGACATATGGATGGACAACAGGCACATGAAAAGATGTTCAACATAATTCATCATCGGGGAAATGCAAATCAAAACCACAACGAGAAACAACCTCATACTTGTCAGAATGACCATTATCAAAAAGACAAGAAGTAAGTGTTGATGAAGATGAAGAAAAGGGGATTCTCACACACTGTTGATGGGAATGTAAATGATATACTCACTGTGGAAAACAGTGAGTCTTCCTCAAAAAATATTCAAAATAAAACTACCAAATGATCCAACAAGTCCACTACTGAGTATTTTTCTGAAGAAAATGAAAACTCTAATTTGAGAAAATACACGTACCTCTATGTCCATTGCACTATTATTTATATTAGCCAAGACATGGAAGCAATCTAAGTGCCTACTGATGAAAAAAAATGATAAAGAAGATGTATGAATGTGTCTCTCCGTGTGTGTGTATTATGTGATATTATTCAGTCATAAAAAAGAATGAAACCTTATCATTTGCAACAATAGACATGGACCTGTAAAGTATTATGCTAAGTGAAATAAGTCAGATAGAGAAAGACAAGTACTGTACACTTTCATTTAAAAGAAAAGAAAAAAAAAAGAAATCTAGGGGTAGGCTTTTGAACTTTCAGTGCTTGCCAACACAATGGAAGCATTGGAGGCATAGTTAAGTCCAGCCCAGTAAATAAACTTGGGCATAGAATAATGGAATAATGCAGGTTACACTTGACTGACATCTGAAGCCCTCTCCTGGTTCAATCTCCAATTCCTTTTCCCCTTATAATCTACATCTGTTAATTAGTATGGAGATTTCATTAGAGATTATATAAAAGGACTGTTTAGGCCTTCCCCTCATTGATTATATGGAGACCTCACCCACTGATCTTTTAGATGTCAAAAATTTATGAATAAACGATTTGTAGATTAAGTAGCTGCAAATGTCTCAGAGTTATGAATACACTCTCCTGCAAGACAAGGGGAATAGTGGCCAACCCGGCTAATCATAGACATTTACCCTCATTTGAGTAAGAAAACTAACCCCAAATTCAAATCCAAATCCAAATCTAAAGATATACTTTTTGAATAATTTTGGATTTGACATACTAATATTTCATTGAAGTTTTTTACCTCTATGTTTGTGAGTAATAATAGTCTGTAGTTTTCTTTTCTTGTAATGTTTTTATCCAGTTTCAATAGCAAGATAGCTTCATTACGTCACATGAAAACAGTTCTATCCTCTTATTCAAAGAAGTGTTTTAAAGAACCCTTCAGGGAAGCCATCAATGTGATAAGTTTTCTTTGTTCATAGTTTAAACTATAAATTCAATTTCTTTCATCAGTGACCCCCCCATTTGGGTCATTTCTCCATTTTTCCATCTTTAACCTTTCTTCCACAATCAAAGTCTTCACTTCAACGGTTACTTTTTTTGCTGCCACCATAATAGTTTTTGCTGTTACCACAATGCACTTTTTAAATGGGAAAAAAATTAAAGTACCTACTTATTCAACAATTATTTTCTGAATTCCTACGATGAGTAAAGCCCTTATGCAGATTATCTCATCTATTCTACATGAAATATGTTTATTTATTTTAGATATTATCTTTGTTTTGAAAATGATTACTTCAAAAGAGTAAATAACTTGACAAAATTCCTTCAGTCAAAAATAAAAAGAATTTAAGCACAAGATGCTGACCAAAAAGACTTATTTATAGTCTTACCAACATTCACAGCCTTTGGAAAAATATAAGAAATGTTTCATATAATTACTCCTCAACATTTGTCAGAATATCTGATTAAACTAATATTGAACTGATGTTTTTCAAAACATCTAAAGAGAGTTTTCATAATAATACTGGAGGATAGTTTTAAGCTTCTTAATAATTTAGTAACTAATATTCTCTCTTGAAAATAATTACTAGCAGATTCTAAACAAAATCTAACCCACCCATAACAATTTTAAGCTCATGTTTCTTCAAAGACTCCTGGTTAACTTTGTTAATAATCAAAATGAGGAGAACAGTGTAGCAAAGGTGAAAATTATATAATTTTAATAAGACAGTGATATGTTATTCATCTGGAAAGCTTTTAAAAGTACCAAATTCATACAAATAAAAATCAACAATAGTCTTCATATAAATATTCTGAAATATAATTTTATAAAGCAATTTCCAATTTCATGCAAGAGATGTTTAATACCTCCAGCCATGCCCACTGTTCTTCCTACAGCTATTTTAATACTATATCTAAAATAATAGTTAACATTTAAATTGCATCCCCAACATGTTATATTTTCCTGTTGAATTATATATCTATAAAAGCTTTAATTTTCTTCTAGTGTATTTTCAGTTGGTAATATTTTCTAAAATATTGTTTCTCTGTGATAAGCAAACATATCAGTGCCTAAATCAAAATCACTATCAATATACTTCAAATTTCAAAATATGACTTTCACTATTAAAAAATCTTTTATAAACAATAACTTCTTTTATGTGTTTGCTATTGACATATGCATCTTGCTACAGTGTTTTTCTCAATTAAAAAAATTAAAAAAAATTACCTTCTTTTTTATACAGGTTGCCAAGAAATGTAACATATATCAGACTCCATTCATATGGGCAGCACACTAGATAGTTACTTTTAGCATCTGTTTGTTATAAAGCTCAGTATACCCCCAAGACATAAACACTGAACACGAGAAACACTGTTCATATTAAATTGGGTTGGATGAATACAGAAGTCATGAATTTAAATTATTACTGGTATTCAGAGAAAATGGTAGTATTTCAGTGTTTAAATAAGAACTCCACTTTAATCCTAAAAACTGAAGTTATTAAGTTGTAAATCAGAACCATGCTAGAGTTCCAAGCTATTCCCGATTTTCAAACCACTCAAAGATATTTCGGAGATATTGTTCTACATTTTCTCTCCCTCAAGTTTACTTTCACAAGACATTGAAAGCCTTTCAGATGATTTGTTTTTTATTTTCTTATTTTTATAAACAAGCAGAATAAAATATGTAGCAGGTGCTGAAATATGCACCTGACCTAAAATATGTGAATCGTTGGATTCACAAGCCATTACAGCACTGTAGTGCAACACAGCTCTAGGGCAGAGTATGCTTTTTTAATGAAGATACTGAATTTAAACATTGCTTTCTCTACCTCATATGTTCTCACTATGCTTCTTCATACGTTGGAATTGGAATAGTATGGGATTCTATGAGCCATATGTATAAAAAAAATCATAGGTGTCTGGAAAATACAAATGTTAGCACCATCACTTACATTGTTAACTCCACCTGTTATGCTCTCTTCTTTCCTCTTTCCTATCGGAATTGAGCTAAGTGCTTAACAGCTCAATTCAGTGTGGGAATATTGAAAACATTGGGGTTTTTTAAGATCATAGAAACCTGAGTTTGGATTGCTTCTACTCTATATGCTTGCAATAAATCAAATGCAACCTTTCCTTTTCTTCCATTTCTGAAATGTAGACGTGATTGTGAAACATCCTGCATCAGACAGGCAAGGGCAAGATTGTGAAACTATGCAATAAGACACGTGTCAATCCCCTTAAAACTTCTCATCGCACAGTCAATCAAGACATAAACTTGTATTTTCCTTAATCCATGAATATATGCAGTCTGTATGGCATAGCAACTGAAATTAGATTCTACCAGCATAATGTATACATGACATTATGCAGATACATACAACCTAAGGAACTAGTTTTACACATAATAGAAGATTGCAGCATTCTCATTAAAGTCACAAATAAGGGGATCCCTGGGTGGCTCAGTGGTCTAGCGCCTGCCTTTGGCCCAGGGCGCGATCCTGGAGACCCGAAATCGAGTCCCACGTGGGGCTCCCTGCTTTTCCCTCTGCCTGTGTGTCTGCCTCTCTTTCTCTGTCTCTCTCTGTGTCTATCATAAATAAATAAATAGATAGATAGATAGATAGATAGATAGATAGATAGATAGATAGACAGATAGATAGATAAATCTTTAAAGCCACAAATAAAACAAGAATGAACCCTATCATCACTTTCCATTATCATTGCTGTAATAATCACCATTGTAATTATGTTAAAGCAATATACACAAGGCATAAAAAATTGAAGAGAAAAAATAAAATCCTATTTATTTACCAGTTACATGGTTGTAATGTATAATATTCAAGATAGTAATTTAGAAATATATTACAAGATAAAATACTTTAGTTTAAAAAGATAAACATCAATACAAAAGGCATTTACTATAGGTTAAGAAGTACTTAATATGCTGTACTTCTAATGTTGATTTGACATTTTTACTCATGAAATTTAATTTGAAATTATAATTATGTTATGTTTATGTTTTCTTAATAAACTGAATACTTAAACAGAGTTTTTGCAAATTTATGTTATTGAAAGTCCATTTTAAGTCTTGAGTGATCTAGGTTTCATAAAGGAGGCATCAATTGTCTTCTATATGGTTGATAGAGTGAAGCATTATACTCCTATTCTTCACAGGTGGGAATTAGAAGAATTTCAAGAAATGTTAGGTTGAATTTTCTGGAAATTTAATAAATTTGCTGTCAGGTTCCACATAAATATTCTAGCTGGAGTATTTTAAGGGAAGAAAAAATTCAGTTCATAGAATCATTGGCTTAAGTTATAATTTATTACAAAGAAATGGAACACTAAAATTATTTTTATATAAAATTAAACAGGACTTAAAATATAGTAATATATTTCTTATATTGAAATAATACATATCAAATTTTTGCTTACTCATCTCTTACAAAAAAAAATTTATTGAGCTGGTTTTGATGATAATGAGGTACTTATGAAAATCCAAGATCACTATGAGAATATATGATTTAGTTTTACAATCTCTTACTTTGGCTTCTGTCCATGTGTAGTATTTTATTGCAAATAAAATGGTAATTGCAACTGATATCATTGAAATTGCAATAATTAATAGTAGTACATCTTATTTGGTTTTCAATAGAAAGTTATTTGTTTTTTATTTTATATAGCTAAAATTAATTCAGCCTCACAAAAGATTTCAGATCAGTTGTTTACATTTTCAATAATGGAATAACTTACATAGGAAACAAGTTTGTTTTGATCATTTAAATTCTAAAATTCCTTGGCTGGTGATTTAATATTCATGCTCTGCTCCTCAATCCAACCCTTTGGCAGCTCCATATTATTACTATCTGTCAGTTCCTTTCTTGTTCATTCTCATATTTACTACACATGGATACAATGGAGTATTAAAATATCCCACTAATTTATCTAATGCACTAACTACAAATGCAAACTAATCTCCATAAAACACTTGCTTCATTATATTCCTTGCTCTAAAATTTTCAATATCTTCTTATCATCCATAGGATCAAGTCTATATTTTTATCTTGGTATTTAAAGCTCATTTCATTCCATCTCTAAACTATCTTCTAGCATTATGTTTTATTACCCTCCAACACAAACCCTCAGTTCTACTCAAAATAGCAAAAGGATTTAAAGCTCTAAGATAACTTTTACTAAGAAAGTTTGACAGTATACAAGGAAAAAAAATCAGTAACAATGTTATGTAGAAACTCAAGTAGGGTAACATAATAAAGAATGAATCATTTTAGTGCCAGTGGGAAATATTAGTTAGAATGTTGCTGGTATTTCACTCTCAGACTCTGATATTTGAGGTAAGAGCTGAATAATAAGTAATTAATCATGTGAAATTCTGAGAAAAATAGTTTTCAGGTCAAACCTGAAATAAAGACAAAGACCCCGAGGTAGAAACCAGGAACATGTCCATAGCCCCATGTTCAAGAAACCAAAAGGTGGCCAGTGTGCCTGCATCAGAATGAGCAAGAAGGAAACATCCAGCAGAGCCTAGAATATGATGACATTATAGGCCATGGTGAGGAGTATAGGTTATATTTGAAATCTGTTCATGATCTGCTGAAGATTTTATGCAATTTTATGCAATGCATAGATTTTATGAAGATTTTATGCAAAAAAATTTTGCAATTATGCAAAAAATAATTTTATGCAATTATATGCAATCATATATAACATGATGATATATATATATATATATATATATATATATATATATATATATATATATAACTGATACATTTTTCCAAATGTGATATATTCCAAACAAGAGTTTGTAATGGTCTGGGTTTAGAAGTGATTAGTGGAGATATATAGCAGTGGAGTATTTGGAGTTAATAATTGAAATGGGGACAAAATACTTGCTAATGTATTAGGTTGGGGAGTTTTATCTGAAGCAACTGGGGACAATTTACTTAGATGAAGAATCTGAGGAAAAAGAAAACCTTAATTTATTCATCCAATAGCTATTTTGGATATTACTATGATCTACTGCTTTAAATACTGGAAGTCTAATGATTAAGCAAAATACATCCCAGTAGGAAGGAGAAAGAAAACAAACAAAATACAATATTAGACATCGCTAAGTCTGGTACATAGACTCAAAATAGGATACAACATGACTCTTTCCAGTTGGGAAGCCAGAAGAGGTTTTGTCTGAGGAAGAAGTAACATTGAATCTAAGTTGAATAGCAAGAAAATCACTCGAAAGATCATTCTAGGCACGCAAGACAGTGAGTACAAAATTCTAAGCTGAAAATGAGAATGGAAAAGCGGGTATACACAGAGCATAGCCTATAAAATGATAGTGTTGTAACATGCAAGGTGAAGACCAGATTCTGTATGGTTTTTTGCCACCGGGGTAATATTGAAAATAATTTATAGGATTATAAATTTATTTAATTTAATTTATTCAAGGAGAGAGAATAACCTAGTTTACGTTTAAAAGATCATTCTAGTTGTGATATGGAAAACAACTTGGGGGAAAATAAAAGCAGAAGAAAGGAATTTGTTGAGAAACTTAATTTGGGGGCAGGGCAAGATGGCAGAGGAGTAGGGTCCCCAAGTCACCTGGTCCCACCAACTTACCCGGAAAACTTTCAAATCACTCTGAACACCTACGAATTTGACCTGAGAATTGAAGAGAGAACAGCCGGAACGCTGCAGAGAGAAGAGTTTTCGCTTCTAACAGGGTAGGAAGGTCGAAACAAAATAAAATAAAAAAAGAATCCAGTGGGGAAGGGGCCCCGCCAGGAGCCGGGCTAAGGCGGGGGTGGGGGGAGCCTCCAGGACAGGGAAGCCCAGTCCCGGAGAAGCAGGAGCTTTAATAGTCCACACCGGATTCTTCCCAGACGGATAGGGGCTCAGCAGGGAATCGGGCAGAACCGCAGGAGGGCAGTGGAGCCTCCAGTCTCTCGGGGTCACTAATAGGGAAGTGCGCCCCGGGGGAGAGCGCGACACACACTGTGGGCCAAGCTTGGTAAAGAGCTGGAGCACCGGCGGGGCCTCGGGGAGAAGCTGCGGGTCAGGCAGGGGCTCCGGGCGGAGGGGGCTGTGCCCCAGGAGCGTGATTCCAGCAGCGCAGGCCCGGGACCCAGGGCGCCGGGGGACACAGCTCAGGATCCTGCGCTCCCCCTCCCCCCCGGGACAGGCCAAGGCGGGGAGGGCACAGGACAGCGAGGATGCTCCTGCCGCCAGGCACCCCCAAGCTGTGCAGGTCAGCGCCCCTGCCATCCAGGGAACTCCTAGGCCAGTGCAGACTGGGAGACTGCGGTACTTACTGCGGGGAGCTGACTCAAGCTGGAGACCTGGCCGCCGCCAGTGTGGTTGCTCCTCCTGTGTCACCCTGCACCTGGAATGGAGTGAGGCCATGAGGCCTTGTGGGGTAAGCAGCTCCCACTGAGCCCGGCACCCAGCAGGAGCAGGGAAGCTCCCCCAGGTGCACATACCTGAGAATCAGCACAGCAGCACCTCCCCCAGAAGGCCAGATGGAAGGACAGGGGAAGAGCAAGTTCCTGACCAAGCAGCTCTAGAAAGCTCCAGGGAAAGTCAAGGGATTTGCAGTATATAGAACTAGAGGGGACCCCTCCTTCCCCCCCCCCTTTTTCTGTTAAAATGTTTTTATCAGACTAAAAATTTCCAATTTTTTTTTCTTTTCCCACCTAAACTACAATATTTTACCACCTCTTCTTTTTTAAGTTCCTTCCTTTTTGACCTTCATATTTCTACAATTACAGGTCCTAGATATATTTTCCACTTCTAGATGCCCTTCAACATATTCAACTTAATTTTGGGAGATATAAGAGATATATTTTTGTTTTGTTTTGTGTTTTTTGTTTTCTCTGCCTCATTTTGTTTTATAATGGCAGAAGTTAACACCAGCATGCACCAAGAACCAAGTGGTGTACCATGCTGGTTCATTCTGTGATATTATATTCTCTCTTCATTTCCATTCTGCCCCTCTCTTTTATCTCATTTATGTTTTGGTGGTCAATGTTGGGGCTCTCTACAAGTATTGCTGATTTATATAAATTTGGGACTGGGCATCTTCTAGCATACAGAACTTAATATACCCAGAACCAAGAGGATCACCCTCTAGGATCCCTCAGGTAGACTACATTCTCCCTCCACTACAACTTCAGTCACCACCACCATCTCCTAGTCTCCCTCCTTTATTTCTTCTCTTTTTATTTCCCTCTTCACTTTTGCTTTTGTTCTCTTCTTTTTTCCCTCTTTTCTTTTTTCTTTCTTCTTCTCTGGGATTTCTTGGCCTTTTATTTTTTACTAGTTTGTTTTAAATTTTTTTTCACTTTAGTGGTCCTTTGTTTTATTTCATTCTGTTTTTGTTTTCCATTTCTAGTCTCTACCTCATCAGAACCATCTAGAGTGAAACTTACTTAGGTTGTGGTTGATATTCTTGACTCAGCCTGTTCAAACAGCCACTCTGCACTAAGCAAAATGACTAGAAGGAAGAACCCACCACAAAGAAAGAATCAGAAACAGCACTCTGCCTCAGAGTTACAGAATCTGGAATACAATTCGATGTCAGAAAGCCAATTCAGGAGCACAGTTATAAAGCTACTGGTGGCTCTGGAAAAGAAGCATAAAATATTCAAGAGACTTCATGACTGCAGAATTTAGATCTAATTAGGCCGAAATTAAAAATCAATTAAATGAGATGCAATCCAAACTGGACATCCTAATGATGAGGGCTAATGAGATGGAAGAAAGAGTGAGTGACATAGAAGACAAGTTGATGGCAAGGAAGGAAGCTAAGGAAAAAAGAGAAAAACAATTAAAAGACCATGAGGAAAGGTTAAGGGAAATAAATGAAAGCCTCAGAAGGAAAAATCTACGTTTAATTGGGGTTCCAGAAGACGCTGAGAGGGACAGAGGACCAGAAAGCATATTTGAACAAATCATAGCTGATAACTTCCCTAATTTAGGGAGAGAAACAGGCATTCAGATCCAGGAGATAGAGAGGTCCCCCACCCCAAAATCAATATAAACCATTCAACACCTTGACATTTAATAGTGAAACTTGCAAATTCCAAAGATAAAGAGAAAATCCTTAAAGCAGCAAGAGACAAGAAATCCCTAACTTATATGGGGAGAAATATTACATTAACAGCAGACCTGTCCACAGAGACCTGGCAGGCCAGAAAGGGCTGGCAGGATATAGTCAGGGTCCTAAATGAGAAGAACATGCAGCCAAGAATACTTTATCCACCAAGGCTCTCATTCAGAATAGAAGGAGAGATAAAGAGCTTCCAAAATAGGCAGAAACTGAAAGAATATGTGACTATCAAACCAGCTCTGCAAGAAATATTAAGGGGGGCCCTGTAAAAGAAAAAGGAAGCCCAAAGATATAATCCACAAAAACAGGGACTGAATAGGTATTACAATGACACTAAATTCATATCTTTCAATAGTTACTCTGATTGTGAATGGGTAAATGATCCTATCAAAAGACATAGGGTTTCAGACTGGATAAAAAAGCAAGACCCGTCTTGCTGTTTAGAAGAGACTCATTATAGACCTAAGGACACCTACAGCTTGAAAATGAAAGGTTGGAGAACCATTTGCCATTTGAATGTTCCTCAAAAGAAAGCTGGAGTAGCAATCCTCATATCAGATAAATTAGAGTTTATCCCAAAGACTGTAGTAAGAGATGAAGAGGGACACTATATCATACCTAAAGGATCTATCCAACAAGAAGACTTAACAATCATGAATATTTATGCATCTAATGTGGGAGCTGTCGCATATATCAGTCAATTAATAACCAAAGACATACTTAGATAATAATATACTAATAGAAGGAGACTTCAACACAGCACTTTATGCAAATGACAGATTTTCTAAGCACAACACCTCCAAAGAAACAAGAACTTTAAATGATACTACATCCAAATGCAACTGAATACACATTCTTCTCAAGTGCACATGAAACTTTCTCCAGAATAGATCATCCTGGGTAACAAATCAGATCTAACTGATACCAAAAGATTGGGATTGTCCCCTGCATATTCTCAGACCACAATGCTTTGAGAGTAGAACTCAATTAGAAGAAGAAATTTGGAAGAAACTCAAACATGTGGAGGTTAAAGAGCATCCTGCTAAATAAAAGATGAATGGGTCAACCAGGCAATTAGAGAAGAATTAAAAAGATTCATGGAAACTAATGAAAATGAAGATACAACTGTTCAAAATCTTTGGGATACAGCAAAATCAGTCCTAAGAGGGAAATACATCAAAATACAAGGATCCCTCAAAAAATTGGAAAAAACTCAAATACACAAGAAGTCAAACTCTCCCTCTTCACAGATGACATGATACTATACATAGAAAACCCAAAAAACTCCACCCCAAGATTGCTAGAACTCATACAGCAATTTGGCAGTGTGGCAGGATACAAAATCAATGCCCAGAAGTCAGTGGCATTTCTATATATTAACAATGAAACTGAAGAAAGAGAAATCAAGGAATCAATCCCATTTACAATTACACCCAAAAGCATAAGATACCTAGGAATAAACCTAACCAAAGAGGTAAAGGATCTATATCCTAAAAACTACAGAACACTTCTGAAAGAAATTGAGGAAGACACAAAGAGATGGAAAAATATTCCATGCTCATGGATTGGAAGAATTAATATTGTGAAAATGTCAATGCTACCCAGGGCAATTTACACATTTAATGCAATCCCTATCAAAATACCATGGACTTTATTCAGAGAGTTGGAAAAAATCATCTTAAGATGTGTGTGGAATCAGAAAAGACCCCGGATAGCCAGGGGGAATATTAAAAAAGAAAACCAGAGCCGGAGGCATCACAATGCCAGATTTCAGGTTGTACTACAAAGCTGTGGTCATCAAAACAGTGTGGTACTGGCACAAAAACAGACACATAGATCAATGGAACAGAATAGAGACCCCAGAAATGGGCCCTCAACTCTATGGTCAACTAATATTTGACAAAGCAGGAACGACTATCCACTGGAAAAGGACAGTCTCTTCAATAAATGGTGCTGGGAAAATTGGACATCCACATGCAGAAGAATGAAACTAGACCATTCTCTTACACCATACACAAAGATAAACTCAAAATGGTTGAAAGATCTTAAATGTGAGACAAGAATCTATCAAAATCCTAGAGGAGAACACAGGCAACACCCTTTTTGAGCTTGGCCACAGCAACTTCTCGCAAGATACATCTATGAAGGCAAAGGAAACAAAAGCAAAAATGAACTATTGGGACTTAATCAAGATAAAAAGCTTCTGCACAGCAAAAGAAAAAGTCACCAAAACTAAAAGACAACCTACAGAATGGGAGAAGATATTTGCAAATGACCTATCAGATAAAGGGCTAGTATCCAAGATCTATAAAGAAGTTATCAAACTCAACACCCAAGAAACAAACAATCCAATGATGAAATGGGCAAAAGACATGATGATAAATCTCACAGAGGAAGACATAGACATGGCCAACAAGCACATGAGAAAATGCTCTGCATCACTTGCCATCAGGGAAATACAAATCAAAACCACAATGAGATACCACCTCACACCAGTGAGAGTGGCGACAATTGACAGGAAACAACAAATGTTGGAGAGGATGTGGAAAAAGGGGAACCCTCTTGCACTGTTGGTGGGAATGTGAACTGGTGCAGCCACTCTGGAAAACTATATGGAGGTTCCTCAAAGAGTTAAAAAATGAGCCATCCTACAACCCAGCAGTTGCACTGCTGGGGATTTACCCCAATGATACAGATGCAGTGAAACAGCAAGACACCTGCACCCCAATGTTTATAGCAGCAATGTCCACAATAGCCAAACTGTGGAAGGAGCCTCGATGTCCATCGAAAGATGAATATAAAGAAAATGTGGTCTATGTATACAATGGACTATTACTCAGCCTTTAGAAATGACAATTCCCCACCATTTGCTTCGACATGGAGGGAATTGAGGGGTATTATGCTGAATGAAGTAAGTCAATTGGAGAAGGACAAACATTATATGGTTTCATTCATTTGGGGAATATGAAAAATAGTGAAAGGGAATAAAAGGGAAAGGAGAGAAAATGATTGAAAATATCAGTGAGGATGACAGAACATGAGAGACTCCTAACTCTGAGAAAGGAACAAGGGGTAGTGGAAGGGGAGGTGGGCAGGTGGATGGGCTGACTGGGTGATGGGCACTTGATGGAATGAGCACTGAGAGTTATACTATATGTTGGCAAATCGAACTTCAATTACAAAATATACAAATAAATAATTAATTAAAAAGAGAAACTTAGTTTCAAAGGAGGTAGGAGCTTGAGTATAAGTGGTCACAGCAGAGGGAAATGGGGAGAAGAAAATATATTCTTTAAAGTTTTCAGACTGGGTTTAAGAGTTCTGTTTTTTAAAAAGTGAAGTTTGAGATGCCAAGCAGACACAAATGAAGAGGTCAAGGAAAGAACTGCAATGAATTGTGTGAAGCTTAGCTGTGCATTCAGTGTGCTAAATTTAATGTTGTCAGTCATCAGCCTATTGATAGAATCTTAAAACACCCTTTTTACAAAGAAGAGTCAAGGAATAAATTCTTGAGTACTCTACTTTCAGAAGTGGGTTAGAGGAGTAGAGATTAGTAAACACATTGTTTTACACATGGTTAGTACTCAATAGTTGTCTTTCTTGAATTAAATTGGTGAGGTTTTTTTTTTTTTTAAGATTTTATTTATTGATTCATGAGAGACACAGAGAGAGGCAGAGACATAGGCAGAGGGAGAAGCAGGCTCCCTGCGAGGAGCCTAATGCGGGACTCAATCCCAGGACTCTGGGATCACGACCTGAGCCAAAGGCAGATGCTTAACCACTGAGCCATCCAGGTGCCCCATATTGGTGGTTGTTTTATTTATTGATTAATTTATTGATTTATTGATGTATTGATGGTTGTTTTAACATCCATTTAACCCCATCCCCCTGTACACAGAGAAAGCTGTATTAGCGTGGTTGCAATGGAAAAGTCAGGCAATAGGATATTACTTGTTTTAGAATTCAAAATTAGAAGAAGTTTTGTAACTTTATGACATTATAAAGCTTGATTTATAATTTTCAGTTATAAGATATTTGATCAAGTATTAAATACATATCTATAGTTATAAGGTACAAAATCCCATTTCATACTAGCTTTGGCCAAAATATAGAGAGGGTAAACATATCCGTGCAAACACAAACCATGGGAAAGGCAAAGATGCGATTCACCAAATCAGATGCTTATATATATTCTTCTCTATTTCTCGATCTCTTGTCTTCACCTCTCTGCATGTTCTCCTTCTTTTTTTTTTTTTTAAAGATTTTATTTATTTATTCATGAGAATACAGAGAGGAGAGAGAGAGAGAGAGGCAGAGACACAGGCAGAGGGAGAAGCAGGCTCTATGCAGGGAGCCTGACGTGGGCCTCGATTCCAGATCTCCAGGATCACACCCTGCGCTGAAGGCAGTGCTAAACCACTGAGCCACCGGGCTGCCCTCACGTTCTTCTTCTACAGAAGGGATGAGCCTAACTCATCCCCACATGGCAGGAAATAACCATGAGACACCAGAGTCTCACACTTGGAAAATTCTCTAAACCTTAATTCTCTAAACCTCAGTTGATTTTATTAAAAACTGGAGTTAATAGAAATGATACTATTTATCTAATGATAAGAGATAGAGTCATTTAGAGTGCTTGGAACAGTTCTTTATTTGAAGCCCATTTATTTGTTTGTTTTAGAGATTTTATTTATTTATTTGAGAGAGTGGGGGCAGGAGTAGAGGGAGAGGAACAAGCAATCTCCCTACTGAGCATAGAGCCTAACTTGGGGCTCAATCCCACAACCTTAGATCATGACCCAAGCTGAAATCAAGACTCAGTTGCTTAACTAACTGAGCTACCCAGGCATCCCACAAAATCCATTTAAAAATAAAAATCTCCCTTTCTTTGCCTTGGAGGAACTTTTGGTCTAGTTTATTAAGATAAACTGGAAACTTTACTTTTGACAAAAGAATATTAAAATTAATTATAATTTTTTGTTATTTTCTAAAATAAAAACCGTTTATCATTGAGATTTTTATAACATTGAGTTAAAGTAAAAAGTTAATATGTTAATATTAGTTATTTCCATAATTGTCATGACAATGTTTTGTATTAATATTCAATTCAACTCGGTGTGCTGGCATCTACATAAGTAAAGTACTTACTATTGGGAAATAGAAAAGATATGGTTTGCTGCTACAGAAATCACAGTGAGACACAAGAGGGTTTTAATATAGGCACAAACAACAACTTAAGAGAATGTTATCCTCAAATTATTTGATGCTGATGCAATATTAAATCATTTACTTTGGTACTTTCGTTTTGTTCAGAACCAGAATGTATTCTTGAGGTTCACCTTCTTTATAGAAAGACTGAGTTATTCATTGGAATGAAAATTTTAAATCTCTTGCCACCTGGGGCACCTGGGTGGTGCACTCAGTTAAGCATCTGACCCTTGGTTTTGGCTCAGGTCATCATCTCGGGGTAGTGAGATAGAGCCCTGTGTTGGTCTCTGTGCTCAGCCCAGAGTCTGCTTAAGACTTTCTCTACCTCTTCCTCTGCTTTTCTCCTCTGCGCTTGTGGTCTCTCTCTCAAATAAATAAATAAACCTTAATAAAATAATAAAAAAATAAAATAAAATAAAATAAAATAAAATAAAATAAAATAAAATAAAATCTCCCCCATCCAGTGCTTAAATCCACTTCTGCTACTGACAAACATCAGTAACAGAGGTTGAGCTCCAGAGTAGAGCACTTGAAGAAATTATTTATTCTGAGTGTTTGTGAACATCCAAGTGATCTTCCTACATTTAGGTGGAGTAATATAGGAAATTAGGAGCTATTTTTAAAAACGTAAATGGTTCCTGAGGCAACTTTGAATACATTAATTTTTGTGGGTGGAAAATTAGGTTTGCAACATATATAATATCTCTGAGCTGAGAGAAGCACAGACTAGAAGCTGTTGATTTTATGCCAGATGACAGAAATTATGGCAAAGAAAAAGAGATGAGAAGCACTGCACTGTGTTATAGCAGAAAACATCTTGAATTTGAGTAAGAAGACTTAAAGATTTAGGTCTTGTACTGCCATCCTATAGCTAGCTATGTGACTTTGATGTAAGGCCCTGAATTAATATCTCCTTATAGGAGTATCTAAATTCAGTAATTCATCTGTAAAATGTGGGCATATATGTATGCATGTGTGTGTGTGTGTGTGTGTGTGTGTGTATGATTGAATTTGGATTCCTGGTTCCGCTCTTGCATATAAAGAGGATGAAAGTTGTCACTGTCATCCCTACAAGTAAAAGCTTGATAAATTAAAAATCAGTAACTCCTCTGCACTCATCAGAAAACTGAGGTTGGAGGGCAAACTGCCAACTGAAATCTGGAGGGACAGGTGAATCTAGAGAGTCACAGTCACCATCTACATATGTTGAAAAGAAACAGCTGGAATCATTAACTGGTAGGAATAACTTCCTGGTAAATTCTACAAATTATTGGAGACTAAGTGAAGTCTAATTTGGAAGTGAGAGACTCCTAAGAGCTAGAATCTTGGAGGGAGGGAGCAGCTACAAACTTCAATTTATCACTATGAAGATCTAAGAAAGATTTCCTGATGGTTGGTTCTGGCAGGAGAGGGGAATTAACAACCACTGCAGACATAGGTTCAAAACTTCTCCATAATAAAAGCTACTTTCCAGGGAAAAGACCTGTACCAGAGCCTTTTTCTAGAGTGGGGAAGTGCATTCCTCAAACCATATTGCCTTCTGGGTTTGGTGTCTCACCTACAATGGAAAAAAATCTAACGAAAGTCAGGTCTTTGAGGTGTAGATTAAAAAGACTATAGTCTGGGAATGAGGTAGAGACAGGAAAAAAAAAAGTTATACCACTGGAGGAATACTGAGGTCAGAGCCCACATAAATGGACCCACTAAAACACTCGGATTTAATCTGAAGACTATAGAAAACAAAAAGAGAAAATAATGAACAAAACAGAACAAAACATATAAGAAGTGTTATATGTTATAATATTATCGAATATTATAGCATACATGTGATTAGAATTACAGAAGAGAAGAGATGAAAGAGAAAAGGGAGCTGAAGAAAGTCTTGAAGTAATAATGGTTGAGAATTTTCCAAAATGAATGTGAGACATCAAATCACAAATTGAGGAAACTCAGAAAACACAAACGAGAGTAAGAAAAAAAAAAAGTTAGTCTGTATATTATATTCAACCTACAGGAACCAGAGAAAAAAATATTGGAAGAAATCAGTGAGAAGGGCAGAAACATCTTACCTACATAGGAACAAGGATAAGAATTTCAGGATAAACACTAGTAATCAGGCCACTCACTAGCTCTGCTCTCTGTGATTTTATATTACCGAAAATTCAGTATTGCATTAATTTAATAGGAATAATAGTGGTACCTAAATACCCATAGGGTTGTTTCAGTATTCAATTGATACTGCAGATGAACTACTTATCAGAATGCTTGACATATAGTAAATTCACGATGAAATATAACATCATTGTTTACATAAAAGCACTTTACTAACATCAATGTATAATATAAATGCACACCTTTAATCATTGCTAGTCTCAAAGCAAATATAACATTTTCCCATTCTCTTTTCAAGATTATGACTTTAGGCTATTTGAATTTGCCCTGTTATATTCTTTTTTATTCCCCAGAAGAGCTCTTTATATTGGAGAAAAGAAGAAACAATAGAGACAAAACTAGATTTAAACAATATCTGAAATACTTTTGGTGCCAATTAGATGTCTCTAAAAACACAAAGGGAAAATTAATTTTAAAACAAGGTGTTTGGCTTAACAAAGATGCCAAAGAACTAAAAAAATGTACATTTTTGTATATAATCCCCCAAAATGTATGTTTTGCATGTTATCTGGATAAGAGATAAATATTACTTATAATTTAAAGAAAATATTTTCACAATGGTTTCAAGAGGAATTTCTATGGCATTTATTACTCAAGTCTCAAAATAAAATGACTTATTTCTGAAAGATTTCTTAACCTTATCATAAATCTGAAACTAATTTATCACTCAGGTGAAATTATATAAGCCTTTTTAGCTGAAATACGTACTCTCACAAATTTGCATAAGATATGAAAATGTAAAATAATGATATATGTCAGACAAATTTACACCTGAACACAATAACAGTTTAAACACAATATGTATTATTCAAGCAACTGTAAGCTTGATTTTGGAAAATTTTAATCAAGTTTTATTTTAAGATACCAGAAATACTTAATCTAAAATTTTTTGATTCTCTGCTTGAAAGTTGGACATGTGACAGGAACATTAATATGTTAATATTAATGTGATATGGTGTATGGTAATATAGTTTATAGTGATACATTAATTTATATTAATATATCACAATGGATATATTAAATAAAACTCATAAAATTCATGAAACTGTCAGAATGAATTTAATTCTTATTGTACTACCTGAATGATGTACTCTCACAACATAGTTTATATTGACAAAATAAGTATATTTTGAAAAAGATGATAGTCAAATAATCTACTTTAGTAATTTTCAGAGTATTTGAAGGTAAAATAAAAAAACATTGGTTATAAAATACAAAGATCAATAAGTTTTATTTATGGTCCAGCTGTTAAAGAAATATATTAACTCAGATCTTCTTTTTTATCCTAAATGCCTTAGTAAATTTTCTTAAGAAGAGCAAATTCTGTTCTGTCTCTCTAAAATCTCCCATTTCAAATTACTCATTTGCCTCTCATTTTCTGGCATCATGGTGCATAATTTCTTTATACTTTCCTTTACAATTCTGACAGGCACACCAGGATTCTTGTTCAAGATCAAGAATAAAAGCCTAACAAACCCATTACATTTCAGAGTCCATACAAAAAAAATGCAGAAGGGAGTGAGCTTGTTTGTGAATGATGGAAATGCCAGTGGGATTTTTGTCTATTACCTAGTATTCTTAAGAAGAAGTATAAAATATTATTTGCCCTTCAAAACTGGTTTCTCTTTTGGTAGAAAATAAACTATGTAAATAAAGAGCTAGGAGAGTTTAGTCTTCATTAGTAAATTACAACGGACAATTTATATTTTCAACTATATTGAAGAACTGTAACAATAGTATAGAATAGTTAGATTCCTGAATAGACACTAGGTAATTTTAGAAATGTGTATTTTATTTATTTATTTTTGTGATGAACAAGCTTTCTCTGCCTGGTAGACCTGTCTTGACACAAAGTCAAAATAAAATACACTTTTACAACCAAAAGGATTTTTAGAGTGCTACATTAGGCACGCAAATCCATACATATTAGTAAAAATATAGTAATGATAAAATAGGTAGTAATTTTCTTAATCTGGGAGTGGAATATTTTGATAAAAAATGTGCATTTTTCCAATGTATTAGATATTATAAAATTATGTATCACATTGTGCTAGTTATACTACCATTATGGTTTAGAAACATTGGTTTCTCCACATTCCATGAAAGCTTAGTGGGTTAGCAAATATTTTCATTTTGCCATTCTGTTATGTGTGAATTCATGAAAAATATTATTACTGTTTTACTTTGCATTTTCCCAAATATTCTAAATAAAATGGTTGAGTATTTATTCGTATGACTCTTGCCCACTAGGATCTTCTGTTAAATATTTTGTTATTTTTTTATTCTGTTGATTCTTTCTTCATAATTTAGAAATATTAGTTACTAGTTCTTTGTCAAGTATTTGTTATGATTATTTTCTCCCAGTCTGTTTTTTTAATTAATTTTTATTGTATCCTTTATAAAAACATTTATTAGCATAGACAAATTTTTACAAATATCATTTCAGGTTTTGACATTGAATCTTACTTAAGAACTACTTCACTAGTACAGGTGATATATTTTCTTCTAAAAATTTAAAACTTAGTTTTTATCATTTAGCTCTTTTGTCCATCAGGAATTTTTTTCATATTTCCTAAGACATAGGATTTTAACTTTCTCTTTTCCACAAAGAAAATCAGTATTCTCTGCACCACTGAAGAATCTATCCTTTCTGTGCTGGTCTGCAATGTCCCAGTTCATAAAATTAAAGTTCCATTTGTCCATGGAGCCATTTCTCAGATTTCATTCATTAAATTGCTCTAGCAAAGCTTTCTCCAATACCAGCCCTGCTGAATTGATATAGCTTTATACTATACCTTTATATCTAGAAGTCAAATCGTTCCCCAAATCTAGATATATTTCATTTGCCCATCCACTACGACCCTTTACCTTTTCTATCACTTCTATGGTTTTCATAAAAGTGGGTACTTTTTTTTTTCACTTAATAGACTTGTTAAAACACTTATAAATTTATGGAAAAAATTAGCAGGTTGTAGAGAGAGTTCCTAAATATTCTCCTTCCCTATACACAGTATCACCTATTATTAATATTTTGCATTAGTATGGTGCCTTTTTTTATAATTAATGAATCCAGTATTAATACACTATTATTAACTACATTCCATAGTTTGCCTTAAGGTTCACTGTGTTGTAAAGTTCTATAACATGCATAGTTTCTTTTTTTTTTTTTTCATAGTTTCATATACTCAGCATTACAGGGCCATACAGCATAGTTTCATTGTTCTAAAAATTCCTTGAGATTCACCGAGATCCTTGAGCCCCTGGCAACCATTGATTTTTAACTGTCCCTACACTACAGTTTTCCCTTTTCTAGAATGGTCATAGATCTAGAATCATATAATAACCATTACAGACTGGCTTCTATTATTTAGTAATATGCAATAAGGTTCATCTATTTTGGGGTGGCTTTCTAGCTCATTTGTTTTTGTTACTGAATGATACTGCTTTGTATGGATGTACCACAGTATGTTTAATTTTTCACCTATTGAAGAATATTTGGGTCGCTTTTAGTTTAAGGCAATTATAAATAAAGCCACTATAAAGATTGTCATGCAGGTTTTTGTGTAGACATAGTTGTCAACTGAGTAAATATCTAGTACAGTAATTATTCGATCCTACAGTGACACTATGTTAAGCTTTGTAAGACGCCGCCACATAAGGAGATGAAGGAGGAAGAGGAGAGGAGGAGGAGGAGGAGGAGGAGGAGGAGGAGGAGGAGGAGAAAAAGAAACTGCTGACATGTTTTCTAAAGCAGCTGTACCATTTTACATTTCTAATGTCATGCAATGCCTACACTCTTGCAAACTTATTTTTGGGTTTTCATGAGAAGTTTGTTGAACTTTAGCCATTCTATTAAAGTATGTAAATATTATGATATCTTGTTGGTTTTAACATACAATTCTTTAATGCTATATAGTTTTAAGCATCTTCTTATATGTTTATAAACCATGTGTATATCTTTGAAGACATATCTTTCCAAATTCTTGACCATTTTTAATTCTTTTTTGATTGTAGAGTTTGAAAAGTTCTCTGTATATTTTGGATACCAATACTTTAACAGCTGTTTTGCAAATATTTTCTCCCTGTCTATAGTTTGTTTCTCATTCTCTTATCAGTGTCTTTCAATGAGTAAAAGTTTTTATTTTTATTTTTTTTAAATTTACCAATATCTTTCCTGCAGCTAGTGGTTCTAGCGTTGTATTGAAGAAATCATCACCAAACCCAAGGTCACTTAGGTTTTTTTCCATTATTTTCTAGAAGCTTTATGGTTTTGCATTTAACATTTGGGTCTGTGATCCATTTTGAGAAATTTTTTTGTTAAAGGTATAAGATCTATGTTTACCTCCCCCCCGCCCCCGCATTATACATTCTTACGTTTTCAAATCTTTTTTTTTTTTTTTTTAGTTTCTATAGAAAGGACATAATTAGTCCTTTGAAGCTTTGGTAAATATCATCTATAAAATGGTCTGGTTCTGGTGTCTTGGGTGCTTGATTAATAATTACAATTTTTAGTGCTTAGAGGTTTCTAAAGGTCTCTTTCTTTTCTTGAAAGAATTTTGATCATTGATGTTATTTCAGTAAATAATCCATTGAATAAAATTTTTCAAATTTATTGACATAAACTTTTCCATTATATATGTTATATTATTAAATATATATTTAATCTCTATTATATCTGCGTTATTGTTTTCTTTTGATATTTTAATGAAGTCTTTTGCTATTGTTTTATTTTCCTGGTAAATGTTACTAAAGATTTTTCTATTGTATTGTCCTTTCTAAAAAATCAGCTTTGGTTTTGATGATCCTCACATGTATATTGTATGCTTGATTATTTTTCTTAATTCTGTTATCTTTATTGTGTTCATTCTTCTTTTCTTTCAGCTACATTCTTGTCCTTGTAAGTTTCCTGTATTAACTTCTTAGCTCATAGAATTTCAGCTATTCATGATTGAAAACACAATGTTCCAAAATCTTGTCATATCTTTTAAAATTAGTGCATTCAGTTCCATTTTGTAACGTCCATTGATTTTTTTTTCCCTCTCAAAGACATGGATTTTTTTTTTCAGGACGTTTAAAACTTTTGCAACCTACAGTATTTTTTTTTACTATGTTATTTATTATTTCATGTCTCACTAAACCTAATTGTGTCAAACAATGAGGTCTCTTTAATATTTATTGTTTCAAATTTCTAGAGACATAATTGTGAAAGGCACATGTTCTTTTTTTGTAAGTATATTTGTACATAAAATAAATGTATTTTTTCCATATTAGGCTTCAGAAATTACTCTATTTCTATTAGATAAATCCATCTTAAATCTTTATTTTTATTTCTTAATCTCCTTTATATTTTATTTTCTTTAGTAAAGTATTAAAATCTCTCTATTGACTCTGTATTTCAGAATTTCCCTATTAATTTTTCAGATTTGCTTTATAAATGTTAAGCCATGTTACTGAATGTATGCAAGTTCAATTTTTCTATATCTTCTTAGTAGATTCTTCAATTGATTACTAAGCTGTATTCCTATCTCTCATCTCTTTTGTCTGACATTAATACTATAACATCAAATTTGGGGGGAGGACTAGCATTTTTCTGTTCACCCTCCACCCCACAACTTTGATTCATTTTCTTCATGCTCATTAATGTTCTGTAAGAGTTCTTTCTGTGAAACACTATGAGTAGAAACTTTGCTTAATATTTTATGACTCACAAATGTCTTCATTGTTTCCACTTGTGAATGATAGCTTGGCTATCATAAAATACTAGGCTGTTTAAGTTTCTCAGAACTTAGACAAAATCCTGGGAGAGTACTCTGGTATTTATTATTGTTAATGAGAAGGAAGTTTTTAATCTAGTTATCATACTTTTGTAGATATATCATTTTCCTCTCACATATTTTAACATTTTCGTTTCACCTTTAGTATATTACAATTCACTTTGATTCTCTATTTATCTTATTTATCTTATTTATCTATTTGAGAGAGAGAGAAAGTATTAAGCAGATTCTGTGCTGAGTATGGGGCTAGATCCCACCACCCTAAAATCATGACCCTGAGATCACAACCTGAGCTGAAACCCAGAGTTGGATGTGACTGCCACCTAGACACCCCAATCAGGACACTTTTAAACTACTGATTGCTCTGTTTGACCAAATCTAGTAAAGAAGTTGTCACAATTCAAGTTGTCACAATCAGACAACTTGGAGTACAAGTGACAACGTCCGGGGAAGAGGACAAGCATGAAGAGCCTGCGAGCCAGAGGGATGAAGGCGGGCCACCGTGTGCAGCAGGCAGTGACTCCGACAGGAAGAACCCGCGGGACGCGAAGCCCATCAGCGTGCCCCAGTTTAAGCAGATGCTCTCAGACTTGTTCACAGCTCGAGGGTCTCCATTTAAGACAAAAAGTGCGGAGTTGCCATCACCTCTTCCCAGGAGCCCCGGCCCAAAGAAGGAGGGGGACTGGGCTGTGGAGCAGGTGGTCGTTGACCTGGACCTAGTAGGCTCCACTTTCATTTTTTAAAATAGGTAACAGTTTAGGTTACAGGAAAAGAAGCTGGATATGCATAATTCAACTGTTATGAAAATAATAGTAAGTAGGGAGTACTTGGGTGAGTCAGTTTGGTTTAAGTGACTGGCTCTTGATTTTGGCTCAGGTCATGATTTCAAGGTAGTGGGAACGAGTCCCCATCAGGTTTTGCATTGAGTGGAGACTCTGCTTGAGATTCTCTCTCTCTCTCTCTCAGACCCTCCCACTCCTCTCTCTTCCTCCCTCTCTCTTTCTCAAATAAATAAATAAATAAATAAATAAATAAATAAATAAATATTTCTTCTTTTTTTCAATCTTTTAGATTTTCAATCTATTAGAGAATGGATTATATAAAAGTAACCTGTCTGCCAAAACAACTATAAAAACAATGTAAAATACGTGAAACACTTATTTGAATGTTTTGTAGATGAGCAGCACAGTTAGAACTTGAGGCCTGTGATCCTTGAGAGAAGGGAAACGCATGGACATGAGTTCCATAGTCACCTTTGCTTCTAACTCTGCTAATTGTCAGTGAAGGACAATATGGTATGAATAGTAGGCTCCACTCACACTGAGCTGGGAAACAGAGATGTGAAATCTATGATTTCCAAGTGGCTGGAAATAGAAGAGAAGAAAGCGCTGAAAAGTGAATCCAAAAATTGGCATGAAATTTTCTTTTGACGGTTTGGATCTCAAAGATGCTCAGAGGAAGGGCATGTCTCAAAACAAAGAAAACCAGAAAACAGCAGCTGGGATGCTAAAGACCAGAACAGAAGTTTTTAACACATTCATAGTTCTGAGAAGACAGCAGTTGGAATTTAAGAGACCTGATAAAGATCTCAGGTTTCAGCTGAGATTTTTGAAGGTTTATGCCATGGTAATAAGGGACAGCTGAAGCGTACCAGCATTAACATAGTCAAAAACCCACCCTTGACAATAATGAAATCATCTTCATCTAATAACTGTATGGTCTTAAACCTTTTTCCCACAGACTGCTTACTGTTTGCCAGAAATAAAAGCAGTAATTATACAGTGCAAAAATCAGGCCTTAATGAAATGATCAAAATAAATAACAGCAATGAGGAACAAATGACAAATATGTATCCCTCAGGTGTAATATTCTGAGAAAAACACAGCATTATATATCTAATTTTTCATTCAAGAATACATTACCTGTATCAAATCAGAAAAAAAAATTAAAAACCTTTCTCTTAATAAATGGTGAGGGAACTGTATTCTTCAATGTCACAAAAGGCGAAATAAGACTATAAAAATGTTCCATATTCTAAAAGGCTGAAGTGGCGTAATGACTAGACTAGTACTGTACTGCAGGGGAACAAAAGCACTAATGACATTATCGGTGAATTGAAAAAATTGGAGTAGGAACGATAGCTTAAATGAAAGTATTTCAAATGATGTTACATTTACTGCATTTGGTAACTGTACTTTGATTAGGTAATCTCTATTCTTAAGAAATAGACACTGGAGCATTCAGGGACAAAGGACTATGATGTACTCAAACTACTTTAAATGGTTCAATAAGAAACTATGTATATATTATGAAGAGAATACATATGCATCAAATAATTAAAAATGAAATAAAATATTAACTATAAGCTATTCTGAATAAAGGGCATATATGTGTTCCTTTAATTCTTTTAACTTTTCTATAAATTTGAAATAACTTCTAAAAAATCAAATACAGTAATCTCACCAAAACATTGAGCAGAAAAAGTATATGTTCTTCTGTTATGTACAGAAAAGGCATTGGATAAAACAGCACCTATTCAGGATAAAATTGTCAATACAACAGCAATAGAAAGGAACCTGCCTGATCTGATTAATAGCATTATAAAATTCCTACATTTTAAATCATATTCAAAGGTAAAAATGTACTTTTCCCTTAGGTCAGACCCAGACAAAGATATTCATTATTATAACTTTTATCTAGATTTGTATCAGAGGTCCTACTTTAGAAAGTAAGGAGAAGAAAAGTAATTATGCATAAGGATTGAAAAACTTTTACAGATCTAGTACCCACATCTTGCTTTGAAGAAACTACTCGCCATTTAAAAAAACAAGATTCTTTGAAGAAATGATTAATTCTAGATCTGCAGAATATAAAAGTGAGCCTAGGATATCTTTTTGGTCAAGAAAAAAATACTCAAAGACTAATGGTGTCAGGATACATGGAAGTTGAAACTGGTTGGAAGAAACTTCCCCCTAACAAAATGTGGGTCCTAATGAGTATTTATCAAAGTGAAAAATTTAATGACTGACAGATAACACATTGAATAAAACAAACACACATAGATCCACAGTAATATTAAAAAGAAAGAGGAAGGGAGAAATGTTGGGTTAGGAGGAATGTACTAAAAAATAACAGAATCCAAAAATTATGATTTTCTATCTGCTAATGTAGTTTTTAATGATTCTAACAAGAATAATCAATAGGACCTAAAACAATTTGTGATGATGGATAAAAAGTATATTTACAAGATCACTCCACAGACTATCTATTAACTACAAAGGAGAGAATGTGCTTTTACAATGGAAAGGTCTGTGTGTTACTCCTGGCATTTCCACTAGTGGAAAGACCCAACATTATATGCTTCCAGCTATGATATAGTAAGAGGTACCCAACATCACCCATGCTATGGTCTTGTCAAAAATATTTGATCTAAGTCAAGTTATAAAAACACTTATTAATACAAAATGCAGGTTGTTTTGCAAGACAAAAGGCAGGACCCTTCAAAGAATCAATTCTAGGACTTCTACAGATAGTGAGGAATTGAAGAGACATAACCAATGATAGTTCATCAATATTGACTGACTCCTCAGTGGAATAAAAACAAATTATACAGAGATTTTCTCTACAACTGAGGAAATTTTGCTTGTATCATGATTTTGAATTCATACTAATTTTCTAAAATGTAATATATTGTTGCTAGGAAGGAAAATGTCCTTGTCTTAGATGGTTAGTGCTGAAGTACTTAGGAACAAAATGTCTTGATGTTTGCAGCAGTCTTTTAGAAAGAGAAGGAAAGTGGAACAGGTAGATAGGATATTAGCAACTAGTCAGTGTTAGTGATGGGTACACAGGTGTTCATTTTATTGTTCACTCAACTTTCCCGAGCATTTGAAATTTTTCAAAATAAAAGACAAATTTTCAAAAAGTTAAAAGCAGACCTCTAAATTGAAGCATCTTTTGTCTTTGAAAGCTGATTTCTCATTTAAATGAATTTGACACAGGTCCAAACTAATTATCAAAGCATGAGCCTTTTGAAGGATACCATTAATTGAAATTCAGAGCTGTGATACTAACTGTTCAGACTGAAGTGGCTATATTATGAACAACTTGCTTTTTTCATAGGGTCTGATCCATATTATATTGAGTGTTTTTCTTTTTTGATTGAAAACATCAAGGTTTTATTTAATTGTATAAATTATGCCCTTAGCTTTAAAAACTCAACAAAATAGATGCAAAAAATTAATTACAATATTGTCAGAATCAACCGTTAAACAGCAGGATACAAGCATCATAAAATTAGCATTTTCATCTAATCATGCTAGTGTCATCTGCTAATTTCACACAGACCTCATACACAGACATTATTTTTCAAAGCATCCTTACACAAACCCTTAATTCATTTTGAGCCTTGTAACAACATTCGGAATCAGTCAAAGTTCTGAAAGAGATGATCCTTACTTCTCAAAAAGAAATTAGGAGAATTATGGTTTATTAACTTTGAATTCAAAGAAGGTGAATGCTATGCAAAATGATGATGGGTTTTTTTTTTTTTTTTTTTTTTTGCCTTAGTTCTTATGACTGGGAATGCTTCCAAAGACTAAGTTATCTCAAATTGCTCAATGTAACATTGATTTAGTGAAATCTTGTCAGAAAATACTTTTCTTTTTTCTTATTCCATTCTCACAGGCATTAAATATTTTTGTTATACTAAGAAATGTGTGCAGTTATCTAAATGTATTGTGAGTGTAAAGGCTGAATTTCCCTCATAATCTTTCAAATATTCCTTTCCCTAATATGTAGCTACAAAAAAGGTTCATCACTTTTGTGTATGTACAATATCAATCACTTTATTAGAGACTTTTAAAAAAGATTTTATTTATTTATTCATGATGGACATGGAAAGAGAGAGGCAGAGACACAGGCAGAGGGAGAAGCAGGCTCCATGCCGGGAGCCTGATGTGGGACTCGATCCCGGGACTCCAGGTCAGCCCTGGGCCGAAGGCAGGTGCTAAACCGCTGAGCTACCCAGGGATCCCCCTATTAGAGGCTTAATAAACATCTGCCATTAAAAATAAATTCTATACATGGAATACTTTTCTCAATAGACTGCATCTCCTTTTAACGTCCTTATGGGCAAAATTTTTCTTGATTAGTTTATGTTCTTCAGTGTCTCTTACAAAAATATGTATTGAAAGCCAACTACAGTTCAGATTCTATGTTAGCTTCTGGATATACAAAAATTATTAAGGCATGTTCTCTCCCCTTCAGGGGATCTTAAATCTAGGGAGGACAAAGACATTTGAAAACAGATCATAGAAACATAATCTTATAATAGCAATAAAGTAATTATCTGCAAAGAGCCATAAGACCAAATAATTGTTGATGATATGTTGGTCCTTATCTCAAATGATTCATTGCTCCACTTTTATGCAAGAAGAGAAATGATCATTATTAAAGCAAGAGCAGATAGACCTCTTAAAATTTATATATCTTAATTATTAGAGATAAATCAATGTTTACAATTAAAGATAGTAAGGATTGTGGATAGTAGATGACAAAAATCAGAATCTAAGAAAAAATTATTGCAATCCATTAATTAATCATTTATACTTATCTCAATTAATCTCAGTTCCTGTTTTTGTCAAACAGACTATTAAAAGGAACTTACATTGAAAATTGTGTTTGTGGGGCACCTGGGTGGCTCAGCATTTAAGTGTCTGCCTTTGGCTCAGGGCATGATCCTGAAGTCCCAGGATCGAGTCCCGAATCGGGCTCCCTGCATGAAGCCTGCTTCTCCCTCTGCCTATGTCTCTGCCTCTCTCTGTCTCTCTGTGTCTCTCATGAATAAATAAATAAAATCTTTAAAAGAGAAGAAAAGAAAAGAAAATTGTGTTTGAAAACTTCTGAGTTCCTTCAATTCTTGCATTTGTTAAAAATTCAATACTTTTTCTATTTTACTTAATCATGCCAGTATTACTATACCAGTAAATTTGGTATGAAAAAGAGATCTCTAATCATAAAAGCTGCTTAAGACCAGTGAAAACATCAAGTATTCTCATCATACAGACCTACTTCAGATAGAATGAAGAAGTATGACTGTAACTCTGATATGAACTAGATACTTGAAGTATATTTAAAAGCTTAGGTTAAAAGAAAATTCTTTGACTCAAATCCTAGGTTGTAGGAGATAGTTATGCTGTCATTACAAAACTTTATGCATTTGAGAAAAGAATATCAATCATGATTAATAATGATTCTATGGGCATGCAAGAGCTCGATTTCTGTCATTGATTCTAGTATTTTTTTTTCTTGTCTTAGAGAATTAAGGTGTCTGTCCATAACTCATCTGAGGACAATCTTCAACTGTATTTGGAATTCCATCATCACTTGCCACCTCAGAGTCCTTAGTTCTAGTAGGTTAAAATGGCCAACCGAACACTGATCACAGTCAAATCCCTAGCTCAGAATTATTTTCAAGAACCAAGACCCATGAGTCCATACTTCCTATTTGACTTTTCTAATTGTGTATCTTACAGTCACTCAAATTCAAATTATCAGTTTGAGCAAAAATTACTAGTTGCAAGCAACAGAAACTGACTCTAGATCATTTAAGTGTCCAATACAGGGCAGCCCGAGTGGCTCAGCGGTTTAGCGCTGCCTTTAGCCCAGGGCGTGATCCTGGAGACCGGGAATTGAGTCCCATGTTGGGCTCCCTGCATGGAGCCTGCTTCTCCGTCTGCCTGTGTCTCTGCCTCTTTCTCTGTGTCTCTCATGAATAAATACATAAAATCTTTAAAAAGTGTCCAATACAATTTTTGAAAGGGCCAGAAAACTAAAGAGCTAGGAACAGTTATCAAAACTGTAGTGCAGAAAGCTTCCTCTACCAATCAACTGAGCACTAAACACTGAGCAATACTTTTACACTGGGCAATTGATTTTGCAGTTTCTACCCTCTTATGGTGACTACTACTGCTGCAGCCTTTGATGCTATTACCAGCAACAACTGTACTACTACTTGAGAGAGGGAAGAGAAACAGGGAGAAAGATAAATCCCAGCACTGACTGCTTGTGTAACCAGCCTCAAAATTAAAGCCCATTGCAAGAAATCACTGAAGCAAAGATCATATGCTTGTGCCTACTCCCTTTGAAAGTGGGAAAGTTTCTAGTCCAATGTCCACAATGTTCATTATCTTCCCTCTCTCTTTTCACCTTTTTTTTTTTTTATTTCTTTAAATGCTATCACCAACCAGTCACTTGCTTAAACTACAAATTTGGACTCCATCTTTTCCTCCTCACTTCCCTATTTTCAATTATTTCTGTTCCTGTGTACCAATTTTCTAAATATCTGTTAGATCTATCTTCTGTCTTAATTTAGGTCATGATTTCTCATTTGCATTATTGCAACAACTTGTCTCCATGCCTCCAGTCATTCCTCTTCAATCCACTCCCAAATGATGAGAGTGCTCTTTCTAAAACTAAGATCTTCCCAAGGGTCTCACATGTTCTAATCCATCAGTTTCTCTACTAGCCTTCAAGGCAGACTAAAGTGACTAGGATGTCTATATTCAAAGCCATTGCTATCTGTTCCTATTTGTCTTTCCAGTCATGTCACTAACTTTGTTCATGCAAATCACTAGCATCACTACCATTATCTTCATCATTACCATTACAACAATATATTGGTTCAAAGCCTACATAAGTGTATCTAGTTCCATCACTGTCATGGATGAACTATAGCAAAATAGTGTGAAGCTAGATTTAGTTTTTCTTTAATGATAAAATTAAATATAATAACAAAAATAGATGGATAATTATTTGTTTTTGCTTCCACATTTTACATTTTATTTTTTTACATTTTTTAAATTAAGGTATAATTGACATTTAACATTATGTTAGTTTCAGGTATACAAGATAATCATTCAATACTTGTATACACTGTGAAATGATCACCACTATGACTCTAGTTTCTGGAAGTTAGGCAGTGACTGGAGAAGCCTTAAGCAATGATTTGGAAAATCCAGAAAAAAAGAATTCTGATTTGATTTGATTTGATTGGGGGGGGAGATGGGGAAGGGATACTATATGCTTTCCATTTTATTTGTTTTACTTTTAGTAAGAAATTACCAATAAAAACCCAAATAATCTTGCATCTGATCTTGTGGAATACAAACTTGAAACTTAGACCTTTGTTAATAAACCTGAGGACTCAGGATTATGAATGGTTTTATTATATAGAGAGCAAATTAAAGGTTTAGTGTCAAAGATATAAATTTGGAGCTCCAGATTTACAATTTACCAAGAATCTTAGAACACTACTTTTCTCAGAGCCTCAAGTATCAAAAAGTTACACAGCAATGCCTGTCTCAAAGAATAAAGAAAGATTATGAAAGCATTCAGCATAGTGGTAGACTCAGAGGAGCTCAGTAATTGTTAGTTTCCTTGTTTTCTCTATGCATCCAGACACTAAAATTTAATGTGAATACAATTATAACAAGGGTAATAATACTGCATGCCAATAATAATGGCAATCAATATTATTGATATTATTGAGCATTTCCTGTGTGCCATTAAAGTAAATTTTATGCATATAGGGACACCTGGGTGTCTCAACGGTTGGGAGTCTGCCTTCAGCTCAGGGTGTGATCCCAGGATCCGGGATCGAGTCCCGCATCAGACTCCTTGCAGGGAGCCTGATTCTCTCTTGGCCTGTCTCTCTCTCATAGATAAATAAATAAAATCTTTAAAAATAAATAAATAAATAAATAAATAAATAAATAAATAAATAAATAAATAAATTTTATGCATATAATCTAATTTAATCCCCACAACAACCTTTTGAGGGCTGAATCAAGGAAAGAACTAATTATAAGGGATATTTAAAAGTATATTACAAGATTATATTGTTTTCTTGTATGTAACTATGAAATTAAACTAATTTTAGAAAACTAGTTCTGTTCAGTAAAATCAGTCTCCAGTACATATATAAATACACTTCCAACTGTAAAATGGAACACCTATGTACTTTTAAAGTGCTGTTCTTGTAAAGTGATGTGATGTCGATGGCAAATGGTTTTCTCCCACCCAGAATCTAGGCCAAAGGGACAAATTTCTTTGTTTTGCAGACAGGTAGATTTTTTCTCATAGTCCCCTTTACTTTAAAGATCCTAGCTATATGTAGTGGTCTCAGTTTCAAATGCACTCCTGTCCAGAATTAAGAATCAAGACTATTGATTTCTGAAAGAGACCAACAACCACAGGCTGACATAGTTAACAGGCTAGCTTGAGTCTGCTTTCCAAGATTTATCCTTTCCTTTTCTCTATTGCCATATATTTCTTTTTCATTTCTTTCTTTTCATTTCTTTCTTTCTTTTTCTTTCTTTCTTTCTCTTTCTTTCTCTTTTCTTTCTTTCTTTCTTTCTTTCTTTCTTTCTTTCTTTCTTTCTTTCCTTTCTTTCTTTTTCTTTCTCTCTCTCTCCCTCACGTCCTCTTCTTTCTTTCTCTTTCTTTCTTTGTTTCTTATTTAGAGTTTACTTAGCTGTGAGAATAGCAATACAATAAAAAGATATGTATTTGATCTATAATTTAGAATCAGGATATCTGGTCTGGACTGCTGCTGAAAACAGAAAACAGTATTAGTTTTTTAAAATAGATTTTAATGAGACCAGAACAGAGTAATAGGGAATTAGCAAGAAATAAAATGAAAATTAACATCATTTATTTGCAATGTCCTTGTTTTTCTAATTTCTTTACTCACTTATAGATTTATTGTCAATATTTTTACAACTATTCCACTGAAACCCAGTAGACATACAGACATACAGAAGAGTACATAAATCAAAAACTTATGGTTATTAATTATAAAATAAACTCATCCATGAAAATGCCACCCAAGAAGTAAAAGTTACCAACATCCTGAACATCCATAAAGCATTTAGAAACCCTATTTAGGGCAGCCCGGGTGGCTCAGCGGTTTAGCACCGCCTTTGGCCAAGGGCCTGATCCCGGAGACCCGGGATCCAGTCTCACGTCAGGCTCCCTGCATGGAGCCTCCTTCTCCCTCTGCCTGTGTCTCTGCCTCTCTCTCTCTCTCTCTCACACTCATGAATGAATAAATAAAATCTTTAAAAAATAAAATAAAAAAGAACTATTTAATTCCCATTTCATGTATATGCATATATGTACATATATAGAGAGAATTAAATTATAACTATTGTTTTATACTATCACTATGCACTTACTCACTAGACATTTATATCCTCTGCTGCTCTTCATTAAGTCCTATGTCTGACTTCCCATCTCTAATATTTTTTCTTTCTCTTAAAAAGCACCCTTAGTATTACCTCTAGCAAAAATGTGCACTGTCAAATTCTCAGATTTAGCTTGTCTGAAAGTATGTCTCATATTTCTCTTTAAAGGATCTTTTTCTGAGTTTGAAATGCTAAGCTTACATTATAATCTTTCAATACTTGGAAGATGTCATTGTGTTGTCTTCTGGCTTCTGTGAGAAGTCAATTGTTCATCTTGTGATTGCTCTTGTGACTGTCATTGATTCTCTTCTCCCAGCTGTTGTAAAAACTGTCATACTTGATTTTTAGTAGGTATACTATAATTTAGATAGGTGGAATTTTCTTTATGTATGTCCTTCTTGGGTTTCATAAGTTTTAGGACACTTTCAGCTTCATCAGATATTGCTTCTGCTCCCAGTATATCCTTCTTTTTGCTCCTGGATTTCAATGACAGATATGTTAAAATTTTCATTTATCTTCATTACTTTTATCTTTTCTTCAATATTTTCCATTATTCTGTCTGTCTGTGTCATTTTGAATGTTTCCTGTCCTATATTCCAGTCCACTAAATCATTTTATTCAGCTCTGTCTAATCTGTCCAACTGTTCTATTTTTTTGAGGAATTAAACTTTGCATTGATTTTCTTTTTTTACTGCTTCTAATTCACTGTCCAAATTCTCACTCTTGTCTCTTACTTCCTGAATTTATTCATTATAATTGTTCTGTAGTCCATGTGGAATAACTCCATGGTCTGTATCCCCTATGGTACTGCTTACATTTTGTATTCCTTATCCCTTTTTAAGAATATTGTCTTACCTCCTCATATTACTCTTAGTTTTTGAGAGTAAAACACTGTATATAAATTCTGTAAAAATATTTTCTGCATATTATCTTCCTTTTTCATTAGCCCTGAATTTTTTAGTTTTCAGTTTTGAGAAACTAAAAGATTTTTAGTTTCTCAGTGATCTGTTTGGGAATAGTGGCCTCAAACATCCATACTATTTTTTCCTGTTTCCCCCTTTTCATTAAATTTTTACCTACATTTCTTTATCTTCAAACATTTTACATTTTATTTTATTTTTTAGTTTTTCTATCCAGTTTCTCTAGAGTTGGTTTAATAATTACTTCTTTTGCCATAATCAGAAATTAATTACTCCAAAGATAAAAGATATAAATGTATTTACTAAGAAGTCAGCATAGAAATGTTGAGGTTGTAGGTCAGATCATCTGCTCTAGAAAAGACTGTGCTATGATCTAAATGTTTGTCTGCCTGCAAAGTGCATATGATTATCTATGGACCAGAAATTGGGCTTTCATTAGACAGTAAATCTACTGGCAACTTGATCTTGGTTTTCTCAGCCTTCAGAACTGTGAGAATTTCTATTGTTTATATGCTGCCCAGTCTATGGTATTTTATTATAGCAGCCTGAATGGACTAAGACAGACAGATAGCAAGGAAGCTTTGAAAAGAAAAAATGATTTTGGAGGACATTTGTGTGACATCCTCTATAGATAAAAAGAAAAGAAAAGAAAAGAAAAGAAAAGAAAAAGCTAGTTAGAAATTGTCTGGACTCATAAACTGTGTTACACTTTTAGAGGAATGAGAATTTCATAGACCAGATACCTCCCTAATAATTGTCTTTGCCTTGAAGTATATGTGATATACTTTTATATATGATATACTGACAGATAATAGAAAGGTTGATTTAATTAACAATTATTCATTGTTTTCTTGTAAAAATTACCATAAAAAATAAAATAAATGAGGGGCACCTGGGTGGCTCAATCAGTTAAGTGTCTGCCTTCAGCTCAGGTCATGATCCCAGAGTCCCTGGATCAATCCCTGCATCAAGCTCCCTGCTCAGCAGACAGCCTGCTTCTCTCTCTGTTCCTCATCCCGCTTATGCTTGCTCTCTCTCTCTTAAATAAATAAAATCTTCGGAAAAAAAAAATGAATAGGGTTTAGTCATACCTTGCAGAAGTTCACAATACAGTGTGTATTTTTGTATATGTGCACATCTGCTATACACTTAAATACGGTGTAGGAAAAACATACAGACTGTATTTAATTTTAATACAAGGTATATGGGGATAAATGTTAAAGTAGAGCTACAAAGCATAACAAGTTCATGAAAAAAAAAAAAAGAATTCAGTTGGTACTGGAGGGCTATTACAAAGATTCTTGGGAGTACTGCTTTAATGGTCTCAGTAGGTTAGACAACTATGATAAATATTGGGGATAGGAAGCACATTCCAGATCAATGTGAAGAGCTTGAGCAAAGGTCTGCAAAAAATAATGCATGGTGGATATGTGACACTGGAATAAAGTATATCACTAATGATAATAAGGTCAGATTAAGAAAATTTACCAGAGAGCTCTAGCTGTTTGAAGATTAAACCCTAATGACATGGAGAATTTTATTCATCAGAAATTTCTATAGACAATTTTCACAATATAATCATAAAAAAGAAAGACTACACTACACAGAGAGGGTTCTAGATATTTCTTTTAATGAGGAAAAAAAAAAGGAAGATCAGAAGGTGTTTCCAGGTCCTTGGCTGGTTTTAGACTAACCAAGTGCATCTGACAATTGGGAGGACATATTTTAAGAACAGATAGGATCCTGATGCCAAAAGCTTACAATGAAAGTATAGACCCATGCCCTACCTTTCCCCTATGAATTACTTTAAATACTTATAGCAGTTTTTCCTTCTATTTATCCCCTCTGTATTTCTATAGCTGAACATATAATTAACAATTCTAGATATTATCTTTTGACTCCTTCTTCTGTAGATGAAATTAACCACATATAGACCTACCTTCCTCTCTCATTAATGAATATAGTTTTATTGGAATTTTAATAAGTGCTATACTACTAAGAGAATTATAAATTTTTCATTACAGAATCAACTAGAGTTCTATGATTTCCTTTCTTTTACAACTTAATTTTCTGAGGTTAATAGTGCCCTCATTTTTCACTTGCCTAATTTTCTATAGACCTATCCCTAAATTCTCCAATTACTTGGTAAGATTGAGCACACACCGAGCAAAGTTATTTCCTCTGAATATTCATACTCATCAAATAACTATTATTTTTTTCTTTCTTCCTGTTTCAAATTGGATAGATTATTCTCAAGACATGCTGCATATCTATAATTCTGAGATATTTTTGGTTCATTTATGTTGAACTGTTTGCTATTATTATTTTTCTCTTTTCCTGTTTACTTCTTCCCTTATATTAGTACCTTCATAACTAATTGCCTAAGTAGAGGAAAGGTACATATCGGAGTCCTTGAATGTCTGCATCTTTATTCTAACCTTTAGTAATCACTTGTTTAGTTTAGTAATCACTTGGCTGGGTCTATTATTCTAGGTTGATATTTAAAATTTTGAAGACTTTATTCCATTCTTATGTCATGTAAGTTTTATTTTTTAATGTCACTCTTTTTCTCACTTTTATATAAATTATTTTTCCTTTCTTTAAGCTTTTACCATGTACACATTAACCTCTAGCGCTATATTCATCTTTTCTCCATTAGTGAAATATTTACCTAATCCAGTTCACAAGTCACTTAGAGAATCTTTTAAAATGAGAAGTCTCAAGTTTAAGTGGTACCTGGATGGTGCATTCAGGTAAGCAGCAAATTCTTGGTTTTGGCTTAGGTGATAATCATTAATCAGTTTTACCATATTCTTCTCTTTAGAGTTCTAATTCCCTATAAACTCTCTACTATCTCTTAAATAATATTCTTTTAAAAATTATCTCCCTACTTATACCATATGCTTCATCTCAAAACAATTCCAGGAAAAGAAAAAAAAGATTCTATTTATTCATTTGGGAGGGAGAGAGCACAAGCAAGGGAAGGAAGGGTAGAGAGAGAATCAGACTCCCCATTGAGCATGGAGCCCAACATGAGGCTCAATTCCAGGACCCTGAGATCACGACCTGAGCTAAAGGCAGAAGCTTAATCTACTGAGCCACCCAGGCATTGAAAAAAAAAATTCTGAACTCTTCTCTCAAGCATTTTGTACCTCATTGGTGTCTTTTAGCTTTTCAATTGTCATCTCATCTTCTTTCCTAAATCTGGTGACAAATAAGTTCCATGACAAATGCCACTTGCAATAGATATATTGGCTGTTTGAAAGACTGTGGAGAGGGGATTTAAGGCCAATTCCAGCTTAATAGAAATGAGTTCTGGAGCTGGTTAGTGATGTTTGCTATAGTTGAGGGAATCAAGAGTCTGGTGCGAATGCTGTGTGTTTGCTGATACTGATTTAAATCTTTCACACAGGCTACAAACTCTTTTCAGTTTAACCTTTTCCTGTTTTATTATCTATTTGTGACTCATTTATATAACTAACAACAACTTTATCACAAAATGTGAAGACATGATATTACTTTATATACAAGGCAATATGCATCATGCATGAAACTTGGGACAAGATCTCACTTACTAAGTCCATAGAATATTTGTGAAAAATCAAATGAGAGAATATGCACAAAAATGCCATGATAATTCCATCTTAGTAAATTATTAAGTGCTTTTTTAAGGCAAAAAGATATGTTATTAATTTTACTTTTCATTAGGCAGTACCTAAAACAAAATTTTGCACACAACGGATATAGAATCAATGTTTTTTTTAATTGAACTGTTTCACTCACTTACTCTGTGAAACACTTTCCTAATTCTTTTGACCTGGAGAAAGACAGAGAGTTTATGTGTGTGAAGCAGCAATGGAGTGCTATAACTATAGCAGGCAAAAATCAATAAATTATTATTTTGAAAAGTCATACATAATTGATAATTGTGCTCAGCATATCTCTTTTGCAAAATAACGTCCTTAGGGGAAAGAAATTGTGTCTCTTCCTATCTGGCAAATTATGTAGTAAAATGTTCTGCACTATAGATATGAGATAAATAATGTGGATGAATTAGCCTGATGAAATGTTCCCTAAATAGCACCCCCATAAGACTATAAAATATGATTTTTTTTCTAAAGTTAAAAGTAAAGGCTGCTAGTTCATTAATTCCCCCACATTTCTTTTCCATTTTGGGGTAAGTGGTTTTCAGGATCATTAACCTATTCATCAGAATTCCACTTTGTTATTTGCTAGCTTCTATACCTGGATTTTTGTGAAGCCACACTCATCCTATCAAGTTTATAGCATTTCTACCAGAATGCTTACCTTAGGACTTCTAATATTAAGAATGATAAAAACAACTTTCCAACTCACTGTTTCATTGAAGAGCATAAAACACATGCATATTTAAACTAAATATGACTATATTCCCTAATTCTTCCTAGCTCAAATCTGCTCCACTTTCTGACTCTTCAAATCGCTCAAAATGAATCACAATTTATTTATTCAGTCAAACAAGGCAGATTCTAATCATCCTCCCTGACTACCATACTCAGTCATGTACTGAGAGTACTCAATTTTATCTTCTAAATGCCTTTGACCCTACTCTCCTCAATTCCACTGTCATTGACTTTGTTCAGGTCATTAAGGAGACAGTAGCCATAACATCTTGACTCTCTTTTCTCCCTTTCCTCTTTTCAAATTATTGACAATGCTGCATCAAACTTGGTTTTCAAAAATTAGTGTCACACTCCTACTTAAGAACCTCTGATAATGGGTCACTGTTCAGTACTTAAATGACACATACCTGCGTCAAGCTAGTTCTAGTCTTTTTTACTAACAATACCATACCTCTCTTTTCTCCTCACAAAAGTCAGTGCCCCTGCCATACTGGACATTTCAGCATCTATTTCTTTGACACTGTTATTACTTGGCCCAGAGCACTCTCTTTTTCTGAAAGTGTTCACTCTGATACATCTTCTTCATTAATCCCTCAGAAGTTCAAAACTGGCAGCTGTTAAGCAGATACAGTCTACAGATGTTACTCATGTGAGTGGAAAAAGTTCAAAAACAAAACTAAATTAAAATGCCTTTAGATATGCTTTTACCCTCATTCCCCACCATTCCTGAGTTTCTTACTCTATCCTGATCCAACATTTATATTACTTGACAAGCTTTTATATGCCTCTCTGTCTATGTAATAAATAATAGCCCTTATAACCTAGGATGACTATATTAAATTACCATAGAAAAATGTTCTGCACACAATAACGGTAAGTATTCTTAGAAACAATAATGTGAAATAATAATTAGAAACGATTAGAAATTCAATAATTAGAAATAATATGGTAATAAACATTATTATTATTTATTAAACATTTGTCCATAAATATATCTTACTAAAAATTTTTCCAGTTTAGACTGACCAATGGTCCTGGTTTTCCCAGACTCTTCTGATTTTAGCAGTGAAAGCCCCTGCATCTAGGGAAATCTCTCACTCTCAGGAAAACCAGAATAATCGTTCACCCTACCAATATCCCCAAATAAAATCAATAATTTCCATCTCTGGGCCCCTTTTGTACAGTATTCACACTTACTTTCATAGAACTTAGAACTTTATACATTTTTTGTGTCGCATAACATTTGTCTGTTTCCCCAATTTCCAATTGCTTATGGACTTTCTTGTGCCCTCAATTCCCAAAATGTGCCCTAATTTTAAGAAAAATATAACTAAATGAACTCCATAGAAGAATCCAAATGCCAAATTATGAGCGATTGGCCTGGAAAAATACATATTTGTTGAATCAATATTTACATTTTATGAGAGGACTTCATCAACTAATTTGTAGATAGAATGAAGTGGAAAATTACTTGGGTATGTGGTTCCTGCTATTGATAGGGATGAGTAAACCTGAACAGACCTAAGCCCAGTAAAACTGTTGCCCAAATTTTAGTCTCTGGGCCCTAATGTATTAAAATGATCCTTATATATGAGTCATATATAAATTCTTCTTATTCCTATATAATCCTATATATATATATTATATACTTATATTTTTTAAGATTTTATTTATTTATTCATGAGACACAGAGAGGGAGGCAGAGACACAGACAGAGAAAGAAGCAGACTTCTTGAAGGGAGCCTGATGTGGGACTTGATCCCAGGACCCCGGGATCACACCCTGAGCCATAGGCAGATGCTCAACAGCTGGCCACCCAGGCATCTCCCATACTTTGTTCTAAGATCAGGAAAGTACAGTAGTCAGCATAGTGGGTTGTGGACATAATCCTTCCATGAATATGAATCTGAAAGCTATGTAACAAGCTATGTAACCCTTGGAAATGTCTCTATCATCTCTATAGTTCAGTTTACTCAGCTATGAAATAGGAAAAAACACCTAACTATCTGGGTTTCTGTGAACTACATATGATACCACTGATTGAGCATTTAGTACAATAAATAACAGGTAGTCTAACCTTGATAAATTCCAATAGTTACTGTTACCACTTTACTTGAATTGGTATTTCTAATGGTGGGATAGGTGTATATAACTAAAAAGTCACAAAATGTGTACTATGTTTGTTTTCCCATATCTGTTTCAAATATCTAAATCATTAATGGCATCATTTTTATATATTGTCAGATCTAAAATAAATAGCCAGTTTAGATTCCAACCAAGCTGTTAGTTGTTTCAAATTTCATTCATTAGAATGGATAAAATCTACAATGGTGATTGTCATAACATGTATCCTGTTACAGACTAAAAGGTATATTTATATATGTAGTGGATTTAAGACTCCAGCAAATACCACCTTTACTTTCTCTAACACATTTGCTACTGAGTGAAAGATACATACATGATTGAGATAGATGAAGATCAAGATATAAATTCCTTAATAAAAATTGAATTGGTGCACAAGGCTTCTGTGTACAGCTCCAACATGCTTTCTTATACTTCATCTTGGAATTCATTTACTCTACCAAACTGTGGGCCTCATTCTCATAGGGACAAAGCCCATAGCAATTAGGTTATCATATGACAGGGAAAAGAGATCACATGGTCTTCTTGGTACCCAAAGAGGATGGAATTAATAACTCCATGTTATTCCCATGGCAGGAGGAAGTGAGAAATTATAGAAAAGATGAAGGTGTCCCATCTGAGCTATTCCCTCTTGGAAGTGGAATGGAAATTTTCTCCCTTTATGCAGATATAATTAATTAGTGGGGAAATAAGTGTTTGTCCCTAATAATATCTAAGATATTATTTTTATAATAGTTGACTAAAAAATGATGTTATATAATTAAAGCAGTTACTAAACCAACATAATAGCAATATGATCAATTACTTACACTAAGTGTTATATAATGCTAGTTATGCCACAAATAGGAAAAGTGGAAATTGACATACATGCTTTAAAGCTCCTATAATAAAAAAAAAAAATCTGTGCTTACTACAACCTTAAGAATGTCCATGTATCTTTAAGATTGTCCAAAAAATAATAGCAGCTTAGATAGACTATAATCCTGTTTTGTTCCCAGGCCAAAATATATCAATCCAAAGCATGCTGTTTGGGGCTTTTTTTCTTTTTAAGATTTTATTTATTTACTCATGAGAGACACAGAGAGAGGGCAGAGAATTAAGCAGAGGCTCCCCGCAGGGAGCCTGATGCAGGACTCGATTCCAGGACCCTCAGGATCACAACCTGAGCCAAAGGCAGATGCTTAACCACTAAACCACCCAGGAACCCCCATTCAGGGAATTTGAAGAAACAGTCTGAAAAATTATATCATCTTGTCAAAGAAGAGATAGGAAATCGGGGGGATGGATGAGAGAGAGATGGGTTGCTCTTAAAGAGGGATAAAAAACACTTGCCTTGTATGCAGTATGGGTTTCTTATAAGTGCTGACATAGCAAACACTCCAGGGATCAGGGGAAATTGGTGATCTAGTAAAATATGGTCTTTAGCTAAAGGTCAAATGAAATTGTACTGGAAACCTTGGGGATACTTTAAAGTGGGAGCTAAAGACAGGGGGCTGCTCATTAGAGCTTGTGCTTAAGTACCAGTTTCACTTTATCAGGGAAATTGTTCATTTGTGTGAAAATTTGACCTCTGTCAGTTTGCCAAGCAGGCTGGGCCCGGGAGTGATCTCAGGCTCACGTGTGCTTGCAGAAGTTAAAGCTACCTGGGGACTACTTTCAAAGGACACCGCCAAGGTTAGCAGACCCAAAATTTGACCTTCCTCTTCTTTCTTTCCATTTATATCTGTTTGTAAAGTTCAAATGGTCCTTTTTTTTTTTTTCCCAAAAAAGAAAGCGCTTCAAATGCAATAAAGTGATTAAAGATTCCAAAGGGATGCAGCTATAAAAAGAGAAGGTGAAATAAAAATGTTTCACTTAGGAAGGCTGGTTATTTAGGGAAATACAATGCGATAGCTAATAACAATCACCCTATTTCTTAACCTAGATTAGATTTAGCTTTAAAATTTTATAGTGCTACCACCTTTTAACCAGAGCCAAGTATTATTGCTAATGCCTTAATGAAGGAAAAGAGGACAGAAACTTTTTCACAGGATGTTTGTTATTCAGAGAAGCTAATAATTCAAAATTCTTTAAATGCTCCAATTACATAGACCTTCCTAAAACATATCCATATAAATTAAGCTACAAAGGAAAGGGAATGATGGGCCATGATTTAATGGTATGGATGTATAATGATGAGGGTATCACTGAATTTTAAAAATCAGTATTAAGTACCTATTATATGCTAAGATTTTAATTTTTTCTTTCATATTTCTATATGCGATTATTTTGCTTTAAAATGTATCTCCTTGCTTAGTATCAGTCTCCTTGCACTATTGTCTATGCTCCCAAAAGGAATGGATTTTTTTCTTATTAACTGCTGTATTCCCAACATCTAGAACAGCACCAGGCATATTTGTACCATTTCTACATAGTAGCTATTTGTACTATTTTTCTCTTTCCTTAATGAATAAATACACATGACAGACATACCCATATATATTTTCTCATATAATCATTTTAACAACCCTGTGAAGTAGTATTTAAAAAATAATAATGTTGATGCTCATTTTCATGGCTAATGAATGGTAGGATGGTAACCATGACTTGTAATTGCATGGACTTCTCCCTTATCACAATAGATTTTATTTTTATTTGTAATATAGACAGTATTTTTATTTATATTTTTAGGTAGAGTTCTGTACAATTTTCCCAGCATATTTAAAATTACTATAGTGAAGCACTTTACTAGGAGCTTTGCACACATTACTTCATGTATGTATGGGAAGATAAGGCTATTATTAGCTTGAATCATAAGAAATTTTTGATACTCCATTATTTTTAACTTGCATACATAGCAATTTCATGTGGTTCAGTCTGATATTAATTCCATTTACAGGGGGTACCTGAGGTTTAGAGAAATTATATTGTACAAAGCTCAATATCAGTAAACAATAAACTTAAGAACTGAATCTGTTTTTAATTACAAATGCCATCTTCTTTATCTTGCTTCTAAAAATGGGCTTTAGAATGGATAAACACGACACAGTATTCTGGATAATCTCCTTCCTTTAAAACACGGAATTATATGGAGTGAAATGTAAAATTATGCAAATTCTTAAGAAAACAAGAGGCTCTGGAGACATTTCACACTATGTGGATCCATTTGCTACTAGGAGTACTCTACTTAAAAATTGTAGGAAGAAGAGCACACTCAATCCCAGAGCCCCCTTCCTTATCACTATTTGAGAGGAAAGGCCGATGCTAAGATTAGCCATTGATCAAAACAATTTTATAATCTGTTGAGGATGAGAAAAAGGTTATTTTCTTTGAAGGGAAAAAATTCAATCTCTTATAAATGTTATTAATATGCAATGATTTGCTTCAGAGAGCCAGTGTTAAAATAAATCTTAATATATTTGCTAATAGTTCAAAATGAATATGGATGGATATGGAATATATAGGTTAAATGTACTCTTTTTGGAAAATTAAAATATTTTCTCCCTTTTTAATTATGTTCTACATGCCATTACTTTTTTAAAAAAGTTTTTATTTAGATCCCAGTTAGTTAATATACAGTGTAATATTAGCTTCAGGTGTACAATATAGTGATTCCACACTTCCATTGAAATTCATCACAAGTGTTCTCCTTAATCCCCATCACCTATATGATCTATCCCTCCACCAACCTCCCCTCTGGTAACCATCAGTTTGTTCTCTATAGTTAAGAGTCTGTTTCTTGATTTGCTTCACTCTCTCTCTCTTCCCCCCACTTTTGCTCCCGTGTTTTGTTTTTTAAACAAACATATTGGCATATGGCAAGATTTCTTTTTCTTTTCTTTCTTTCTTTCTTTCTTTCTTTCTTTCTTTCTTTTCTTTCTTTCTTTTTTTTTTTAAGATTTATTTGTTTGAGTGAGAGAAAGAGAGGGGAGGGGCAGAGAGAGGAGAGAGGGCCCATGTAGGACTCCATCTCAAAACCCTAAGATCACTGGAGCCAGAACCAAATCAGATGCTCAACGGATTGCACTACCCAGGTGCCCCAAGATTTCATTCTTTAATATGCTATTACTTTCTTCTCTTTCCTTCTCAATATCAAAAATTATAGTTGCTACATTTCTATTATGTTATAAATCATTAAAACGAAAAACAGTTATTTCTAAAAACTTTTATTATCTAGAAGGCAATATTTAATTTCGTTGTAATTTAGAAACATGAACTCTTCAAATACCTTTTGATTTTCTATGTAAGCAGAAAGTGAAAAAAGATTCAAAGTATTCAAAGATTCAAAAAAGGGATTACTACAGGTAAATAGTGCAGTGACCCAGGTGTTATTTAGATAAGTAATTATCTCAATTGACTTTCAATGAAATGCATTCCTTTTCAATTAGAATTCTAAGTGGGATCACATAAATTATTTAAGGAACTGATTATTATAGTCAGCACATACAGCTTTCTGAGCAGCCTTACTTTCCTAAAATAATATGTATTCTCTATAAACATAAAAGCAACTTTGACGTTTTCTATTTTGCCTTGAATTTTCATTCACTGAGCAAAAGATTATGTTGAAGGAAATTAAATGGGGATATAATTTTATGTTTAGCTGATTACTACTACTCAAACTCCTACTTACCTATTAATAAAGCAATTAGGAAAAAAATTATCATGTAGAACTCCTGTTTCACACTAGCACCTGGTTAGCTTTCCAGGGTATTTTATCAAGAAGTGATAAGGAGGGTGGAAATGGTGTTTGTTTTTAAATACCGTATAATATGATTAGGGATAACTTCTGTAATTCTCAAAAGGGATAGACAGAAAAGTTATTTTTTTCCCTTAAGAGATGGAGAAGCTAAAGTCGGGCTGAACATTGAGATTTGAAATAGGTAAGCAGCCCTAACAAAGATGCAGTGCCACTCACGATCACAGCCAGCTGCAGCTAATTGCATTAGTTATGGTAATAGTGCCCTCCAGAGGAATTTTGCAGGAATTTGAAGGCATAGGGAAAATTTAAGGCCTTGAAAATGATGAATTTAAATATACACATATAAATTACCATATATTAATCTTACCTAGATAATTAATACATGCTTTAGTTTAAATTTAATGCTGAGTCAGTACTATATCCATCACTACAAATATCAACAAGCATATGTTTCTTATTATTTTAAGCCATTTGTGAATCCCTACTCACTTATTATATTATTAGTATATTCTAAAATACTCACATTATTTTAAAGTAAATTTAGTTCAAGGAAACAGTAAAGGACTGAGATTAAGGCATTCAAATTTGTGACTTCATTTTTACTTTTCCTTCATTGTATTTCTTTCTACAAGTTTCTACAAATTAGTGCAAATAGAGTTATATTCTTGTATCACTGAAATGAGGCAAAATCATAAACAATCACCAACAATTGTTTGTAGTAAATTAATATAAAGGAGCTCAAAGTACCAGATTATAGATGGCAAGTTTCAATTGACACCACAAAATGTTCAATTCAAATAGGTTAAAATAGGTAAAATAGGTAATAAATACATGAAATGAGAAATAAGAAGACTCCTTATATTTGTCATTTAAATATTTATACTTTCTTAATTTTAGAGAACACATGATTATTTCACATGATGATTTATTGTCATTATCATCAACATTGCTTTTGCTATTTCATTATGCTAAGCACTGAGGCAAAGCTAGAAAAAGGGAATTCATACTTAACGAATTTACTGCTTTTTACTTCATTCACCACTGCCAGGAACACCAGAATGATTTTCTGCATTTGAAATCTTAGAGGAAAAAAGCAGGAAAATCATCAGAAAGCAAGTTCTTCTCAGTGATTCACTGAAATAATTGTGAATAGAGTGAAATGTTTCTTTTAAAATTTAATACCAGAAACCAAAACAGGAAGAGAATGACTGGAAGACAAAAATAAGACCAAAAAACAAGAATGACAAACATAAAAACAGCAACAAATATGATGGACATCAATCCAACTATATCAACAATCACATTGAATGTCACCAATTAAAATTCACCAATTAAAAAACAGAGATTGTCAGAGCTGATCAAAAAACAAGGTCCAACTATATGTTGTCTAAAAGAAATCCACTTTACAGATTGATTTTAGAGAGAAAGAGAGAGTGCACTGAACCAGGGGCAGGGGCAGTGGGTGAGGGAGAAGGAGAGAAGCAGACTTTCTCTGATCAGGGAGCCCCATGTGCAGCTTAGGGCTAGATCTCATAATTCTGATATATAGTGATCAAAATATATATCAAAAGTCAGACACTCTGGGCAGCCACGGTGGCCCAGCGGTTTAGCGCCACCTTCAAGCCTGGGGTGTGATCCTGGAGACCTGGGATCGAGTCCCACATCAGGCTCCCTGCATGGCGCCTGCTTCTCCCTCTGCCTATGTCTCTGCCCCTCTCTCTGTGTCTGTCATGAACAAATAAATAAAATCTTAAAAAAAAAAAAAGTCAGATACTCAAATGTCTGAGCCACTCAGGCATCTCAAGAAATCCACTTTAAATATAAAGAAGATGTGATATATATACATATTGGAATACTACTCAGCCACCAAAAAAAAAAAAAAAAAAAAAATGAAATCCTGCCATTTGCAATGATGTGAATGGAACTAGAAGTTATTATGCTTAGCAAAATAAGTCAATCAGAGAAAGATAATTATCATATGGTTTCACTCCTATGTGGAATTTAAGAAACAAAACAGAGGATCATAGGGAAAGAGAGGAAAAAATAAAACAAGACTAGGAGTGGGAGACAAACCATAAGAGACTCTTAATCATAAGGAACAAACTGAGGGTTGCTGGAGGGGAGCGGGTGGGGGGATAGGGTTCCTAGGTGGATGGGCATTAAGGAGGGCACATTATGTGATGAGCACCGGATATTATATAAGACTGATGAATCACTGACTTCTATCTCTGAAGCCAATAATACACTATATGTTAATTAATTGAATTTCAATAATGTCATATTATATATGCATATGTGTATGTCATTGGCTTCTTTGTCAAACTCTGTGCAAATACCGTATCATTTAAGTTACTATAGTTTCTAGTAATTCTAGAGACCTGGAGGGTTAAGTTTTTCTTAAATTGTTCTTACTTTCAAATTATCCTAGCCAGTCTTGTTCTTTGCCTTTCCAAATGAATTGTAGAAAAGTTCATCAAGTTTCATGAAAGAACATGTTGAGATTTTAAATCAGAATTGCATTCTACTTAATAGGTTAACTGAATAACATTTCTATCTTTAAGATATTGAGCGTTTATATCCATGACAGTGATAACTCTCTCCAGTTACTTATGCTTTATTTTATATTCTTTTTTTTTTTTTTTTTTTTTATTTATGATAGTCACAGACAGAGAGAGAGAGGCAGAGACACAGGCAGAGGGAGAAGCAGGCTCCATGCACCGGGAGCCCGATGTGGGATTCGATCCCAGGTCTCCAGGATCGCGCCCTGGGCCAAAGGCAGGCGCCAAACCATTGCGCCACCCAGGGATCCCTTTATTTTATATTCTTGAATAGTAATTGCTTACTCTGTAAAGATTCCATCTTTTGTTATATTTTTCTCAGGCATATTATTGTTTCCATGTTATCATACATTGTATCTGTAGTTAAGTCACATTCTTAATTATTAATTACAAATATTGGAACTCTATGCATTTTTAAAATTATTTATCCTATAGCCATAAAATTTTCTAAATTATCTTGTTTTTTTTTTAATATTTTACTTTTTTAAAAATATTTTATTTATTTATTCATGAGAGACAGAGAGAGAGAGAGAGAGAGAGAGAGAGAGAGGCAGAGACACAAGCAGAGGGAGAAGCAGGCTCCATGCAGGGAGCCTGATGTGGGACCCCGTCCCAGGACTCCAGGATCACGCCCGGGGCCAAAGGCACACACTAAACTGCTGAGCCACCCAGGGATCCTCTATCTTATTTGTTCTAACAGTTTGTGAAATCTCTAGGCTTTTCTATAAACTATTACATCATTAAAATATAGTAACAACTTTTCTTTCTAATCATTATCTTTTCTTTTTTAAATCCCATTGCACTAGCTAGGACCTCTAATGCAATGTTGAATACAAGTGATGTTGGTAGTTCTTATTTTATTTATTATGAAAACAGAATTGTTTTAAATACTTCATATTTCATTGCAAATGATTTTTTAAAATATTTTATTTATTTATTCATGAGAGACACCAGAAAGAGAGAGGCAGAGACATAGGCAGAGGGAGAAGCAGGCTCCATGCAGGGAGCCATGTGCGGAACTCGATCCCGGGACTCTAGGATCACACCCTGAGCTGAAGGCAGACATGCTTAACCACTGAGCACCCAGGCATCCCTGCAAATGATGTTTTATGTTTCTGTTAGACACAATTAAGATGAGGCTATTCCCATCCATTTCATGCTTGCTAAAAATTTTTATCTTGAATTAGTATAAAATTTTAATTTAAAAACATTCTACTTATAATGAGATAATCATACACTTTTCCTCTACTTGACTGTAAAGAAATCTTAATAGATTTCCAATGGTAAGACAGTACTCGGTTAAAATCAACTTAGGTTTGAGGCTTCAACTTATTTTCATAAGTAGCTGTTTGCTTTTTTATAAGATTTTATTTATTTATTTATTAATTTGGGAGAAACAGAGACAGAGAGAGAGCAAGCAGGCACACAAGCAGTGGGGGAGGGGAAAGGGAAGAGGAATAGAGAATCTCAAGCAGACTTCACACTGAGCATGGAGCCTGATGCAGGGCTGGATCTCACAACCCTGAGATCATGACCTGAGCCAAAATAACAGTCAGTAGTAGCTCAACCAACTGAGCCACCTGGGTGCAGTTCATAAGTTCCTGTTTGTTTCTTAATATACTATTTTAGAATTAATGTTCCTATGTTCAAAAATAAACTTGGATTATAATTTTTCCTTTCCTTATCTGTTTTCCTGCTGTAATGGGATTTGGGTTTTTTGGGTATCCAGGTTATTTTAACCTCAGAAAAGAGTTACTAAGTTTTCCATTCTTTCAAAAAGCTTATGCACATGAATTATGTTTCTTCAAGATTTGAATATCATTTTTTAATGCATTAAGAAAAACAAAGGAAAAATAACATACTCTACGCTGGAGGCATGTCTATTTGATCAAACTTGTTTTCATGACTATTGTTCAAATATTTGATATTCTTTTTTTGCTTGTTTGCTTTAGCAATTTTTTCAAGAGTTGGATTAATATCTCAAAATACTATTGTGGCTTTTAAAATATTTTAATTATTTTAAACTTGCTCTGTAAATCTTGAAGTTATGTTGTTAGGTGTATTCAGGTTCAAGATTTTTGTTTCTGTTGAAGAATTTCTGTTTCTATTGAATATCTTTACTCACTAATGATTGTTTTGCCTTTAGTATATTTTTTCTCATGCTAATACAGATATCACAGTTTTCTTTTAATAAGTGTTTGATGTTTTTTAAAAATATCTTATTTATTTATTTGACAGAGAGAGAGCATAAGCAGGCAGAGTGGCAGGCAGAGATAGAGGGAGAAGCAGGCTCCCCTCAGAGCATGGAGCCCAACGTGGCACTCAATCCCAGGACTTTGGGATCACAACCTGAGCTGAAAGTAGATGCTTAACCGACTGAGCCACCCAGGTGCCCTTGCCTGATGTATCTTTTTATATTATTTACATTACACCCTCTTCTTTGTTTTCTTAATGTCTCTATATTTCATATTTTTCACACTTTGTATAATATACTTATTTATTGTTTATTTTCCCTTTCCTATTAGAAATTTAATTTCATGAGGGCAAGAATGTTTGTATATTTGATTCAATGATGTCCTGAAACATCTGGAACAATGCCTGGTACATAATAGGATCTCAAAAGATACTAGTTGAAAAACAAAGATATAAAAAAAAAAAAAAAAAAGAAAGAAAAACAAAGATATTAGTTCAATGAATATCATGATGTCTTTCATAAATTACATTTAACTGGATGTCTTTATAGTCCAGTTGAAACCAGAATCTGTCTTTTAACTTAAAGGTTCGTCCTTTTTATTGTAAATATCAGCATATTTGGATTTATTCCTACACTGTATTTTTTGCTTTCCATGCTTCAAAGCTATTTACCATGCTTTTTAAAAGTCTTGTTTCTTAATCTTTTTTCCTTTCTTCTCGTATTTTATTTGATTTTTCTTTTTCCCTTTTTCAAAACATACATATTATTTCTGTATGATTAAGGAATACAATAAAAGTTTTTTTCCATGTGTATGTGACTTAACAAGGTCTACAATGAATCAGTAAATAGTTTTTAATATTTTATTTATTTATTTTAGAGAAGGGGAGAAGCGAAGAGGGAGAGAGTAAATTCAAGCAGATTCCATGTTGAGCATGGAGCTTGATGAGGGGCTTTATCTCATGACCCTGAGAACATGACCTGAGCTGAAGTCAAGAGTTAGATGCTCAATTGACTGAGCCACACAGGTGCCCCATTATTTTTTTATTTTAATTTTAAAAATATATTTTTCTAAAATTTTTTTACTATTACTCATTTTATCTAAGGTACAGATCTCAGGTCTTGATTTCTCACAAGGAGACATTTTTCCTTATCTAACAGGGAAAAAGCTTTGGTTTCTTTTTCTCCAAAACTGGTGGTCAGAGTATGTCTAATACCTCTTTCACTTCTTGGGAAGCCCTTTGTAGGTTCAAAATTTATTGCAAGAATCTTTTTAAACTCATATCTCCAAAGTAATCATAGAGTTAGCTTATGCTCTTAAATCTCGTTTCTGTTCCCTCTACATGTGTGTCACTAGAGGTTTCTTTTGTAAGAACTCAGATGAGCAATTCACATAATTCAGCACTTAAAATTGTAGATTTTGCAGTAGTTTAAATATCAGGTTTATGGAAATAGTTTTGTTGCTGTAAATTACTACAGTACTAATACTTGGTGTGAATTGTTTGTTTTGAGAGAGAAAGCACTCATGCACATAGCGGGTGATGAGGAGATAGAGGGGCAGAAGGAAAGAGAGACTACTAAGCAGACTCTGTGCTCAGTACAGAGCCTGATATGAGGTTCAATCCTAGGACTCACATCATGACCTGACTAAAATCAAGAATTGGATGCTCAACCCACAGAGTCAACCTAGCAGCCCAGTCTAAGTGAGTTTTAATGGAATGTTAGGAAGCTACTCAAAGATATCTGTCATATGGGGATCCCTGGGTGGCGCAGCGGTTTGGCGCCTGCCTTTGGCCCAGGGCGCGATCCTGGAGACCCGGGATCGAATCCCACATCGGGCTCCCGGTGCATGGAGCCTGCTTCTCCCTCTGCCTGTGTCTCTGCCTCTCTCTCTCTCTGTGTGACTATCATAAATAAATAAAAATTTAAAAAAAAAAAAAAAAAAAAAAAAAAGAAAGATATCTGTCATAGCACAGAACAGAGAGAAGACCATAACAGCAGAATTTATAAAGTACAAGTGCACAGAATATCACCAATATTTACAGAAATATTGTAGGGTTTTGTATATTCACAAGGCATATATTGGGAATTCAAGCTAATTTCATTTATCGAGACTAATTATAGATCTATAAAGTGATATAAAGGCCTCTAAAGGATGCTGCTGAATCAGTGAGTGTTTTATAATAATCTACAAAGGGAAACATGATGATTATTAACTAGATCTATAAGAGAGAAGGGCCCAGGTGCATTGTTAACAAAGACAGAATTTTTAGGAATTCTTTTTAATAATTATTCTTACTAAGCAACAGAATTCAATTAACTTAAAAATGCTATTACTACTTTTTTAAAGAAAGATTTCAGTGTATTTTCAAAATAGATTTCTCTAATTGAATTTTTAATTAAATAAAAAAGGGAAAAATAGAACTCTACCCTAATGTAATCCCATTCCTAATTACTAATATTGAAATAATGTAAAGTTACCATGTAGATATAACAAACACTGTACCAACTTTCAAGTGATGCTTAGGAATTACTAGTAATACTTACTACTATGCTTTAACAAAAATGGATGAGCTGCACTAATTAAGCATATGAAATTTTATCATATTTTATCCCTGTGTGGAATCTGGGATAAATAATTTACTTAGTTCTAATGAGGCTCAGATTTTATACACACACACACACACACACACACACATTTCACACATTTTCTAAAACATCGTAATATATTAGTATTGTGAAGAATGTAAATATTAACCCTTTAATTCTTATAGACTTTATAGATGAAAAAACTAAGATTAGAAGTTTAAGAAATTTACCACAAATTACAAAATTATTACAACAGACCTGAGCTATCCATTAGGTATCCTAATTCTAGATGGAAGCTTTTTTAACCAAGACCAACGAGTCTCAAAATGTCATCTATAAGCATGCATGTCCTAGACACTATGAGGGCCATGAGGTCAAATAATTTCATAAAAATACAAAATGCAAAAAATACAATACCCACTTTCCTTTTTCACTTTGTTGACATTTGCACTGATGGCACATAAGCAATTGTGAGTAAAACTGCTATCAATAAGTAAGTAAGTAAATAAATAAATAAAACTGCTATCACAAACCAAAAAATGGAACTAAGTTATTCTAGTTGTTGCTGTGTTCTTCACTGGCACACAGGGACAGTAAAAAAAAAAAAAAAAAAAAAAAAAAAAAAAAAAAAAAAAAAAAAATTCGTTAGGAATGAATCAGGTTAAAAAAAATTTTTTTAATAAAATCTGATGAAGTCATATAATCATTATCTGTTTAAAATCTCAAACTTTAAATACAAGTTATTTTAACACTTTGTGTAGTTAAATAAGAACTGCACACAGAGTGTGGTTCTTACATGTTAAAATATGATTATTATGAGGTACCGCAAAGGTCCAATTGCTTAAATTGAAAAATGAACATTTCTAAAGGACACCACTTTTACTTATAGGAATGAGTGACAAGAGAAATTATGACTACTCACCTTGGGTATTGAATATTGGTATTCTTTTTTTTTTAAGATTTGTTTATTTATTTGAGAGAGACAAAGAGAATGCAAGTGTATGAGTGGGGGTGGGGTGGGGGTGGGTAGAGGGAAAGTATCTTCAAGCCAATTCTCTGCTGAGTGTGGAGCCCTATGTGGGGCTTGCTCCCAGGACCCTGAGATCATGACTTGAGCAGAAATCTAGAGTCTGACACTTAACCAATTGAGCCATCCAGGCAGCCCCTTGAATATCTGGAGTTCTTAAAAACGAAATGTGCTTGTCATTTCAAAGAAAACAATTACTTGTTGCCAATAAAAAAAAATCTTAATCTTTGAAAGCAAAAGCCTGAATTTTGAAAAAATTTTACCCACCACTCTGAACTCTTTATGTTGCCAGTACTTAAACCTAGATTAGTGGTGATATAAACAAATATGATTTGTTTTTTAATATTCTATAATGAAACAGCCAACATCTGGAACAGATGCATACATAACTCAGTAAGTCAGTATTTTCCAAATGAACAATGCTTGGTGTTATAAGATCATGCATAAATAAAAGATCCATTGCAAGATAAAACCGTGAATTTTGATGTACCAGTGTGTGAAAGATTTGTTCACAGGATTTCAGATTCTATATTGTACTAACACTTAATGAGTGTTACTAACATTTAATGAGTTATGGTGTAGTATCAATGAACAATACCCACACTGATTTGAAAAGAACAGTAAAATATTTCTCCCTTTGCAACTACATATCTGAATGAGGGAAGATTCAAAACAATACCATAACACACTGAATGCAGATAAGTTTATCAGAATCTCTCTGCTTTTATTAAACCAGACATTAACAGGCTTTGCAAAAATGCAAAAAAAAAAAATGCCACTTTTCTCTTGTTTTTGTTTTTGGATACTATAGTTATTTTTTCATTAAAATGTTCTATTTATTTGTCATATAATAGTTTATTATTTACAAATGATACCATGCCAATAAAAGGCTCATAAAAGACCACTATGAATATTATATGCCAACAAACTGGACCATCTAAAAGAAATGAATAAATTCCTAAACATACAAGTTATCAAGACTGAATCAGGAAGAAATAGAAATCTGAATCTGAATAAACCAATTACCACTAAAGAGATTGGATCAGTAATCAAATCCACCCCCACCCCCCAATAGCCCACTGCCAGATGGCTTCACTAATGAATTCTACCAAACATTTAAAGAAAATTAATCCTAACCCTTCTCAAACTCTTCCAAAAACAGAAGAAAAAGGAACATTCCCAAATTCACTTAATGAGGCCAGTATTATCTTGATACCAAAGTCAGACAAGGCACCACAAGAAAAGTAAATTATAGGCCAATATCCTTGGTAAACTTAGATGCAAATATTCAACACAATATTAGCAAGCCAAATTCAACAGTACATTGAAAAGATAATAAACTATGATCAAGTGAGACTTAGTCCAAGGAAGCAAAGTAATTCAACATCCATAAATCAATTTATGTGATACATCACATTAACATAATGAAGGATATGGGGCACCTGGGTAGCTCAGTGGTTGAGCATCTGCCTTTGGCTCAGGTCATGTTCCCAGAGTTCTGGGATCTAGGCCCACATCAGTATCCATATAGGAAGCCTGCTTCTCCCTCTGCCTAAGTCTCTGCCTCTCTCTCTCTCTCTCTGTCTCTTATGAATAAATAAATAAAATCTTTAAAACAAAAACAAACAAAATGAAGGATAAAATCATATGATCATCTCAATAGATGCAGAAAAAGCATTTGACAAAATTCAACATTCATTCATGGTAAAAACTCTCAATGAACTGGGTACAGAGGGAACACATTTAAACATAATAAAGGCCATAAATGACAAGCCCACTGCTAACATCATACTCTATCATAATTCCAATGGCATTTTTCATAGAAATAGAATAAACAATCCTAAAATCTGTATGGAATTACAAAAGATCCTGAATAGTTAAAGCAATCTTAAGAAAGAAGAACAAAGCTTGAGGCATCATATTTCCTGTATCCAAATGATATTCCAAAGCTATAGTAATGAAAACAGTTTGGTATTAGCATAAAAACAGACACAGAGATCAGTGAAACAGAATGGAGAGCCAGAAACAAATCCACACAAATATGATCAATTCATTTACAATAAATAAGCCAAGAATATACAATGGAGAAAGGATAGTCCCTTCAATGAATGATGTTGAGAAAACTCGAAAGCCACATGCAAAAAAATGAAACTGGACCACTATCTTAAACCATACACTGAATCAACTCAAAATGGATAAACTACTTGAATGTAAGGCCTGAAATCATAAAACTCCTAGAAGAAAACACAGGAGTAAATCTCCTTGACATTAGTCTTGCTAATGATTGTTTGGATTTAACACCAAAAGCAAAGGAAACTGTGGGAAACCTGTCTGCTATATCATAAATAGATCTAAGAAAAGAGGGTGTTAATATATGATCCTGAGAAATGCATCCCATGGTGTAACAAAGAGAAGTTTCTACGTACAGTAGAACAGTAAGTCCTGAACACAGGATGCAACCAACTGGAACACCAGAGTAGACTGTTCATCATACTTGAAACCTCCTTGTACACCCTATATGGGAAGGATGTTTGTTGGAAGTTATTTCCAGCCTGCCTCTTTGTATTACCCGACTTATCTAAATGTAGAGATCTCTCTTTCTAACATGTAGGGTTAAGCAATCCACCTAATAAAAGCAGCAGCCTTTGTGAGCTTGGGACCTTCACAGGCTTTGCATTGGTTCCCCGATCCCCACACTACTTTGTGTCTGTCTCTTCTTTTATTCCGCGTGCACACTGCACTTTCAGTTCCTGAGCCTTCCAAGCTGGACTTGGAAGCAACAGCCAACAAAGTTGAAAATAATCAAGTGGGACTGCATTAAATTAAAAAATTTCTTCCTAGCAAGGACAGCTATAAATAATAACAGATGGGAAAAAACATTTGCAAATCATATATCTGATAATGGGGTTAATATCTAAAATACACAAAGAAGTCATACAACAACACAATAGTAAAAAAAAGCAATCTGATTAAAAAGTGGGTAAAGAAATCGAATAAACATCTTTCTAAAGATGTATAAAAAGCCAACATTACATGAAAAGGTACTCAACGGTGCTAATCATCAGGGAAATGAAAATCAAAACTACAATGAAATGTCACCTCATACCGGTTAAAATGGCTAGCATCAAAAGGACAAGCAATAACAAATGTTAATACGGATCTTGAGAAAAGTGAATGTACTGTTGGTAGGAATGCATATTGGCGCAGCCACTAAGGAGATGGAATGGAGTTTCCTCAAAAACCCCTCATATGATTCAACAGCTGCCATATGATTCAACAATTCCATTCTAAGTACATATCCAGAGAAAATGAAAATGGAATCTCAAAGAGAAATCTGCCCTCACATTCTGTAGCCAAGAAATGGAAAGAACCTAAGTATCCATCAGTGGATGAATGGATAAAGAAAATACAGTGTTTATATACAATGAAATACTACCTAGCCATGAGAAAGGATACCCTGCCATTTGCAACAAGATGGATGGAACTTGAGGGCATAATGCAAAGTGAAATAAGTCAGACAGAGAAAGACAAACACTGTATGATCTCACTTATATGTGGAATTTTAAAAACCTAAATTATTAGAAACAGAGTAAAATGCTAGTTCCTAGAGCCTGGGAACTGGGGAAACGGGGAGACAATGGTCAAAAGCACAAACTTCCAGTTATAACATTAAGACGTTCTAGAGACCAAATATACAGCACAGTGCTTATGGTTAAGAATTCTATGTTAAAGGGGCACTTGGGTGGTTCAATCAGTTAAGTGTCTACCTTTGGCTCAGGTCATGATCTCAAGGTCCTGGGATCAAGCCCCATGTTGTGTTCTTTGCTGAGTGGGGAGTCTGCTTTGCCCTCTCCCTCCCTCCCCTCGGCTAGTACTCTCTCTTTCTCAAGTAAATAAATCTTAAAACAAAACAAAAAAAAGAATTCTGTATTATATACTTGAAAGTTGCTAACAGAGTAGATCTTAAATGTTTTCACCATAAAAAATAAACAGTAATTAGGTGGGATATTATAGGTGTTAACTAATGCGATAGTGGCTATCATTTCATAATATATGTTAAATCAATATGTTGTATACCTTAAATATGCACAATGTTAGATGTCAATTATATCTCAATAAAGCTGAAAAAATACACAGAAAAAAATTAATTTATATATATTTTAAATGTTTTTCAATTTTAATTTCCAATATGGTAAATCCTAAAAGATATAACTTATATGAATAGAAGCTATTTAGTGGTTTTTATCTTTAAAAAGATAAAATATTCTTGAGACCAAAATGTTTTTAAAATTGCTCCATTATACTTATCTCCATTTCTAATGAGACAAATCAATCTAGTAATCTTCTTGTAGAGAAGAAGTATATTATAGCTACAACATACACCTTTATTTTATTTTATTTTATTTTAAAGATTTTATTTATTCATAGACACAGAGAGAAAGAGGCAGAGACACAGGCAGAGGGAGAAGCAGGTTCCATGCAGGGAGCCTGATGTGGGACTCAATCCCGGGTCTCCAGGATCAGGCCCTGGGCTGAAGGCGGCACTAAACCTCTGAGCCACCAGGGCTGCCCCCAACATACACCTTTAATCTCAACTCCACTAAACCACCAATGAAAACTTTCAGATTTCATATGGACAACAGAAAAAAAGACTGACAATTCCAAACAATAAGCAAGTTTCTAAGATGTTTATAAAAGATCTTGTAGAATCCTGACTTCCCTATCCAGGCCCTGGAAGCTAGTGAAAGAGGGAGGATTAAACAACCAGATTATTATGGTAACTGTTTTGTTGTATAAATTAAATGTGTCAATAGAAAGTGCTAATGGAAGAGATTAGAGAAAATGATTTTGATAATTGTCACGCCAGTCACTCAAGGTGCTCAAACAAAGCACGAGGACATGCAATTTTAGTGTAGCAATTGATAAGATAAAATAAAGGGTGAACAAAAATCCTTTCACACTGTTGTAGCGAATCATTAAACATGTAATAAGCTTCTAAGGTCACCCTGTTTGCATTTCTAATGGCGACAGAAACAAAACTTAGAGAAGAAAATATAAGGTGAGTCATACTAACATACAGTGTGTTATGAAATATTTAATCACAAAAATGCCTAAATAATTATAAAAATTATTAGTTTATAAATGGAGTTTGAATTCCCATAAGAAAAATTTTCTTCAATGTGCATTTTTAAAAAAAAATCTGGGGGGCACCTGGGTGGCTCAGTGGTTAAGCATCTGCCTTTGGCTCAGGTCATGATCCTGGGGTCCTGGAATCAAGTCCTGCATCAGGCTTCCCTCAGGGAGTCTACTTCTTCCTCTGCCTATGTCTCTGTTTTTTTGTGTCTCTCATGAATAAATAAATAAAATCCTTTAAAAAAAAAACTCTGGGATAGTTGTTCTGGATAACAATTGTTGAGAGAATAGAGTAAAGCAAAAATACTTTGTATAATCATTTAACTGTTGAAGGTCTTGGTTTGAAATTCTTCTTTTAGAGATGGGACTGCAAAACCCAGAAAGGTCAAATGATATGGTCAAGGTCAGTATTTGCCTTCCACCTGTGCCAAAAAACAAATTCAAAATAAAAATAAAAAAGAGGTAAAATAGAAATGTTAGAAACACAGAGAGATAACTGCACATTTTAGCCACAAGTAGACTGTGCAGTCACAGAACAATTAGAAAGAGCTCTAAACTTTCAAGAAACCAGTGTCAAGATAATAAAGTCTTCATTACAGAGCCATCACTTTGGATTTTTTTCAGTTTCTACTTTATGAAACTAGCTTCCATTTTTAATGCATATACCCATTTCCCATGGTTCTGCATTTTAAAATAGAATTTCAAATTCAGAAATTCTAAACATAAGAGTGGACTTCACACTGAATGTGGTATTTTAATACTACCTGAAGGACACTCATAAGCTCATTAATGTATTAAATATTCTGAATATATTTATGTACTAGATATTTCATAAATAACAGAAATATTTAAGAGATTATGTATGATTGAATCCCTGTGTTGAGTTAATGTTTAAAAAAGAAGGATTAATGTTCAGTAGGAGAGAACAAAGTGACAATTATAGCTCAAGGTACAGTGTGATAATAACTATGAGACACAAAGGCTCTATTACAGATTCAGCATAAAAATAATGATAAAAGAGTATTAGCTGTCAAAGTGGTCTTGGTAAATTAAAGATACAGAATCAAGCAAAATCAATTTATCTGCCAAAGAAAATGTGTGGAATAAAAGAACTTTTCCCCAAAATTGTATACTATATAATAAAGTAGAAAACTAACTGCCAGTCAATAGAGATAACAAGATACTCAAAAGTTAATAACAAAGCCTAAAAAAAATAAAATACAATAAACTGAAGATAATTCCAATACAATTGACTCTGGTCAAACATTTAGTAGATAGACATTTTAGACTGTCATATGTTAGGCAGTATGACAAATTGGAATTTTGAAAGTTTTTAGTGGATCAATAAAAGGGCTTTTAAAAAAAAAGAGAATTTGATGGCCACAACTTTGTGTTACTTTAGTGGAGTTCTGGGCTTATCTGAAACATGATTTCTGGGTCTCTGAGAAGCACCTTTCTCCAGGTGGTATTTCTAAGTCCAGGTCCTTATTTTCTCTGATATTTTACATTATCTTTCTATAAGTGATTTTAAAGCAAATTAAAGTGTTATCCAAATCAGTAAAGTATTAAGACTCCCAGTCATTATTTGATGAGGTACATCTTTAGCACTGCTATAATGCTATCAGTTGCTTGGAACTGGAAGACACAGTCCTGTCCTCAGGATAATTACAGTACATATATAGCAATAAACATTAATTTTAAAAAACAATTCAGGAATAATGCACGACAATAAGGAGTTAAATACAAAGTATGTATCATAGATAATACATAATATTGATGGCATCTGGGAAGGAAAACAGCACAAGCTCCTTTATTAATTTGACAAACTTGATTATTACAGGATTCCTGTTGAGGTCAAAGATTTGGATGAGATTCTCTGATTTTTCTATGTGTACTCAGGCAAGTCCTATAGTTCTGTAGTTCTTCTGGTTCTCAATTTTTCAACTATAAATGGGATGTATTTTTATTTGCCCAGTCTGTTTATTTTAAGATTTATTTATCTGAGAGAGGAAAAGTAAGCACAAGCGCAGGGCAGAGGGATAGATGGAAAGGGAGAGAGTCTCAGGCAAACTCAGGCACCTGAGAATGGTGTAGACACAGAAGCAGATGTGAGATAGAAAGAAAGACCAAATCTTGATGATAGTATTGAATTCTTAGATCAAGCAGTAGTCTGAAGTCAACTATAGTTCTTAATTTTTAAATTATGTAAACTTGTTTAAATTATATAAATTATATAAACTCTCCCCTCCCCAAAACCAACTGGCAACCAAAATTAGCTTTACTGATTCACTTGGATGATATCTGGATAGGTTCCTTCAACTTTCATTTCATAGCTGCTTTTTATATGTTTCTATTACTGACCAATCACCCTTAAAATTGTCATGTTCTTTATATATATATATGTCAAAGTCACATATTATACATAAAGATAATACTTTGGGGCATGTTTTGCTCCTATCATACATCTCTTTTGGAGGTGACAAATGTGGGATGTCCTGGACTTAAATCTGAATTCTAGCTAATGATAAGTTTAACTAACTTAATGTAGTCAGAATTAGTCAGGGAAAAAAGGCTATCTCATTCATGTCTGATGGCAAACGAAATGTATATTCACTAATTAGGCTTAGAATATATTATTAACTAGCACTTCTAAGGCTTAGTATGTCCTTAATTGTGTTAACCATAGTATTCCATATTGCTATGTACTATTACTAGGTATAGGGAAGCAAAAGAACTTTGTATTTTGGTTTTATCAAAGGGAAAAAGTAAAATTAACAAATTTATTCCGAATATAGCAGTCAATAAATCCTGCAATTATTCTGCATTTTCCACATACTGGTGTCTTCCTTATCTTTAATCTACCAACGGGGGAGGTGGGGAATATCATATTTGCTTGAAAGAAGCATATATTTCTCATGAGGCATAATTTTTCTCAGTACCAAGTCCTACATCTGGCACAATCACAATGAGCGGTTTCTTGATATTTAGAGAAGCACTTCATTTCCAGAAGGTGGCACTCTAGAATAGTTAGGAATCCAGGTTTACTTCCATCTAAAACACAGCAGAAGTGCTTTCATTAACATTCAGTTAAGCAAAATTCTGGAGACACAGAGTATGTACTCAAACCAAATAAATGACCAGCTGTCTTTTATCTGATAGCATTTAAAACTCTAAATATTTTTCTATGTCTCTAACCTGGCTTATTGTCTGGAAAAACTAGAAACACAACAGTGTAGATATTGCAGCATTAAAATAAAACAGACAAAAATATAATAAGACATGTTAGAAAAGTAGGCCAGTTTTACAGAAGACTACACCAGCTTCTGTTTTGACTTTCAATAAAGTTCATTTATAAATGTATCTGAACAACATCTGATGCCACAGAATTGTATTATACATAGCCACTACATTTGCAAAATCAGATAATTATGGAAATTTGTAACTTATCAGCAATTATTCAAAAATATAGCTGAAATTATAAAACCTTTGTTTGTAAGAAGCATATGGAAAAGCTGAAAAAGAAGTAGAAAGTAAGGAGATATATAAAAATAATTTCTTCTTAAAAAAAAAAAGACTTTCTTCTTTAGAGAAGAGAGGAGAATTCTGTTAATTCCTGAGTTTTCTAAGCAGAGTTTTTAGAGATCTTTGCCTAGTGAAAAGGTATGTGGCATTATGGAGGTAATATAGTTTGGCTACAGTAAACTGATCCATTACTATGAGGGACAAATTGGGAACATTTGTTATACTGCTGAGGTAGTGAATAGTTTCAGCACACTTACTTATTTCTACTGGCAGTAAGAATTTATTCGGTGGACAAAATCACATTATATTTGGAATGTTAAAGTCCATTTACACCTTCAACTAATAATTTTCTGAAATAATTGGAAGTTTTAGTCATAATCATTTAGGTCCTGACAGCTATTTGTCTTGACTATTATTGTTTACCAGTAGTTATGTAATATAAACCACAAATGGGTCTCTAATATACTGTAAGTATGTGACAGTAGTACAGACTGCCTAAAGCATATTTGAGACACATCAGGTAAAGTGTATTTAGTGTACCACTTCTATCACAAATGCATCAATAAGTATCATTCTTACTTTTGTGGAACTTTAAGGTGCTCCATAGTCTAAAATACCTGTTGGGGTGAAGAATAGATAACCAATTTACATATTGAATACTTATGCAGTTATATTAAATCTGTTTTTTCTTGAAAAATGCAGCAAAAATGTTTTACCCAAAACATTTAATCCAAAATCAATTTAATCCCAGAATGGATTATTCAAAAGTAATCATCCTTTGGCCTTGGTTAAATTATAACTTCTCTGCAGCCTCAATTCACAATGCATTATAGAAATATATATACCATATCCACTTATAGGGATTTGGGGGGATGATTGCAAATCAAATCAGTAATTTATCATTAAGGGAAGAAGAATGAGCATATCAAAACTACATGTGACATGGGCAATTTTAATATTTCTACTAACAATCCATCCCTGAATATAATAAACTCTCATCAATTATTTTAAAATATGCAAAATAAATTTATTTTTCCTCAAATTTGTGTTAAAATAGTTTAGAGTTGTCCCCAGTTAAAAAGCTATGAAACAACTCTTTCAAATATTAACATTTAGAATTAAGTAGACCAAATATTTGGATTTAATCACTGTTTCCAGTTCTCAAGCAAATATTAACCAAGACAGGATGTCCAAAAAAATGTAAGTAAAAATTAACCTGATTATGGGGTTTCAGTTCTGACAGAAATGAGTAATGTTTACCAGATTTATAATTCTGCTGCAAATAACTACAAAACTGGACAAAATTGGAAAACAGAGAACTCAGGGTTGTGATCAATGAAAGAAAGCAAATACGGAAAATGAGCTCTATTTTCATCCTGGCTTTCTGCTAGGGATCACTTTCCAATTTAAGAAGTGGAGCTTAAACACAGAACAGCAATCTCCCTGAGGAGAAGAAACAAAGATTGGAGTTCTGTGCCACCAAAGTACACCTGTTATTTGCAGGGAAGGGTACCAGAAAATGGCAGCTGGGCAGAGAACTCTACAAATCTTAGGAAGAATCATCTTGAGTTTGTGCAAATTCTAAGCTGGGCACGTACAGAGACAATCTGCACGGGTATGACACACTGTTCCCTAGAGCAATAAACCCAAAAGAGAATCTGGGCATGGCAGTACTAGAAAAATGTTATAGACCTCACCAGCCAGAAGGAAGAGACTGTGTTGAACACCCTAGCAATTAAGTCAAAACTCCAGAATTGTCAGGGCTTAGTGCAACACTGGACTATCCCTGTTCTGTAATCGAGTTCAAAATGATAAGGTTGAAACACCAGTAAAGTCACTTGCTTGCCAGAGCAAAATTAAAGACCCTCCACCATCTTCTGAATCCAGAGGATCCTATAAAGGTGGGAGAAATCAGTGGTGATAGAATTTAAGACAGTAAATGTTCCTGGGACGAGAGAGGGGGTTGTTTTGGAAGGGTTTTGATGCAACTTTCCCTGGGATGGTGGAAATGTCCCATACTTTGACAGAGCTCTGAGTCAGGCCCATGGATTTTTTCCAAACATCAAACTGTGTACTTAAGATCTATACATTTCGCTGTATGTAAATTATGTCTCAAAAAAGAAAGATTACATTCAAACAAGATAACAGAAAAAAAGAGGCGGTTATATTTTAAAAAGTTGTGCTAAAATTTTTATGGAATGGAAGAGGAATTTCCTTCCTTACTGCATTAATTTGGGATCTAAAGAACAACAAGATGAATAAAGGAATAAATGTCAATTATATTTTTCAAACGTTTTAAAACAAATGTATGTGGTTAGTAGAAATAATACAATAAGGGTGTGGAAATACAAAAAGGTGCAGAATAAGGATCAAGATTTATTGACAATAAATTCTTAAAATAAGTATATTGGTGCTTGTTATGTTCAAAAAGCAAGAGAATACGAATAAAACACAGGATAGTAAAAACGCACATGCACACATTATAATACAAAGCAGAAAGTAATAAATGTCTCAAAAGTAAATTGAGATAAAGAACAATGCAATTTTAGAAGAACAAAAGATGTTAAGAACGGTTTTATCTGGGTAACTTAAACCCAGAAAGGTGAAAACAGACTCCAAGGACCTGTTGCCAGGGACTCTGGACCTCACAGCTTTGGTGCAATGATATCCCTGAAGGCCTAAAAGTATTCACATATTTCCCAAATGTCCAAAATACAATTCCAGTATGATTATCACTATCCCTTATGTTCAATTTCTAACTATCTATGGTAAGGTAAAATATAATCATTAGTAAATAACATGAGCCAAAACCAATCTGGTGACTACAACTAACTTCCTTTCACTTTCAAGAGAAGAGTCAGCCAAATATTTTCTTCTGATCTCCACTCCTTGGGCTTCATATTTCAAGTTTGCTCTCACCCTGGACACTCGATTAGTCATAAGGCAGTGAGGATTTTCTCAGGTTCCTCCAAAGAGACAAAAATGAGCAAGAGCAAAAAAAAGATGCATATAGTCCTTGGATTTGAGAAACAAGCAATTTGCTTTAATAAGCAAATTTGGGATAAAGGAGGAATACACATTTAGTTTTGCTTTTATTTTCTTGATAATGTGGAAGAATTTACTCAGGATGTTTTATGGTGAGAAGAAAAGTCTGTATTCCTATTTTAAAATCAATCCTGTGTTTCTTTTTGTGCACTTTGTATTCTGAACATTAATTTTACATACACTTAATGATCTAAGAGATTTTTTCAATTGTTTTTGCTTTAATTTGTTTTTTTTTCCAGGATGGAAATTAGAATTAATTAGAAATTAGAATTACTTTAATGATCACTGGCATCATTACTCAATGAATTAATTTTTATAGAAAATAATTATTTGAGAACAATTACATTTTTATTCTAAATTTGTGGAATATCAATATTTTGCACTATTCTTATTTGAAACAAGCACCCAGCCTGGAATAGTCTGTTTTAATATTTGATTTAATTTTTGTGAGTAATGCCAGCAAAATTTTAAGAAAAATATCATTTGAATTAATGTAGTTAATGTAGTTTTAATTTAAACTCTGCAGCAAAGATATCCAAAATATAGCAGTGTTTGGCAGGATAGAATTTTCTCTTTCATGCTTTCTCTCTCTTCTTTATAACTAAGGTAAGAATAAGAACCAGCAATTCAGGGGGTTCTGGCTGGCTCAATCAGTTAAACATTTGACTCTTGGTTTTGGCTCATGTCATGATCTCAGGGTTGTTTGACAGAGCCCACAGTTGGGCTCCTTGCTCAGCATGGCATCTGTTTGAGATTCTCTTTCTCTCTCCCTCTTCCTCTGCCATTCCCCCACTTTCTCTCTCTAAACAAATAAAATCTTAAGCACATACACACACACACACACACGCACAACCAGCAATTCAGCTTTACCATTCTCAGAACAATGTGGCTACTGTACTCATCACCATCTCCCAGTGGTACAGGTATGTATGTGCATATGTGTGTGTGTGTGTGTGAGAGAGGGGGGGGGGTGGGAGAGAGAGAGAGAAAGGGGGGTGGGAGAGAGAGAGAGAGAGAGAGAGAGGAGAAAGAGAGAGGCAGGGTGAGGGATTGCAGAAAGGAGAATGCATATACAATCCTTTTCTGAAGGGCACAACTGAGGGGTGCCTGGCTCAGCCGTTGAGCATCTGCCTTTGGCTCAGGTTGTGATCCTGGGGTCCTCGGAAGCTGCAGGAAGCTTGCTTCTCCCTCTGTCTATGTCTCTGCCTCTCTGTGTATCTCATGAATAAATAAATTGAATCCTAAAAAAAAAAAAAAAAAAAAAAAGGAAGGGCACAACTGGAAGAATCACACATCACTTCTTTTCACATTTCACTGAGGAGAACTAGTAACTTGCCCACATCTCATTGAAAGGGGGGCTGGAAAATGTGGCCTTTCAGTGGGTGGCCAATACTATAAGGAGGGAAAAGGATACAACTTTCAGCCTGCCACCAAATTTCCAGGTCTACACGTCATTTCACATATCTGTTCCCTCTACACACATGTACATGTATACCCAATATTATAAAGTCTCATTAAAAAAAACAGAAGAGTACAATGTTAGAGGTACAGCTGCCTTCTAAAACAATGAAGGTTAGGAAAAGCATAACCATCGCTTTTCAAAGCAATAATCAAATCCTATTGGATAAGAATTTCAAACAATCCCTTGTCTGGCAGTAAACTGATTAGAATAAATCCTGATTATATTATCTGGGAGAAATTCTTTCACCCCTTGTCATTTATATCATTCCTGTTATTTTACTAAAGGTTATTTGTCCATTATTTTCTATTGTCATAGGGACTGGTGTTCTTGTAACCATCCTGATTTATATGGATTATCCTGGTGTAATATTGAATGAATTCTTTATTCTAAATGTGTCCCTTTCATTCTCAAAAGTCTTTGAGTACCCTATAATTATCTCTTTACAAGAGAACTGGATGCTATTCCATCGGAGACTGCATACATTTTGTGGGCTATTTTTGCAAAGCCACTTTGGGAGGCTTCTGGAGTTGCTTTAAAGGTCAAACACACACTGGCTTTTACAAATCAATACAGTTCCCCAAAAATTTAGTATGCTTTTGGTCTAGTGACTGACCGTCAGATCCACAGGCAAATAACCACAACCAAGGATCTAATCTAGACAAGGTTTCTATGCTTGCAGGCTACCTTCTTATATTTACTGGTTTCTTTGCTCAGCACATTTCTGCTTTCCTTCAATTTAACGGTGTCTACTTTGAAACTATCTGAAAATATTAGTTTAGGTTGGAAAGCATCACCCTTAATCCAACCTTTGAAACTAGAAGGACTCAATTAACCAAGAATTTTAATGTGGGTATTTGAGGACACCAGAGGCCTATTTACTGTTAAAGCAGCTTCTTTAAAAATCACTTCTTATAACCAGCCCAAGTACATCTTGTCACAAACTTTGCACAACAAGAAGCAGCCAACATATCTAAACATTCTGTGTTTTTTTTTTCCAGTGGTCTGAGTTCTTCCAAACAGTTCACAAGTTACATTTTCCTTTCAGCAAGTAGTCTACCTCTTTTAAGGATGACAAGTGACAGTTTTACCAAATGTTGTATCATGGTGTCATTGAGATCACTTGTTTTCCAGCCTGCAACATCTGTGCTCTTGCTTCTCACTGTTAGAGCAAAGCCTCATTATTTTTTGTGTGGTAGAGCTTCACGGATAGTAACCAAGTTATATTTTATTTAAGATTAAGATGCCATTAAAAAGAGACTAAAATCCAGAATTTTAAATAAGATAGATGTACATATCGTAAAATAATTCAGAGCAAACTACCATTCTCGACATGTAACTTCTATCTCTCCTCATAGAACGAGTTTGGAAGTACTCCATCCCTTTCTATCTTTTGTAACAGCTTTAGTAGAATAGGTATTGTTTCTTCTTTAAACGTTTGAGAGAATTCCCCTGGGAAGCCTTCTGGCCCTGGACTTTTGTGTCTTCAGGGGAGTTGTTCAACCTTTGCTTTTACACAGTCTTCAGTAAATGGGAAAGGTGTCATAATATTGCATGCTGTATCCTTTGAAGGGTAAGAACCAGAAATATCAAATATAGCGTCTGTTGAAATTCCACTTTCTAGAACGTAGATACATGGTCATACCTTTCGGTAAGGGAGGCTGAGAAAGGCAGTTTTTAATTGAATAGATATGTGACCAGTCAAAACTATATTATGGAAAGAGAGTAAGGACAGATATGGGGCAACATCTCATAGTCTGACATGCTACTATGTTATTCAGGAACAAATATAGATATTTAAAGCAGGAAAGAAAAACATAATTCAGAGAATACAATGCTTTCAAAAATGGTGAGAGGAAGAACCAATGTTGTGGGCTCTAAACTGGAAAAAGAAGACTCCAGAACAGACATATCCAGAAATTGAGGCCACCACTGGAACTGCTGAGTACAAACATTCCACTTTAAAAGCAATCCCATAAACAGAAAGCCAGGAATTAGCTGTCACCAATACTTTTGCCACCGCTGCCTCCAAACACCCAGGGAAGTGAGGAATGGACTGTGGAGTATTGCTTTAGAAACCATGATTTTGCTTGGCAGCAGAAAGGAAAATTCAAAGGTACACGAATATTCTTTGCTTTCACCTTTTAAAATGTGTTTGAATACATTTTATTGGTAGAACCTATTTCTCATCCTGACTCCTGGCTGCAGGGTACATGGGAAGTGTCACTTTAAGTTTTTCAGAATCTGCAGTCAGACATATACAGAAGGGAAAAGGTTGGAATGGTGTTTAATGAACCAATCCACAGCATTCGCTAATGCTACTAATGAACAATGGGCACCCCAGCAGAGCAAGTATTATTAAAATACTGTTTTATTTCAACTGAATACTCTCTAATGAACCTTTCATTTGTGTTTATTCTTTAGTAGTTGAATAATCCTTTAGAATAAAATTATTGGATTAATTTCAAAAAGAAGGTAAAAAAAACATAGTTTGAATGAGGTTTGGAAATGTCAATATCAATTTCTTGCTCCTTTATACTAGACTTTAAACAAATACTATTTCTGAAGGTCTGAAAGTTTTATCTTTACAGAGACTTCATACTCTATTGATACACTTTTTCCTTGCCCCCAGACTACAGTGAATGAAAGAACAAACACTTTACTTTTCATATAGCAGCAATGCAACTAGCACTTCATTTCAAAATGACTTGATCAAGACATAGCCTTTCTTTGTCAGTTTCCTAATATTTGAAGTAGGAATATATAAGTAATTTTATCACATCTGCAACTGCCTTCATTTGTTTTTTTTCTTTTTCTTTTTCATTTGTTTTTATTGAAGTTCAATTTGCCAACATAAAGTATAACACCCAGTGCTTATCCATCAAGTGCCCTCCTCAGTGCCCTTCACCCAGTTCATTTGTTTTTCAGTGAGGTACTAACTGAGTTCAAATCACCATAGTAGGCAACAGAACTGGGGGGAGGAAATGTAAGCTCCAAGATAGCAGGGATCTTTGTCAGTCTTATTTATCAGACTATACCCGGAACTAAGCAGGTGCTAGGCACCCAGGAGATACTCTATCAGAATTCTTGACTTAATAAGTGAGGTCCTATTTTCAAAAGGAGTTATGCAAATAATATTAGGAGGAACGAGGAAGAGGAAAATTGCTAAGCATATGTGAAACATGCACGTTGTCAGTCTCAAGGTTGTGAACTATAATGCTCTGTATTAAAATTTCAAGACTACTGTTAAACTCTCTTATTGTTAAAATTAGGGTTGAAGAATCTTTGCCAGGTTTGAGGCAAGACTACAGGTTGACTAGCAAGGAACCTATCTAACACATTTGGAAATGTGTTTTCTAAAAATGAAGGCATTTAAAACATTAAAAAATTAAAATGAAGGCATTTGAATAAATAAATTTATTTTAAAGTGGGGGAAATAAATATATGTGAAAAAATTTTATATGTACTTGGACATCAATTTCTTAATGCCTTGAGCAGGAAAGTTTTAGGAGTCTATCCACCAAGACACTTAAAACTCTTGTTTCCAACACTTTTTAACTTTGCATTTTATAATAAAAAGCACAGACAAGATAACCTCAAGTAATATTAACAAACACACAGGAAATGGAAGAAACTGATACTGTAAAGATTGCCTTTTTCCCAAAAGGGAAAAATTTCAGCAATGAAGGTTGATCATTTTGTCTTAAATGCTTTGCCTGAAAAATGAGTATACTACTCAGTAAGAAACATAGTTTAACCTGTTTAAGTAGTAGGCACAGAACAAAACCATGAAAAAGTGAATTACAGAAATAGCACAATTGTCCATTTGATTTTATTTTTAATTAAAAGTTCTACTGAAATCAGTATGCATACATGTTAAGTAAGGAAATAGATGGTTGTATTGAAGGGTGTTCAAAGAAAACAAAGTACAAGGTACAGTTCGGTACCTATTCTTGTTAACAAATAATGACTATCAAACCACACTAACCTTATTCTTTCAGTTCCACCAAGATTAGATTGTTACTTTTCGAAATAGTTCAGCTCTCTCAGCTTCTCCCCAAATGTACATGAGTCTACCATACATAGGTTAAGAGATTTGTAGGTGCAAAAATGCCCAATTTTTCAAGGGAGTATTTTTTTTTAAATGAGTGGCTCATTCTAGGAATTAATGTAAAGTAGTATAATGTTTTAAGATAAGATCATTACATGTAAAGCTGTTTTTAAACCCCTCTCCTTCTCCAGAGTCTTAAAGTTAAGAATTGCAACCTAGGTTATGATTAAAATATAAAGGTAAACCATTTTCACCTTCCATTTCCAAGCGAAGCTTCCACTTTGTCTTAATCTCTCACACCTGTGTTGCTCTGTAAGGCAAGGAGTATGAAGAAAGGAGATACATTTTGAACTTTTCATGATATAAATATCTTTCCATAAGCAGCATTGAAAGTAAATTAAATTCTCAATTTTCTGCTCTCCATTCTCCCATCCAAGAAATCTAGTCTTAAATATATATATATATGATATACTATATATCATATATAATATTGTGTATATATATATATAATTAAAAGAAAGGAAAAAAAAGACGTGCGGATCCTATGATATATTTTGGTAACAAAAAAGTGACCCAACATATTTTTGGTTGCTAAAACTTTCTCTAATAAAGCAAGCATGCTTCTGGCTGAACCTAGTTCCTGGATCCAATTAGATAATTTTATGGGCTGCCGCAAAATTTCCACTCATTGCTTATTTTCAACAGTAGTATACCAAAATGAGAACAACAAACTACTCACATCCATTTTCTTATTAGCCTTCTAAATATTCATTTTATTTTTTTTTCTTTGAAATATGATTAGATAATAAATATTTTAAAAATTGAAATTTACTATGGTCCTGAGGTTGAGAAAACAAAATTGACATTTTCCTAACCTTGAAAAAAAAGAACATATTAAATCCTAATTAAATAAAGAAAATAACTTGATAGTCAAATTCACAGAATGGCTAGAGGAGCATGTTCAAGGATTCACTTCTGCTTCTGCAAATCGAAACCACTTGTTCCCCATCCCCATCCACTCCCTCGTTCAAATGCAGAATAATATGAGCAAAAACAGGGAAGAGAAATAGCTCACCTTACCCAATTTTTCCAAAAATATATTTTGTTTGCATATTGCTGTTCAGTATCATTTGGCAAAAATTCTGTTTAGCACAGAGAAGCTAATTCATTGCTAAATTTTCTACTTAAATCCTGTATTCATTATGTAAACTCCTTTTTCCATATAGCCCTCCAGGGTTTGATGAAAAATAGATTCCTAAACAAGTCAAACCTGCCAAACAGGAATAAAAGCTTTCCGTGCAAGCATAATGTTCCCTTGAAATAGAAGTGTTTTAGCTTGTACGAACATACTTCACTCTTAAAAAGCAATGAGATGTTTCATTTCAGGAAGATGTATGCTTCAGGTAAGACATTGAAACAAGTAAACTTCCTGGGCTTAACCAAATACATTGAAGAGTATCTGAATTCAAAAGTATTGTTGAGGCAAAGTAGCTTCTTAATTATATTATAAAACTTAAATGGCAGAAGAGTTTAAAACCTGAGTAAGTCTGTAAATATTCTCCAGAAGAACTGATGATGCCTTGATTATCTCCTCTCTCCCTCTTTCCCACCCTCTCTTCATCAGACCTCATAGATAGCATATCCTTTATGGCATTTCCTAACTGCTCACTTTTATGTCTGACAGAGTCTTGAGCCAATTTCATTCATGCCTGCTGGTTGATTTTTTTTCTTTGTGCGCATTTCGTTCGGTATCTTGAAGATAGTGCCAGTAGTCTATAGACTGCGTGCTGGTGATGACTCCAAAAGGAAATTCTTATTAAAGAAAGGGTGGATACTCTTAACACATGGGCTTCAAACTGACCAGAGTCCCTGCTGGAGAAAAGCAGCTGTTTTCTTTCTGTTCTATCACCTCATGCTGGGCTCCTGCCCTGTCTTGTCTGGCTGCCTCTGTACTGGCAGCTCACTGCAGGCTAATGGGAACCAATGTGTGTCCTAATCACCCCCTTACTTTCTTACCTGGCAAACAAATAGGTTTCTGGTATTTAGGATTAAAGATAGAAATGATATGCCCTACTTTAAAAAGGTAGTTATGGTACATAACTTGTGTCTAGTGTCAAACTTTTAAAATACATTATCTAATGTCCTACTGTGTATCAGGTAACAGCAGAGAGATTAAAGAACTCAAGTCACTTACGTTATGAATAACGTCACCTGGGTCATTAGTAATGTCATGAAGAGTTGAGATTTGAATCCAGGTTTTCTTATTCCAACTTCAGGGCTCTTTCCATGACATGCTACTTGTATTCCATATATGTCTACTTGCTATCTGGGCCACACAGAAAGGAAGCCTGTGAATTGAGCATAAGGAAATAGTACCGGGACTGAGCTGGCGAACAAGTTGGCTGCATCAGCTTCTGTGTAAAAGAATCACATTAAGCAGATGAGTTAACTGATTCATTGAATGAACAAGCTCATATGTTGCCAGTGTCAGCCTCCAGGCCATGATTTCACTTTTTTTTTTTTTTTTCCCTCTCTGAGCTGGGATCATTTTCGCCGCGAGGAAGCCCTCTTCAAGTAAGCAAACAGCAGACTATAATTCTCTTGGAGCTTAGACAGAAAAGTTGATATAATAGTCATTTCCTATCTAGAAATAAATTGCATTGGATGTCTAACTAAATTATTACTTTCTTTTCCAAATTTATGATCTGATAAAATAATACAGATAATCATTGCAAAAAATGAATCTTTATAATTATTTAAGCGTAAATCCATTTTAATTGTTATTAGCTCTTAGCAATAGTCTTTTAATGATACAAGTGCTCCATTTTAAAATTATTAGTTATTTCTCTGTTGGATGGAATATTTTCAAAAATTATTTCCTCTACAAGAATAAGGGTGATGTGTATCCTTGAACTTCTGACGTATACATACATTTCTTTTCTTGACTTTATTTTGTATTTCTAAATATTTTCCACTTAGAAATGCTTTGAAGTTGAAAATTGAGTTATTTTGTAAATTATCTTCTTTTTATTGATATTTAACTAAATACTGGGGTCAGAAAGAAGAGTCTGTGAAATACTGACTTTGAATTATGTTAAAAGTCACAGAATATATGATCAATTTCCATAAGCAATGCTTGTCCTTGAAAAGAATGTATAATTCCATTAATTAAATGCAATATTCTACATATGTCCATTACATCAAGCTTTTTATTTTTTCAAATCTTCTATATGTCTAATGATATTTTATCTAATTGATCTATAAATCATGTGAGATTTCTATGCAATCCTTTCATTATGAAGGTGCATTTTTTCAGTTTCTCTTGTAGCACTATAATGTGTAACGGAATGAATTCTGAAGGAATCACTTTCAGTACATACATATCTCAGATACCTACAAGGTGAATTGAATCTTTTAGATCTATAAAGTGCTCCTTTTTTTCTCCAGACGTGTTTTTTGCAGGTAGCTTGTTTGGTTTGTTTTTAACATAATGACACCAGTTTTCTGGTTGTTATTACTGTTTGCCTGGGATATCTTTTCCTGTCCTTTTCATTTTAAGCAATCTTCATCCTTGCATATCTAGTACGTCTCAAGCACACCTGATGGGCTTTTTTTCTTTTCAACACAACATCCCAATCTAGAGATTTTACGTAATATACTCAGACCATTTAAGTTTATGTGCTTCTGATAAACTTTTTCATTTCTACCATTTCAGAGAATGCTTATATTTTTACAACTTTTGGTATTTTCCTGACACCATTGGACCTTCTTCCAAATTGATCAAGGGTTGTTGTTGTTACTGCTTTCACTTCCTTCTTCCTGCTGTAGAAAGATACATTTTCCGTTATCTTAGTGGTTACATCTAAAAATTTAACATGCATTCCTGAAATGTCTAAAGTTATCTTATATCTGTACTTCTTCCTGAACAACACAAATAACTTTTAAAATTTGGATCACCCAACCCCAATTTACATAGTCTTGTGGTCTAATATTTAATTACATCTAATTTATTTTGATCTCCAAATTAGCAATTATTATTGTTTATACAGCCAATGCTAGTTTAGAATTATCTACATATTTACTATAATTTTACTCACCATTTCTTTAGTAGAACATGTTTTCATCTTGTTCTACTTCTTGAAAGACAGTTTTGCTGAATATTGATTGTCTTATGTTCCTCAATTGACTTTTTTTCACAATCATTGTTTGCTCCCTCTTTTGTTATGATATTTTTGCTTAGGTCTTATTCTGATTACCTTCTTATAACTGTGCATCTTTGAATAGGGGTGATTCTAAGACAGCTCCTTTTTGAAAGACTGTATAGGAAGGAAACCAGGAAAATTATCTATATGAACATACAGCCTGGATTCAGATCTGTTTTTCCAGACATTTTCTCATCTACACTCTACCTTTTGAGTAAATATTCTCCGAGACAGAAAGACATCTACCTACCTCACAGGGAAGGCCAGAATGCATTGTCAGATGGGCCAAGACAAGGTATTTGTTTTCAGCTAATTGAAACCAATGTCACACTTTTATTCTCCTCTACCTTTTGAGACTAATAGCCTGTTCTCTAAAAGCATACATGGGATGTCTGCACACTTGCTTACTCAGCAACGTTTTTCTTCAATTCTTTGAAGAATTCTCTTCCTTAGAGTCTTCATGATGATGTTCTTCTCCCACAGTATTGAAGTCATTCTATAAGCAGCAGATTGGTTATTTATTCATTGCGTGTTTGTCTGCATGTGTGCATGTCCATATGTTTGCTTATACACATGCATGGCTATGTATTCAGCCTTTAAGAAGGAAATGTTTATCCAGAGAAATTAGTGATATGTGTATTTTCTTTTCATCTGTACTCTGATCAATTAGGCTTTAACTGAATCCCTTTAGATGTGCCCTATTTTCTAGTTCCTAATGAGCTTTCAATTTATTCAAACGCTAAGGAACTAAAGATAACTACACACACCCATACCTAGTTTTAGATTATCTGAACACATTATTATACACACACACATGCATGCACACATGCATACACACACACTCTCTTTTTTTTAAGATTTAATTTATTTATTCAGGAGAGACAGAGGGAGAGACGCAGAGACATACGCAGAGAGAGGAGCAGGGCAATGCAGGGAGCCCGATGCAGGACTCGATCCTGGGACTCCAGGATCATGCCCTGGGCCGAAGGCAGGCGCCCAACTGCTGAGCCACGCAGGCATCCCCACACACACTCTTGAACACGTACATCCTGAGAAAAAAAAACTGCTGTCAGGATGTTTTTAATCTTTTTTTCAAACTTACAGTGATTTTATACAAGAACACTGTATGCTCTTTGATGTAATTCCTCAGTATTAGCCACCCCCTACTACTATTACTTTGTAGCTCATTATTTTCACTTGGTTGGAGTTTGAAAATTGAAGAAGGGAAAAGAACTCTCTTTTTGTGACATGCATATAACATTGCAAATTACTTTCTTAGTTCATTCTCAAGAATTTCAGCACCATAAAATAAAGACCATGGTTTTATCTCTATTCCAGGCCTTATCTCCAGTGACTATCACAGTGACTGGCATAGAATAGGTGTTCAATATACTTTCATTTTGTGAATAGAAGACATAAACACTGATTGCCTCAAAGAGCAGAATTCAAACAGCACAGGCATAATTTTTTTTCTGATCTTAAAGACAGTACAGGATAGAGGCCTTCCCTATGTCTTTCAAACAACTTATCTTAATTTTCGTTTTACTACTGGCCTTTTTGGTGGTAAAGTTATTCACTTTAGTAAATTGCCATTTTATTATTTGTACTAATTTTCATGAATTTATGTCAATTTCCAATTACTTTGCTAACCATATTTTTTTGCTATTTCAAATCGTTTTAAACTTTTACTTGAAAAAAAAAATAAACTTTTATTTGACAGTTACCAAATAGTTTTCTATTGCTAAATATAACAAATGAAGAATACATATACTAGTCCTTAAAATCATAAAATCATAAGTTGAGTCCAAAATAAAAAAAGAAGACTAAAAACCTTTCTGATACGTATTTTAAAATTATAGTACTTGAAAAAAAATAAAATAAGTTATAGTACTTGGCTTTCTAATCTTTATACAATACTATATAATTATTTTTTAACCTCACACTTATAGTTTATTTTACTACCAATCAATAATTTCTTATAATACTAATTTTCTGAAAGATGATATCAAAATCACTAGCATCAATAGTGGGTTATTCAGTTGACCTCTTAAAATATAGTAATCTTTTTTTTAATTGTAAGAGTTGATTCCAACTCTTCCATTTCCTAGCTATATGAGCTCTAAAGATGCTTACATGCTTTGGGCCTTAATTTCCTTTAAAATGAAGAAATTGATGATGTCTATTCGATGGACCTTCATGAGGCTTAAATTTTGTATTAGTATTAAATAAGTTAAAAACAGAATGCATTTAGAATACTGCTTTACATATTCTAAATTAGCACTCAATAAATGTTTGCAATGATTGTAATTACTAAATTATATTTTTAAGCGGCATTTTCCAGAATATATTCTGACAATCTTCCAAAAAATATTAATGAGCATGGTTAGAAGGGGTATGGCCATGTATAGGTTTTCATTATCCTGTTACCAGAACATAGAGTTAGGTTCATGGTCCAGTCTGAACTAATCCTAGTACTTCACTCTCTGCCTACCACTGACCCCAGTGATTTATCCAAAGATGTGCATATGAGCGAAGCCAGGTCAATCGTATTCCTGCTCTAAGTTTTCAAACTGATGTCATATACTATGCAGGAAAAACATGTTTCCCAAAAGTCTCTACCCATATTTCCCTTCCTGAAAAAAAGTCCATTTCGCTGTGGAAAATACAGAAGCTAGTGAATTAGAGAAAGAACTTCAAGAAAGAGAAAGAGAGGCTTAGTTGTGGCAGTGTTCATGTTCCTAGTTCACATTATATTCTTTTGGATTTTCTGCCACTTGTGACCAAGAGTCCTGACCAAAACAAAAGTGCTCTCAAAAAAGTATCCTGTGGGCTACCTGGCTGGCTCAGTTGGTTAAGCATCTGCTTTCAGCTCAGGTCATGATCCCAGGGTCCTGGGATTGAGCCCCAAGTGGAGTCCTGAAATTTGGCTCTCTGCTCAGTGGGGTGTCTACTTCTCCCTTTGCCACTCCCCCTGCTTATGCTCTCTTGCTATCAAATAAATAAATAAATAAATAAATAAATAAATAAATAAATAAATAAATCTTGAAAAAAAAAAAGTATCCTGAGTAAACCAGTTTTAAAATACTGCAAAACCTTTCTGGACATTTAACAAAAGCACAGTAAAATCTCTATACTTTCACATTAAAACAAACAAACTAACTAACAAAAACATGCTTACCTTAGTGTAAGTCAGAATTCCTCAAACATATTGGCATTTTTCCTGACAATTTCTCATAACAAATGACAAACTTGTTTTCACAGCACAACCTGATGTTTCACAGTGGTTTGAGAACCACTGATACAGAATTCTCATGATTCCACATTTTAGATCTTTATAGAACTTACTTTACGATTGTAATCTATATTTAATGGTGTTAAGTTTTTTTATCCAGGTGATTAAGTATGTCTGCCCTGTTCCATCTATTAAGCAACTCAATATGTCTTTCATGTCTAACTTCAAAATTGATATGTGCTAGGGTTGATTCATGCATTTTCTTTTTAGTTTCTTTGATGCATATGTCTGTAACTATTTTCTTAGTACATTGTTTTATTTATGTGACTCTAAAATGTGTATTATTTTTCATATGCAAGTCCCTATTAATATTTTTCCATCCTTTTCCTTACCAAAAGTACGTTAGAATAAGCTCAACCATTTCCCAAATAACAGTATTGAATTAAGTGTATAAATTCTTCCTCTAAGTTCATTTATATTTTTTAATTTTACATGTTCTCATCCGTAAACCTTGTGTCTCCACATTTTTAAGGATTTAACACATTCTTCTTACATAATCATATCATTACAAATAATAATAATATCCTCCTTTCTAATGGTTATATCTTCATTTATTTTGTTGCATTGGCTATACTTCTAAAATAACTTGACAGAAGAAATAATTTTCTTATACTTAATTTGAAGGAGAAATTTCATAGTGTTTCTCCATTACATAAAATTTGGTTATTAGTGTGTGCAAGTTATTTTTAATCTGTTTAATTATGTTTTTTTTTCATTTGTGGTTCACCATTTAAAAATAATCACAAATAGATGAAAATATCAAATCCAATAATTATTTTTCTGCTATAATTTATTAATGAAGTATTTATTAAAGGATACCATCTTGTGCAGATTAAAAAAGAAAAATTATAAAATATAAAATTTTACAATAAATTGAGTTATTAAGAAATCCCAGAAGTGACCATTAATTCACGTTTTTAAAGTACACACACACACATACACATACACATACACATACACATAAACACACACACTCTTATTTGATACAAATGCCCATACCTGTTATAACTTCTTGAGAAATTGCACTAAAATGTTCTTGATGCTTTTTGTCCTCTATTGTTTTCTGATACTTATCACCACTGTTTACTATCTTGTTTAATTTGGTGTGCTTCTGTATGTGACATGATGTGTGTATATTTGAGTTAACATACTTGACAAAACTTGTAACTTTGCTTTGATACTTTTTATGTTTCTGTTGCAAAAACTACACAATTGAGAATATATTTTTGAATAATGACTTTTAATCCAATTAGCTGCTTGTATTTACTGTCATTAGAGATGCAATTGATCCTACCTGAGTCATTTTGTTTTCTGTTTTTTTTTTTAAATTAATTTTTATTGGTGTTCAATTTACCAACATACAGAAAAACACCCAGTGCTCATCCCGTCAAGTGTCCCCCTTAGTGCGCATCACCCATTCCCCCGACCCCCCACCCTCCTCCCCTTCCACCACCCCTAGTTCGTTTCCCAGAGTTAGGAGTCTTTATGGTCTGTCTCCCTTCCTGATATTTCCCACACATTACTTTTCCCTTCCTTTATATTCCCTTTCACTATTATTTATATTCCCCAAATGAATGAGAACATACACTATTTGTCCTTCTCCGATTGACTTACTTCACTCAGCATAACACCCTCCAGTTCCATCCACGTTGAAGCAAATGGTGGGTATTTGTCGTTTCTAATGGCTAAGTAATATTCCATTGTATACATAGACCACATCTTCTTTATCCATTCATCTTTCGATGGACACCGAGGCTCCTTCCACAGTTTGGCTATTGTGGACATTGCTGCTAGAAACATCGGGGTGCAGGTGTCCCGGCATTTCATTGCATCTGAATCTTTTGGGTAAATCCCCAACGGTGCAATTGCTGGGTCGTAGGGCAGGTCTATTTTTAACTCTTTGAGGAACCTCCACACAGTTTTCCAGAGTGGCTGCACCAGTTCACTGTCCCACCAACAGTGTAAGAGGGTTCCCTTTTCTCCGCATCCTCACCAACATTTGTTGTTTCCTGCCTTGTTAATTTTCCCCATTCTCACTGGTGTGAGGTGGTATCTCATTGTGGTTTTGATTTGTATTTCCCTGATGGCAAGTGATGCAGAGCATTTTCTCATGTGCATGTTGGCCATGTCCACGTCTTCCTCTGTGAGATTTTTCTTCATGTCTTTTGCCCATTTCATGATTGGATTGTTTGTTTCTTTGGTGTTGAGTTTAATAAGTTCTTTATAGATTTTGGAAACTAGCCCTTTATCTGATACGTCATTTGCAAATATCTTCTCCCATTCTGTAGGTTGTCTTTTAGTTTTGTTTACTGTATCGTTTGCTGTCCAAAAGCTTCTTATCTTGATGAAGTCCCAATAGTTCAATTTTGCTTTTGTTTCTTTTGCCTTTGTGGATGTATCTTGCAAGAAGTTACTGTGGCCAAGTTCAAAAAGGGTGTTGCCTGTGTTCTTCTCTATGATTTTGATGGAATCTTGTCTCACATTTATCTCTCATCCATTTTGAGTTTATCTTTGTGTATGGTGAAAGAGAGTGGTCCAGTTTCATTCTTCTGCATGTGGATGTCCAATTTTCCCAACACCATTTATTGAAGAGACTGTTTTTCTTCCAATGGATAGTCTTTCCTCCTTTATCGAATATTAGTTGACCATACAGTTCAGGGTCCACTTCTAGGTTCTCTATTCTGTTCCATTGATCTATGTGTCTGTTTTTGTGCCAGTACCACACTGTCTTGATGACCACAGCTTTGTAGTACAACCTGAAATCTGGCATTGTGATGCCCCAGCTACGGTTTTCTTTTTTAAAATTCCCCTAGCTATTCGGGGTCTTTTCTGATTCCGCACAAATCTTAAAATAATTTGTTCTAACTCTCTGAAGAAAGTCCATGGTATTTTGATAGGGATTGCATTAAATGTGTAAATTGCCCTGGGTAACATTGACATTTTTACAATATTAATTCTGCCAATCCATGAGCATGGAATATTTTTCCATCTCTTTGTGTCTTCCTCAATTTCTTTCAGAAGTGTTCTATAGTTTTTAGGGTATAGATCCTTTGCCTCTTTGGTTAGGTCTATTCCTAGGTATCTTATGCTTTTGGGTGCAAAGGTAAATGGGATTGACTCCTTAATTTCTCTTTTTTCGGTCTCATTGTTAGTGTATAGAAATGCCATTGATTTCTGGGCATTGATTTTGTATCCTGCCATGCTACCAAATTGCTGTATGAGTTCTAGCAATCTTGGGGTGGAGGCTTTTGGGTTTTCTATGTAGAGTATCATGTCATCGGCGAAGAGGGAGAGTTTGACTTCTTCTTTGCCAATTTGAATGCCTTTAATGTCTTTTTGTTGTCTGATTGCTGAGGCGAGGACTTCCAGTACTATGTTGAATAGCAGTGGTGAGAGTGGACATCCCTGTCTTGTTCCTGATCTTAGGGGAAAGGCTCCCAGTGCTTCCCCATTGAGAATGATATTTGCTGTGGGCTTTTTGTAGATGACTTTTAAGATGTCGAGGAAAGTTCCCTCTATCCCAACACTCTGAAGTGTTTTGATCAGGAATGGATGCTGTATTTTGTCAAATGCTTTCTCTGCATCTAATGAGAGTATCATATGGTTCTTGGTTTTTCTCTTGCTGGTATGATGAATCACATTGATTGTTTTACGAGTGTTGAACCAGCCTTGTGTCCCGGGGATAAATCCTACTTGGTCATGGTGAATAATTTTCTTAAGGTGTTGTTGGATCCCATTGGCTAGTATCTTGTTGAGAATTTGCATCCATGTTCATCAGGGACATTGGTCTGTAATTCTCCTTTTTGGTGCGGTCTTTGTCTGGTTTCGGAATTAAGGTGATGCTGGCCTCATAGAATGAATTTGGAAGTACTCCATCTCTTTCTATCTTTCCAAACAGCTTTAGTAGAATAGGTATGATTTCTTCTTTAAACGTTTGATAGAATTCCCCTGGGAAGCCATCTGCCCCTGGACTCTTGTGTCTTGGGAGGTTTTTGATGACTGCTTCAATTTCCTCTCTGGTTATTGGCCTGTTCAGGTTTTCTATTTCTTCCTGCTCCAGTTTTGGTAGTTTCTGGCTTTCCAGGAATGCGTCCATTTCTTCTAGATTGCCTAATTTATTGGCGTATAGCTGTTCATAATATGTTTTTAAAATCGTTTGTATTTCCTTGGTGTTGGTAGTGATCTCTCCTTTCTCATTCATGATTTTATTAATTTGAGTCTTCTCTCTCTTCTTTTTAATAAGGCTGGCTAATGGTTTATCTATCTTATTAATTCTTTCAAAGAACCAACTCCTGGTTCTGTTGATCTGTTCCACAGTTCTTTTGGTCTCGATTTCATTTAGTTCTGCTCGAATTTTAATTAACTATCTTCTTCTGCTGGGGGTGGGGTCCATTTGCTGCTTTTTCTCTAGTTCCTTTACGTATAAGGTGAGCTTTTGTATTTGAGTTCTTTCCAGTTTTTGAATGGATGCTTGTATTGCGATGTATTTCCCCCTCAGGACTGCTTTTGCTGCATCCCAAAGATTTTGAAAGGTTGTATCTTTATTCTCATTAGTTTCCACGAATCTTTTTAATTCTTCCTTAATTTCCTGGTTGACCTTTTCATCTTTTAGCAGGAAGGTCCTTAACCTCCACGTGTTTGTGGTCCTTCCAAACTTCTTGTTGTGATTAAGTTCTAATTTCAAGGCATTATGGTCTGAGAATATACAGGGGACTATCCTGATCTTTTGGTATCGGTTCAGACCCGATTTGTGACCCAGTATGTGGTCTATTCTGGAGAAAGTTCCATGTGCACTTGAGAAGAATGTGTATTCAGTGGAGTTTGGATGTAAAGTTCTGTAGATATATGTGAAATCCATCTGGTCCAGTGTATCATTTAAAGCTCTCGTTTCTTTGGAGATGTTGTGCTTAGAAGACCTATCTAGTATAGAGAGAGCTAGATTGAAGTCACCAAGTATAAGTGTATTATTATCAAAGTATTTCTTCAGTTTGGTTATTAATTGGTTTAAATATTTGGCAGCTCCCACATTCGGGGCATATATATTGAGGATTGTTAAGTCCTCTTGTTGGATAGATCCTTTGAGTATGAGATAGTGTCCCTCTTCATCTCTCTCTATAGTCTTCGGGGTAAATTTTAATTTATCTGATATGAGAATGGCTACCCCTGCTTTCTTTTGAGGACCATTTGAATGGTAAATGGTTCTCCAACCTTTTATTTTCAGGTTCTAGGTGTCCTTCTGTCTAAAATGAGTCTCTTGTAGACAGCAAATAGATGGGTCCTGCTTTTTTATCCAGTCTGAAACCCTGCGCCTTTTGATGGGGTCATTAAGCCCATTCTCGTTCAGAGTTACTATTGACAGATATGAGTTTAGTGTCATCATGATATCTATTCAGTCCTTGTTTTTGTGGATTGTTCCACTGAACTTCTTCTTAAAGGGGAATTTTAAGAGTCCCCCTTAAAATGTCTTGCAGAGCTGGTTTGGAGGTTATATATTCTTTCAGTTCCTGCCTGTCTTGGAAACTCTTTATCTCTCCTTCCATTTTGAATGAGAGCCTTGCTGGATAAAGTATTCTTGGTTCCATGTTCTTCTCATTTAGGACCCTGACTATATCCTGCCAGCCCTTTCTGGCCTGCCAGGTCTCTGTGGAGAGGTCTGCTGTTACCCTAATATTCCTCCCCATAAAAATCAGGGACTCTTTTTCTCTTGCTGCTTTAAGGATCTTCTCCTTATCTTTGGAATTTGCAAGCTTCACTATTAAATGTCGAGGTGTTGAACGGTTTTTATTGATTTTAGCGGGGGCAGATCTCTCTATTTCCTGGATCTGAATGCCTGTTTCCCTTCCCAGATTCGGAAAGTTTTCAGCTAGGATTTGGTCAAATACATATTCTGGCCCTCTGTCCCTTTCGGCGCCCTCGGGAACCCCAATTAGACATAGGTTTTTCTTCCTCAGGCTGTCATTTATTTCCCTTAATCTATCCTCATGGTCTTTTAATTGTCTGTCTCTTTTTTCCTCAGTTTCCCTCTTTGCCATCAACTTGTCTTCTATGTCACTCACTCGTTCTTCCACCTCGTTAAGCCTCGTCGTTAGGACTTCTAGCTTGGATTGCATCTCATTTAATTGATTTTTAATTTCTGCCTGATTGGATCTAAATTCTGCAGTCATGAAATCTCTTGAGTCCTTTATGGTTTTTTCTAGAGCCACCAGTAGCTGTATAACAGTGCTTCTGAATTGGCTTTCTGACATTGAATTGTAATCCAGATTTTGTAACTGTGTGAGAAAAAGGACTGTTTCTGATTCTTTTCTTTGAGGTGAGGTTTTCCTTCTAGTCATTTTGCTCAGCGCAGAGTGGCCAAAAACAAGTTGTATTGGGAACAAGGAGAAAAAGGGAGAGAAGGAAAGAAAAGAGAAAAAGAAAAAAGAGAAAGAAAAAAAGGAAAAAGAGAGGAAAAAGAGAAAGAAAAAGAAAGAAAGGTGAAAAAAAAAGGGGGTGGGGGAAGCAATCAGAAATCAAAAAGAAAGAAACAAAAGCAAAAACAAAAACACAACAAAACAAAACAAAAAAAAACCCACAGGGGAGTATCTTCTGATTCTGTATACTTTACGTCCCTTGACTTCCCCTGGAACTGGTCCGTCTCGCTGGTCTTCTGGGGGAGGGGCCTGCTGTGCTGATTCTCAGGTGTTAGCACTTGGGGGAGTTGCTCTGCCCCCTGCCTGGTGCAGGGCTCAGTGGGGGTTGTTTACCCCGTGAGGCCCCAGGAGGAACAGCCACAGTGGCGGCGGCAGCTCTGCAGCCCTGGAGTCAGCCCCCGCAGTAACTCAGGGGCTCTCCGTCTGCAGGGCCTGGGGGCTCCGGGGCGTGGCCGCTGATCTGCTCAGCTCCGGGCAGGAGCGTCCTCGCTGTCCTGGGCCCTCCCGGCCTCTGCCTGTCCCGGGGGAGGCCGGATCCTGGGCTGTGTCCCGGCGCCCTGTGCTCCGGAGCCTGCGCTGTTGGATTCGCGCTCCCGCCCCGCAGCCCCCTCCGCGGAGCCGCCGCCCGAGCCCCTCCGAGCTGCTCCGGGTCCCGCCGAGCGCTGCAGCCCTTAGGGAGCTCGGCGCACTCTCCCGGGGCACAGGTGCCTGTTACTGTCCCAGGGAGCCCGAGGGAATCCCTGCCCTCCTGGGTCCTGCTCTAACTCCCTGCGGGCCCCTTTCCGCCCGGGAAGGTTGGTGCAGCTCCTGCTCCTCCGGGACGGGGCTCTCCTGCCCTGGGGACACTTGCCCCAGCCTCAGCCCGGCTCCTCGCGGGGCCCCTCCCCCTTGGAGGCCTTTTGTTTATTTCTTTTTCCCCGTCTTCCTACCTTGATAGAAGCGTGAACTCTTCTCACTGTAGCATTCCAGCTATTCTCTCTTTAAAGCTCAGGCCGAATTCGTAGGTTTTCAGGATGATTCGAAGTTTATCTAGGTAATTTGTTGGGGACAGGTGATTTGGGGACCCTGCTCTTCCGCCATCTTGCCCCTCCTCCTGTTTTCTGTTCTTAATATATATTTTTAAGTTCCAATTTCCTTGATGATTACAATATACATGTCATCAAATTTTGGTTCTTACAATGTTCCGGAACCTATACACGCCATTTGTCTTCAACTAATAAGACTCTCTGATACATAACAATTACATATACTAAAAAATATATATGAACTTATTTTTCTTCTTTTAAATATTTTGTTATTTTATTTATTTAGAGTGTGAGACTGCACACTGAACACAGAACCCAATGTGGCACTTGATCTCATGACTCTGAGATCATGATCTTAGCCAAAACCAAGAATTGGTTGTTGAACTGAGCCACCCCAGTGCCCCTGAACTTATTTTTTCTTAATCATCAATGAAAAAAAATAGCAGAATTTAATCCCCTTTCCTCTAGTAAAACAGAAAATTTAGCATGCCTTTCAGTTTTAGTTGAAAGTCTATGGTTTTTCATCTAGCTTATTAATACCAAATCATTCTTGAAATTATATTTAAAATTATGTAAGACAAAGCAGCGTTAACCAATTCTTAAAACTCTTAGTTCCCTATTCTTGAATTATTTTAATTAAACTTTTATTAACTGATACACCTTTTCCATTAGAAGAGTACAAAAATTTTGGAGCATATACTTACACCCAAATATGTTTTAGCTGGTCTCACAAAATGGAAAACTGAACACTCAAAATGTACTATGTATCTATTGTTCCCTTGTCTTGAAAGTCTATGTACAAGCTTGTCTATGTACAAGTAACGTTTTTTACTTTTTCCTCCCTTTCCCCACCTCCTATCCTCCTCCTCCTTCTTTTCAAAGGGTAAATATTTTTGAAATTTAAGAAGTTTATGTATTTTTCTTAATTTTCCTATTTGTGTGAATGTATCATATATGTATGCAGGTTTGATATGCATATTCAGAGCTTACTCAGCCCAGTTTGATTTACTTTTACACTCTTCAGTGTTATATTTCTATTTGTTTCATTTTATTTTTAGAATCTCAATATGATATTAGATGTGCTTCCTCTGTTACAATTGCAATAGAACCTCCCATTCATTTCTATCACTAACTCCTTTTCCTCTGTATTCATAGTGTTTCTCAGCATTTATCTCAAAATTTCATTTTCTGCTGTGCCAATTCTGCCTTTAATGAATATTTTAAACATGTGACAAAATTTTTAATTTCTTTACATTTCAACAGGTCATTAAGCTCTGTTTTTATTAATATCTCCCTTTCATCCAATTTCTTCTATATTTTTATTCTGCATTTTATTGCTATATTATTTTCTATTTTATTTTTACATCATATGTAATCAAACACATGACTCCTTAATTTTATAAAAAAAAAATATGACTTGGGGCACCTGAGTGTTCAGTTGGTTAAGCATCTGACTTTGGCTCAGGTCATGATCTCGGGGTCCTGGGATGAGCCCCACATCTGGCCCCTACTCATTGGGGATTCTGCTTCTCCCTCTCCATCCTCTTCTGCTCCTCCCCCTGCTTGTGCTCTCTGTCTCTCATATAAATAAATAAATTCTAAAAACAAAAACAAAAACATATAGCTTAAGTTTTTATACAATTTACTTAGTATACTATAGCACATATTTTTCAAAAGTAATTTTTCTTCCTTTCATGTCTTTATTGTTAAACATTTTGTTTCTTGCAAAATATGGAAATATTTCCATATTTCCTGTGTTGATTTTTACTCAATTACTCATCCTTTAGGAATGAAGATTTTCTCCACTGATGACTCATTAGCTTCTCCTTGGTTCCTCTCATTTTTTTACCTGGTTGCTGCTAGAACATGTTTCTTAGGTTTTCAGTTAGAGGAACAGTAAATGCAAACAGACTTAGCCTAATTACTGGTCACTAACAGTCAATTTAGCTAAATTCTAAACTTCATCTGTCTTGCTTTTGTTGTTTAGTTGACCACTCTGAGAAGACAAATATTATTTCTAGGTAATTCTAATCAATATATAGCCCTTTTGCCAAAAATAGTCTACTTTTGCACTTTCTCATGGCACTTTCTCGTCTCTCATTCCCAGATGTGGTAAACCAAATGCTTAGCCACTGTAGACTCCAGATATTTGCATTAATGCAAAATTTAATCTTAGAAAACATGTAAAAAGGATGTTGGTAAAGCAGCCCCAGCTACCACTATCCTGTTTTGGATTTTGAGGGAACTGATCAGACCCTAGATCCAAGTCAGGCAGTAGCAGGGAAATAAGTCATCTCCTTACCATTTTTCAGGTTGGCAGAGTTATTCTCCCTCAGATAACAAAGCAAGTATCTGCCATTTTTTCCTTTCTATTTCAGTTTTATCTACTTTGACTCATATATGGTGAAAATTGGGGTGATCAAATGAATGGTTGTCAGTCTTTGTTGCTGGCAATGTCATAGTCATACTATGAATAGATAGTTTGGTTTTAAACGTTTTATTAAATATAGGATTATTTTTTTAAATAACATACTACCAGCCAGATGCCATTCTAAAGATAATAACCGAACTTCTATTGAAAACCGCAATTTATTTTATCATTATCATTATTCTAAGATCAGGGAACTGAATTCACTAAACCCATAGTCTGTCAACCAACTTCTGTTTTTGTAATTTATAAGCTTTCTAGGGTGTTTTAAAATTTTTCTGATTCTTCCTTACTGTTTCATTTAACCTTTACCTACTGTTAAATAACAAAAATTCAACCAAGTAAATTTTAAAGATCTAATTGGCTTTATTAAACAATTCATAAATCAGTCAGTATCCCATCTAGCAAACAGAAGGGTACTCTAAGGAGTAGTTCACAATGGAAGGTTTTTATAAAAGGAGGATGGGGCAAGAGAGTTATTAGCAAAGGAAAACGATTGTTTCAAGCAAGGCTGTTTCCCTTGGGGGAAAGGCTAGGGGTCTTATGCAGATTACCTAATCTTCCTATTAGGGTTGAGGGGGAATGGAGAGGGCTCTAAGCAGACTCATTGGTGCTGCTGGAAAAAAATCCTGACTGACCAGTTAAGACTGCATTTCTGAAGGAGACCAAAACTGCAAATATATTAGGTATTAAGCCCGGGTTCGGAAACTAGATCTAAGTGACATCATTTGGGGTCTCTGGTCTTCTTTTTTAACAATATTATTTAACTCAACTCTTATGCTATGTTGATTTTTAAATGCATTCTTATTGTTGCAGCTCCTAGGCAGGGAATAATATCATGTATGCTTTTCAGTTGTATGTTTTAAATGGAACACACATATTTTAAAGGAACGCCTTGTGTTGTATGAGTTGGTAAAACAACCATGTCTATAGAAGCATTAAAATTACCACTGTACTTATATTATTATGGCTTTTCCTATACTCGGGATTTTTTTTTTTTTAAAGAGAGAGAGAGAGAAAGCATGGGTGCATGAGGGAGGTAGTGGTGAAGGGGCGGGGGGGGGAGACAAAGAGAGAGAGAGAGAGAGAGAAGCTTAAGATCTTAAGCAGACTCCATGCCCACATGGGGCTCGACTTCAGGATCCTGAGATCATTACCTAAACTGAAATCTAGATGGACACTTAACTGACTGAGTCACCCAAGCGTCCCTCCTATACTTGGCTTTTTAAAACTTTCCAGGATATCTCTCTAAATGATATTCAAATCAAATTTATTATAGCAATAACTCTTTCAAAGATTCAGTTGAAATCTAGATTTCTTGAGAATTCATATCATGCTAAAGATTACATTAAAACGAAATATCATTAAGTAGGTATCTCTACATACCTGTAATATTTTGAACATTTAATTCACCTATAAGTCTGAATGTATTTGGTGAAAAACATGGACATGTTTCTAATTACTAGAACATTAATGGATACCATGTGGCATGCATGCTTCCGCTCCCTCTTCTGCATCCAGGCAGATGGTGGTAATGGGGCATAATCACTCCCTGAGCTTTGCGTAGCCACACAATTCTTCTCAAACTGTGTCCTGAAAAGCTACTACCATGTAATGAGATTTCAGTTGTGAGATAAAGCTATTTAGTGCTTTAGTTTCAGATCCATATTACAGCTCCCCCAAAGAAAAAATTGTTATTGACTTGCTTCTGCCTTCTATTTCAAATATTTACAGAAAGGATGACCTTTTGCATGTGTGGAAAATTTTTGCTAAAATATTTTAGTATTTAGCAAGGAAGCTTACACTATATGGAAATTAATATGACAATCAATCAATATTTTTATATTTATTGAAAAATGCCCAGGGCACCTGGATGCTTCAGTTGGTTAAGTGTCTGCCTTCAGTTCAAGTCATGATTTCAGGGTCCTGGGATAGAGTCCCATATTGGGTTCCCTGCTCGGGAGGGAGTCTGTTTCTCTACCTTTCCCCCCTGCTCATGATGTCTCTCTCTCTCACTCTCTCAAATAAATAAAATCTTAAAATAAATAAATAAAAATAAAAATGCCTAGATTCATGTTTTATAAAGGCAAAACAGATAAAAATTTATATATTGGAGAATATGGTAGAAAAGCAATTTGCTTTAGTTTCATAGAATTATATTTACCCCTTGGGATTGTTCCAATTATTATTGTTTCCCAAGAAAATATTTAAGAGTTAAGTTCCTGGGTCAGATAAAACAAAGTAGTCCAAATACTTTTGGACCAGGATACTATAACATTTAGCCTAGCCATATAACTATTTGTGGTTTTACTCTAATTCTAGGCAGTTTGAAATGACAGAGAACAATCTATTGCTAGTACTTTATAATGAAAATGTAAAATGTTTCATAAATATAAATCCTTTTAAAGAATAATTTCATATTCTAAAAATATAACTTTAATATGCCTGAAATTGATTACAATAAACATACGAATATATTGTTTAACAATTTCTACATATTTAAATTAAACAGCTAATCTACAGAACTAGATCATAATTAACTAGTGTTTTGTATTCCAAGCCCTCTCAATGTAAGAAGAGTGACAGAAATTTCAAATCGCAAAATATAGGGAGAAGCACTTTCTTCCAGATGGGATTTAATCTATGCAAGACGTGTTGTTAAATTCCTTAGCCCTCCTTCACTTCCTTTTCCTAAAGGGAAACGTGGCTCTACCCAGGACCTGCTGCTTTCCAGCCCTCCTGTGAAAATTGTTCATTCTCCCATACCCACCTAGCAAGGAACAGGAGGCAAAGACCAATCTTCATCCATATTGCCACCACCTCCTGCATTCCTAACACTTAATATTTTTTCAGATTTATTTATTTATTTATTTATTTATTTATTTATTTATTTAAGGGGAGGGGTGGGGTTAGGGTAGACGGAGAGGAAGAGAGGAATTTAAGCTGACCCCACACCGAGTGCAGAGCCTGAAGCCCCTCAAGGGGCTCCATCTCCCACCCTGAGATCATCACCTGAGCCAAAACCAAGAGTTGGAGGCTCAACACACTGAGCCACCCAGGCACCCCTCTAACACTTTATTCTTAAACAACAGTTCATACTTAAACTCTACTCTTCAGAACCCCATGACATTTTGCTCCATTGCCTACCTCCCTCCTACTTACTAATATCCACTGATCTGGTTCCTCTACATCTGTTAGGGACTTTTGCTCCTAATGCACCTGATTCAGTGTGTGCATTTCACATTCTAACTCCAGGCCTCCCAGAGAACTTGAAAACCAACCTGTCATGAATGTTCTAAATAAGATGATTTCTTCCTCTTAGTAACAGAATAGTCAAGTTTTTTTTCTGGTCTCATGGCAACACCATAGGGAACCACATTTCCCAGCCTTCCTTGCGGTTTTATATGTAGGCCAATGGATAGAAGAAGAAATACGGGCTACTATCCAATGAGGTTCTTAAAAGGGAGCCACTTGCCTTTTACTTCTTTCCCTCTTTCTAGTTCCAGAAGTGGACAAGTTAGGTGATAGTGGCTTACAGTTTTCTTCCTACCTCTCAGACTATTTTGTACTTCTCCTTTTAGGATCCATTCTTTAAATATGGATTGTCTCTCACATCAGGATTCAACTTTCAGATAGATTACATCTCTTCCTAATTAATTAAACCCTCCTTAAACAAGGGTCATGGATTCAACTGTAAAACCTATCTCTTGAATTAAAGAACCATATGTGCAAATATTTACTCAGCATTTTCACTTAGATTTTGTACAAATCCTCAAGTTCTACATGTCTACAAAATCAAGCTACCTATTCCCTTTTTAAAATTTATGTTATTAGCAATGACATAAAGCAAGTGTACAGGTTAATGTGCTATTATAAATTGAACAACCACATTCCATGTCAAGAGATACACCTTTCCTGCCACCCATAGAGCCCCCATATGTCTTCCCACCACAATACCCTTTCTCCAAGAATAAACACTATTCTGGCATCACATTATATTTTTCTATATACTTTCATCATCCAAATGTATATACATAAAGTGTATGGCTTTGTTTTGCCTTTTTTTTTTTCTTGTCAGGAGACTGGGGGAATGGATATGTTTTTACAGGGTTTTTTTCAATTAATGTATTTCATCATCATTGCTTTTTTTTTTTCCTTGCAATTTATTTGTTGAAGAAACTAGCTTATTTTTCCTGTATCTATTTCTATCCTGTTTTTAGTTTAACTTCCTCTACCTTCTTTGTTCCTTGGGCAGTAGTGATTGGACACAGAAGTTTAATCAGATAAATTAAGGTTAAATTATCTGCAAGACTCCTTCATGATAGTTTTGAATTCTGTATCAGAAAGTACAAAACACCTGGGTGCCTTTCTTTTTGTGATGTTAGCAGCCACCAATGCTTGATGACTAGATTTTATAATTTATCACTTATTGTAAACTATTGCTAACCCAATTTATCATTTTCTTTATTTATTCGTTGCAATACTTCTACAAAGAGAAATTTTGCCTTAGTAATGCAGTATTCATTTCATTAAAAAAAAAGACAAATGCTTTATGGTGCATTCTGTTAACCTTGTGCTGTACAAAGGCAATTAATTAGTTGTATGTGTGTATATGTGTCATTATGAAAGAATGCATTTAAACACATACGGTATGCTTTCATCCATTTTAGTTATTACACTTTTTAGTCAATCAGAGCCTCTTCATATTGGCTCTCACTTCCTATTGGTGCACCCTTGTATCCTCTGATATCTTCCTTCCTAACTACAGTTATAGCATCTCTTAAAATCACCTTAAACATTATTTTCTCTAGATCAGAACTCAGTTGGTCCTCCAAGTAGCCCTGCTTTGAACGAGTAGTATTTCAAAGTCACAATCTGGATGTTAGTGATGCTCATGGCTATTCAGATAGGCATTTTTTTCTAGGCCTTTCCAAGGAAGAATGCCATAGATAAATAGAGACAGAGAAAAAGAAGGAGATATATATATTTTTTAACTTCATGAGTTCACTCTGATGCATTCAGTTCTGATCCTGTACTAGAGAAAGAGACTCATTCTCAAGGGCACCGGGGATGCTAGAATTATTCATTTGTTTTATCCACTATTATACAATTTTCATTCTTTTATTTACTCTTAAGATAGACTTAGAGGCACTGAATGAATTACTACTTCAACAGCTTTATCATGTTTGAATAAAAATTTAACAATACTTAGGAATCAAAGCATGCTTGAAACCAGGTCTCAATGACTTGCAAGAAATTATTTCTGATGTATATAGCATATACTGAGCAAAAACATACCCAATATGTAAATCTTAAATATGTTATTCATTTTTACTTCTGCTTCTTCTGAGGCAAAATAAGCTTAACAGTATTCTACATAAAATTCCCCCAAACAAAACGGAGCCTGTGTCTATTAAAGTACTTCTTATATTGTATGGTAATATAAATTTGTGTCTATGAAGTACCTGAGAGAAAGAGCTGTATTTTGTCATTTTTGTATTCTAAGTGTTTTGCACAGTGCCTGAGACACAACAATATACTTAAGAATACAGGTACTGAATAAATAAATGTACAAAGAGTAAATATAGTTGATCTTTGAACAACATGGTTTTGAACTGTATGATTATACACAGACTTTTTTCAATAAAGATATTGGAAATTTTTTTTGATATTTGTGACAATTTGGAAAAATTCTGAACCATACAACCTAGAAACAATGAAAAGAATAAGAAAAAGGTATGTTATGAATGCAAAAAATATATGTATTTTATATAAAATACATATATACAGATATTTTTATTGTTTACTATCATAAAATATACACAAATCTATTAAAATAAGTTAAAATTATTAAAATCTACACACACACTTACAGACAGTACATGGCTCTATTCAATTGAGAGAAATGTAAAAAAGTGTATATATGCAGTATTAAATCATAATTGCTTAAAATGAACTATAGTACATACTGCATTACTGTAATAATTTCATAGCCACTTCCTGTCGTTATTATGAGGAGCTCAAGTGTTGCAAACTATGCCATGTGATTCTAGTTATTTCCATGTGAGCAATTAAGTCTCTCTGGTAAACTGCATATTGCAGTAAAAAGTGATTTCTTGAGGTTCTCAGATACTTTTCATAGTGGTTAGTATAATATCATAAGCCTTGAATAACACCATGGGACCCATACAAAGTGTCACTAGCAATGCTGGAAGTTTGCCCCAAAAGCACAGAAAAGCCAAGACATTACAAGAAAAAGTTGAATTGCTTGATAGGTACTGTAGATGGAGGTCTATGGATGTAGTTCCCCACAATTTCAATATAAATGAATCCAGCATACAGACTATTGTAAAAGAAGAAAAGGAAATTTATGAATCCATGACTGTAGCTATGCCAGCAGGCACAAAAACTTTGCACTTTTCTGCGAAATATCTTTTTTTATCTCAGTGGAAATGTAGCTTTTATGTGGGTGCAGGATTGTTAAGAGAAAGGCATACCTATATGCCTAACATGGGCAATCTATGTGACTATGTTCTAATACGACTCAAGATGAAGCAAAATCATTATATGAGAATTTAAGGCAAAAGGAAAGTGGATGATCTAAAGCTAGAGAATTGAATGCCAGCAAAGGATGGTTTGATAATTTTAGAAAGAAGTCTGTCTTTAAAAAATGTCAAGATAATAAGAGAAGCAGCTTCTGCTGATCAAGAGGAAGCAGTTCCCAGATGGCATTAAGAAAATCACTAAGGAGAAAAGATATCTGCCTGGACAGGCTTTTAATGCAGATGAAAGTGTCTTTTTTTTTTTTTCTGGGAAAAATAATGCTACAAAGGACATTTATTAGTAAGGAAGAGAAGAGAGCCCCAGGATTTAAGGCAGGAGGGAACAGGCTAACTCTACTATTTTGTGCAAATACAGTCAGGTTTATGATCAGAACTGCTCTTATCTATAAAGCTGCTAACCCCCATGCTTTGAAAAGATAAACACCAGCTTCCAGTCTTTTACTTGTATGACAAGAAGGCCTCGAAAAGAACTCTGTTTTCTGGATTAGTTCCACCAGTGTTTTGTCTCTGAAGTCAAGAAGTACTTGGCCACTCAGGGATTGCCTTTTACAGTTCTTCTAATTTTTTTAAAAGTTCTTCTGATATTGAACAATGCCTCTGGCCACCCACAACCCCATGAGCTCAACACCCAAAACCCCATGAGCTCAACACTGAGGGCATCAAAGTGGACTACTTGCGACCAAACACAAGGTCTCTATAATCACCCTCTAGATTGGAGGGTCATAAGGACCTTTAAGGCTCATAACACACACTAGATATGGAAAGGACTGTCAATGCTATGGAAGAGAACCCTAACAGAGAGAACATCATGAAAGTCTGGAAGGATTACACCACTGAATATGCCATTGTTGTTATAGAAAAAGCCATGAAAACCATGAAACCCAAAACAATAAATTCCTGCTGGATAAAACTGGGTCCAGATGTTGTGCATGACTTCAGATGACTTATGATGATCAAGATAATGAGATTGTGGATATGATGACAAAGGTGGAGATGAAGGGTTTCAAGATATAGATTTTGGAGAAATTCAAGAGCTAATAGATACCACAGCAGAGGAATTAACAGAAGACAACCCATTGGAGATGAGTACTTTCAAACCAATGCAAGATGATGAGTAAGAAGATGTAGAAGCAGTGCCAGAAAACAAATTAATAATATTAGACAATTTAGCTAATGAAGGGTTCCAATCATTCAAGACAGCTTTTAACTTCTTTTGTGATATGGATCCTTCCATAACACATGTGCTAAAAGCAAAACAAATGGTGAAAGGATTGGTACTGTATAGAAACATTTTTAGAGAAATGAAAAAACAAAAAGTCAGAAATTACTATGTACTTCTGTAAAATTACACCAAGTGTGCTTGCATCTCCAGCCTCCCCTTCCATCTCCTTCACCTGTTCCATCTGTCACCCCTGAGATGGGAAGACCAACCCTTCTCCTTTCTCCTCCTCCTCTTCAGCCTACTCAACATCAAGACAATGAGGATGAAGATCTCTATGATGATCCATTCCAGTCAATGGACAGTAAATAATCATCATGCTATACAGCTAATAAACTTATCTGTTGCATGTGTGTGTCTTTGTGTGGAAATCTAATAACTATATGGCAAAAACTATATGAGATATTTTTGTGTCATTAAGTATTCATTGTGTAGAACACTGTATATAAGACTTGTATGGAAGTGGGTAGCCTGTTCGTACATAGGCATAGTGTGAGTGATATTTAATATAAAATAATCATGTATTAGTTTTCTTAGTATTGTATAACTTTGCTTTCAAAAAATTACATTACCATGCAGTAAGGCTCTGTTGTGATTGAAGAAACTGGGTATTAGCCTATTATCACAGGTGAATTTTTTTTTTAATTTAACAATGGGGGTACCTGGGTGGCTCAGTTGTTTAAGTAAGTGTCTGACTCTTGATCTCAGCTGAGGTCTTGATCTCAGGGTTGTGAGTTCAAGCCCTGCATTGGGCTCCATGATGGGTGTGGAGCCTACTTAATTAAAAAAAAAAAAAAGTCAGGATGCCTGGGTGGCTTAGTCGGTTAAGCATCTGACTCATGATTTCAGCTCAAGTGATGATCTGATGGGTCACTGAACACTGGGCTCCATGCTCAGCATAGAGTCAGCTGGGGATTCTCTCCCTCTACCCCTCCCCCAATTCACGTGTGTGTGTGTGTGTGTGTGTGTGTGCACTCTCTCTCCCTCTCTCCCAAATAAATAAATCTTTGAAAAGTAATGATTTAAAAAGTAACAATGTTTCCTACACTGTATTATATGAATTTAATGCTGTATGCTATAAAAATTTTATAATGACTCATTCATCAGTATATATGCTAGGCTACCATGAAGCAACTATATTGATTATACTAGGCTATCATAAAGCAATCATATTGCTGCATTTTTGTTACCAATGTATGAATCATTGTATCTATAAATAAATATGAATTTGTTTTTCACATTATCTTTTATCTATTGTTAGTAATATGTATAACATCTACAGTGTTTTGTATTACATGAGACAATATTTAATGTAGGTTCTGACAGAGGCTTCCTTCATTTTTTTTTAAGATTTTATTTATTTATTCATGAGAGACACACACACAGAGAGAGAGAGAGAGAGAGGCAGAGACACAGGTAGAGGGAGAAGCAGGCTCCATGCAGGGAGCCCGACGTGGGACTTGATCCCAGGACTCCAGGATCACACCCTGGGCTGAAGGCAGCACTAAACCGCTGAGCCACCCAGGCTGCCTGAGGCTTCATTTTTTTAACCAAACTACCTAAACTTTTTACATAAATAAGTACAGTACAGTACTGTTAATGTACTTTCTTTTTCTTATGGTTTTCTTGATAACAATATGTATTAATTGGCCATTTACATTATTCGCAAGGCTTCCAGCTAACAGTAGGCTATTAGTAGATATTTTGGGGGAATCAAAACTTAAATATGGATTTCTGACTGCCGGAGAGGTCAGTGTCCCTAGCGATTGCATTATTCAAGGGCCAACTGTAGATGTATGAATAAATGAGTTCATTTAAGTCAATACCTCCCACAAATAAAAATAAATAATAGTTTCAGATATTCATATATAAGAAGCTTAGGCAGTCTAATGAGAAGTAAGGCTTCTATTGGATTATTTGTGTATAAGGAAATGTTAATTGTTTATGTAAAAAGGCACCTAGGGACTTCTGGAGATTGATGTTTTCATCAAACACCTCATATCTTCCCTTAGGCGAAAATAATACCTGGGCTAATAATAATAATAATAATAATTGTAATGCATTTACCTCAACACCCAATTCCTAATTAGACATAATATAAATTTTACATGTATACATAATTTTATACATATATATTTATATATAAAATTGGTTGTGGGGATGCCTACACTGTGTGACGCTAGCCACAACTGCTGGGTGGCTCAGCAGTTGAGTGTCTGCCCTTGGCTGAGGGCATGATCCCAGAATTCTGGGATCAAGTCCCACATCGGGCTTCCTGCATGGAGTCTGCTTCTCCCTCTGCCTGTCTGGCTCTCTCTGTGTTTCTCTTGAATAAATAAATAAAATCTTAAAAAATAAAATAAAACTGATTGTGATCTTCTCTATATTCATATAGAAAATTGAGCTGAGAAAGTTCAAGTTTATGTCTAGCTAAAATATGAGTGTCTCTGCCTGTGTGATATATATAATTGGCTCAGCAGATGAAGAAAGATGGGAAGTTTTCTCAGGAACCAGGTAGACATTCCTTCCATCTTAGAGAGTACAGATGGTTTGGCTTGATTAGACTTTGACATGTCTTATGTTGAAACAATCTTTATCTTCTATGACGTTTATATATTTTTTAAAAACTGGTAAATTTTCAATGCCTACGATTTGCTATCTGATATAAAATCATTTTTCTTCAACTTTGTAGTAAATTTCTCTCATCCATTTTCTCATGTCTCCCCTGCAGATACACTAATTCAGCAATATAGCCAGGACTTTTGGAATCAAGAACAGACATCTTCAGACATTTTCTTTGTTCTTTTGTAAAATAAGTATTTTTGTTCCCATTCTGAATACAGGGGCTATTTGGATGATACCTGCACTTTTGTAAATTTAGAAAATGGAAGTAGCTGGCAAGGGCTGCCCTTTCTCTGATAGGTGCCTAAATTCTGTCTGTACTTTCTCCTGAGGGCAGATGAGTAATTAACCCTCAATAAAAAAAATTGATCTCTGAAAAGTTGAATTGAATGGAAGGTTATAAGCACTTGCTTAAACTAAGTTCATTATAAACATCTTTTAAATATCCCATTTGAATTTAACTGAACATACCAACAAAGAATAGAGGACTGTTTTTGTGCCATCAGCTATACTTCCAGCCTCTAATTTTCCAATCAATTTAGGAAGCAGCTTCCAGTTTGCATATTGTATTGATTTTATATTGCTACCATAACAAATGATTACACACTTAGTGCTTAAAACAAAACAATTTATCATACAACTCTGTAGGTCAGAAATACAACATTGAACTCACTGTACTAAAATCAAAGTGTTAGAAGGGCTGTGTCTCTTTCTGGAGGCTTTTAGGGGAAAATCTGTTTCCTTGTCCTTTTTAGCTTCTAAAGGTTGTTCAAATTCTTTGGTTTATGGGTCCTTTTTTCTGTCTTCAAAGCCAGCAAAAGCAGGTTGAGTCTTTCTCAAATCACATCACTCTGACCTTCTCTTCTGTTCCCTCTTCCACTTTTAGAGATTCTTGTGATTATGCTGAGCCCACCCAGGTAACCCTCTTTTAAGGTCAGCTAATTAGGAAACCTAATCCATCTGCAACCTTTAATTCTTCTTTTCCAAATAACCTAACATATTCACGGGTTTCATGTATTAAGACATGGAACTGTAGGGGCGGGAAGAGCATTGCTGTGCCTCTTACACATTGTTTTTTGTTTTGTTTTGTTTTGTGTTTTAGTTCTGAAGAGTCTTATTTAAATCAGGAACAGAGAGCTATGTCCTCTCAATTATGCTGTAATTGCTTCTAATCTGTATGTACAGTTCTGCTTCAAAGTCAAGGTATATGACTTTCAATTATTTTATTCATTACTTCGTAATGCAGAGTGTACACATTTGCCAGCTGGTACTAAATAATGTTTCTATTTGTTTATAAACTAAGAAATGATTTACCTTCTAGACTGTGATGGTAAGGATAGGATTTAAAATTACTAGACATTCCTTAAAATCACTAAATTTAATATTGAAAAAAGTGAATCTGGAAGAAGTTTTGTTTTTATTACATTTTCAATATAGATAAGTATTTCTCATTCTCCTTTATCTCATGATAATAAGATTTTCCGAAAAGCCTCTAACCCATTTCAAGTTTTAGTACTGTGAGAAATGCTTGAAAAAATATTGTTATTAATAAAAATTTGAAAGTTTTCAGCTCTTTTCCGTAGAGATAGTTTGAATTGAGTTAATGCTGTGTTGCAGTGCCTAAATTCAGGCTTGCTCCAGATATGATATTAGTATGATATAATCATCTATATGCCTCTCTTTAATCTTTGCTCAAAACAAATCTGTAAGCACAAACTTGTAGACTATGGGTAAGTTGATTCACTTTTCTGTGTTTCAGCTTTCTCATTTGTTAAGTGGCAATAATAATATCACAAGTTAAGGTAATACATGTATATAGAGCAGTAGCACAGAGTTGCTCTTAAAAATATTAGGTATCATTATTATTATGAACAAAAGCAAATGGTACAGCCTAAAGGAATCTTTAACTTCAGGATCAGACTACTGATCTTTAAAGACCTCCTTTAATGGATCTACAAAATTAAAAAATAATTTTAAAAAACCAATCAGTTCTTTCAAGCCACAAAAAAATTATAAAATCATTTTTTATGTTAAAGAAAAAAATATTTTTTTCACTTTTTAAAATTTTTAATTGTTTTTTTTAATCATTTTTTTCATTATGATAAGTATACTCCTTAATTTCCAACCTCTATTTCCCCCAACTTCCCACCAACCTCTCCTCTGGCAACCATTAGTTTGTTCTCTATAGTTAAGAATCTGTTTCTTGGTTTGTCTTTTTTCTTTTGCTTGTTTTGTTTAACTTCCACATATGAGTGAAATCATGTGGTATTTGTCTTTCTCTGCCTCATTTTGCTTAGCATTATATTCCCTCGTTCTATCCATGTTGTTACAAATAGCAAGATTTCACTTTTTATGGCTTAGTACTCCACTGTACATATATGAAAAGGTGATATATATATATGTAATATAAAACTCATATAAAATATATGAGTTGAGTGTCCCCAACTGATGGACACTTGGGCTGCACTCATAGTTTAGGTATTGTATATAATGGTACAATAAATGGGGGATAGATGCATCCCTATGAATGGGGGATGCATCTATCCCTTTGAATTTATGTTTTCATATTTTGGGGGTAAATACCCGGTAGTTCAATTGCTGGATCATAGAATAGTTCTATATTTACCTTCTGAGGAATTTCCATACTGTTTTCCACAGAGCTGCGCCAGTTCAGACTCCCACCAACACTGCAAGAGGATTTTTTTTTTCTCCACATCTTCGTCAATACTTGTTTTTTGCAGTTTTGACTGCATTCTGACAGGAATGAGATGATATCTCATTGTAGTTTTGATTTGCATTTCCTTGGTAATGAGTGATGTTATTAATAATAGACGAGTGTCTGGATCTAGATGTCTGTCTGGATCTAAACATCTGGATGTCTTCTTTAGAGAAATGTTTTTTCATGCCTTCTACCCATTTTTTTAATTGAATTATTTGTTTTTAGGCTGTTAACTTGTATCAGTTCTTTATATGTTTTTGATACTAACCCTTTATTAGATATGTCATTTGCAAATATCTTCTCCCATTCTGTAGGTTGCCTTTTAGTTTTGTTTGTCCCCTTCACTGTACAAATTTTTTTTGACACTGTCCCAATAATTTATTTTTTGCTTTTGTTTCCTTTGCCTCAGGAGACTTATCTAGAAAAATGTTGCTATATCTGATGTCACAGGGTTTACTGCCTATGTTCTTTTCAAGGATTTTTATTGTTTCACATTTAGGTGTCTAATCCATTTTGAATTTATTTCTGAGTATGGTAAAAGAATGGGCTCCAGTTTCCACAACACCATGTGTTGAAGAGACTGTCTTTTTCCCACTGAATATTTATTCCTCCTTTGTCATAGATTACCTGACCATGTAACTGTGAGGTTTATTTCTGGGTTTGTTCTTCTATTCCATTGATCTATGTGTCTATTTTTATGTCAGTACCATACTCTTTTAATTATTACCACTTTGTAACATAACAACATCTGGGATTTTGATACCTTCAGCTTTTTCTTTTTCAAGATTGTTTTGGCTATTCAAGGTCTTTTGTGGTTCCATATAAATTTTAAGATTTTTTTGTAGTTCTGTGAAAAATTCTGTTGATATTTTGATAGGAATTACATTAAATGTGTAGATTGCTTGGATAGTATAAACATTTTAACAATATTTGTTCTTTCAACCCATGAGCATGGAACATCTTTCCATTTCTTTGGAAATGGACATCTTTCCATCATCTAGAATTTCATTCATTGGTGTTTTATAGTTTTTAGAGTACTGGTCTTTAATCTAATTAAGTCAATTCATAGGTATTCTGTTGGTTTTAGTGCAATTGTAAGTGGGATTGTTTTCTTGATTTCACTTTTTGCTGCTTCATCTTTAGTGTATAGAAATACAACAGATTTCTGCACATTGACTTTGTATCCTGTGACTTTACTGAATTCATGCATCAGTTCTAGTAGTTTTTTGGTGGAGTCTTTAGGGTTTTCTATATACAGTATCATGTAATCTACAAAGAGTGAGGGTTTTACCTTTTTCTTACCATTTGGGATGCTTTTTTTTTATGTTGTCTAATTGCTGTACCTAGAACTTCTACTACTATGTTGAATAAAAATGTTGAGAGTGGACATCCTTATCTTGTTCCTGACCTTTGGGGAAAGCTCTCAGTTTCTCCTCATTGAGTATGCTGTTGGCTGTGGGTATTTCATATAAGGTCTTTATCATGTTGAGGTATGTTACCTTCAGATCTACTCTGCAGAAGTTTTTTTTTTTTATCATGAATGCCTGTTGTACTTTATCAAATGTTTTTTCTGCATCTACTGAAATGACCATATGGTTTTTATTCTTTATGTTATTGATGTGACATATCATGTTGATTGTTTTATGAATAATGAACCAGCCTTGTATTCTGGGAATAAATCCCACTGGATAATGGTGTATGGTTTTTTAATGTATTGTCAAAATCAGTTTGCTAATATTTTGTTAAGGATATTTGCATCTATATTCTTAAGAGGTATTGGCCTGTAGTTCTCTTAAAAAAAAAGATTATTTGAGAGAGAGAGAGAGAGAGAGAGAATAGGAGCAGGGGAGGGATGGAGCAAGGGGAAAAGAGAATCCTCAGGCAGACTCCTCGCTGAGCATACAGCCTATTGCAGGGCACAATCCCAGGACCCTAAGATCATGACCTGAGCTGAAACTGAGACAGACACTTAACAGACTGAGCCACCCAGGCACCCCTATAGTTCTCTTTGTTGTTGTTGTTGTCCTTATCTGGTTTTGGTATCAGGTTGTCTTTATCTGGTTTTGGTATCAGGGTGATACTAGCTTCATAGAGGGAATATAGAAGTTTTCCTTCCTCTTGTTATTTTTTGGAATAGCTTGAGAATAGATATTAACTCTTTGAATGTTTAGTAGAATTTGCTGTGAAGCCATCTGGTCCTGGATTTTTGTTCTTTTTTTTTTTTTTTTTTTTGATTACTGATTCAATTTCATTTCTGGTAATTGGTCTGCTAAGTTTTCTATTTCTTCCTGCTTTAGTTTTGGTAGGTTATATGTTTCCAGGGCTTTATCCATTTCTTCTAATTTGCCCAATTTGTTGGCACATAGGTTTTCAGAACTTTCTGTTACAACTGTTTGTGTTTCTATAGGGTTATTATTTCTCCTCTTTCATTAGTGATTTTGTTTATCTGCATTCTCTCTCTCTCTTTCTTTTGATAAGTCATGCTGGAGGTTTATCAATTTTGTTGATCTTTACAAAGAACTAGCTCTTGGTTTCATTGATTTATATTACTGTTGTGTTTTCTTAGTTTATATATCACTTCTTTCTGGTCTAATCTGTCTTGTTTCCTTCCTTTCCTAGGTTTGGGTTTTATTTATCACCTTATTAAAATCACCTGAATATAGCCACCTTTACCATATTTAAGCTAAAACAGAGCAAGCTGGGCTAAGAGCAGGTTGGGCTAAGAAAAACTGCAACAGGATATTAACTCTAGTTGTCAGAATTAAAGTCACACCTGCTGACAAATCCTGAATTTCATGACAGAGTCAGATGAAAGAGTCTCGGTTTGTTTTGTTTAATATTTATTTATTTATTTGAGAGACAGCATGAGCAGGAGGGATGAGAGGGAGAGAGAATCCCGAGCAGGCTGTAAGCCCAGCAGGGAGTCCAATGTGGGCCTCAATCTCATGATTCTGAGATCACGACCTGAGCCCAAACCAAGAGTTCTACATTAATTGACTGTGCCATCATGGTGCCCTGAGTTTCATTTGTTTTAATGAACTACAGTATTTACTATTAACATGAAGATTTTTAAAATAGCAATTCCTGAAAAAAAGATGGTTGTCTAGATGTGACCTATGAATTAGAACAATTTGGAATAACATTTTATAGATTAATGTTTTTGGTTAAAACTTCATTCTATACACTTCTTATTTACATCTCTTGAAATTATTTTCCAAATCTATCAGTTCAATCTTTGACTGCATTGAACTGAAATTTTTTGACAAATTTATTAGTTCAATTTCTTGAGTAAAGCAGAATAATCAATCTAATTCATTTATTTCTTGGGCTATTATGAGTTTTAAGTAAACCTTAGTGCCAGTAGAATAAAAAATCAATTGCCATCACACAACATGGATATTCATATTCTAGTGCAGCCTGGTGGCTCAGCGGTTAAGTGCTGCCTTCAGCCCAGGGCATGATCCTGGAGACCATGTTGAGTGCCACATCAGGCTCCCTGCATGGAGCCTGCTTCTCTCTCTGCCTGTGTCTCTGCCTCTCTTATTCTCTCTCTGTGTCTCTCATGAATGGATAAATAAAATCTTTAAAAAAAGATATTCATATTCTATAGTGCACCACTATCATAATTATCCTTTTTGTACTCTTTAATACACAAACATATAATTGTTAAGGGAATTAATAAATTCACAAAAGTGACATAAATACTTTTCAATTTCATTTTCTTATAACTCAATTAGAAATTTTTAACTTATTAAATTATCTGTTCAACAAATACAAATGTGTAACTACTCTGAGTAAAGCAAAATACTAGGTACTGAGCTATAAGTGAGAAAGGTTAACATGGTCTAATGATCTAATGGGAAAGAGAAATCTTACATATGTAACACGTATACATGTATATATACAGATGTTATTCTGAGGCAATAGGAAAACCACTGAAAAGGTATATCCAGAGGAGATACTTGTTTAGTCTCTTTATATTATATATATCATTTTAATATTAAAAAAATGGATTATAGGACCCAAAAATGGGTGCAGAAAATGTAGAAACAGTTTCAGAGACACCACCACATTCTAGGTGTGTGTTGAAGATAAAAGCTTAAGACTTAAGATTGTGGCAGTGGTAGACAAGAAAAGAAAGATTTTTCTACAGGAACTGGTAATTTATTTGATATAGAATAAAGATGAGGGAAGATTCAAAGATGAAACTCTGGCTTATGGTCTGAGCAACTGAGTCATTTTTCTGTACCAGACAACACTAGAACAGGAGCAGGTTCTTGGGTGAACAATGATACAAGTTTTGGACCTTCTCTTGGAGGTTTAAAAAATCTACAAGTGGAGACATCAAGAAGGTAATAGCAAGAATAGTCTAGTTGGAGTCATTAACACATAAATGGTATTTTAAACCACAAGAAGTATGAAATAACTTACAAGGAGAGAATAATTGAGAAGTAAAGAAGCTCTGACAAGGGTGAGGTGGAAAATGAGTAATAGGCAAAGGAGTCTCTGAGACTCTAAACAAAGAAGGACTCAGAGGGTATAGTATCATAGGGAGCCAAAATAAAAAAGCAAAAAAATTTAAATGATAAGTATGGTGAATGGAGTCAAGTACTGCAGAGAGAGAAAGTAAACTAGAAACTGATGAATGTCAACTGAATTTACTGACATGCTCATTGGTGAACCTAATGAAAGTCACTTTGGAGAAGTAATGAAAGAAGTTTGCAATTGTTGAAAGAGTTTTGGGAAGGGAAAGAGAGGGTCTAGCCAACCTGCAAGACAATTGGTCATAAAAGGAAAAAAGAGTTGAGACTTACTATGTTTAGGAATGGAGTAATTGCTGATCAAGAAGAGGCTGTTTAGCTAACAAGAGACTTTAATACTAGCATACTTATAAATGATTGAATATAGAGGGAGATAATAATGCTATAGGCAAATGGATCTTCAGTAGGAAAAGGAGTTCAAAGGGTAATATTAACTTCGGACTGATTCATGAAATTCTTGTCATAATTCAAGGGGACTTATTTTTCTCTTTTAGGAGTTTCACAAATCTTAAGTCAATACTCCCCCAACAGACTTTAATGTTGTGAGCCCTGATGGAGTTTTATATTATTCAAGAGTCATTTCTTTTGTTAAGGATAGCTGCAAAAACAACTGTTTATATTTATTCATATATTTGTTTCTTGCAAGTTCTTTTATTTCTAATTAATCAAAGAATTTTTTGTTTCTTTTTATGCTTTTTCTAGGAAAATTCCTATCCTCTTTTATAATATCATCAAGTAGATATCTGGAGAAGAATCAATCCTCTCTTACATAAAATAAAAATGGCCTATTGTTGGAAAACAGATCTAAATACCAGTGAATCACATCAAGAGCAGCATGAGCACCAAGAATTTCACTCTGTAAATCAGTTCCTTTCTCCTAACCAAGTCAGTCTGGGTTTTGATCAACTAGTAGATGAGATTAGTAATAAAGTTCCACTCTATCAGACTGACATTGAAGAAAACACTATTTTTGTACCCAGTGCACCAACCTGGGATTCAAGAAGGCATTCGTTAGATGAAACACACCAAATATCATTGAATGAATTAACTGCTAAAAGTTCAGAACTCTCCTGTCATCGAATTAGGAAAACACCAGTAATTGGTTTTAGGAGCTCTGTGCTACAAAATCCTGAAAACACGAACAAAGGAAGCTCTTGGGGAAACCCTATAGGAAAATATCAAGGTGCTGATGATTACAGATTCAGTATTTTAGCTTCATCATCCACTAGTTTGCATGAAATTAATTCACAGAGAGAATTAGAAAATGAAAATCCTAACTACCACATAGGATTTGAAAGTAGCATCCCTTCTATGTATCCATCTTTCTCAACTGATTTCATGCCAAAAGAAGAGAATGAAAGAAGTAGAAATATGAACACTGTGCAACATTCCCTGATGCTTTTTGAAGGTTCTTTTTTACCCAGAGCCAGGGAAAGCACATGGCCAAAGAATATAGAGGTATGTATCATGTATGTTGACCTAAAAAAAAAAAAAATGAATCTGAAAGAATCACTCAATAATGTATTGGATTAATTTGGTAATCAGGTTAACTCATCTTAAATAAGAAAATGTATTAATATTATTTTTGAAAAAATAATTTATTATTTATAAATTCTATGTTCTTAAATTAATGACTTTTTTTCTGAAGAAGAAAAATTAAAATTTTAATCATTTTTAAAGTTCCAGTTTGGTCAAAACTAAATAAAATGTTATAGTCTTTACATTTTATTGGATAAAAACGTCATAATCGGAAGCTCTGATAAAAGAACTTTTGGTTCTTATTGTGTTATTATGCACGTACAGAAACACACATACATCTCATTAGATCTATATTTTGAGTCATACTGTCATAAATTAAAACTATGTCATTATGGTAGGAAAAATGTCCTTTTGCCCAGAGCTCCTAAATTATACTTTTGGCAGGCATCTTCTATTGGGATCATTCCAAGAGTAGGAAATTAAGCAATCATTGTGCAATTTACCCTAATGGTTTCATCAGTAGTTTTCCAACCAATTTAGTCACCATAGAGTTTCTTGTATAATATTTGAATATTTCTTTGCTTACACTGAGTCTAGACGCAAGTGAAACTGGAAGTACGCAGTTTTAAAAAAACATTATTGCAGCTATAATTTACAGGGTGAAGCAAAAGGATTCCTCATTTATTCAAGAACTATCATATTCTTAAAATATACATGATATACTAGGTATAATGAATGCAAAGAAAAGACATGATACTTGATTTCAGAAATAGCATATTGCTCAAATTAACTTGTCAACAAATAATGGCAACAGAGTAAAATAACAGATAGAATGAGTCCACAAGAGAAGAAATACCTAACTCTGTCTGAGGCATATGCAGAGGAGGTAGCAAGTCAACTGATATGAATTAAAAGAATGAATTTTAGGACGTCTATTTCTGATCAGAGCAGAATAACTAGTATTAACGTCTCCTGATTTCAGGCACTGAACACAAGGCAGTAAAGGACAGATTCCTTGAGAGAGGGGAAACACCAGAGTGTTGCATGATCATCCTTGGTTCTGGTTGGGGATACTTTCTGCTAGTAGAGCAGAATAGTAAAGCCCAAATGAGCAGCAGCATTATCACTAAGCTTGAGAAGGCAGAGCCTGCAGTTCCATGACAGAGTGCAGTTCCAGCTGCTCAATGGGTGGGAGTCAAAAATCTGCATGAGATTTACTATAGATTTTTGGTCAAGTGATGGTATTCACCACACACAAATGTAAGTTATGTAGCGCTGAAGTTCTAACCTAGAAAGACACTGAGTGGGTATTTCAGGCATTCAACTGAGATTACCCAAAGCTATCTCTTAAGAATATAAAACAAATACTTTATAATGAATGGGCAGCTACTACCAAAATAGATGTATCCTAACAAAAAATAAAACAAAGGCTGAGGAGACCAAGGTATCTTACCTGCCTGCCAGAGAAAAATTGTACACTTTTTAAAAAAGACAACACAGTTTGCAACATGTCATCTACAATCCTTTACATATAAGAAGAAGCAAGGAATTTTGACCCATAATCAAGAAAATAACCCAGTCAAAACAAACAGATTCTGACATAGTCCAGATGTTGAAATTAACAGATAGAGACTTTAAGGTGGTTACTAAAAGAATGTTGACGTAGAGAGAAAGTAAAATATGGAGATAATGAGTAGACCAATGAAGAATCTCAGGAGGAAGTTAGAAACTACAAAGAAAACAAAGACTATGGAAATTCTAGCACTGAAAATATAATATCTGAAATGAAAAATCATTGGGTGTACTTAAAAACAGAAGATGACAGGGAGGAAGATAATAAACTTGAAAGAAAAATAAGAAAAATTATTCAAACTAAAGAGGAGAAAATAAAAAGATTATATAAAAATGAGCAAGGACTTAGAAACTTATGGGGAAAGGAGCCTTATATGGACAATTCTTGAATGCTAGCCGAAAAGGAGAAGAAAACTAGGGAGGAAAACTAACTTGAAGAAATAATGGTCTATTTCTCAAATTTGCTATAAAATGTCAAATTACAGATCCAAAGAAGTTCAACAAGTCCCAAACAATAAATACAAAGACAACCACATGTAGACAAATTATACTCAAACATCTGTGAACAAAAGGTAAACAGAAAATCATAAAAGACAGCAGTGAGGGAAAACTGATTTCACACAGTGGAATAACAATCTGAATTAAAGCAAATTTCTATCAGAAGAAAGGAGCCAGACAACAATGGGATGACATTTTAAAAGACACATACCTATATCTATGTAACATATAGATATATCTATCTATAGACCCATTACACACCTATATATCTCTCTATATACTTTTGTATCCATTAAGTATACACTTCAAAACTCAAAATGAAATAAAGATATCATATAAACAAATATATATATATATATATATTTTTTTTTTTTTTTAAAGATTTTATTTATTTAGTCATGAGAAACAGAGAGGAGAGAGAGACAGAGACACAGGCAGAGGGAGAAGCAGGCTCCATGCAGGGAGGATCCGGGTCTCCAGGATCACACCCTGGGCTGAAGGCGGCGCTAAACCGCTGAGCCACCCGGGGCTGCCCCATATAAACAAATATTGACAGAAATTAGTTAGCTAACATGTACACAGAAATACTAAAGTAAATGCTTTGGATGCAAGGAAAATGATACCAGATGGTATCTAGAAATGAATGAAGAGCAGTTCAAGTGGTGAATATATTAGTAAACAGCTTTTTTTCTTAAAAGTTTATTATCTTCCTCCCTGTCATCTTCTATTTGTTTTTAAGAACACCCAGTGATTTTTCATTTCAGGTATTATATTTTCAGTATTAGAAAGCTGTTTAAAGCAAAACAACAGCATTTTATTGAGAGTTATTTTACCTCTCAATCGATAGATAAAAAATATATAACAACAATACCATAAAGGAGGGAAGGGGTAAATGTTATGTGCTACTGTGAATTCTTACATTGTAAATGCAGTGGTAGAGTATTAACTCTAAGTACACTGTGATAGGTTTAAGGATGCATATTGTCATTTCTAAGCTAGTACAGCCACTAGAAAAATAATACTGAGAAGAAAAACTAAAAATCCAACAGAGAAATTAAATGAAATAGAAAAAAAATCAAATAAGCAAAACAAAACAAAACAAAAGGCAGGGAAGGAAAAATAGAAGAATAAAATAGAAACAAATAGAAACAAAAATGAGTATGGCAGTCTTACATCCAACAATATCAATAAATACACTCAATATAAATAGACTATCCATTCCAAATAAAAGGGAGAAATTGACAAACTAGATAAAAAAGAAAGATTAAACTACTATCTACAAGAGACAAACTTTAGAAAGGCACAAATAAGTTGAAAGTAGAATTAAAAGATTTAGCATTCAGTCAGGAAGCAAAAAGTCAATTCTTAGTACCAGAAAAAGTGCAGAAGGCAGAGTATTATTATCATCATTATTTCATAATGACAATAGGATCAATCAGGAAGACACAATAAACTCAAATTTGCTATGTACCCTAATAATAGATTCAATATATACAAAGCAAAAATTACTTCTTTTAATAAACCTACTTTCTGATTGAGCCATTTATGGATTTATTCACAAGAAATAAAACATAGGTCCATATAAATACTTATATATGAAAATTAATAGTTTTCTTTAAAAAATATGAACCCAAATACTCATCAACAGGAAGATGGATAAATAAATCATGAAATATTCATCAATAGTAAAAATTGGCAATAAAAAATGAACCATTGATGTGTGACCTCACAGATAAGTTTTAAAATATATATATCATTTAAGTGAATGAAACCAGAAAGAAAAAGGCACATATAGTTAATCTATGATGTTATAAATCTGAATAACATGGTTACCAAATGCATGTACAGTTTGAGAGAAGGAAGTATGGGGGCATTTTCTAAAATAATGGAAATGTTCTATATTTTTATTGTGATATTGGTAGCACGGTTGTCAACATTCCTCAAACTTAAATTATGTATTTAAGGTTCATAAATTTTTCTATAGACATTACTTCACTTAAAAAATCCAAATAAAAACAATGAATTGAAGGGATACAGGATGAGATGCTCCAAATTGTGACACTTTAGCATAAAGATTGTTTCAGGTTTCCAGCAGATGCAGGAAAAATTCTGCTTCCCCAATAACTGCTTTAATTTACATTGGAAAGGGATAGACCAATGAAATTGAATATAAATTCCAGAAATAAACATAATTACCAACGAAAATACAGTATATGAAAAAGGTAGTACCACAAATCAGTAAAGCAAGGATAATATATCAATTGGATGGACATTAAATTTTAAAAAGAGAAAAATTAAATAAATGCTATTCCACACTCAAGTGGTCTGCTTGAGATTCTCTCTCTCTCTCTCTCTCCCCCTCTGCCCCACACCTTAGCACCTCCCCACTTAAAATAAATAAAATATTTAAAATTATTTAAAACTAAAAAACTTACAAAACATAATATTAAAAGTACTACAAACAATATGAATTGGAACTCATTTATATAACATGACTTACAGTGTTAATATTGCTATAGATAGTAAACAAGGGCAACCAGTTTTGGCTCTGATGTTATATTCTGGTTCACTTGAATCTTCTGGTCTAGTGAAGTGCTTCTGGAATTTTCTAATGATGGACCCTTCATGGTTTTTCCTCAAGATGGTCTTTCTAAGACCTTGCTACCTCCAGTTGTAGTAAGAATGAGCAGAAACTATTTATTCTTGTTCCATTAAACTCTTAGAAAAAAGTATATATACATTTTCCACATTTATAGGTAAGTTTATCCTTTATTTGTTGATACTTTTCTGACTCTGAAATCAGTTAGAAGCTTCTTAGCTCCAGTAAGAAGTGTAAATGTACTTAACTTTTAGATTGGGGAAAACTGTACAGTTTATGTCATGGTTAATAATTGTTAGTATAGTTATTAATTAATTTTTATACTTTATATTTAAAACTAGGTCTACTTAGTATGCTGAAAGCAGAATGCAAAATTGCATTTTTCAGTGAGATCTCATTTGTAAAATGCATATGCCTTCAGAAAAGAGATTTAAACAACTGCATCAGAAATGTTCATTTCTGTACAATAAAAGTCCATTTTGTGAAATTTTGTGAAATAAAAAAAAAGAAAGAAAGAAAGGAGAGCCTGCAACAGGAAGAGCGCTAACGATAGGGACTCCCCTTTCTTAAGGAACAAGCTTTGTTTTTCCAACATCTTCTTTTACCTTCTTGCTAAGGACTTTCCTCCCTTTTGTATCCTAGGGCCCCTATCAGCTCCTTTTAGCTCAAATAGGCTTCATGTTGCCTCATTGTCTTTGGAATCTCCTCTCTGTGTGGTTTCCCCATACATATGCCTGTGAAATTTGATTTTCTCCTGTTATTCTGTCTTGTGTCAATCTAAGTTCAGCTAGCAGGACCATAGTGCAGAGGAAGGGTTTCCTTCCCAACAGAATCTTTAAAATAAAATAAAAATGGTAGACTTGTATTAATGTTTTCTCCACATCAAACTATCTTAATTTAACACTTTTTATTTTAAGCTGACAGGTTGTTCTTCTCAGCTAGTTGAAGTACCTCAAGGTACTAATAAGGATCTGGCCTCCTTCTGCAACAAAGTGAAAAAGTGAGTGTTGCTATTTCATTAAACTTTGAAATTTCTGTACCATCATAAATATGTCTATTTTAATTTAACATCACTGAACTGATTAATTTTGAATATAAAATGTTAAACTTTTTATAATTGTTTAACATAGTGAAAAATATAAATTTATGACAAATTAGTTCATTAACTTCTGGTATTGTTTTTGTTGTTTTTAATCAAATAATTGTATTCTCTTGAGAATTCAGTTAAAGCTAAATGTTTCATAGTTTCAGACTTGCCCTTGCTATTTATTGATTGTTTAGTTTGCAATGGATTAGTTTCTCATTTAGCACATAATTGACTGACTTATCTGGTTCTGTCCTAAATTAGCATAGATTTATCCTTCTTACCTAGAATATACTACTTAAATGATGAGAGTGCCTTCTTAAAAGTTCAATCTTACCTTGAATGAACTGACAAAAAAATGAGCAAATGCATGGGTATTTGTCCAATGAAAAACAAATTTGTTCACTAGGGGATACTACAAAAACACTGATGCCCTTTCTGCTCGTTTTAAATGAACTTATGATATAATTATAGATGCCTTTTTTTAAGACCAATTTCTCATTCACAGTTAAAATTTATATAACATAATTTCTTCTATTGCTAAGGTTCTTGAAAGTTTTGAAAAATTAGTGCATTTATATTTCATTCTCTTGATTTTTATCTACTTATAACTGTTTTTAAAATAATATACATATAAATGAACTATAACTCATTTATCAGCTATAGCAGTTTACTACTAAACGATCATTTGTTATTAAAAACAGGAATCATTTATTTAGTCATTAATTTAAAGGCTATTTGAATGCCTAATAACTAGCTCATGTGTGAGAGATACTCAAAAGGAACAAACAAAAAAAGCAAGGTCTCTGCCCTAAAAAACTTGTAACCGCATTGGAAGAATTAAAAGGCACACAGAGGAACAAAACAAAATGAGTAGCTCAAATCCATGAATATATTTAATATTTAATTAATGTCTCACTCTTGTTCACAGAAAAAAATTTAAATGTCTCTTTGGATTCCTAAATTAGGATTTTTAAAGATATCAATATTGATTCTTTTAAGAATAAACTACTCACTGTCACAAACTGACAAGGAACTGACACTTTAAATAAGATGTGATCATTTCTACCCTCTGAGCATGAAAAATAGCTCTTTTAATATCACAAGATATTACACAGTATAAATCCATTGACAAAACCCTTATTACTAGTCCTTCCCATCACTTCTTTTTTTTTTTATAATACTTTTTTTAAAATTTTTTATTTATTTATGATAGTCACAGAGAGAGAGAGAGAGAGAGGCAGAGACACAGGCAGAGGGAGAAGCAGGCTCCATGCACCGGGAGCCCGACGTGGGATTTGATCCCGGGTCTCCAGGATCGCGCCCTGGGCCAAAGGCAGGCGCTAAACCGCTGCGCCACCCAGGGATCCCCCCATCACTTCTTTTTTTAAACATAATATTCTTAGCTGAAATCTTGTGGATGCAATAGTGACACAAATATTTTATGCGATGGTTTTTCAGTAACTCATAGTGCATTTTCTGAATTCTTAAATGTAATTTCTCTCAATGGTTCCTTTCAAAAAACCATGAGAACTAAAACAGACAACCAAACAATAACAAACTTTATAGTAGTGAAAGGAAGATATAGGTTATATTCACACACACTTATCTTGGTTTTCAATAATATTTTCTGATTTATATATATATATATAATGATTAAATTTATAGATGCATAATTATTTTGTACACAAACACACTATTCATTCAACAACAACTATTTCTGAGGATCTACTCTGTACTAGGCACCCAAGGTTCTTAATAATTCAAGAGAAGACCAAATTGAGTTTGAAAGCCAAGTTTCATAAGAGAGTCACAATAGGATGGATTTATGTATCCAATTTCATCTGTTTTTTGGTCTAATATTTAAATAACCATACCTTAAAAAGTTATTGATATTCCTGTCATACACCTTTTAAAGGCTAATTTGTTGGATTTGGTTTCTTGTTGTGACATATTTTTAAGTCACATCTTTCAAAAAATGTTTCATATTTTTGTAAAAAAATACGATTGCAGAGCATATGAAAATGTTTGGCCATAATAGATACTTAGCAAAGTTTTAGGAGAAAATAAGTCATTAATTTGCATTTTAAATTTAATTCCCCCAAACAGTAGAAGTTTAACTCATGTATGCATGAAGTAGCATCCTATCATATGGTGACTGCTAAATCATAAAGCTCCTCAATCAGCAATGGAGTCTAGGCCTTTATCATAGGTATAACAAAGGAAAGTGGCCTATCTCTTTAACCTGAACCATGGGTTCTCAAACTAGTGTTGGAGCAGCAGCTGTAATGACTTACTTGGGAAACTAATGTTAGTAAGGAAAATGTGAAGATTCCTTACATTTATGTGAGGATTTATGTGAGATTTATGGAATCATCAAGTATGAGGATGGGGACTCAGAAAAGGTGATTCTGATGCATTCTAGCCCTGAATTTTTTCATTTGTCAGACCTCTCAAGGAGGGGATGTTTCTGCGCAGTTTAAGAGCAGACATGGAGATTAAACTGCTTCACTGAGCCTGGCACTACTTTAATGCTGCACAAATAAAATAAATGCCCAGGATGTAATTCATATTGGTAGAATACATAGAATGCATAGCATACATTCTATACACAGAATGTATAACTTTCTCTGAGAATAGCACTACAAAATTTAGATGCCTACATAACAGCATCAACAACAACAAAAAACCCCATGATTTCATATTCATCATCAAAGGCATTTTAATCAACTAAGTTGAAAATAATCTTATGTTATATTCCAACGAGGGCAATAATACGGATCAGCAAGGATTTAGCTATAACAATATATAATGATAATTATATCACATAAGTATATGCTTACTTTCTACAAAAATCTTTTACATGCCTTTTCACTTTTAATCCTTGCAATAAACTATTGAAGCAGATATAAATATCCTCATTTGTACAAACCAAAGAAACTGGTCAAACAACTTGCCTCTGACCATAAAACTACTACATAGAAGAGTCAGGATTCAAGCTCAAAGCTTCTGGCTCCAAGGAAAAACTATTTGCAATTCTCTGACTCATTTGCACAATAAGGAATTGTTCAGTGTGTACAAATGACTTCTGGGCTAAATTATTTAATAAAATCCAGATATTTGTGTAAAATCCAAAAGTTTACAGTTAAGAATGGTATTTACCAATTGGACACAAGGTAATTTATTTACGAAATCCTTACATCAAAATGACTGACTTCCAGCTTGAGAAAGTTAGGGTAAACCAAAGGGAGGTTTTCAGGCTTCAAAAGCAATGAAGGAAGTAATCATTGTTCAAAGTGAATTTTCACGTGTAATGAATGACAATATATTCTTAATTGCTTCAAATGAAATGCTCATGGAAATCTAAAGAATGGTCCTTTACAGTAGTTTTGGTATAATTGTAATCTTTACCAATCTGGCCTACCAGCACTGTACCACAAATCAGCAGATGATTGTTTTCATATTTTAAATCTATAGCAAAACTGTGCCTTACTTTCTTATAATTTTCTCCTAAGTATTTTTTCCATGTATTTTTCAGAATAAGAGAAATGTATCATGCAGCTGACATTAATTCTAATTCAGGGAAGATCTGGAGCACTACTACAGCATTTCCGTATCAGCTTTTTTCTAATACTAAGTTTAATATAAATATTTGTATTGATAACTCAACGCAACTACTTCATTTTATGCCAAATGGTAAGCAACCTTGCAAATAAGTATAAAAATCTACATAAAGCTGGTATAGGCTGCACAGCCTTGAGTCCACAGACTGAAAACATTAAAAGAAGCATTATTAAACACTAGTATTTTGCCCTGTATTTTGCCCTGAAGTGGAGTTAAGAGGAAAACAGCTGGAAACCTTTTGTTAACTTTTGTTTAGCTATTGTTTTTAAGAACTCCCTTCACAAAGCTCACCCCAGGACACTTTACTTTCTTTTCATAAAATAGTTGATGGCAAGTATAACAAGTTTTTAGCATATTAAAACCAAAAGGTATATTTCAAAAAGATTATAAATAAAGCATATGAATGAATGAATGAATATGAATGAATATATATGAAAATGTCAATGCTACCCATCAGAAACTATGTCATTCAAATGTGAATAAATTATCACATAAAATAGGCATCAATACATAGTCTTCATTCCTATTATACAAACTATACAAGAATTAAGCATGATGAGCAGATAGATCTATTGAATCAGTCTCTGGAAATGGATAGAACCAGAATCAGATATTTATCAATTCATCAGATGATTTCTTATTTTTCTAAAGTTTTAGAATCTATTTAAAGTTGTTTTATATTATATTTCACTTATATTGTCAACTATTTTGCAAAACAAAAATAGTTCTTCAAACATTAGTTGCTACTAAATGAGTTTCTACATATAAACTGTTATTTATTGACAAATAATGATCCAAAAACATCTTTTCGTCTATTGTTATTAATATAATTATTATTTTGCTTTTTTCTGTCTACTCAAGATTCTGAGTTACTGCAGATGGCTACAAACATAACAATGTTATGTTGGAATATTTAGTTAGGACCATCTGGTTTGAAACTAACAAAAACCAACTCCTGCTGCCTTAAGAAGAAAGGAAACATTCTTAAAGAATATAGAGATTTCTTACAGAATTTAAGAGTAAGAATTCAGCAGATTCTGGAATGTACTAAAGGCACAGATGAATAAGCAGTCCAAAATTCCTGTATGCATCTCACCTCATATCTTTTAGATTAACTGCTTCTCAGGTTTCCCTTGATTTCTACTGACTCATTTCCCTTGGTTTTCCAGAACACATGGAAAGTCAAGCTCTCAAGCTTAAATAATATTTGGCCAGCTACCTAAAGAAAATTCAATCTTTCTATTAGATCTAATTCCAAATTTCTAAAAACAGGATTCTTATTGCCCACCCAAAATCAGTGGTGTTGAACCCTCAGCCAAACAACCAATCACAATCTGTAATGTTGGCCTCACTTGCAGGAGACCAGGGAATGACTGTGAACTAGGGAAATCACTTCTCTTTTCCAGTTTACAGTATTTAATTTCCAACATCTTTCTCTCTTTTTCTCTCTCTCTCTCTCTCTCTCTCTCTCTCTCTCTCCCTCTCAGGATGTTCTTTTGTTGAATGTGGCAAGTTGGGGGCCATTTTTGACGTTTATGAGAAGTTTCAGGAAAGTGATTAGGTCATTGTGTCTAGTGTTAGAAATGTATAGTATTAAAGAGGATGTCTGCTCTCAAAGATATTAAAAATGTTTATAAAAAGGGGAAAAGGAGGAGGAGGGAGTGAAGTATTGGGGAAGAAGGAGGAAGAAGTGAAGGAGAAAGGACACATCCATGAAAACACAGAGCAGCAAATGCCACTATTGGGAGGAAAACTTCCTACCCGCCCCCCCCCCCCCCCCCGCCCAAATATATTTGAAGGGGGTGGGAGCAGTGGCTGTGACTTAGCTGGCAATAGACACTAACAGGAGAAAAGTTATTTACACATGCATGCAGGGGTTACTTGCTGAATACCCAGAGGCAAAGTTTTATATACCAGTTTAAGTTGTATATGTGTGTGTGTGCAGGGTGTCAGTTGAAGCTTCAATAAGAAAGTAGGAAAAAAAATAAGAAAGTAGGAACTGTGTGTGTGTGTGTGTGTGTGTGTGTGTGTATTTATGGTAGTGGATGGGCAATCTGTCTTCTTCCTGGAATTTCCAAGAAATTCCCCCAGAAGGTTAATGGAAGCTATATTTTAGGGAGTCCTTGTTTTAGTCAGACAAAGAAAGATCAGATAAGATTTCAAATATTTTTACTTTGAAATACTGTTTATGCCAAAACTGTGATCCTTTCACCACTTCATATAAGTGTTCTACTGGTAAATACAGATGTGCTATAAAGAATAAAATAGTGGGGGGATCCCTTGGTGGCTCAGCAGTTTGGCGCCTGCCTTTGGCCCAGGGCGTGGTCCCGGAGTCTCAGGATCGAGTCCCACATCAGGCTCCTTGCATGGAGCCTGCTTCTCCCTCTGCCTGTGTCTCTGCCTCTCTCTGTGTGTCTCTCATGAATAAATAAATAAATCTTTAAAAAAAGAAGAATAAAATAGTGTATATGAAGAGAATATCAAAAATGACTTCAATAAAAGATAGACGCTATTGCTAGAAACTAGGGGAATAATGAAATCTAGATAAATAAAGAGGAAATGGATGAGAAAAAGGCATTTTCATCCAAAGAGAACAGTTTCCCCAAGAGTGACGAAATGGAATCATTCTAGAGAGGTAGGTATTCTGAGCAAAGAATTGTTTCATAATCTTTAGCTATCACTTAATGAAGATGATTTCTGTGTCCTTATTTCCAAGTACAAAGTTGCTCCAGGGTGTCTTTACTTTCAGGTTTAGATGATGTATAGTTAGAACTGTAGGAGAGGCCATTTGTGACCTGAAAAGTGTCCGAAGTAGAAGTCAGTTTGCAAAGATTAAAGAGTGATTGAGAACGGGTTGCAGAAGTTACCTACTTCTCACAGAACTTTGGCAGTAATAGGAAGGTTAAAAAAACTATCTTAATAGAATGAAATGGATGAAGGGAGATTTTATTGGAAGATGAAACAGAAACAAAAATTTTAAGAAAAAAAGCATTTTTATAGCAGAGTACTGAATATATAAAAGAGAGGAGAGGGGATTCAACTGATGGAAATGGAACCTAGTGTAGGAAAAAATCAGAGATTAAGAAGATATAGTAAAGAGCAATGATACTTATATCTTAAAAGATGGGTAAAGAAGTAAAGGATGATGTGCAAAAAAAACTAGATTTAATTAACAGGGTAGTTAAAGAATCCCAAATGGATATTTTCCTCTTCAATATGGTAGGCAATATGGTCAACAGATTGAGAAGGACTGCATAAAGTGGAAGAGTATAAGAAATGGAGAAAAGTATTGTTATTAGCTGACAAATTGAAGGTACAAGTATAAAATTTACTTAAAAGAAGCCATGGGAAATAAGTCAATCGGAGAAGAACAAACATTATATGGTCTCATTCATTTGGGGAATATAAAAAATAGTGAAAGGGAATCAAGGGGAAAGGAGAAAAAATGAGTGGGAAATATCAGAAAGGGAGACAGAACATGAAAGACTCCTAATTCTGGGAAACGAACTAGGGGTGGTGGAAGGGGAGGTGGGGGGGTGACTGGGTAACGGGCACTGAGGTGGGCACTTGATGGAATGAGCACTGGGTGTTATTCTATATGTTGGCAAATTGAACACCAATAAAAAATAAATTTATAAAAAAAAATAAAAATAAATGGACTTAGACCCTAGAAAAAAAAGAAGCAGCAGCAGCCATGGGGAGCCTGGGCTCAGTCAGTTAAACATCTGAACTTTGGCTCAGGTCATGATCCCAGGGTTCTGGGATCGAGGCCTGCATCAGGCTCCCTGCTCCATGGGGACCCTGCTTCTTCCTCTCTCTCTCCCTGCCACTCCCCCTTCTTGAGCATGTGCACTCTCTCTGTCAAATAAATAGACAAAATCTTAAAAAAAAAAAAAAAAGAAGAATCCATAGTACTTGTTGGCTTACAATATGGATGAGAAGTTTAACTTACACAGACACTTAATGGCTGACTTCAAGGAGGAAGATGATAATTTCAGGTTTAGATATGCCTAATTTAATTTGAATTAATAATGAAATATTCAAAGAGTAATATAAAACAAATAGTAGGAGATAATTAAACTGAAGCACAGAAGAGAAGTAATAGTAGAAATTGGATTATGGAGTCTATCATATAGAACGGAAAGGTGATTGTAGTAAAATAATGAATTCATGCATGCCCCATATAGCACAGCGGATGTAGCCTGGAAATGGGAGAGCCAAATTAATTAAAATGAACTTGTGTCTCTGGAGATACTTTCGGCCATCATATGCTAGTAATGTCAAAGCTCTTAGACTCATGATTTTTTCTCTGGTAATATTTTCTTCTAGCTTCACTCATACCATTTCAATCATTATTCCCAAGCAACAGTGTGTTTAATATATTCTCTCCCGTGTCACAGCATTTCCACAATCCCTAATTTCATGATGATCTTTACCATTTGTTTCTCTGACCATTTCTTAGAAAATATCTTGATCTACCATAAATCCAGATTTTTAAATCCAGCATTATTCTCTCCCCACCCTCTTTTTGTGGCAGGCCTAGCGTATTAATTGCACACATTTTGTTAGGCAGTTTGTGTCCAAAACCCTTTTCTCCAAACAAAAAGGTGTGGAAAAAAAAGAAGCTACAGCAAAGTAAACACATAATTGCAAACTAAACACAACTCAGATGAATACAATTGAGTGTTTGCAGTATGCTGTTCAAATTCTCACTGGTTAGGGGTCATTGGTACTGTCTGTTTACAGTTGCTTCATTGATTGAGATTGTGAGATCAGATCCAAACACTTAATAGAGGCCAGAACCACACTGACTTGTTTCAGTAATATTTGTCTACAAAATATTTTCCCAATTATAAATGACAAGTAGTACAGGGCTCATTTATTACCATAAATTATATATATATATATATATATATATATATATATATATATATATATATATATATATATTCTCCATGCTATGTTAAGATCTTAGTGAGGTGATTATGGAATGTGAAGACAGAGGACTTTACCTTATAGTACGATTACATTTTTAACTCTAGAGAAGGTAGAGAAAAATGGAAACTTGAGTGATTCCTATGTGGGAAAGGAAGAACAATAAGCTGTGGAGATTTAGAATCATTGGAATCACAGGCTTTGGAATCTGACAGATTTAGGTTAGACTCTTGGCTTGCCACTTACCATTCACAGCATTTCCTAAGTCTCTAGGAGTAACCACAAGAATACTTCTTTTAAAAAGGATTTTATTTATTTATTTGAGAGAAAGAGAGAAAGAACAAGGAGGGGAAGGGCAGAGGGAGAAGCAGACTCCTACTGAGCACAGAGCCCAATGTAGGGTGCCTGATCTTAGGATCCAAGAGATCACAACCTGAGCTGAAGTCAGACCCTTAACCAACAGAGCTATGCAGGTGCCCCCACATTAGAATACTTTTTATGCAGAGCCACAATGTATTAAGGTTTTAACATGAGGAATACAATACCTAGCTAGCTCTGTCAATAATATGAAGACATACTGATTAAAGAAAATGCAATTGTTTTTCAAAAGTATCTTCAAATTTAACCAGACTAATATATGAGATGCATCTCATTTTAATTCCTCTTGATGGAGCTAGACAGTTACAATAGCTATAATGTATATATCTTTTTTTGTGCTCAAAACCTTTTCCTCAGCCAATATATGATAAGCTCTTATTAACTTTTTATTATTCATCTTTGTTTTTAGCTAATTACCTTGTCAAAGACCTAATTGCAGAGATTCTACATTTTTGTACAAATGACCAGTTATTCCCCAAAGACCATCTTCTAAGTGTATGTGGCTATGAAGAATTTTTACAGAAGTAAGTATCTTATTAAGTATCATTGTTATAATCTGTTAAGGCACGCTTCATTTTTTTCCTTTTAAACAGACTTTGTACAAACACTATACTCTTATAACCAATATAATTAAATCAATTTTCCCTTTTTAAGGTGAACTCAAAATTTTATGACTCATACTGACAGTCTTATTCTTGGTTTTCTTCTGTATTTTGTGTATTTATGGCAATATGTATAAATACATATTAATGACCATATTTATGACCTTAATTTTCTTGGTTTCTTTGAAAACAAGTTTACTAGGACTGATCACAATTTTTTAAATGTAACAAATTATTTTGCAAAAAGTAATTTTTGATTTGGAATAATATTAGTATGCTGATTAAATGCTGATTTTTAAAAATTACAGAGGATTTGAGTGTGAGCATTATAACATTTTCATAAAAGAATAGCCTTTATTTCTGCATTCAGGCAGCTCTTATAACAACTACAAAAGTCTGTTTTCATGTAGGTCAACTGCAAATACTTATTTTATAGAAAACTCACCTTCTCTTATTGTATCACAATTATGACTATTCTGAATTCCTTGAAGACCAACCTTGAAAATATAACACAATTTTAAGAAAGGAGATATTTCTCTGCTGGTACACAATTATTCTAGATAGTAAAGTAATAAAGTAGTCAATAAAGTGGATTGTCACTTACATATTTCCTTTGTATTTCCAAAAGTGTCTAAAGATTGACAACAGCCCAATGGAAGTCAAATATTTCTTTTCAAATATTCATTGTCACCGTCATTATTATACCATCATAAATGTATGTGAGAATACCCTGTGGGTAATTTGATGAATTTAACAGTATTATCAGCAAATGCAGTCCTTTATTCTGCAACGTTAACTGTAAATGACTTTTAAGACTAATTAACTCTTTTTGTATTCCCAGTTATAACAAAATAATAATAAATATATTTTTTAATATCTTATTTATTTATTCATGAGACACACACAGAGAGAGAGGCAGAGACATAGGCAGAGGGAGAAGCAGGCTCCATGCAGAAAGCTCTATGTGGGACCCGATCCCGGGACTGCAGGATCACGACCCGAACTGAAGGCAGATGCTCAACCGCTGAACCACCCAGGCATCCCAATAATAAATATTTATATGAAATCACAGATGTTTTGTTGTACTAACCTCACTAATACTTCCCTTCTCCCTTATCTATTTGAACCTATTAACATACTCAGTGATTAAGCTGCTACCTTCTTCCAACATATGTTTTGACAGTATATCCAAAGAGCAAGGAGAAATACTTTAGAAATATTATTTTATATTGAATACTCATTAAAATTCATCTTCTGTATAAGTCTTCAAATGTACATCTGAACTTCAGCTAATGTCAAACATTAGATGCAAAGAATAAGAAACATTATCAAATTTATGTATTTAGTATTATCAGTAGGAAATATTATCCCACAAGCAAAAGTGTTGAAGAGACAGAAATTTGGAAAAGAGTAACGTGAACACATTTATAATGGGCCTTGTCTTATTTGCTATTTCAAATGTGTATGTCAACCATAATTAGTTCAATTATTGACTGATAAAAATGTATATATCATTTTGCTCTTTTTTCTTGTTAACATGAACATAACAGATTTCTAAAATATTTTTATAGTCATTTGTTTCTAACAAAATTTCATTTACCTGGGTTTTTATTAAGGTGGTAAAGTATCAGTATAGATTAATAATTAATATATTAATTATAGTCACCTTTCCTTATTATAATTTGAAAGATATGTATATATTGGGGATTTACTTACTATTTAATATCCTACCTGTTTGATTTGGTTTTTAAAATGAGCATAACATTATCATTCTTTCTAATATCTAAATCATTCAGTTTTTTTTCTAAGTTTATTTATTCCCTTGCAACTTATCTAAAAAAAAAAAAATATGTCCTTGGGGCACCTGGGTGGCTCAGCTGGTTAAGCATCTCTTAATTTCGGCTCAGGTCATGATCTCAGGGTTGTAAAATCAAGTCCTGCATCGAGCTTTGTGCTGGCCGTGAAGCCTACTTAAGATTCTCTCTCTCTCTCTCTCTCTCCTTCTATCCCTCCTCCCTCACTCTCTCTCCCAAAGGAAAAAAAAATAATAATAATCAATTTAAAAATGTCTGTAAATACTTGGAAATCTTCACAATGTTCTTCTATAGAGGGAACACAGGTTAACACATAATAAAGTCAATAATGCAGCAGGTGTTAATTTAGACACTAACAGTTATAGTACTACACTTCATCTGGAGCATTTGACTAGCTTTGGTTGCAATAATAATAATAGTCATTTATCAAATTCTCATTATTTGGTTACCTCATATTGAGTAGACTTCTAAGTCTTATGACATTATCAATACAATATATACGGTAATAACTACTGTTTTACAGATGGGAAGTCTGATGCTTTGTTTAAGATCACACAATTAGGTAGCTGGAAGAGTGCAGCCTGAATTCAAACCTGGGTTTGGCTGTTTGCCCTATGTCTGAACTACAAAACAATAATGCAAAAGCTCTTGAACAATATACAAGAAATAGCAAACAGGTTATTCATGCTGGAGCACAGGGTGGAAAATATATGCAGATTTGTAGGTGTCTGCAATGGGGTGCAGAAATTGTTAAGAGTCTACTTCAACTCCTATTGAGAACTACACACATACAAGACATTTGGTTAGTCACTGAGAATCCAGAGATAAGTTATATATAATCTTTGCTCTCTGCCTTGCATAAAAATTCAGAAAGCCCTGTAATTACTTCTCACAATGCCCTACCACGTGGGCGGTGCTAGCATTATTATATACTAACTGCTTGCAGATCACAGAAAGATGGATTAATGGCAAGAATATGGGAACAGTTCAAAGAAAAGTCAATGATAAACCTGTGCTTAAAGAAAAAATACATTCTTTATTTAGAGGAAAGAAAACAGTACCATATAATAAAATGTGAATAACCATAGGATATATAAATTACACTCAAATTTTGTTTCTAAAAAATAAGTATTAAGAAAAAACAGGCTAAAGTAGTAACAATCATAAATAATACAAAGACTTAGTTATGAAGCATATTTACCATAACATATAATTTCTAATATTAACAACAATGACAACAAAAACAAAAACTGGAAAAAAACCCTAAATCTGCAACAGTACTCCAAAATGGGGGTAAACAGGACCTGAACATAATTTCATTATAATATGACACAGAATTTATAAATTATTAAAATTATAGCATCATATGTCTTGAAATAAAAATATGCATCATAGTTTTTAAGGATGAAAGAGTATCTTTTCAAATCACATTTAAACATATTATTTTTTATTAAAACAAGCATATTTCTAATCGGAAAATAAGAAAAAATCATACACACTAAAATGTCAAAGTACTTATTTCTAGCTTGAAAAAGAACTACAAATGATATTTTTTCATTTTTAATTTACAAAACTCCTATGATAAACCTTCCTTTTTGCTATCAAGAGATTGATAAAAAATCTCTCATGGAGACAAAAATAATAATAGTAAGACAACATCAAAAATCTACTTAATTTAAAGTCTTTAATGGACTTGAATCTTCACATGCAGTACGATTCATTCTCATTTGAGATAAGCATGGTTATTTCCAATTTACAGATAGGAAAATTGAGGCTAAGAGAAACTAAATGATTTCCTAAACATTATGAAATTTGGAAGCAGCAAAGTCAGGATAGCACAGGTATATCTGGCTCTGAAGCCCAAATCTTTCTAATATATAACAAAACCTCCTTCATAACAAAGTGCCACTTGAATGTAAAATTAAAGGATAATGTGTCCTTAGGGATAATGACTGTTTGAGCTGTCAACATGGGTTTATAGTTCAGCATTTAGGTCAAAAGTAAGGAAAACAACTTCTAGAACACTCATTTTCTGACATATTTAAAATTTTAAAAATCTAAGCAGAAAAACATTTAGAAGTGATTTGACTAAAACAAAGGTAAATCATGATCACTAAAGGTGGGCTTGTTAAATTTCTGATGAGATAAAAATTTTTTTTGGAATTTTGAGTCTCTTTAAGCAAATACATATTATCAAAACAAATTCTGCCCACTATTGATAATGCTACTTTATCACTGTTGCTTTAGCAAAATGAGTTTAACTTCCTTTAACTTCAATTTCTTTATCTTTTAAAAAATTTATTTTTAATGTATTGTTCTATTTTATAAATGAGCCACAGAATTATATTTTAATAATCTCTAATTCCAAAAGTAAAAATTTTATTAAGCCTCTGCTAAACTTTTCAGGGTGTATAGATTGCTTTGAGCTCCTGTGAAGTGTAGGTCTAAGTAAATTAATTAATTAATTACGTGGTTGTTAAGATACAGTGAACTAAAAGGTGGAGAAGTATTCTCTTCCCCCTTGCCCCAGAAAAAAAAACCCTATAATTTTTGTGGGATGATGTAGAAATTTTTTTTCACTTTACATTCTTATGTTATCAGAACTATGCTTTTTAATCTGTCCTGCATTAAAAAGATAGAGATAAATTATATTTAATTGCTACTTTTGCAATTTCTCATCTACTTTAAGTAAAAGCAAATCCTTAAAATGTAAACTCCTTGGTTTCTTCTGGTCAGTACATTTGTCTGTCAAAATAGTCACAATAAGTAATCATCTCATGAATGAACCAAGTTTTGAGGAAGTAGCAAAGACTTTTTGTTATCACAATTAAGATGTCAATGGTCCATATTCATTCTTGTAACTTTGCTAATAGTATATTCATGATGCTCTATTCCATATTTCCTCCTAAAGTTGTACTTTGCTCTTTCATTGAACTTACCTGTCTTTAGAGGCCCAGGGATATTACTGACCTAATAATTTAGACTATGAAAAAAAATTTAGACTCTATACAAAAAAATTCTCCTCAAAAACTGCTTCCTTTATACATGGTTTTAAATAATATGATATAATATGAAAAAAGAAGAAAAGAATTAGGAGAAAAACAATCAGTTTTCTGATAGGCTCAAGATAGCTTAATACAAAATGATCAGCACTATAAAGTATGGAATACTAAAACTGCAAATTAGAGCCCGAATAAATTAAAGAAATTACAGAAGCATAAAAATAGTCTTGTACATTCAAAAAATATTAACATCTCTCATCATGTTCCTTGTCTGTAGACCCCAAACTAATTACCACAGTAGGAAATGTCCTTGGAATTTCATTTCCCCTTTTCCCATGATCTTACCCAGTAGACAGACCCCATTGGACTAATACAATGGCAGGCCTGAGGACAGGACTCGCTACCTCTTTTCTTCCTTATTAGATGCAGTACAGATATAAAATCCAGAGTGTCCCTGATTCTGCTTTCCTTTCAGAGAATAGCATGACTCCTACCTTCACCTATTCTTGTAACCATCTCATTTGAGCTTTTTCTTCATAAATACATTTATAATATATGAAGTATAATGTTACTTCACAATTGTACCCCTTAGGATCTAGCCTAACATTCATTGGGAGTTCAGGCTTTTGGTTTCTTACTCCTAACCTATGTGACTTAAGTAATATATTCTCTCAAAAGTGTTGCTATGTGTTTCATTTTCTAATTCAGCTGAAAACAGTATTTCTGAGGTGCTGTGTGAAAATAAAATTTACTGCACTTAAAAGCTTTTATTGAATAAATCACGACTGCATAGTCAGTAGTAAGCTACAAGTGCTGCATAAGAAGAAACTGAAAAAAAATTTCTTGAAAATTCTGCTTGGGCCAGTTGTTTACAGTTATGACCAGGTCTTATATCCTTGATTCAAACAAAATTAAATGAAACAGAACTGTTATTTAATTGACTTTTGTCAAGGAATGCTAGAACACAGAGTGCTAAAATATGTAGAAAGAAAAAATAAAAACAAAACCTATTGTAATTTAACAATATTACTTTGAGAAGCATCTGGGTGGCTCAGTAGGTTAAGTATCTGCCTTCCACACAGGTCATGATTTTGGGGTCCTGAGATTGAGCCCCACTTCAGGATCAGAGTCTGCTTTGCCCTTTCCCTCTCCACACTCATTCTCTTTGTCTATCTCTCAAATAAATAAAATCTTTTTTAAAAATATTTTTTGGTAATTGTCATTAACATTCTTAAATTTATTTATTTTTTAAAGGTTTATTTATTCATGAGACACACAAAGACATAGGCCAGGGAGCCAGATATGGGAATCGATCCCAAGACCCCAGGATCGTGACCTGAGTAAAAGGCAGATGCTCAACCACTGAGCCACCCAGGTCCTCAATATTCTTAAATTTAAAAGGTGGTATCTATCTCTTTATTCATCAGCAACACTGATTAGATTAATCTGTCTTTCTACTTTGGAGTCCCTTTTCTCCTTTCTGACCTTTCCTAGTAGAGAAAATATTGAATAACCTTTGATTAAAGTGAGAAAGTCTTCTTTAAAAATTAAATCTAATTAGAATTTTAAAATACTCTTCTTAAAAAATTTTGATTTAAAAAAATTTTAGCTGATCTCATGATAATTTGTATTAATTTATTCTTTAAAAATTTGATTATAAATTGGAATTGGTTTATTCAAAGTAATCAGACTATTAAATACCAATAAGGAAAAGGCTACGTTATATAAAGTTTAAACTTTATGTAGCTTAAACTTTATATATAATGATTATACTCGTTAGCAGTAAAAACTGGGTTGTATATAGCCCGGGGAGGGGAGGGGTGAGTCTCTTCTTAATCAAATTAAGGATTCCATTTAGAAAACTTGAACAAATTTATTATTTTCAGCACATTTAAGACAGCCTAAGATTACCAATGCTAGATTGACTCTTTTTTAGCTTTTTAGACTTAATTTGGTCAAATAAATAGCTTAAGGTGTTTTCCTCTTTAACATACCTTCACTCTTCCACTTATAAATCATAAAACCATGTCAGAGCATTGGGAAAAACATGTCGAAACTCTGAGAGCTCTCACATACAATAATAAAAGTTGTGTTCTGGTAATAAATCATTTATTAAGAGTATGTTGAGTTACTTCAATTCAGTTTTTAGATCTCCTTCAAAATACTTGTGCTAACACTTAAAAATGAATTTTGGCTTCTATCTTTAATAGTGAACTAAAATACTGATAATAATATACCATATAAACTCGCATTTGGTTTTAACTAATAATTCAGTACTAGAACAAATGTCCTAGTATGTAAATACTCTGCATCTAATTTCATTCGAAAGCAATTCCCCAAAGAGCTTGTGCTAAATAAAGCTTGTTTGTTATTAAAATATACAGTTAAGAATTATAGCATATTTCAGACCCAAGTTTTCTAAAAAACTTTGTGATGATTATATATGCATCACTAACCAACAGACTTGATTTAAAAAGATCACTTGATAAAAATAAAAGTTTGTTGCATGATTTTTCCAAGAAGACAGGAAAATTAGAAGTAAATATAAGTATATAATTTAATTTCATTATACCTAAAACCATAATAATCAATAGGCAGCTATCAAGTTATTTTCTTACTCAAAAACATATACTTCTGAATTAAAAACCCCAATCCCACCACCTACCAATTCAGAATCAACTAAAGTTCCATTTTTCTTAAATAAAAGAATTAGGTAGTGATTATGTGAATTGCATAGTGTTTTAAATTAGTCAATATCACCTTAATGAGGCTTAAATGTGCTATTTTAATCTTAGTTCTTAAATGTTTTGTATTTGACTCTATAGAATATGTCTCCTCTGGAGGTTTGTGGAAAATAATGAAACCTTGAAATGGGATAAGATCTGTATTTTTGATTTCTTGAGTTGGGGACTATATTACAAATTTTGCACACCATACCTCAGAAAAAATCTCCCTGGAGTTTAGTATGTATTTTTCCAAAGGACACAAAGTTCCACATTCACTCTTACATTTCTTCCTTACTTACTATCTTCTTCAACTTTATTACTTATTTATTTATTTTAAAGATATTATTTATTTATTCGTGAGACAGAGAGAGAGAGAGAGAGAAAGACACAGGCAGAGGGAGAAGCAGGCTCCACGTAGGGAGCCCGACATGGGACTTGATCCCCCGTCTCCAGTCTCCAGGATCATGCCCTGGGCTGAAGGCGGCGCTAAACCGCTGAGCCACCTGGGCTGCCCTCAACTTTATTTATTTAAATTGTTGTGCTATTATTTGTTTTGTGAATGCATAGCTTAAGAGAGGGCATTGTAAACTTGAAAGTTGTTATAAAACACTTCCTCTAGATTAAAAAAAATTGAATTTAAAAAAGCATGTGTACTATGCCTATATAGAAATACAATCATATTCAAGTGAAGAGGCATGTGGGCTAGTTGCCTTTTTACAAGCTGGAGGGCATTCTTAAGAAAAAAGGAAGCATCTGAAAAGAAAGGTTTAGGTCTCTTAGGTGCAGTTCTCTCTTGAATAGTAGCTGCTGGTATCAATTTCTGTCCCGTAGAGGGTCCCTACTCAAAACCATGACCCTACTCTACTAACCACCCTGTGGCTGTGAGTCCTAGTTTAGAATTTAACCTGTGCTTGTCTCTCCAAATCATGAAGTTTAACTTTTCCTATTCATAGTTCCCCTGAAAGCAAAATAACAATAAAATTGAGGAGCACTGGTTGAGGAAAACAATGTACCACTAATCTTTTGTTGAGAAGCAACAAGCAACATCTTTAAGCATAAAATCCAGGGTGTTTTCATTGGTTACAAAACTTACTTGAATTAAAGATTATAATAGACACCATCAACATTTTTAAGTGGCAAATATGAAAGGAATATGTGTGTGCACAGAACACACACACATAGTATTTGAAAAAAATATTCTCTGGAATCCTACAGTATTATTAATATTTTAATATTTTCTTATATCCACCTTACATCTCTTAGCTTAATTGCTGAATTTCCTTAAAGAACTATCTTTAGCAGGTCTCAGCAATCCTGGCTCTCAATATTTATAAAATCAAATGGACATAGTTCTTTTCTATATATCACTATAATATTTCACAATGTATTTCTGTGGCTACTTCTTACACATACAAAGGGAGAATATTTAAACCTAACTAGGTTATCCTATAAAATAAGGATACGTATTTATTCCAATAAAAGAATATTGTTTGTAAATGTGAATTTATAAGGAATGTCTAGCCTGATGGTAATCAATTTTGCAGACTGAACATTACTTAGGAAGTCTTTTTTTGCCCATAAGACAAATTTGAAGTATTTGCATATCATTTTGTGGTGTGAAGGTAATTAATCTCACCTTATATAAATATACTGCTATAGAAATACTTTAAAATAACATGAGCTACTTATGAATAGGAAATAGGAGTAATTATGTGCAAGGATTCAGCTTTTTGTGTTCATCTTAAATGACAGGTATACTCATAACAGTTCCTTAAGATAGTAGCTAACAACACATAGCTGGAATCAAATATTTGTTGAAGGAATAAATAAATGGATGTGCCGAATTTTGATTTACTAGTATATATGAAGAAAAAAAACCCTAAACTTTTCATTATATAATGAATATTCAGTTCAATTAACATTCTAAGTTTTTTACATGATTGTTAAAAAAGTACTAAGCACACATACTTGAGATGTTACCAGTTGAGAAAAACATCTGCTGTATATAACGTGAAATAGATAAATTCGAAAATTCACAACAGCATAGTAACACCTAACATGGACTTTTCTCTTAGTCGTCAAAGCCGGGTCTTCAATATTACCCATTTTAATGTGATGGTTTTTTTTGTTTCTCTTTCTCCTGGTATGGTAGGCTTTCTTCTTTCTTCTTCTTCTTCTTCTTTCTTCTTTCTTCCTTCTTCTCCTTCTCCTTCTGCTCCTTCTCCTCCTTCTCCTCCTCCTCCTTCCTCCTTTCTCCTCCTTCTCCTTCTTCTTCTTCTTCTTTTTTTTTTTTGATACCTGGAGTCATCAAACACTAATTGATTTTTATTTCATTTACTCATTAAATTCTATATACCAATCTTCTTTCTATTCTTTAATGCTTTGTTTTCTTTTTCTCTCTTTAGTTCAGCTCCGTCCAATGGAAATGTAATGTGGGCCACATAATTATTTTAAGTTTTCTACTAGCCACTTTAAAAACAATTAAAAGAAGCTGGTGGAAATACACTTTAATAGGATGCATTATTTATTTAACTCAAATATTTTATTTAACCAAAATAGGTTCTTTCATTTCAACATGTAATCAAAATTTTAAAAATATTGAGATGTTTTATATTACTTTTCGTGATGAGTCTTCAAAATTCAGTATGTATTTTATGCTGAGAGTCTGTTTTAATCCAGACTAGTGCCATTTTTTTAAAGATTTATTTATTTATTTATTTATTATTTATTCATTCATTCATTCATTCATGATAGACAGAGAGAGAGAGAGACAGAGAGGCAGAGACACAGGCTGAGGGAAAAGTAGGCTCCATGCCAGGAGCCCAACGTGGGACTCGATCCCTGGACTCCAGGATCGCGCCCTGGGCCAAAGGCAGGCGCCAAACCACTGAGCTACCCAGGGATCCCCCAGACTAGTGACATTTTAAGTGTTCAATAGCCACATGTGCCCAGTGGTTATTATATTGCATAGTATAGCCCTAGGTCATCAAAAAAAAAATGATTCAAATGGTGGTCTTGCCAATTAGAGCAATAGCAAAGTGGTGAATAGTAGTTTACAGCTCTTAGAAATTGTTATGGTTATCAGAGACTCTGTAACATCAGAGACTTAATCTTAAGTGACAATTCTAGCACAATAATAATTTTTGTTATTGCTAAGATATATAAAGAGGACTTTTAGTATTTTAAATGTATCTGAAAAAAATGAGTTACTGAGTAAAATATCAATATAACATGTCCTGTAACATAAATTAGCTTATCTATAGAAGTAGTTACCTTAATACATGTAAAACATTCTGGCATCTTAATGTTCTGTTCCACTAAATAACAGCGGCTAAAAGCAAACACAGGAAATTGCTAAGTAACAGTATTGTAAACAGTGACCAGTGACCATTCACCAAATATACATTTTTTTTTTTTTCAACTCAGCCTAAGACTCTGGCTTAAAAATACTTACTGCAGAATTCTCCACAAATTTTGTGCATTTTGCTCTTGCCTCTGTATTTAGAAGCATCAAGTTTTCTTACCTCCTCTTCTAGCCAAACTGAGACTTTTTTAATAAAGATTTTATTTATTTATTCATTAGAGACACACACAGAGAGAGAGAGAGAGGCAGAGACACAGGCAGAGGGAGAAGCAGGCTCCATGCAGGGAACCTGATGTGGGACTCGATCCGGGGTCTCCAGGATCAGGCCTTGGGCTGAAGGCGGTGCTAAACTGCTGAGCCACCCGGGCTGCCCAGAACTGAGACTTTTTTTAAAGCTAATTCTTTTATTTACTATAATAGTTTTCTTTTATATTTTCTGAAATGAGGTGAATCTTTTTTTATTTTAATTCAATTAATTAACATATAGTGCATTTTTAGTTTCAGAGGTAGAGTTCAGCGATTCAAGTTGCATATAACACCCAGTGCTCATTACATCAGGTGTCCCTCTTAATGCCCTCACCCTGTTACCCCATCCGCCCATTCACATCTCCCCCGGAAACCCTGTTTTTTTGCCTGTAGTGAAAAGTCTCTTATGGTTTATCTCCCTCTATGCTTTCATCTTATTTTATTTTTACCTCCCTTCCCCTATGATCCTGTTGTTTTATTAACTCCACATATGAGTGAAATCATATAATTGTCCTTCTCTGACTGACTTATTTCTCTTAGCATAACACCCTCTAATCCCATCCATGTCATTACAAATGGTAAGATTTGGGGTTTTTTGATGGTTGAGTAATATTCCATTGTATATATATGTATGATACCTCTTCTTTGTCCATTCATCTGTTGATGGACATCTGTGCTCTTTCCATTGTTTGCCTATTCTGGACATTGCTACTACAAACACAGGGGAGCAGGTACCCCTTTGGATCACTATGTTTATATTCTTTGGGTAAATACCTATTAGTAGGCAATTGCCAGGTCCTAGGGTAGCTATATTTTTAACTTTTTGAGGAATCTTCATACTGTTTTCGAGAGTGGCTGTACCAGTTCACATTCCCACCAGTAGTGTGAGAGGGTTCCCCTTTCTCCACATCCTTGCTAACATCTGTCATTTCCTGAGTTGTTAATTTTATCCATTCTGACTGGTGTGAGGTGGCATCTTATTGTGATTTTGATTTGTATTTTCCTGATTGTATTTCACTATATTTCATTTCTCGATGCCAAACGATGTTGAACATTTTTTCACGTGTCTGTTGGCCATTTGTATGTCTTCTTTGAAGAATTGTTTGTCCATGCCTTCTGCTCACTTCTTGACTGGATTACTTATATTTTGGGTGTTGAATTTCAGAGGTTCTTTGTAGAACTTATCTTACATAAAAAAAAAAATGCTTAGCCCTATTATCTGATATGTCATTTGCAAATATCTTCTCCCATTCTGTAGGTATCTTTTGGTTTTGTCATCTGTTTCCTTTGCTGTGCAAAAGATTTTTATCTTGATGAAGTCTCAATAGTTCATTTTTGCTTTTGTTTTTCTTGCCTTTGGAGACCTGTTTAGCAAGAAGTTGCTTTAAAATTGTGTTGACGTTTTTATTAAGATTTGTATATGTGTGTGCATGTGTGCTCTGGTTAGAGACCTGTATTGACGTTAGTAGTGTCTTCCAAACCTCTTTTCCCAAGAGACCTATTATTTATAGCCCACGATTTGCAAAACACCTTATATAAAAAGAAACGTGGAAAAAAAGAAAGAAAGAAACATGTGTATCGCATTATACCAGGAATGCCTGAATCTATACACAAATTTTAAGTGTGCTATTTTTACTCCAAATATTTATGTTCTAGTCTCTGGTCTTATTTCGTCAAATCCAGTGTCTTTATTTGCAAGATGAGAGATTTGGAGCAGAACTGTACTTCTTCCCAGTTTTTGACATTTTTCTTCATGCAAGATCATAATGATACCCCTATAATTAGAATAATTTTATATATTCAGGACTAGATTAATACAAAAAATGCAAATCTACCCACCAGCCCACCAAAATTCTAAGGACAGGAAAAATTACTAAAAGACCTCCTGGTGAAATAAGAAGAGTGATAGCATGGGAAGAATGAAACAATTGCAAGACTACTGTAGAGCTCCTAGGTAAAATGTCAAAAGATATTTAAAATAGGGGGACTTGGGACATTCATTTGACAGCTTTATAAAAAAACAGACAATTTCCTAAGGAATGATGAGCTTTCAAAATTAGCTCAAGGAGAGAAGTATGAAAGTAGGAAAACAATGAGCAGTGAGGAGTAAAAAGTTAGTTTTCAGCAAATTGCACTAAACCCTCAAGGACTAGAGATTTCTCAATTGTATAAACTGTTACAGAATAGAGAAAAGGTATACGCAGTTTACAAAAGTGGCCTAAGTGTGATGCCTAAAACAAATAAATGTAATAAAATGTTAAATTTTTAGGCCTATCTAAATTTTGACATACATACAAAAAAATGCTTAAAAACTGCAAATTAAACCTTCTAGTGGGGACAAATCTATACAAATATGTAAAGATAATTATACATTAGGAAACTCTATCAATGTAATTAGTATATTAACACATTGAAAAAAAAAATGAACTTCTCAATCTGATGCACCCAACAGATAAAGCAAACCTGTGTGATAAAATTTGAAACATTTATTATTTTTTAAATCATTAACAAAATAGAACAAGAAAAGTACACAGCAGGACTACACAGCAAATATATCCAACTGTTAATCATTTGAGGCATTTCCTATAAAAATGAGACAATGAGAAGTGTGTCTACAATCATTACTACTATTCAACAGTGTTCCAGACAACAGGAAACAAAAGGATTGGAAAGTAGTAGATAAAACTGTAATTATTTTGAAGAATATAATTATCTATTTAGAAAATTCAAAATAATCAACTCAAAAACCACTAGGTATTTCAGCAGGATTCTACCTCCTAAGTCAACACATAAAATCAATTAATAAATATCATGAAAAAAAACTTTGACTTATAATAGAACAGAATCTATAAAATATCTTGCAAAAAAAAAGCATAATATACGTATTATGACCTGAAAGATGATCTGAAAGAAAACTAATACTTTACTCAACAGCACAAAAGAGAATTAGAGTGTATGTAATAATAGTTATCCTCGAAAAGAAGATTCAATATTATAAAAATACTAATTCTTACATAATTCCATAAATTAAATATAAGTCAATACTATATTAGCATTTTCTCCATAGCAGTAGCACACTAATTCTAAAATTGTTCTGGAAGAGAAACTGTGCAAAAATAATAATATAATTTTAGTGACTTTCATTTCCACACTTCAAAAAATGCTAGAAAATTAAATCCTTGAAGCAATTTGGTACTGGCACAGGAATAGATGTATAAATTAATGATAATATTTAGAGTCCAGAAACAGATCAGATAGTTATGAAAACTGGTCATATAACAAATATAATAAGTCAGAGATGAAAAGATGTCCCCATTTAAGATGTCCAGGAAAATTGCCATTATGTTGTAAAAATGTCTAAACTTGGAGCTATACATCACTCTTTTACTCAACAAATGCATTCCAGATAGATGTTATATAAGGACATAAGTATAAAGAACAAAAAAGAAAGTGTTACTATGAAAAAATTAAGTTTAATTCTTTATAGATAATTGATACATAACAATTATTAAAAATTATTACTGTTTAAATGTGGAAGAAACAAAAGATTAGAGCAATAATTATAAAAATCTAAATCAATTCTTTAATCAGGTTGTGTTTCAAGTGTAAGTATATGCTCTCTAAAAAGAAGGTGTAACTAGAAGTTAGAGATAATTACTACAGGTTTGGTTTATGCCAGAAAGAAGGCATAAAATTGTGATCAATAGACCTTGCATCCTATATCAAAGGCTTCTTTTACTCTATCAAAACAGGCGATTGAGGGTCTAAATATTTTTAGTTAAAAATAGAATATTCTAAGATGTCTGTCTTTTTTATAATTCCCATCTCTTTGTTTTATTTACACTTTTCTTGATTTCATCAGTTAAGTGATAAAAATATCTAGAACTAAAATTCAAAATGGTCTCTACACCAATGGCAATTGGAGGGCAATGGGAAAGAGAAATAAACTGAAGTCATATTTAGGCTCTAAGGCTTATTTGAGAGTGTGATATACACAGTAATTAAATTGAGATAACAACAGAAAAGACTCAAGATACATGTTATTTAAAAATTAGGTAACCATTATAAGATAAAAATATATTTATGTCTCCCAAGCCTCTAAAGATAAAAAAGAAACTCAAAGAAGACTCAAACAATCTTAACAAATGAAGGAAGACAATAAAAAATTATAGTTTTAGAAGTCAACAATAACATAGCAAAAGATATTGCTATGAGTGAAATAGTTTAAATTTTCTGATTATAAAGCAATCTCAAAAAATGAGTTAAAAGATACTTAGCTATAGGCTAGAATATAGAAATACAACTAAAATAAAATGATTTCACTTTTAACAGAAATATATATTTACTTGGTCGCTTATTTTGGCTTACAAAAGAAGTGCCATGAACTCTGAGAAATTATTATTCTGGAAAAGAGGAAAGAGGAGAATTTTATCTTTTTGTCTTTTACAGTTTAATACAATTCAGATGTTTTCCATGACAATACACTCCCATAATGTAACTTTTAAAAAAGAGAGATGAATCATAGAGGAAAAAAGACTTAAAAAATCTTATAATGACCAAAAATCTGATAATTACTCAGATATTGCCATACACACAAACACACACACACACACACACACACACAGAGAGAGAGAGAGAGAGAGAGAGAGTGAAGCGAAGATAAGGGAAGAATTAGAACTACTTTTAGAAAGGGGTAGAATTGGCAGATTTAGTAAATGATTTAGCAGATTTAAATAGGCTTCCAAGTTAAATTTGAATTTCATAAAACCCCAGATTTTTAAATTATATATCAAATATTATGGGACACATACCTACACTAAAAAATCATTCACTAGTATCTGAATTCAAATTTACTGGACATCTTCTATTTTATCTGGAAGCTTTAGTAAGGGGTATACATACAGGTGGGTAAAGTAAAAAAAAAAGCCAGTTCAAGAAAGCAGTAACCATATCTGTTGCTGAAACTAGACTGGGGTCCAGGGTCCAGACTTCAACACACTGAGGAAAGGAAATTTTAAAAGCAAGGTAGGCCATATCTCTTAAGCTGATCCTAGGATAAGAATAGGAAAAAGGAAGGACTCTAAGCACGGAAAGAGGAGATGGGGGTGAGGGTGAAAGGAGAGGAACTTAAGGCCATGTAATAGAATATGGAGAATGCCCTTGGAGAGGAACTTAAGGCCATGTAATAGAATATGGAGAATGCCCTTGGGTGATGAGGAAGGCAGGAGCTCAAGGAATACATATGCCATGCCTTACGTTTAGGCTAGCAGTAGAAATAACTCAAGGAGCAATATACAGCTTGTGGAAAGCACTGGGACAGGAATCTATTAGGAGGAATGGGCATAGCAAGTAGAACACATGTGAGAATACTAACATTCATCGTTTTGACAAGTGGATAGGTATTGAATTTTCTTTAAAAAATTAGCAATTGTCAAAATAAGAACATTTACAGAAAATTTAGTACCTATCAACAGAGCAATACTTTAGTTTTCTGCCATTGTTAAGAATAAGTGGCCCCAAATATTTAATGAATTTTCCAGATAAATAAATATATCATATCACCTTAAGAACTTCAAATGTTTTAACATACAAGGTTTTTTTCTTCTGAAATCCTTCATATATTTCACTAAGATCCTTAAACAAAGTACATTGACAAATTCATCCTTTTTAATGACTCTTACAGAGGAGGAGGAAAGAGAGAAAAGGAAGGAAGGGAAGGGAGAAAAAAGTTATGCTATTAGAAATTTCTGAAATATGTAGGGATATTTTTTCTGTTTAATCTTCTCATCAACCTTTTGATGTAGATATTAATAATATAAATTCTAAAAATATATATTGAGTTTCAGATAGTTTAATTGGCCTGCCTGTCATGGAGCTAATAAATCTGTCTCTAAAGCCCATGACACTTCCACCTCACTGCTCCACTGCCTTGATACTGTGGTCCCCCATATACTTTGTGGCATCAGACCTTCCAGAAGCATGTTGCCCTTAGCTTGGAGGTGGCTGGATAAAACAAACTCTGAATATGTAAAATATTCTTTATTATAATTTAGTCCATTCTAAAGGTATCTAACCATTTTCTAACTTGATGCACTTAAAAATAATTATAATATCTTAATAATCATAATATTTTAGATTGTCACCTAAAAATGAATATAATGATATATTTTTAAATAAATATATAAAACTAAGGCTACATATAAAACTTTCATCACACTAAGTTCCAGGAAAAAAAAAAAAAAGAAACAAAGTCAGAGAGGAAAACATACATGTGGGGGTATTATGAGAGGAAATGACTATTCATTTTTTTTCTCCTTCAGTGATTACTCTTTGGGGAGCCACAAAATATTTCAGAAAGATAAATCTGTTATCCAACTTAATCTTCAGAAAAATGGGGAAGTGCCAGGAAAATTATCCCGAAAGGTAAGATTTTCTTAGTATTGGTTTCAATTTGCAAGCTGAACATTTTAAGGGCAATATTCCTATCTTTATGGATTGTTGCCAATTTGGAATTACACAGCTTAATGAATACATGTTCATTTGAGTATATTTACTGAAACATAATGAAATATTTATCTAAATGCCTGTTAACAATTTGGACTGAAGCAATTACATGAACACATTACTGCAACCTTAGTATAATCCAAATCAATTGGTCTCTTGGAAAAATCATTTATGAGAAACTTATTAAGGTTATTATATTCATACTATCCATGAAGCCACTCGGAAGTGAACAGAATAAAAATAGTGAAGGGGAAACCACTGAAGAAAGAAAAATAACTTGTTCTATTTGAAGACTATTTATGTCGGTGTCAACACAATTTATCAGGACAGATTAATATTCATAATATATATAATAAAACTACCTCAAAAGGGATTACTGTGCTTTAATGACACAATTTCATGCTGTTAGATATGAATTTTATTCCCTACGTGATGTCTTGAGTTATTTCAAACCCAAATTGCACAGTATGCAATGAACTTTGATATTTTGGCAGCTTTATCTGTAGAATCTTCCAATTACCTGCTTTAAGCAAAAATCCCATCACCCTGTCATTTACATCAGATAACAGATTTTCAGTGCATGACTTTTTTTTTTCCTAGTATGAGGTGTTTCATCATAAAAAGTGTCAGGTGGTGCATTAGGTTGCAATATATCTATGTGGAATATAACATAATGAGGCCAAAAGAGAGTTGTTTAGAAAAATCTTTTGGAACTGGTACTCAACTCAGCCAGTGTTGACAGCTTTAGGGCTATGCATCTGAAATCTCCACAGAGAAACATTATAAAGTACAACTAATACTCTCAATATTAATAAACCTAGGAGTCTTCAAATTGTCCTCAATGTTTTGAAAAAGCTGAAGTCATCACGTTTCATTTCAAGATGGGGGGACGAAGAGAAAATGTATGATTAATAACTCATCTCATTGGTAGTAATTCACAAATCACTAACATTTCACGTTCATGTAAATGAAGGCTTATACTTACATCCATTTAATACCACTATTCAGATACAATGTACACCGACACTTTAACATTTCTATTATATTTAATTTTCACAATAATTCTATGTGGCAAATACTATTAAAAATAAGGAAACTGAATCACAGGCAGCTCCATGACTTTCCCCAGATCATATTCATGGGACTGGTAAGCAGAAGAGCTTGGGTTTGAGCCCAGTCTCCACAGCCCAAAACTTATGTTATCAGTTTATATGGCAAGTGCACACAGGATTCATGGGCTATACTCAAAAGGTTTAAATGTGACTTTCAGCACAATTGGCAAAAAATCTAGATATGTAGGCATTATATATAATATATATATTCTTTGTGGGTTTTGTTTTTGTTTTTTTAGAGAGAGTGGGGGAGGGCCGAGAGGGAGACAGAGAATCTTAAACAGGCTCCACCCTCAGCATGAAGACTGACCAGCACTTGATCTCAATACCCTCAGACCATGACCTGAGCCAAAATCAAGAGTCGGACACTTAACCAACTGAAGCACACAGATCCCCCCCCCCCTTGTTTTGTTTTCCACAGCTATTCCACTTACTCCAAAGTCTGGGACATGATAGGTGTTCCATGATAATTAACTATATTAAATATATATTAGATGCCGGAAGAATCTGTTATCAGTGCTTTATATGTATTAACTCACAACAGCGTGAGCAAAAAAATGAATATTACTATTATTTACCTATTTAAAATAAAAGTATTAAAAATTCAAAAGAGTAACTGAATAGCCCAAAGTCTCACAGCTAGTAAATAGGGAGATAAGATGTGAGCAAAGCTTGTCTGGTGACAGAGCTCACTATATCATAATGCCAGCCAATTTAGTATCTTTGGGATGTTGTCACATGTTGTAGGGACAGGCATATAGTCACTTCTGGGTTTAAAGTGTATAATTTTCTCTAGAAATGCCTGCTTTTCAATGTGTCATTTGGATAATAGCAGGAATTAAGTTATATGGCTGCTTTTTTATGCTTTGACTCATAATATTTACTTCCTACAGTGAATATCACCATCTCTTGGCTAATTCAACAATTTACAGGTAAAGAGTATAAATGCTTTTTCTTGTCCACTTTTCCTAGCACTAACACTGTTATTTGAAAATAGATAATATGCTAGATGACACAGATGTTTATATATTCTCCATTCACTCAACTATATAACTGCTGTGGACTAGGCCCAATACTAATGAGTAAAGTACTGAACAAAACCAACAAGATCCCAGCCTTCAAGGGGCTTAGTGTCCAGGAGATTCAACCACTCTGACTCTCAATTAAAGGGCAGTGATGGCTTCCACATAGACATTAGAAAGGCATCCCAAGTCGCCATCTCCCCAAATCCTGGCTCTGAAGAATTTTTCTTAGCATCATATTTCAAAAGAGAGGATATCAATTTTACTAAGATCTATAAGGACTTACTTTCAGATACCATGCTAAAAGTACATTGCACATATAATCTAAAAATAATTAATTCAACAAATATTTGTTGAATGCTTTTTACTTGCCTTTGAAGATCTCTATGTGAAGGAGCATGTTAGTGAACCTACTTAAAATTCAGAATTATGTCTTAGAAAACATATATGCAGAGACTGATATTTATTTACTGAACTAATGATAATTGAGCACCTACTATATACCAGAAACTCTTCTAAATACTGGAGATACAGAAACAAATAAGACATCTCAGTATTTATTCTAGAATGCAGAGTTCTCATTCTAGTAAAGAAGACATACAATAAAAAATATACATTTAAAAGTCTGATAGAAATAGAAAAGAAAAAAGAAAAAAAAAGATATAGAGGCACCTGGGTGGCTCAGTTGGCTGAGTACCCAACTTTTAGTTTTGGCTCAGGTCATGATCTCATGGGTCACTGGATCAAGCCGCACAAAGGGCTTTGCTCTCACTGGGGAGTCTGCTTGAAGATTTTCTCCCTGTGCATACATTCTGTCTCTAAAGTAAAATAAAACAAATTTTTTCAAAAAAATCTGATAGAGATATGTGCTTTGAAAGAAAAGATAACTATACTTTTAAAGCCTAAAACAGGAATACCTGTTACAGGTGAATATGAGGGACTAGTGGTGGTGATTATTTTTACATATAAATCCCAAAGCATTATAGACCTAGCTTTCACCATAAAAAATAGAGTGTCAAATTTAAAGATGTGGCAACTTGTTTAAAACAGATTCTGGATTCATATTGCCAAATTCAAATATATGCTCTTGGATAAATGCTTATATTCACCTTGGTTTCCTGGTTAAGAAAAATGTGAATAATAATACTTACCTGATATGATTATTATTAGAGCTTAATTGAGAAATATAAGTGAATAGTGTAAATTAGTGCCTGTGCCTAATCAGGACTACGTAAGTATCAATTATTGATGTCATAAAATTGGAGTGTTAGACTAGATTGTATTTTAGCCTTTTACCATTAAGAATTCTATATGGTAAGGAGATACTGAATGGTCTCTTTTCTTGATTACACTGTTTAAAGTAGTATCAAAATTTTCTATGGTTTTCATAATTTTAGCTGTATAAAAATATTTATAAACAATTCTATTTTTCTAGTAAAACAACATAAAATAGCTTATAATATTCTTTCTATATAATACCAGGAACATTCCTTGACAAATTTATTGACATCATTGCCTTACAGTAGATACTTTAGAGGTCTCTAATTGTATAAGGCATATTGCAAAGCTCAATTTGTCTCAGATGCCTTTCCTATTTTAAACTTGTTTGTGTTATACTGAAATATGGTAATTTTTGTTCCATGAGATGTTCAAAAAATATGTTGACAGTCCATAGAAATCTTTCTAGATTTTGAAATTTTACAATCCCCATCTTGATTAGATTGTGCATAAGTCTTTTTTTAAATTGTTCTTTATCTCTCTCAAATTTGATAAGTATTGCCAACATTGTTGATATTAATCATAAAATCAAGATTTCATTCTAGCTCAAGGAAACATTCACAGAACACATATAGAAGATTTTTGTATGGAAAAGGCAAAAAAGACATCTTTACTTTTTCCTAAAGATGAAGGGGTGGCCTTCAGCTTTGGAGAAAAGTGTACAATAAGTTCCATGGACAAGTACTCAAACCTGTTCTCCAGACTTTTGAGCTCTTGTAAATAAAAATACTTTTCTTGTAAGTGACAATATGACAAAGGCCAATTTCTCCCCCAAAACCATCTCTGGCAGCCAAGTAAAGCAGTTTTAAAATGAATATGATTATGCTACACACAGAATCATGCAAATAAGTAATTATTTATATGCTCGCTTTGGTTTTAACTGAAGAACGAAGTTTCTTTTCTTCTTCTGAAAGTCTTTCTTTTTTGTAGCATGCATTCAAAGTACTGTATTATAGTGATGACCTTATTCTCTACCCCCTACTCTTTCTCACAAAACCACCGAATAAAAACATGAAATACCTTTGATCTGAGGCCATATAAAGGTTTTCCTTCTGATGTTTTCTGTCAGGAGTTCTCACAGACAATTTTAAAAATAGATTGTATATTAACATACAAGATTGCAAGCACTCTAGGCATTTAGGGACTCACTCAGCTCTCCAACTTAACAGCTATATGTAGTGAAATAGTGCAATTATGAAGGAGTACATTGCATTCTCCCTTTGCAGACTTGCATAGGATTTTCATAAATGCCTGTTGGAGAAGAGTTAATCGAGGAGATATGGTGTGTGTGTGTGTGTGTGTGTGTGTGTGTGTTTGCATATGGACCACAGGACTGATATTTTATGATGAGTAGTGTCTGCTCATCTTGGGAGAAAACACATGCCTCCTGCTAACTCCTGGAATTTATGCCTATCAGTAGTTGTCCCTCATTAGCACAGTCTAATGTTCATGAAATGGAAAGTTCTCTTACACTAGTATTTGGAAGGCAAGACGTGGTAAAGTTGAAAAATGGAGTTCATCCTGAGTCTGCTGGCTGATCTGGAAAACTGTCAAGTCTCGCACTGCCATTGCATCCATAGCCTAAATGCAAAGAAAATGTGCATGTATGTGAGAGAACTAGTGTCTGCAAAACTGCCTTCCTATGAGGAGAACTTAATGTTTGACCTTGGTGATGCCAGAATGTTTTCCAGTTGTCCTTGAGGTTTATCGTTGACCAAAGCTCAGTTTTCTGATTCACTTTTGAAAAGAATGCTTACAGAGTTAAGACGAGTCTTGTAAAGTCTTTAAAACAAAGTATTAAAATGATGAATGAGGGTTATCAAAAGAGGTGAATAAAATGACAGCAGGAAGTTACAGACCTATTTTTATCTGGTACTCATTCCTATTCACTCTATACTATAAATATTAATATATTCTGCTGTCTACAGCATGAAGATGACCACAGTCAGTTTTATCTGAAACAACTTCTAGAATTTATGCATATTTGGAAAGTATCCAGGTAAGATATTTTATTTTGTTCCAAGACTACTTTTTGACTGAATTCTCAAGTGCCAAATCACAATATTTTTTAGTTGATTGTAAAAACTATCCTTTCACTACTACAGTGGAAGCTATTGTACTTTTAATAGATATCTCCCTTTGGCAAATTTTGTTAATAATTATCTATTCTTCACAGCTATTGAGATACATTTGAACAGCTGCTAACACCTTCCAGAACAATCTAACATTCATTTGAAAATATCTCTGCTACCAGTTATTAGGCTTTCAAGGATTTTTTCATTCATTTTGTGAATTTGAGTGTGCATGTGTCACTAAGCTCTTTGTATAAACTGAATTTCCATACTTTCAAAGTCAACACCTCCTGGTTTAAATTTCTTTCTTGAACTCCCTGAAAATAATTGGTATATCATAAACAGAGAAGCGTGAATTCAAATTGTAAAACTCAAGTGACAGTAAATGAACATATCCTAATTGATTCTGATATCTAAATGTATGTGTGTATTATGTGAAAGAATAGACCTATCAGGAAGCTAACCTGGATGATATCAGGGCTACATTATGGGTTTATCTAGAATTAAGGTTCTTAGCTGAATGAGCAAAAAATTGGGGTAGGGAAGGCATATAACATTAATCTCTGAACCAAAGCCTGATATAAAAACATGAGTTAAAACTGTTATGAATAATGGCTATTCATAATAGCTATCAATGGTTACTGGAGTTATTGTACATTTTGCATTCATTATCTTATCTAATTCTCCTACAACCCTGTGGTAAGACACAAAATTTACTTCAGAATCAAAGAAACTAAAGTTTTGGAAGGTTAAATAACTTGCCTAAGGCCATTCAGTTCATTAGTGGTATGACCAAAATTAGGTCTGCCTGAAATTTGCAGAGACCATCTGTCTGAAATTTGAAAAGACCAGATTCTTTTATTACACTACTGTGTCTTTCCATGTGTGTCACTCTTTATTTCCTCAAAAATATTCATCCTCAAACAATAAATAATCGAATGGGTAGCACTATGGAGCACTTTTAATATAATCTAACCCAAATTTATATTTTATAACTAATTCCATGGATCACATAGAGTTTCCAATCAAAATGACATATTAATATTAACATATTAGGGCTATAGTTTCCTTATTCCAAAATAAATTTATTTAAAAAATAAGCTACAGAGAGGCATCAAATCTGACATTCTTTTTTTTTTTAAGATTTTATTTATTTATTCATTAGAGGCAGAGGGTGGGGGGCAGGGACACAGGCAGAGGGAGAAGCAGGCTCCATGCAGGAAGACTGATTTGGGACTCGATCCCAGGACTCCAGGATGACGCCCCAGGCTGAAGGCAGGCGCTAAACCGCTGAGCCACACAGGGATTCCCTGACAAATTCTTTAAAAAGTGAGAAATTCTGAGTAGACAAAGGGTTGTCTTAAACTGGTTTGGTAGGGGGTTGTGACTTATATGTAGACAGCTGCTGCCCGAGGCACAGAGAGACAAGGGGAGGCTAGGAGAAGAAAGTGAGAGCAAGATAGTTTTCCTTGTGTTCCTGCCTCACTCTGTCATTGCCGCGTCCCTTGCAGAATTACAGTGACCTCGATTATTGTTTAGTATAGGTGTTAACAGGGTTAAATTAGGGCAAAGCAAAAGTTCTGCCATGGTGAAGACTAGAGGAAACCTGGCAGGGACAGACTAGCCTCAAAATCTAACTCCTCCACCCCTTTCCTTCAACCCCAGGGTAAGGCTGCTTATCAAACAGAAAAGTTGAAAAATTTGTCAACTATCATACAGATAATTAATGTTAGCCAGGACTAAAACCAAATATCTAACTCTCAGTAAGAACTTATTCCATTTTGATTGTACATATTGTACATAATTTTATAAATATATAAAAATATTTTTATATAAATGTATATATTTTATGCATAAACATATAAATATAAATCTTATACTTATATATAAAATTTATAGTGAATATATTTTATATATAGTATATTATTGATATATATTGTTTTATATGCAATGGCTTTATATGTGTATACAAAGAGTGTGTGTGTATTTATCCATTCATTCATTGATGGACATTTAGGTTGTTTCTATGTGTTGCCTATTGCAAATAATGGTGCAATGAACTTGGAAGTGTAGCTAGCTATCTCTTCAAAATAGTGATTTCATTTCCTTTGAATACTAGAAGTGATGGGCAGCCTGGGTGGCTCAGCGGTTTAGCACCACCTTTGGCCCGGCCCGAGATCGAGTCCCACATCAGGCTCCCTGTATGGAGCCTGCTTCTCCCTCTGCCTGTGTCTCTGCCTCTCTCTCTCTCTCTCTCTGTCTCTCTCTCTCTCAGTCTCTCATGAATAAATAAATAAAATTAAAAAAAAAAACTAGAAGTGAGAATGATGGATGATACATTAGTTCTATTTTTTTTTATGTTTTGAGGAACTTTCATACTATTTTCCATAGCAGTTGTACCAATTTACATTCTCAACACAAGGTTCTCTTTTCTCCATAGCCTTGACAGGAAATAGCCATTCTAAGAGGTGTGAGGTGATATGTCATTGTAGTTTTGATTTGCATTTCCCAATATTAGTGATACTGTTCATGTACTTGTTATTCAGATGTTTCTATGTATATTTTTAGGAGAAATGTCTACTCAAGACCTCTGTCCATTTTTAATTGATTTTTTACTACTGAATTATACATTTTAGATACCAATCTATTATCAGATATATGGTTTGCAAATATTCTCTCCCATAACCTAGGCTGCCTTTCATTTTGTTCATGCTTTCCTTTGCTGTGCAGAGCAAGGTTGAAAGTTTAAGATAGGGGTGTAATTTCATTATTTTGCATGAGAACATCCAGTTATCTCAACACTATTTATTAAAGAGAATATCCTTCCCCCATTGATTATTCTTGGCTCCTTTTCAAATATTACCTGACCATATATGTGTAGGTTTATTTCTGGGCTTTCAAGTCTGTTCCATTGGTTTATGTGACTTTTTATTTCAGTGTTGTAATTCTTTTGATTCTTGAAGCTTTGTAATATCATTTGAAATCAGGAAGTGTGATGATTCCAGAATGTTCTTTCTCAAGATTGCTTTGGCTATTCAGGGTATTTTGAGGTTCTATATTAATTTTAGGATTTTTTTTAATTCTGTGAAAAATGACATTGGAATTTTGATAAAATTATATTGAATTGGGCGCCTGTCTGGCTCAGTCAGTAGAGCATGTGACTTTTGATCTAAAGGTCGTGAGTTCAAGCCCCATGTTGGGTGCAGTGGATGCAGTGCTTACTAAAAAATAAAATAAAATAAAAAAATATATATATATATGTACACACACATATATTGAATCTATTGATGACAGTAATATGGACATTTTAACAATATTAACTCTTTTGATGTAAAACCTTAGAAGCCTTTTGATTTTCTTCAATTTCTTTCATCAATGTCTTATGGTTTCTAGTGTATAGATCTTTCACCTCCTTGGTTAAATTTATTCCTAAGTATTTTTTTTGAACTATTGTAAGTGGGATTTTTTTTTCTTAATTTTTCAAAACTTTCGTTAGTGTATAGAAACCCAACTGATTTGTATATATTGATCCTGCATCCTGAAACTTTACAGAATTCATTCCTTTGTTCCAACAGTATTTTGGTGGAGTCTCCAGGATCTTCTACATACAAGATTGTACCACCATCAGATACAATTTCACTTCTCTTTCAAGTTTGAAGGCCTTTTATTCCATTATCTTGCCTGATTACTCTAAGACTTCTAGTACTATGTTGAATAGGAGTGATGAGAGTGAAAACCCTTTTGTTCCTGATTTTAGAGGAAGTATCTCCGACATCTCACATTAAGTATGATGATAGTTGTGAGTTGTCATATATGAACTTTATTCTGTTGAGATATATTCTTTCTATACCCAATCTATCGAAAGTTTTTATGAGAGGATATTACATTTTTTCAAATGCTTCTCTCTGCTTCTATTGAGATTATCAATGATTTCTTTCATTTTATAAATGTGCCTTATCGTATTTATTGATTTGTGTAGTTGAATCATCCTTGCATCCCAGGGGTAAATTTTACTTGATTATGGTGTATATGATCCTTATAATGTGCTGCCGATTTTGGTTTGGAAGTATTTTGTTGGGAATTTTTGCATCTATAAACATTAAGGATGTTGACCTGTAACTTTCTTTTCTTATAGTGTCCTTATCTGGCTCTCAGAGCAATTCTGGCTCATACAATGAGTTTGGCAATGTCCTCACCTCTTCAAGTTTTTAAATGAGTTTGAGAATTGGCATTAATTTTTCTTTGAAAATTTGGTAAGATTTATCCATGAAGGCATTTGCTCTTGAATTCTTCTTTGTTGGGAGGTTTTTGACTACCAATTTAATTTTCTTATTATTGATTTCTTCAGACTTTCTAATTCTTTCTGATTGAGTCTTGGTAGGTAGTGTTTTCTAGGAATTTATCCAGTTCTTTTAGGTTGCCCAATTTTTTGGCATACAACTGTTCATAGTAGGCTCTTTTGATCCTTATTTCTTGTAACAGTTTTTGTTTTTTTTAAGATTTATTTATTTGAGAGAGAGAAAGCATGAGCAGAAGGAGAGGGACAAGGAGATCCCCCACTGATCAGGCAGTCAGATTCAGGGCTTGATCCTGGGACTCTGGGATCATGACCTGAGCTGAAGGCGGATGCTTAACCAACTGAGCCACCCAGGCATCCCCTGGAACAGCTTTTAAATTAAAGTCTATTTTGTATAATGTAAGTAGAGCTACCTCTGCTCTTTTTTGGTCTCTGTATGCATGAAATACCTTTTTCCTTCCCTTCACTGTGAATGTGTGTGTCCTTTAAACTGAAGGGAGTCTCTTACAGGCAGTACATAGCTGTGTCTTCATCCATTCAGGCATTCTTTGCCTTCTGACTGGAAAACTTTACATTCAAAGTAATTACTGATAGGTAATGACTTATCATTGACATCTTGATAATTGTTTTCTGTTTTATCCTTCCTTCCTCCCTTCTACCCACCTTGCCTTTCTTCCTTCCTTCCTGAATTGATGCTTTGCTGTAGGATACTTTGATTCCCTTCTCTTTACCTTTTGAGTATCCGTATTAGGCTTTTGTTTTGTGGTTATTCTGAGGTTTACTTGAAATATCAGAGATACAATGGTCTTTTAAACTGGTAACAATTTAACCTTACTTGCATAAAAACTCTTTTTCTCTGCCCCAAAATCTTATGCTTTTGATGTCAGAATTTATCTCTCTTTATATGATAATATCCATTCACAATTATCGCAGCTATAACTATTTTTAATACTTTTCTTCCTTTAACCTCTATACTAGAGTTAAGTGATTGACACATCACCATTACTGTATTAGAGTATTGTAATTAACTATATACTTACCTTTCCAGTAAGGTGCGTTGCATATTTTCATGTTTTCCTGTTACTAATTAGCATTTTTTCACTCAGCTTGAAGAACTAGCATTTCTTCTAAGGCATGTCTTATGGTGAATTCCCTTTCCTTTTGTCTGTTTGTAAAAGTTTTTATGACACCTTCAGTTCTGCAGGACAGTTTTGCTGGGTAAAGTATTCTTGAGTGGTAGGATTTTTTTGTTTTTTCTTTCAGAAACTTAAATTTATCATCCTGCTGTCTCCTAGCTTGTAGGATTTCTGCTGAGAAACTTACTGATAGCTCTATGGCAGTTCTCTTTTAAAAAGGGAAAAAAATTTCTGTTGCTGCTTTTGAAATTGTTTTTCATTTTAGACAGTTTTATTATTGTTATATGTCTTAGAGAAGATCATTTTGGACTGAAATAATGAGGTGGCCTATTACTAAATGAATCTGGATGTCCAAATCTCTCCCCAGGTTTAAAAGTTCAAAATCCATTATTCCTTTAAAGAAACTTTCTGCTTCTTTCTCACTCTCTTCTCTTTCCAGGACTCCAATAACATATACATCATTTCTTTTTATGGTGTCCCATGAATCCCATAGGTCTTCTTAATTCCTTTTTATTGTTTTCTTCTTTTTGTTCCTCTGTTTAGGTAATTTTAAATAATCTCTCTTTGAGCTTACTGATATTTTCTTCTGCTTGGTCTCTTCTTCTGCCAAAGATCTTTATTGAATTCTTCAGTTCAACCATTATATTCTTTAGCTCCAAAACTTCTGGTTCTTTTTATGTTTTCTATACCTTTGTTGAACTCATTTTGTTCTGATATTGTGTTGCTGGTTTCATTAATTTGTCTTTCTGTGTTCTCATATTTCTGAGTATCTTTAGAACAATTATTTTAAAATTTTTGTCAGGCGATCCATGTATCACCATTTTTTTTAGGTCAGTTGCTCTAAGTTTACTGTGTTCTTTTGGTAGTGTAATATTTCCCCGAGTCTCTGTGATCCCTGGAGCCTTGCATAGGTGCCTGTGCATGGGAGGAAGCAGTCAGATCTTCCAGGCTTTATGGGCTTACCTCAGTATAGGATCTTCATCTGCAGGTGAGGCACACTAGCACGTGCTATATGACCCTCGGCCTAGTGGTACAGGGCACCAAGTGCAGAATCATGTGAAATACCCAGGTTGGTGAATGTGATGTCTTCTCAGGTCAGGCCACTGGGCCCCACAACATTGACAGTTGTGTGGTCATCGACAAATCAAGTGCTAAGGGCCATCTTCAGTGGTGCTTCCAGGTCCAGCAGCTAGACACCAGGGCAGGCAGTGGTTGTTGCTAGCGCTGGTGGCATGCACACACATAGTTGTGGGGGCCAGCTGCAGGTGTCTGTGTAGTGGCAGGGGATGGTTGCAGACATACATATAGTGGGGGAGGGCAGGGCCAGCAAGAAGAACTAGAACTGTAGGTGCACTGGCACTGTGGGGATCCTGGCTGTTGGCATGAACTCCTGTGGCTAAAGCCCTTGATCATGTGTGCAGCAGTAAAGGCTACTATGGGAATCAGACTGGTTAGATGGAGGTACACAGCTATAGAGACTGATTGCAGGCAAACCCACAGTGGCAGGAAATAGGGACAAAACCAGGCTCACAAGCAGCTATGGGGGCCTTGGCTGTTGGTATGCATTCCTGTGCCTACAATGTCTCCCTAACACATGTGCATGGCAGTGAAGGCCAGTATAGAAGTCAGGCCAAAGGCTTGCAGGTGCACAACTTGAGAACCAGCTATAGGTGAGCCCTGGGATGGCAGTGGGGTAGGAAAGGGAGAGGGGAGGGACTCAAGCAGCTGCTGTTTGTGAATGTGAATACCTGTGTGTGGGGAAAGCAGTGAAATCTGTAGGGGATCTGCAGCTGCTTTGTTGGTTGTTGGTTCTTCAGTAATAAAAGCTACTAAGGCCCAGCAAAGCAGGTAACTGGGCACCACGGTAACTCCCACTGCATGACTGATAATGACAGCCCTAGCCCTTTCTTGTGGCTAGCTGTCTTTATGCATCTCAGCTTTGCTGGTTCCTGGATGGAGTAACATCAATGCAGGTCCTTCTTGTAGTGACCCAAAAGGCTGAGGAAGCTGCTGTCTCACCCACTCTCCCTTTCCCAGCAAGGGGATTTCCCTTTTGGCAGTGAGCTGTGCTGGCCTGCAGGATGGGATGAGGCAGGCAAAATGAGACTGCCTTCCTTTTTCTTTCTGTGTGGTTATTCTCAGGTTTTGGTTTTGGTTTTGTTTTGTTTTGTCCTACGTCGTTGTGAGAGTTTTTTAGAAGGCTTCTAAGCTCTCCCAGAAATTTTTTTTTTCGTGGATAGTTGTCTAACCTTGACATAGGCTGGGATTGCCTACTTTGCCATCTTGGTGACTTCAAGACTGCTTTCTGAAATAAGACTATTTTGCATGCCCTCCTCAGATCACTCTATGGTGTCATTAAAAGATCAAACACTAGATGGCAGGAGCTTTGTTTTCAGTTTTCTTCTTCCCTGACTTGACTTCCTCTTAGAAGCTGGGCAAATCACATACCTTCATTAGTATTTTCTTTAAATAAAATAAATATGATATTTAATAGCAAGGTATTGAACTGGGTATATATTCTTGAGGGTCTTTTAAGTTTTAGGGTCAGATTTTATGTAAAAACCTTCCCTCCAACAGCCAAATTTTTCACTATTCTTTTCCTATACCTCCACCGACTTTTACATAGTCTATACATTTTGTCTTTGAACTGTTATATGTGATCCAACTAAAGCGATTATTCAATAAAGGTTGAAAAGGCAGCTATTGTAAAATATGTTGTGGGTTTTTCTTGACACCTTTTGTGTTATATGATTTGTTCAATTCAATTCAGGAGTTTTTAGGACAAATAGGATAGGGAAAATCATCATGTTTAGGAAAATAATTTTGATTAGTGAAGTCAGAAGAACCTCTACACATGTCACATCTATTTCACCTCATCATAGATAAATATGGAGCAATAAGAGAAGCTTAGGAAAGAAAAAACACAGGTTTGATGTCAAAGCAACCTTATCTATTACAAATATATGTCATTAATTCTCAAAGCAGTTCTCCTCAAAGTTTTGAATATTTAACAATTCTTGATGTTAGTATTTGTCATTATCTGCTCATTATTCCTTTTGTAACTTAAATTTTGAATCAAGAGTAGTTTACCCAGCAATTGCACTGCTGGCGATTTACCCCAAAGATACAGATGCAGTGAAACGCCGGGACACCTGCACCCCAATGTTTATAGCAGCAATGTCCACAATAGCCAAACTGTGGAAGGGCCTCGGTGTCCATCAAAAGATGAATGGATAGAGAAGACGTGGTCTATGTATACAATGGAATATTACTCAGCCATTAGAAACGACAAATACCCACCATTTGCTTCGACATGGATGGAACTGGAGGGTATTATGCTGAGTGAAATAAGTCAATTGGAGAAGGACAAACATTATATGGCCTCATTCATTTGGGGAATATAAAAAATAGTGAAAGGGAATAAAGGGGAAAGGAGAAAAAATGAGTGGGAAATATCAGAAAAGGAGACAGAACATGAGAGACTCCTAACTCTGGGAAACAAACAAGGGGTGGTAGAAAGGGAGGTGGGCGGGGGGTGGGGGTGACAGGCACTGAGGGGGGCACTTGATGGGATGAGCACTGGGTGTTATGCTATATGTTGGCAAATTGAACTCCAATAAAAAATTAAAAAAAATAACAAAAAGAGTAATTTGATACAATGAACAGTCTTTGAGTGGTTTGGTTAGTTTGTCATGGATTTTTTTTTTTTTGAGTTCTAAAGTTTTCAAGTATGTTTGTAGCCTATCAAGTTACACAAAGTCTATAAATATTCATCTCAAGTGGTTTTTAGATCATATCAATAGCAATCCTTTTTAAACCGTCTGCTATAGAATCACAGACAAAACGACTTATGATAAATATGCTATAAAGTTAATATGTTTCCTTACCCACGTTTAAACAAAGTTTTTTTGTTTTCTTTCCAGACAGTGCCTCTCAACAGTAATAAAAAAATATGACTTCCACCTGAAATGCCTATTGAAAACCCAGGTATTAACTTTTGTTACTTCATCTATCATCCAATAGCATTTATTAACCATATACTCTTTTTCTAAAACCGCAATTTTCTGAAGATACAAGGATGATAAAGTAAGTCTATACTTGAGCAGCTTTCATTCTATCATGACAAAACAGACAAGTAAATGGATATGTATTAATAAAGTGTCATAGATACTGTGAGAGACCTATGTGTATATAGGACACAAAAGAAAGTTATCTATTTTACCTATTTGATCTGAATGCTGAAAAATGAATATGCCAGCTAGGGAAGGGGCATGGTGAAGAAGGTGGGGAGTGGGGACAACTTTCAGCGAAGAACACCATGAAAAGAAGCAGTTAGGAAACAGCCTGGTGTGATTAGAAAACTGTATGAAATTTGGAATGGCTACAGTTAGGGTTCAAGTCCTGTCAAGAGACCATATGAAAGGGGCACACAGGGACCAAGTTATATAGGATCTGAAGAATACTTTATGGGGAATTTAATGATTTTCTAATTTATCGTTGATAACATAGAGCCAGTATACAAGGCAGTAGAATGACAGATGGGTGATTAGAGGAGCATTTCATTAGCCCAAAATGATGATGAGAGTATTGACAAAAAAAATCTACAACAGGGGTGGACAGGAGAAGAAAAATTCATAACAGCTGAAAATGTGCAATTTACATGATTTGGTAAAAGACTATGAATAAAACAAAAAGAAGAGGGTGTCTAGAAATACCTTCACATTCCTGACTGCTACCTGATGACATGGAGACATCAGTTTGCTAAACTAGCAAAGAGAGGAGAAGCTAGCTTGGCAGGGAAAAATGATGGATTTAGTCCAAGACTACTAAGATTTGATCAGCAAGTGGGCATCCAAATAAATTGTGGTAACCATTAGGCAGATCATGTCTTACAGCTTATTCTTCCAGTTAGGGTTAATCTTCCACAGATGAAACATCCTATGATTATAGAAAATTGTGTAAGATAGTGTTTTTATTAATTTTTTAAATTTATTTCTTTGAGAGAGAGAGTGTGCATGTGTGCACACACGGGGGTGGGATGGGGGTGGAGAGGTAGAAGAAGGGAGAGGGAATCCCAAAGACTCCAAACCCATTATAGGCCTCAATCCTATAACCCTGAGATCATGGCCTAAACTAAAACCAAGATCGGACAGCCAACCAACTGCACCACCCAGGCACCCCAAGATATTGTTTTTAAAACAAGTGAGAATTTCTTTTTCCATTAAATAATTGACTCCTGATATAAATAAAAAGATAAAGAACCTTAATGACTATTCCTAATATTGATAGTGAAAGATTCTAAAGATAATAAATAACATTTCTTGAAGATACCAAACTCATGTGAATTCCATATACATATTTAAAGACACAGTGATGACTAACACACAATTCATACTCTGTCCCAAAGTGTAATCCTCTCACGTTCATTTTTCTTTCTTGAGTCTGGCTTAAATCTGGAAGTTTAAAAATGTGAAAACTCACGGATTGGTTTAAGTCTCATAAAAGTGTCATAATTAGTACTTCTTTCAGCTTGATTCTTCATCTTTATGATAGTCCTTCTTTCTAATGTAGAATTGAAATTGATCAGGTACCCAAGACAAATGATGACTTTATTCATAGATCATTTATGTCTCTTGGCTGTATGTAAACATATTTATGAGATTATAGTAAGCTACTTATGAATGAACTGTAATTACCTAAATATCTTGGTCCTGCTCATGTACCACAAATGCCTTTTTATACACATACACCAGCATGCAAAAAATTGTTGAGAACCTGCAAAGTTCTAATTTCCAAGAGGTTTGGTCATCTTATTCATATATAAAGCCTCCAATATTTCTACTTTGAAAGAATCCATTGATTATTGTAAACTTTTTCAATATGACTTAAAAGTTGGCAAAACATCAAATAAATACTGCCTTTACATTAACACAAGGAAATAGTTATCATCACCCACATATGAATTTTTTTATAAATAGGCCACAGTGTCTGCGATTTTCCAGATGAACTCCTTCCAAAACAATGAGCTTTTTATTTTTTTCTAACAAACAAGCTTCTGAAAGCAGAGGGCCACTGTCCCCTAATTTTTGCTGGGTTTTTTTTTTTTTTTTTTTTGCTTGTTGGTTTTTAAAGATTATTTATTTATTTATTTATTTATTTACTTATCTATCAATCTATTTATTTACTTATTCATAAGAGACACAGAGAGAGAGGCAGAGACATGGGTAGGAGAAGCAGGCTCCCTGTGGGGGGTCCAATGTGGAACTCCATGACAGGACACCAGGATCATGCCCTGAGCCAAAGACAGATGCTCAACCACTGAGCCACCCAGGCACCTCAAAAATGAGCTTTTTTTTTTTAAAGATTTTATTTATTTATTTATTTATTTATTTATTTATTTATTAGAGATACAGAGAGAGAGAGAGAGAGAGAGAGAGAGGCAGAGACACAGGCTCCATGCAGGGAGCTAGCGGGATGTGGGACTCAATCCCAGGTCTCCAGGATCAGGCCCTGGGCTGAAGACAGCGCTAAACCGCTGAGCCACGGGGGTTGCCCAACGATGAGTTTTTTAAATGTGATTTTTCCTATGAAGTATCACTGGCAAATATCTGAGAAGTGAGGACAGACTGTGATATGACCAATTCACAATTTTGTGCTTCCTATTTATTTGACAATTGCATTAAGTGGCATTTCATCAATGTCGGAAGCAGTACCAATTTGAAAAACAATGTTTTGTTTATATTTCCTAATCTTGGATTATTAAACATTATTTTTAAAAATAGCAAACATGCAGGCTGAATAAACATGACATGAATATTACTGAGTAATATGGAAAATATAAATATTCAAATATTTATTTCCCCAGCCATGGTCATTTAACACATTTTAGATTTGACTTACTTCAGATTGGGCATCCTGACACTATGTTTGCTAAATAAATAGTTTTGTGAGTAATTTACATAGAACTATTTACATCCTGACACTATGTTTGCTAAATAAATAGTTTCGTGAGTAACTTACATAGAACTATTCCTATGAACATTTTCTTCCTCTCTCCTATTCCACTAATACCCAGAAAGGTAAGGAATATTTTCTATGGTGATTCTTTATTCTGCATTCATCTCTAATATTTCAGAGAAATTAAGAATAAAAAGAATTTTCCCCTTAAGGAATTACTTAATGCTTACTTAGTGCAAATTAGTGAACTATTTACTCACTGGAATCAAGAGAAACATAAATCAGAACCATTTTCTAAAGTTGCTGATGATCTAGTTGGAAAGTAGATTACTTGATAAGTAATGTACATAAAGTGGTATACATAAAGAACAAAGCAGTGTAAAAGAAGATTTCAATTTAGGTGCAAAAATCAACTTCTGGCTCAAAGTTGCTTCTTCCTAGTAGCCTCTGATGCACTGTCTCTAAAATTTTTTACTACAATGCCAAGTAGGCCCTTTAGAGAAAGTTAGCAATCCCTACCACTGATGGTAAACTTACACTAGAATCTAGTAGCTGATGAACTAACTATAAATTGAACTGAGATGTCAACTGAGAAAAATCTACTCATGCTTCAAAATATGGTTTGGCTAAAACCTCCAAGTACGTTACCTTCTAGCTCATGACTCCGAGAGTTTACCAACTAGATAACTAGAATAGCATCTCTATTACTCAGGTGTCAGTAACTCATTGAGTAAGGCTGAAACAATAATCTCAGTTTTCCCTCCATGAGACCAAAATCCAACTTCATTCAGCCTCTAGACAGAGGCCAAAAATTTCATATACAAGTAGAAATAAAGGGGGTACAAAGGGATCTTATGAAGCGCTTTGGGTAACAAGCAGGTCTATTATTGGATTTTTATTTTTTATTTATTCATTTTTTATTATTGGATTTTTAGAAGTTCAATTTCAAATATAATTTAAACAGAGTGTCAATAAAGACAGAATCTAGGAGCAGAGATTCCAAAGTCAGATATCGTATATGCCAACCCTCCACCACTATGGAAGTTTTTATTCAACCTTCCTAGAACTCATATTATTCATTACCACAGTGAATATCATAAAATATAATACAATGATATTTTTAAAAATTAGTAAAAAGTGGATGTAATGTGCTTAATAGAATATAGCAGCTAGAAGATGAAAAGTATTCAAGTAAAGGTAAGTACAAGTGTATTTTATTGCTATGAGAGTTACTATTTTTAACACTATTACTAAAATAGAGGACCGTACAGGATCCAGAAGAAAAATGTCACAAAACTGATTTGCATTCACAATGGAATAGAAGAGGTGGAAAAGGAACAAAAACATCATAAGAGAAAACAGGATAAAATGAATAGGTAACAAGGACCCAGTTAAAGGTTACAAAAGAAGAAGTCAAGGAAATGAAGGAGATAAAGTCAGGTCACAAGGAAAATAAAACACAGCTGCAGGATTGGAACCTGCCTTAGCAGAAATAAAGGGCATACTGAAACTACTAAAAGTCAAGCCTATTATGTATAGAACACTCTCAGACTTAAAGAAGAAAAAAAAAAGAAGTGAAACTAGATCTTCAATAAGGAAGATACTCACTAGCCAACATAATTTATATTCCAAGTAAGTTGGAAAGCACTGAAGGGTTTCGTCAAAGAAATATGATCTGACATTTTATTTGAGATTTGTGCAGTGAATTATATGAGACATGAAGAACATATAATAATATACATATACAAATTAAAGAATAACATTAGAGTAGGCAGTTTTATCAAACAATAAGTTCAGCAAGAAATATTGCCAGTATCATAGGATCTGCCCCTGTGCCACTTTTCCTCTACATTAGCGGTATCCTTTGGAGAAAAGTATTTTGTAGTTTTCACCACTTCACCTTCTCTCATTTCACCATCAGAGGATATCATTGCATTCATTAACAATATAAAGTTTAGGTTTCCTTTCTAATGTCTATTCATTAAAATAGACATTAATGTCTATTGTTGTTAATCGTAGGGAGAATGTTATAGTCCTTCACCATTGAGTATGAAGTTATTTGGAGTTATGTAGTACAGAATACAGTTAGCCACCCTTTACTACGTTGAATATAATTTATGTTTGATAAAATTCACCAATGCAATCATCTTTTTCGAGTTTCCCTTGTGGGAGGGATTTTAATTATAAATTCAACTTCTTTAATTAACATGAAATTACTCAAATTTTAAAGCCATTAACTTCCCTCTAAATCTTAATGGCACCCCACAAATTTTGATATGTTGACCATTATCTCTTTAAATATCTCTCTACCTCATTCTTATCTCTGTAGAACTACAACTGCTTACATGACTGACAGCTCTTAGATGTCATGGGTTAGTTTCACTCCTGTTTTTTCCCTTAATGTTTCAGTTAGGATAATTTCTCTTGACCTAGCTTCAATTTCACTGATAACTTCCCTAGCTATGTTCAATCTGCTGATGAGCCCACTGAAGGAATTCAGCTCTAATATCACATATATTTTTATATTTCTATTGCTTCCATTTACTTTTCTATATAGTTTCCATCTCGCTGTTGAAATTCCCCATCTGTTCATCCATATTTTCTATTAGATCTTATGACATTTTAATTATAGCTATTTTAAAGTCTGGATTAAAAAAAAATAAAGTCTGGATTATTCTACCATCTACGTTATTTATATATTTGTCTATTGTTTGATCTACTGACAACGGGTTGTTGTATCTTGCTTTTTCATACAAATTGTAAGTTTTGATTGAACTCTAAACATCACATGGAGAATAACAGAGAATAAGGTAAATTGAATTCACACCATTTCCAGGTGTGATGGAAATAGCATCTTTAGTGATGCTATTACTATGGATGATTGATATAGTTAAGATTTGTGCTGTATTTGTGTCTTGTTGTTGCTATCATTATCGTCAAGGCACTTCAGGCTTCAAATTCCTTCAAGTAGTGTTTAGCCACTATACCTGTACTTACAGTGGGGGTTGTGGTGCCAAAATTCTTTCCTCATTATTCTTGCTTCATTTCAGATTTCAACAGCCCCTGCTTGTCCTTCTTAATAATCTTCTCTCTCCCCCAGCACTATTCTGCTCTTGTTTATTATTCAAAATAGACCCATCTTCTGTAATAAGGTAAAGGGAAGTCTGTGTTTTAATGATCAATCACAGCCATAGGCAGACTGTGTTTTACAGTAGCCAAGGCTGGAATTGTCTACAAATCTCTGCTCCTCTAAATGGCAGCCAAACTGTGCCTTATATCTGTAGTTAGTCTTGTACAGATGATTTTTTGCTCTTTCTGGCAGTGGCATCTGGCCTCTGATTGTTATCCATGTAGGATCCTAGACTCAAGATAGGGTATCCTTCCCCTTTCCCAAGAACCAAAGGTTTTTGCTTTTACTTTTCCCTCGCTGGCAAAGGATCTTCAGCTAGGTCTACCTTTTGCCCACAGGGAGACTGTTTGCCTTCCTTCCCTTCCCCCCAAAAGTGAGTTGTTGTTTTTGTTTTGTTTTGTTTTGGTTTTTTTTTTTTGTCCTGGGATCAAGGTGAAAGAAAGTGTTCTGCCCTTCTGAGTGTTACCATTTTCCTAGTACCATCAATCAGCAGCATAAAACTTTTGCTTCTTGTTGGAGAAGGCTCCACAAAAGTGGGCAGACCTTTGTGCCTCCCAGAAACACATGATTATTTGCTATGTACTGGACCACTAAATGGACCTTCATTTCCTGAACAAGATTTCCCCTGAAGAGCTGGTAAGCATCCGTGGAAAAGAACTTACAAATTGTAAATTCTCTTTATGTTTTAGACTCCCAAATATTGTAAATTGACATGCTAATTCATACCTGGCCATTTAAGAATTTGTTAAAATTTTAGTTAATTTATTCTTACCCTCTTGTACAATAGTCACCTCTTTTTCCTATGTTCTGTTAAAGATCAAAGACTTTGTGTGCCCCATCTCTCCTTAGAGGGATCTATCACTCTTTGGCATCCAGTATACTTGGTCACCTTGTAACCTCAAATCTATAATGGGGTCAGGAAAAACTATGGTTTTGTACATTACCTATCTTTTTTTATTTCAATGTTGTGACCAAAGATACATATTTTAAGCTGAAATGGAACTCCACTATTTTTTTAAATGTTTATTTTTAAGTAATCTTTGCACCCAACATGGGGCTCAAGCCCACAACCCTGACTGAGATCAAGAGTCATATGCTTTACCGACTAAGCCACAAGGCACCCCTCCAAATACTATTTTTAATCTTTAAGGAACAATTTATAATAGCAATAACTACTTCATTGGAACAAAAATCATTCTAAATTCTCAATTTGTCTCCAAACTCATTAATTAAACTTGGCAATTTTCAGCAAGTAAATATAAATTGAAATTCAGTAAGGTTTATATAAAACCTGGGAAAAAATGGGGCAGCCTGGGTGGCTCAGCAGTTCAGTGCCACCTTCTGCCCAGGGCCTATTTTTGGAGACCCGGGATCAAGTCCCACATAGGGCTCCCTGCATGGGGCCTGCTTCTCCCTCTACCTGTGTCTCTGCCTCTCTCTCTGTGTCTCTCATGAATAAATAAATAAAATCTTAAAAAAAAAAAAAAAAACCTGGAAAATGGCAAGCTCTTACACGGCTGTTCCTTTGGTCTCCATCACAACTAAATGAAAGTGAGGAGGAAAGGATATGTTGTTTTGTTTTGTTTTGTCTTCCAGAAAGATACAGAAAAGTTTGTCACCAATCTTCGCCAATGTTCAAAATACTTTTAGTATATGCTTAATATCTAAAGTATTAGAATGCTGCTCCTTCAGAGTCTATGACACATCAAATACTTCCTATGATAGGTTTGGAATATGGCATATAAAATATCAAAACTGCATTGTTGTCAATATTCACTACCCCAAAGAGTCACAGAGATCGGAAGAATTAAGAGGTAGTCCAGTTCAAACTCCTATGCAATGCAAAAATCTCTTGATGTTCCTAACTCTTCGCCTGCCTATAATGTGGAGAACTCTACAGGTGTGAGAGGACAGTCTCTCAGTTTTTGAACAAGCCAGTTTTTACAAAGACTTTTCCCATACTAAGTGAAAATGAATGTCTCTAAATTTGCAAACATTTGTTTTAATTTATCATTCCAGAGCTACTTACAGTAAATCTAATCACTTTTTTACTTAAACAGCCTTCAAATACTTGGAAAGAGTTACCGTGTTTCCTTTTCCTTCTTCTCTTCCAAGGTAAAATTTCCTTGTACCATCACCTACCTTTCCTTTATGTCCATTACACTACAGTTTTCTAGTTTAGGTCTCCATCTGTGCTCCATCTGTGACCCAAATTCCCTTCTCCAATACCTAAATATGAGATGTTCTAATGTTACATATCCCGCTTTCAATTTTTATTTCTTCTAAATTCTCTCTTTGGACAATAATATCTAAATTCTTGGCTAGGTATCACCTCTATGAAAATTACACTCAAATCTAGCTTTTATATCCCTTAAAATCAGGTGCTAATGCATGTTTTATATCTGTAGAATCTTTCATATGGTGGATCAGTCATCATAGGATTTGTAATTTTTAGGCTGATTATTCCCCTTCTACCAGGGAGAGTGTGTATGTGTGTGTGTATAAAAGAGAGAACATATGCCCATGTGTGTATATATAAGGAGAAACTCCGTGGTTTTGGAGTGTAGAAATGTGTTTCCATACAGCAGTTTTGCATTTGCTTCTGCCTGTGTCCAAAATAGTCACTATATTCTGGCACATTTTTTTTGGCATAAATTCCTGCCATAGTATAAATCCATGCTTCACAGCTACACACACAATTTTTCAGGTAATCATTTTACTCAGTCAAAGCTCCTGAGTAGAGAGAGCCTTCCTCAAAAACTCTCTTGGTCAGTAGGCATTGTTTTTCTTCTCCCACCTTTTGCAGGTGACAGCCTATCCAGTGTCAGAGGTTTATTCAGAGATTTCAGCTCCAGATCTGCTCCTTTCCCTACTTCCCCCTACTAAATTAGGTCTAAAATCTCAGCACTTGCCCCACTGAGAACAGCAAACACCAGTCTTGAAGCCTGAGGGCCTAAATTTAATCTGATATTTCCCACAGTCCATTGCAGCATCAATGCTGAAGACACCGCTCTGGCTTTAAGATTCCTCTTTAAATTTCTATCACCCAGAAACTTATCCTATCCTTGTTTTGGACTAAGCTATATATATACATTTACACTTTTTTCTTATAGTTCATCTAGCATTTATATGAGCACATGTTCTGTGTGTGTGTGTTTTCTCAATCCAATAGTTGGCAGAGCTAGAACCTCACTGCATTTCCCAATATATGAAGGTTGTGTCTGCTTGACTGTTGCCAGGGAAGGTCAAGCTCTGCATATCAAAAACCATATGCATCACAATACCATCAAAAATCTTCCCATTTTGCCTGTTTGTTGCCATAATTAGTGGGATCCTAACTTCTAGGTTTCCCAAGCATAAAACTTTGGAATCATTTAAATCCAAACTTTCTGTTGGTCTATACATCATCCAATAAATCATCAAGTTAATTCTACTATTGCAACATTTCACTTAACATTCTAGCAATCTCAGCGATTTACGAATGTAATGAATATGTTTATCTTTCAGAATTTAAGGAAGATTAAAGGAGATAAATAGATCACATACAAAGCACTTCAAGACTAGAGTAAAAGAAGGCATAAATTAGCTACCAACTGACCAAGTCAACTCAGCATTTGCATTTTAATTAGCAATATTTTAGAGATTTCCACAAATTCATGTCATACATCAACTTCAAATGTCTGAATGAAAACTAATCATAGCACCAAATACATCCTTTTCATAGTTTTTATTACCTTCTAATTTTTATTTTATTAGATATGTGTACATATACAGTGTCTGATTTCTCATATAAACTGAAAAATTTGTGTAAATGAGTAAAAATTAATCAAAAATGAATTAATTAGCTAAGATTTAACCCTTATTCTCTGCCAGGAACTTTTTCATATTTTATTTTATTTCATCATTATAGCAACCCTCTAATTAATTATTATTGTTCCAATTCTACAGAAGAGAAAACTTAGATCCACAGAAGTTAAATAATTTGATAATCACAACTACAAATAGAGCAGAACCAGGATTTTAACACACAAAACCTTACTGGAGAGCTGAAAACAAAGTCTACTACATTGTTTTGAATGAATATATCAATGACTGGGTTGCTCTTCTTTGGAAAAGTCTACTTTGTCAAGTCTAGTTTCAAATGTGGTACCCAAAACTAAACTCCAGTTCAGATAATACATATGGAATATGTGGTGGGTTTAACTTTCTAATTACGGAGAATATATGACTTTCAGTTTAATAATGAAGTAGATCCATCAAGCATGTCACAATGTTGACTCAAATTGAGTTCACACACAAATAAAACAACTGCTTTTTCCATATGAACTACTTATAAATTTTTCTTCTCCATAGTAAACTGAGTAGTTGTGTTTTCTTAATCTGGAAAAGACTTAAAATGTATCCCAATTAAATCACATCTTCTTATTTTTCATCAATAGCAACATGTAGATAATATTATTGAAGACGTAAAAAATATATGCAGTGTCCTGGGGTGTGTGGAGACCAAACAAATTACAGATGCTGTAAATGAACTAAATAAAATTCTTCAGAGAAAAACAGAGGTAAATATACCAATTTATTAGACAGTAATTATTTTAGACCTGACTTCAATAATTAATTAAGAAGAGTGAAAGAATTTTAAATAAATACTGTGCGTCTGTGTGTGTGTGCGTGTGTGTGTATATATATATTTCAATCATTTGGGGTTAATGGAAACTTGATTCTATTATACCAAAAGGATTTAATTATATTAAAAGGAAATGTCTTACATCTTTGAAGTTTGTAATTGCAATATATCTTCCAAGTGAGACTGAAATCAATCCTACCATCCTACCTAGAGGAATATGCTTATATAATAACATTCAAAGGCTAGTGTGTATATAGACTATTAATGGTTCTCATACACCCAGTATATGCAGGGGTAAGTATTCATACTTATATGGAAAACATACATATAGAAAAGAAAAGACCAGTTTTTGTGCTATCTTTGAATTTGCAATGCACACTGCTTATATTATCCCAGAGATGCAATAATAGCATGTTTTTTTTTTCAGTTTAAAAAATAAGTATTATGTGATTTTTTAAAAATCTCAGAAATCTGATGTAGAATTACAGGTGTGATTATTGCCCAATAAAAAGATTAGGATATCTGGTCACAATAAATCAATTCAATCTTGTTATTAGTTTAGCAAATGATGAAGCAGAAAGATATGATGATGAGAATAATAACTAATACTTGATAGTGCATTGCAATAATAAAAGAGTTTCACTTATTATACCACTTTTATTTTATTTTAACTCATCCTCATATCAATGCTATGAAATTGGTATTTTAATGTTAATTTTATTATTAAAATCTGATGCCTATGCACGCCTAGGTGGCTCAGCAGTTGAGCGTCTGCCTCTGACTCAGGGCATGATCCGGGGATCTGGGATCGAGTTCCACATTGGGCTACTTGCAGGAAGCCTGCTTCTCCTGCTGCCTGTGTCTCTGCCTCTCTCTCTCTAATGAATAGATAAATAAAATCTTTAAAAATAAATAAATAAAATCTGATGTCTAGAATGCTTGTGTAAAAAGGATTAATAAGTGGCAAAAAAGAGATTTGAACCCAAGCCCCTTCCTCAATATATGTGAACTTTCATAACAGAGAGTGATTACATGTATTCCTTATCTGCCCAAAGAGGAACAGCACAGATTATACTACCTTGAATATGCCAGCCTTGAAATTTCAAAGAGATTGATTTAGAAAGTGGACAATTATATTAGTATATATAAATCATCATCATTGTTTCAAATAGGTGAAAAAAATCAGTAATTTCTTAATGTTGGATTTTCTATTATCTTAATTAGAACTTGTTTTTGTAATTAGAGAGTAATAATGAATATAGAAATTTAAATACCTTGTTGGTATTACATAGTGACAGTGATGACTCATTTGCAGTGGAATCATCCCACCAAAAAATTTCCTAGATAACATCCATTCAAAGCTAAAATCCCAGAGCAAAGAAGAAATCAAAATTTAAATAATACAATCAATAAATACCAAAATTTGATGTCTGAAGTTAATAACTTTATTTCCTTACATTTTTCTTAATGGGAAAATATCTACTCTTATATCTTCCAACTTATAGTGGAAAATGAAATAACTATGTAGTCTCCAAGGCTGTTTTTTTATGTACATATTAATATCCATAGTCTTCTCAAATGATAACAAGGAAAAAAAATTGAAAATAAATTTTCACTGGGATCCCTGGGTGGCGCAGCGGTTTGGCGCCTGCCTTTGGCCCAGGGCGCGATCCTGGAGACCCGGGATCGAATCCCACATCGGACTCCCGGTGCATGGAGCCTGCTTCTCCCTCTGCCTGTGTCTCTGCCTCTCTCTCTCTCTCTCTCTCTGTTACTATCATAAATAAAAATTAAAAAAAATATATTAAAAAAAATAAATTTTCACTTAATCTGGTCATATTTTTTATTCTATGTCAGAGTGGGAAATGGCTGTATGTTATAAAAATAAGTATTTTGGTGAACTCAAGAACTTAAGAATTATATGATCCTAAGAGCATTCCAATAGGTGAAGTTATGTCAGGATAACAGGGTAGTGAGAGTTAATTTTCCACAAGCAACTAGTTTCTCTTAAATAATCACATTTGGGAAACATTATAAGAACTTAGAGCTGATAATCAAATACAAAGAGCTTAGGGTCATAAATATATGATTTGAACTCAATATCTACCAGTCTTTAGCTGAATATCTTTGGGAAAATTAATTCACATCTCTGAGTTTCAGCTTTCTTCATTGCATGTATGCATGCACGCATAAAAAATTAAATAAATAAATAAATAGCAGAAATTGCAGGGTTCCTATGAGCATTATAAATAACGTTAGTAAAGGTCCAGATGATAGTTTCTTGCATGAGTCATTATCATTACTGGAGGTAGTGGGGATGGTGCTGGTGGTAGTTTTTGAGACTCCTCCCCATGTAACCTACATGAATCGTATCACAAATGTAGTTATTCTCTTGTTCATGCTCTCATTCAGTACTGGAAACAATTTTCCATCCTTCAATATTATGTTCCAGAATCTCACATAATATATTTCCATTACATGTTCCCACAATAAATGAAACACAAAGTGAAAAATATGGTCTTAAACATTGTGCTGTAGGTGGATGTCATGGTGATTTTAAAATACAAGTTTATATTTCTGAATAAACTGAATTGTAGTTAAGTCAGGCTAACATCTTTAATAGTCTCAGCCACATGGAAGGGGTGAAGATCTTACATGTAGTTGTTAAGCCTAGTAATTGAAACTATGCTCAGATGAAATATTATACCTAAGAGAAATGCTTCTGAAAAGGTTTATGTGAACAATGCTTTTAAGTGAAAAGCTGTATATAAATTTAATTACATTTTAAACATGGTAGAAGTGTTTTCTCTCTAAAGGAATATTGTAGAAAGTTCTTTGTTATAAGAAAACAATTATTCCTTAGTTTGTTTGAGAATCTGGGGTTTCATTAATTAAAAGCAAACTCGTCCAAGCAAAAATTTTTAAAAATTTAATGTCAGTTAAAGTGGATCATATTGGGGCACCAAGTTTAAGTGTCTGCCTTCAGCTCAGGTGATGGTCTCAGGGTCCTGGGATTGAGCCCCACCATGGGGCTCCCAGCTTAGCTCAGCAGAGAGTTGGGTTCTCCCTCTCTTTCTTACCCTCCCTGCCCTGTTCTTGTTCTTTCTCTCGCTAGCTAGCTCTCTCTAATAAATAAATAAAATCTTTTTTAAAAATGGATTATATTAGAAAATGTGTTTGCTTTTGGACTGAAATTTTATTTTTAGTGAATCTGTGAATCACTTATATAGTTTTCATAATAATGAATTTATCACTAGCACTTTCTAAACCACTTAAGTAATTCTATACCTCCTACAAAAATAAATGCAAATAAACAAATGAGCAAATAAATAAATAAAACCACACTAATGGATGTGAACTGAAATGACAACAGAAAATAAAATTTCAGACAGTACATTTTTTTAAATTTAGGATATGGTTGCAAGTGTTTTACTATCAGTTTTTAAAAATCTCCTAAAAATAATTAAACTATATTATGAGTTTGCATAATTCTGCCTACTTCCATCCAGCCCTCTTTTCACTGTAGTCCGAAGGTTACAACTGAATGATTGCTAATAATAAGAATTGAGCATATTAAACAAATAATTAAAATGCACTTATTTCAAAAAATCATTCACTGCTATGGAAAGGGAATTGAGTTTAGCCAATAAATATAAAGCTATTCCAATATACTAAACAGGGTGAACTTACTCTAAATTTTTTTCAGTCAAAAAAACTAGATTGTTTATTAAAACATTCAAAAGGTTTTTCTTTCATCTTACAATTTAGCTTCCCCCTGTTTATTAAGCAATATTGATGTATGACCTCAATAAACATTTTGTCTTTTTACCGTGTCAGAGAAATTTCGATGTTTAGATCTGGATATTATCAGTTTGATTGTTTTTTGAGTTTGTTTTCTAAATAACAACTGTATCTTTGTACTTGTTTTTATTTTTTAGAATTTTCATCAAAATTCAGAGACTTCAGCAAAAGGTAAAACATACACGTACCCAAATTAGAAAAAAAAGTTACAGAATCCAAATAATTTAATTTCTTTTCAATTTTTCATCCAAATACTAAGGTAACACATATACAGAAATATTTTTTGAAGTGAAAATGCACTGCTAAAACTTTTTACTGATGGAAACGATTATTCTGCAAGTGAATAAAACTTCACACTCTGAACTTTTAGCCTGACATTTTTAAGAAATGGGAAGTCAAGAGATCTGTAAAAATGAAAGAATACAGAAAATATTCTTATAACCATTCCAAGAAACTATAAAATTTTATTTAGCTAATTATATTTTGATGTAAAAGAAGAGTCAGAAAAGTAGCAGCTGTCTTTCTTTAAAGTCACTAATTTCAGATTTAAATTCAAACTCTATTTGAAAGTCCAATCTAACATAACATGTAGGAGGATTAGGTTCTGGAATAATTACGGTTCACAGAGACTCAGACTATAAAATTGCAAGCCACAGGAGGACTTTGCCTCTACAGAAAAATAGTGGAGGAGTAATAGTGTGATGCAGAACAAAAGACCTGGCTTTTGAAATCTGGTTAATTTCAACTCTGCCACTTTTTGACTCTGTGATCTTAGAAATTTAATTCTTTGATCCTAAATTTCCCTAATATGCATAGAAGACATAATAGTATTTAATGTGCAAGGTGTGGTCAGAGCTATTCTGTTTGCAAAAGCAAATGGTATTTGGCATATGAACAGTGAGCATCTTCAAGGAAACGGATTCACCTATGTTCAACTAACACTCTAGGTTTATAGGTCACAGTGAACCGCAAATGATAACCCCAATCTGCCCTCCAAGCCTGAATCTTTTTAGGACAAAGCTATATGCAGAGGGTTATCCTCTCAACCCTAATTCCCACCACTCAAACGAAGACAATTACATTTGAAGAAATTCTCTACCTCACATCACAAAGGAAAAGGGATGGCAGAAGGCATGGAGAAAAAACAAACTGCTCGTGCAAAAAACCCCTGTTCCAGGCATTCCTAAACTCCAGAACAGCATTAAGGAAGGGACAAGATAGATATCCCCTAACAGTATCACTAACACTGAGTCTAAGTGACAGAATGAGGAGTTAACAAGCTGGAGGTATGCCTATATGGAATTGGACCTCTCTTCCTTTCTTTTAGGAATGCTGGAATAAAAATCTCTTCATCCCATATTCCTCAGGGGATGAGATATAAGATCCCACAAAACTGTGTAAGAATGTTCCCAAAGGTTTATATTCAATGTTAAATCATCACAGGTTCTAATTAATGTATTTTAACCAAATATATATTTGTCACTGTTTCTCAATTTTATGATACTATAACTGGTTCCCCAGAGTAAAATCAGGTGTGATAAACATCATTACTCCGTATTTCACCACCAACCTCATCTTGAGTCCCTAGTACATTTCTGACATTTGAAATGGACTCTTCATCCAGTTTTGGAAGTAATGCTATAACGCATAAGGCACGCATCTCTATACTACCTCAGAGAAGCAAATTATGACCAAGAACTGTATCTCTGCACAAAAAGTCAAGAGTAGAGTTTGAGTCATTATCCAAACGATTATGATTTCCCAAAATACGTGCTGGGGCTTAAATTAATAAGATCTCTAACCCAACTTTATGATTTATTTTAGATGTGTATTCATTTGCACCAGATTGGGAATTATTAACAAGAAGTTTGTACTTCCTGCTTCGGAGGGCCAACATCACAATGTGGTGACTGGGAAACATGTTTCTATAAATCTGTAATTCCCTGCCTCCTGTTGCTCAGCACAATCCCTGTTGGTTGGCCTCCAGAGTGTCATGAGTCCTCTTTAAAAACTATTTCTATGCTGCTTTAGTCTTCTGTTTTATTAATTGCCACTTGCTGATTTCTCAGAGAATTCTAATTAGAGCTCTTTCATGCTGCTTGTCCCCTCAGACTGTTTCAACAAAGGACGCCATTTTAAGTAAAATTTGGCCGTTTTATAAATTTCGTACAAATTTATAAATGAGTGATTAATAGCATGTGTTGAACAACAACAACAAATGCCTAATTATGGACAGACCTAGTTGAGAGGCAGGCTGTGGGAAGAGGCTCCATGCTGGAATTGGTCTGTTTTTTGAGTAGCCAAGTTGTCTGGTATTGGAACGCTGCAGACTATTGGCGAGAAAAGCTAGGTCTTTTGTATTATCTTCCTTGCAAAACAACTAGAAACTACAAGCAATTTAAGTTTCAGAAATAACCTGAGGAGGGAGGGCGTGTGTTTGCGCAAACAACGACAGTGCGTGATTTGACTGGGCCCACATCAAATTAAACCAAATCACGACCGGTTTTAAGCGCGTAATTTCTAACGATGTGCTTACTTGAGCTTCCGGAGACTCCTCAGCTGCCTGGGGCTTCGGCCATAGGGCTCTTCTCTGAGGAGTTGGGTAGCCCTGCGCAGGCGCAGAAGTGTGCTGAGGGCGGGGCTGCGTGCCGCAGGGGTGACTGGGACGCCATCTCCGACGGAAGAGAACCGTGTCCTTCCGGGTCCTCGGGTGGAAGCGGAGTCTGGAGTCTGGAGAAGAACTGGGGTCCACAGAGGCGAGGCCATCCAGCACGCCCAGTACCGCGTGGACGCCTTCTCCAAAAAGGATTGCACACCGGCTCCTGTAGGCGGCAAACGGGCTAAGCTTGGGGTTGAAGCTTACTAAAATGGAACGTTCCTCCATGACCCGCGCGGTAGAAACCGCTGACGTCATCGGCAGACACGTGCAAAGTCAGCACAGGTTTGCTGAGGGAAGGCTCCGCCATCTAGCCTAAGGAGCCAGACTTGCCAAATCTCACTGGAAGCCGGAGAGTGAGGATATTACAGAAACAGAGCCCGAGGGAGCTCTTCTCCCAGTCCACGTCCACCCAGCAGATTCTGAGATCTGCTGTGCCATCTTTTGCCACCTTGTGTGTCTGGCACCACAGTTCCTCCACGGGCCTGGCTCCACCCCTCCCCCGCAGTACCCACTTGGTGGTCGCGCCCACTGGCCAAGTAGCGCTCAGGACCTCTGAGACACAGGGTTCGGGCCTCCTGACTAGATCTCCCGCTTCTGGGTTGGGGGGGGGGGGTATGGGGGCCTTAAGGCCGCCTCACCTCAGCACAGTGGGCACCACCAAGGAACACAGATTCCATCTTTGTCTTCCCTCCACAGGCTAAGCTGTGGTTCCACTTATTTTTTTCCGGGACGAAGTGGCAGAAAAGTAGAAATACTGAAGATGTGGCATTTCACTATGTTCTTCTGGCCCAGGATGGGAAAGGATAGCATGCAGGGCAGATATTTCTCTCTCCGGGTTTTTCCACCTTATCCTCGTCTACCAGAATGAAACTCTTGAGTTAAGGAGGCCTATGTCGACGATTGAATGAAGCCTGACAGATGCTGTATTAGGACGAAGGGACCAAGGGGTCTTGGACCGTGAGCACAGCTGACCGTGCCACCCCACCGGGGGCTCCTTGAGCCGAGCCCATCAGGCATGACTGAGGAGGGCAACTGAGCTTCCATTCACAACTTATTTCGCTTTGTACATTCTTTTCATTTCCTAAACCCTTTTATCACTTAAATATTTTTCAAAGATTTTCCTGATCTGGGTTAAAAAAATAATAATTTTTGAGCTTTTATATTTGCTTACTCATTTAACTTCTGAAACACTGCTATTGTGGAATATTAAAACAAAAACAATCGCAAGTCATGAGTATATTAATGCATTTAAAATATCAGTAGTGAAAAAAAAAACACAAAAAAAATATCAGTAGTGAGAATTATTCACTGGCCCCATTAAAAGGTCTGACCCTGAACTCCACTCCTAGGATAACATTCATCATCCTCCTAAGCTTCTCCGTTGTTATAGCACCATCTTTCCTGATTTTTTTTTTCTTTCATGATTTTGATTCAAAGTCCACTATCTTGTGCTACCTGGCCCATTTCATCAGTCTCTTCTACTTCCTTCATCTTTGGATAGGAGTTTTTCCAGGAAAAAGAGTTTATTGGAAGAAAGCCAGAAAAGTTTACCTTAAATTTAGTGATTAAGTTTCTTCATATGGTCTATGAGAAGTTGGCATGCCTTCATTTAGTACACACTTGAGAGCTATTAGCCCCAGTACTTAGTCTTATTTTTTTTTTCATTTTTTCTTCCTCCATGACAAGTCACTTTTAGGAATAATCAATAAACTCCCTTTAAATAGCTAATAGTAAAACTTCAGCAAGGCTTTGATTTTGAAGAGTTTTAGTAAGCATCATAAATCTTTCATTTCAAGCTTATTTCAGATCCCAGCCAGATACTGTTACTATTCTCTTTTTACAGCAGCATAATGTATATGATTAGTGTTAAGTTAATGGTAAACACCGTAGCATAGTCAAATTTATTATGATTAATTTTAAGTGGGGTTCGTTTGAAGTACTTACAAGCCATATAGAAAACATGTTCCTTCTTGGGAAATTAATCCTAAACAATCATAAACTAGATAAAAAATATTACAAATTACAGAATACCAAATTAATAATCCAAAAGTCTGATTTTTGATTAAAGGCCATGCGCCAAGATTTCTGCAACAGAAGGTATGAAAGCTTATTGATTATCTACACTACTATCAGCTGCTTCAGGCTACATACAGAGGCACAGATGGCTAATTGGCTCTAGTTGGTGGATGGTCATTTTAATTAAGTTTTAATAAAAATTTAGGGCAGCCTGGGTGGCTCAGCGGTTTGGTGCTGCCTTCAGCCCAGGGCGTGATCCTGGAGTCCCGGGATTGAATCCCCCATTGGGCTCTCTGCATGGAGCCTGCTTCTCCCTCTCCCTGTGTTTCTGCCCCTCTCTTTCTCTTTCTCTGTGTGTCTCTCATGAATAAATAAATCTTTTAAAAAAATTTTTTTTAATTTTATTTAAAATTTATAGTAAGAAATTTCAAAGCTGTAGTTGATGGCTTATAATAAGTATGGCCCTTCAAAGATGACCTGATTTCTATCCTTTTTCCCCCTTAGGCTTGATAGAGAGAGTGACATCTGCACTATCCAGGTCCATCTACCAGCTTATCAGTGTCTATTGCTGCAGCTTTTATGCAGATTTCCAGCCTCTAAATGTGCCCAATGACATTTCCTATGTAAATCCTGGGCTCCATTCCCACCTTAGCTTCACAGTGTATGCAGTTCACAACATTCCAGAGACTTGGGTGCACAGGTGAGTGGTGGTTAAGTTTTCATAAAAATGCTAATTTTCACATGGTTTCTAATTAGAATATAATTTGTCTTGTTCTTATTTGCAGGAGCAAATATTTCATGAAATTTTGACATTTAGCAACTGTAGATTTATCTTAAAACCATTTTTAAAAACTTCATTCCCAAATGCACATTCCTTTTCTCTCAAGTCTTCAAGTTTTCCCATTCTCCATATTAAAAATAGCTGCTTATTGCCAGTATATCATTATGGAAACAGTAAATGCTCATGCTATTTAGTGATTGCCCTAATTTTTTTTTACATTTGAATTTAAACGACCAATGCTAATTAATAGAACAGAGAGAGAGAAAGCACATACACAGGGAGAAGTACTTAATAGAAAAAAAAATCACTCTGATACCCATCAAGTTGTGAGTGGTAGATATTTTGTGAAATTAGTACCTTGATAAAGTGGGAATTAGCCAAGAGTTATTTCAGTTACAATGGAAATTAACCACAATTATGTGTGGAGCATCGCTAGATTTTAGGTTGGCTCTATTATGCAGTACTTTTTTTGAATAACATAATTAGATTAATATTATAATCATTATTCTAAACTCCTTATGGATTTAATCTGTAAGAGAATGTGGATTAAATCAATTAAAGTTAATAGAGAATAGCAACTTATAAATGGATTTATTGTACCCACTGCATTTAGCATCTCAAAGAAAAGCTGAAACCATTTCAGTAAAATGAAAAAAATTACTGTATGTGTTTTTGCAAGTAACTGACCTATACAAACAGTTATAAAGTTAATTAGAAAGAAAAATTTACCTTTGGGGTGCCTAGGTGGCTCAGTTGGTTAAGCATTTGCCTTCAGCTCAGGTCATGATCCTGGAGTCCTGGATCAGGCCCCATATCGGGCTCCTGGCTTAGCAGAGAGTCTGCTTCTCCCTTTGCCCTTCACCCCTCTCCTGATCTCTTTCGCTTGCTCACTCTGTCTTTCAAAAAAAAAAAAATTTACCTTTGTATGTAAAAAACACTATCTACCTATCTACATATAAACATATTTCTTTAAATCCATGAGATGAGGGGTGTCTGGTGTCTTAGTCGGTTTAGAGTGTGACTTTGCATCAAGCCATGATCTCAGGATCCTGGGATCCAGTCCTATGCAGGCTCCCCAGTCAGTAGGGGATGGGGTTATCCCTCCCCCTCAGCCTCCCCTCCCCCCATTCGTGTGTGTGCTCTCTTTGTCAAATAAATAAATAAAAGCTTCAGAAATCAATCAATCATTCCATCAATCCATGGGATGAGTATGTATAAAACACTATCTACCTATCTACACATACACATATGTTTTTAAACCCATGGGATGATTCTTTTATGCCTTTTCTTTCTTAATTTTATGAAAATTTAAAGGCCCTATGTATAATAAACTGCTACTCTAACGAATGTTTTCTTACAATATTTAAACCATTAGTACATATTAATTTTAACTAACATGGAAAAACTGTGTAGCCAGAAAAATACAGATGAAGCTATATATGAAGCCTATGTTTATATATGATACAACAGTGTTATTTTTTCCATTATTTTTCTATTCTCTGCTTCACTTATCTCTGCTGTAATATTTATTATTTTCTTTCCTTTTTCGAACATTGGATTTAGTTTGTTATTCTTTTTCTAGGTTCTTCAAAATAAAGTTATGTTATTTTTGTATTTCTTCTTTGAATGTAAGAATGTACTGCTATAAATTTCTCTCAATACTGCTTTTGTGGCATCTCATAAGTTTGGTATGGTGTGGGTTCATTTTCATTTGTATCAAAATATTTTCTAATTTCCCATTTGATATTATTTGACCCATTGTTCAAAAGTGTTAATGTCTATAAATCTGTTAATTTTCCAGTTTTCTTTCTGCTATTGATTTCTAGTTCTCTCCCATTGTGGTCAGAAAATACATGCGGTATGATTTCAGCCTTTTCAAGTTTGTTAAGACTTGTTTTGTGACCCAACACTTGATCTATGCTAAAGAATGTTCCATGTGTTCTTCAGAAGAATGTGTATTCTCCTGCTGTTGGGTAGAATGTTTTGTATTTATCTGTTAGGTTCAATCTGGTTGTTCTATACACTATTAAAAGTGGGCTATTTAAATCTTATGGTATTATTGTGTTGCTGTCTATTTCTTTCTTCAGTTCTGTCAATGTTTGCTTCATATATTTGCTCCAATTTGGGGTGCATATATACTTATTATTGTTATATCCTCATGCTGAATTGACATTTTATCATTATATAATGTCCATCTTTATCTCTTGTTACATTTTTTGACTTAAGGTCTATCGTGTCCTATGTGTGTAAGGCAGCTTCTACTGTCTTTTGATTGTCATTTGCAGGGAGTATATTCTTCTGTCCTTTCACTTTCAGCCTATATGTGCCCTTAAATCTAAAGTGAGTCTCTGTAGGCAGCATATGATTGGATCTTGTTTTTTTATTAATTCAGCTATGCTATATCTTTTGTTTGTGGAGTTTAATCCATTTAAGGTAATTAATGATAGGAAAGGACTTAACTCTTGCCATTTTTTCCACTGCTTTCTATTCTTTTCCTCTCTTGCTATCTTCTTTTGTGTTTTGTTGATTATTCGTAATGACATACTTTGATTACTTTATTTTCTTTGGTGATATTCTGTAGGTAGACATTTTCTTTGTGGTGACCATGGGCCTTATATAAAGCATGTTATATCTGAAACACTCTTTGTTAAGCAGATAACAATTTCAGTCACATACAAAAACTCTATTCTTTTGTCCACTCACCACACTTGATATTATTGATATCACAAATTATATCATTTTGTTTTTACATATTTTTAATAATAAATTTATTTTTTATTGGTGTTCAATTTGCCAACATACAGAATAACACCCAGTGCTCAACCCGTCAAGTGCCCCCCTCAGTGCCTGTCACCCATTCACCCCCACCCCCGCCCACCTCCCCTTCCACCACCCCTACTTCATTTCCCAGAGTTAGGAGTCTTTATGTTCGTCTCCCTTTCTGATATTTCCTACCTATTTCTTCTCCCTTCCCTTCTATTCCCTTTCACTATTATTTATATTCCCCAAATGAATGAGAACATATAATGTTTGTCCTTCTCCGATTGACTTATTTCACTCAGCATAATACCCTCCAGTTCCATCCACGTCGAAGCAAATGGTGGGTATTTGTCATTTCTAATGGCTGAGTAATATTCCATTGTATACATAAACCACATCTTCTTTATCCACTCATCTTTCGATGGACACAGAGGCTCCTTCCACAGTTTGGCTATCGTGGACATTGCTGCTATAAACATTGGGGTGCAGGTGTCCCAGCATTTCACTGCATCTGTATCTTTGGGGTAAATCCCCAACAGTGCAATTGCTGGGTCGTAGGGCAGGTCTATTTTTAACTCTTTGAGGAACCTCCACACAGTTTTCCAGAGTGGCTGCACCAGTTCACATTCCCACCAACAGTGTAAGAGGGTTCCCTTTTCTCCGCATCCTCTCCAACATTTGTTCTTTCCTGCCTTGTTAATTTTCCCCATTCTCACTGGTGTGAGGTGGTATCTCATTGTGGTTTTGATTTGTATTTCCCTGATGGCCAGTGATGTGGAGCATTTTCTCATGTGCGTGTTGGCCATGTCTATGTCTTCCTCTGTGAGATTTCTCTTCATGTCTTTTGCCCATTTCATGATTGGATTGTTTGTTTCTTTGGTGTTGAGTTTAATAAGTTCTTTATAGATCTTGGAAACTAGCCCTTTATCGGATACGTCATTTGCAAATATCTTCTCCCATTCTGTAGGTTGTCTTTTAGTTTTGTTGACTGTATCCTTTGCTGTGCAAAAGCTTCTTATCTTGATGAAGTCCCAATAGTTCATTTTTGCTTTTGTTTCTTTTGCCTTTGTGGATGTATCTTGCAAGAAGTTACTGTGGCCAAGTTCAAAAAGGGTGTTGCCTGTGTTCTCCTCTAGGATTTTGATGGAATCCTGTCTCACATTTAGATCTTTCATCCATTTTGAGTTTATCTTTGTGTCTGGTGAAGAGAGCAGTCTAGTTTCATTCTTCTGCATGTGGATGTCTAATTTTCCCAACACCATTTATTGAAGAGACTGTCTTTCTTCCAATGGATAGTCTTTCCTCCTTTATCGAATATTAGTTGACCATAAAGTTGAGGGTCCACTTCTGGATTCTCTATTTTGTTCCATTGATCTATGTGTCTGTTTTTGTGCCAGTACCACACTGTCTTGATGACCACAGCTTTGTAGTACAACCTGAAATCTGGCATTGTGATGCCCCCAGCTATGGTTTTCTTTTTTAAAATTCCCCTGGCTATTCGAGGTCTTTTCTGATTCCACACAACTCTTAAAATAATTTGTTCTAACTCTCTGAAGAAAGTCCATGGTATTTTGATAGGGATTGCATTAAACGTGTAAATTGCCCTGGGTAACATTGACATTTTCACAATATTAATTCTTCCAATCCATGAGCATGGATTTTTTTTCCATCTCTTTGTGTCTTCCTCAATTTCTTTCAGAAGTGTTCTATAGTTTTTAGGGTATAGATCCTTTACCTCTTTGGTTAGGTTTATTCCTAGGTATCTTATGCTTTTGGGTGCAATTTTAAATGGGATTGACTCCTTATTTCTCTTTCTTCAGTCTCATTGTTAGTGTATAGAAATGCCACTGACTTCTGGACATTGATTTTGTATCCTGCCATGCTGCCAAATTGCCGTTTGAGTTCTAGCAATCTTGGGGTGGAGGCTTTTGGGTTTTCTATGTAGAGTATCATGTCATCGGTGAAGAGGGAGAGTTTGACTTCTTCTTTGCCAATTTGAATGCCTTTAATGTCTTTTTGTTGCCTGATGGCTGAGGCGAGGACTTCCAGAACTATGTTGAATAGCAGTGGTGAGAGTGGACATTCCTGTCTTGTTCCTGATCTTAGGGGAAAGGCTCCCAGTGCTTCCCATTGAGAATGATATTTGTTGTGGGCTTTTCATAGATGGCTTTTAAGATGTTGAGGAATGTTCCCTCTATCCCAACACTCTGAAGAGTTTTGATCAGGAATGGATGCTATATTTTGTCACATGCTTTCTCTGCATCTAATGAGAGGATCATATGGTTCTTGGTTTTTCTCTTGCTGATATGATGAATCACATTGATTGTTTTAAGAGTGTTGAACCAGCCTTGTGTCCCGGGGATAAATCCTACTTGGTCATGGTGAATAATTTTCTTAATGTATTGTTGGATCCTATTGGCTAGTATCTTGTTGAGAATTTTTGCATCCATGTTCATCAGGGATATTGGTCTATAATTCTCCTTTGCAAGCTTCACTATTAAATGTCGAGGTGTTGAACGGTTTTTATTGATTTTAGGGTGGGATCTCTCTATTTCCTTGATCTGAATGCCTGTTTCCCTTCCCAGATTTGGAAAGTTTTCAGCTAGGATTCGTTCAAATACATATTCTGGCCCTCTGGCCCTTTCGGCGCCTTCGGGACCCCCAATTAGACGTAGGTATTTCTTCCTCAGACTGTCATTTATTTCTCTTAATCTATCCTCATGGTCTTTTGTCTGTCTCTTTTTTTCCTCAGTTTTCCTCTTTGCCATCAACTTGTCTTCTATGTCACTCACTCGTTCTTCCACCTCGTTAAGCCTCGTCGTTAGGACTTCTAGCTTGGATTGCATCTCATTTAATTGATTTTTAATTTCTGCCTGATTGGATCTAAATTCTGCAGTCATGAAGTCTCTTGAGTCCTTTATGGTTTTTTCTAGAGCCACCAGTAGCTGTATAATAGTGCTTCTGAATTGGCTTTCTGACATTGAATTGTAATCCATATTTTGTAACTCTGTGGGAGAGAGGACTGTTTGTGATTCTTTCTTTTGAGGTGAGTTTTTCCTTCTAGTCATTTTGCTCAGTGCAGAGTGGCCAAAAACAAGTTGTATTGGGAAAAGGAGAAAAAGAGAGGAGAGAAAGAAGGAAAGAAAAGAGAAAAAGAAAAAAGAAAAAAAGGAAAAAAGAGAAGAAAAAGAGAAAGGAAAAAGGGTGGGGGAAGCAAACAGAAATCAAAAAAAAAAAAAAACGGGGAATATTTCTGTTGTGCGTCTAGCTAGCTGATCTTCTGGGGGAGGGGCCTGTTGTGCTGATTTTCAGGTGTTAGCACTTGGGGGAGCTACTCTGCCCCCTGCCTGGTGCAGGGCTCAATGGGGGTTGTTTACCCCGTGAGGCCCCAGGAGGAACAACCACAGTGGTGGTGGCCAGCTCTGGAGCCCTAGGGTCAGCTGCCGCAGTAACTCCAGAGCTCTCCATGCAGGGCCTGGAGGCTCTGGGCGGGGCAGGAGCGTCCTTGCTGTCCAGGGCCCTCCTGGCCTCTGCCTGTCCCCGGGGAGGTCGGCTCCTGGGCTGTGTCCCCGGCCCCTGTGCTCCCGGGCCTGCGCTGTTGGATTTGCGCTCCCGCCCCGCAGCCCCCTCTGCGGAGCCACCGCCCGAGCCCCTCCGAGCTGCTCCCAGGTCCAGCCGGGCGCACGCTCCAGCCCTTTAGGGAGCTCCGCGGTGCACTCTCCCCAGGGCACAGGTGTCTGTTAGTGTCCCAGGGAGCCTGAGGACATCCCCACCCTCCTGGGGTCCTGCTCTAACTCCCTGCGAGTCCCTTTCTGTCCGGGAAGGTTGGTGCAGCTCCTGCTTCTCCGGGCTGGGGCTTTCCTGTCCTGGGGGCACTCGCGGGGCCCATCCCCCTTGGATGCCTTTTGTTTCTTTATTTCTTTTCCCCCGTCTTCTTACCTTGATAGAAGCGCAAACTCTTCTCACCGTAGCATTTCAGCTGTTCTCTCTTTGAATCTCAGGCCGAATTCATAGATTTTCAGGATGATTTGAAGGTTATATAGGTAATTTGGTGGGGACAGGTGACTTGGGACCCTACTCTTCCGCCATCTTGCCGCTCCCCCCCGTTTTTACATATTTTTATGATTATAGTATTTTTCTTAACATTTTGTCCTTTACATTCTATACCTGAGTTTAGTTGTTCATGCACCATTACTAAAGTGTTTTACTGTATTCTGTATTTATCTACATATTTATTTATCCTTACCAGTGACCTTTGTCCTTTTTGTATGCTTTTGTGTTGCTATCTAGCTAATATCTTTTCAACTTTAAAGGACTGCTTTTAGCCTTTCTTGTAAATCAGGAGTCAATGTGATGAAATTCCTCAGGTTTTATTTATCTGGGAAAGTATTTCTTTCTCCTTTATTTTTGAAGGACACTTTTGCCAGATATAATATTCTTTTTATTTATTTATTTATTTTTATTTTTTATTTAAGATTTTATTTATTTATTCATGAGAGACACAGAGAGAGAGAGAGAGCGAGGCAGAAACTCAGGCAGAGGGAGAAGCAGGCTCCATGCAGGGAGCCTGATGTGGGACTCGATCCTAGGTCTCCAGGATCAGGCCCTGGGCTGAAGGCGGCACTAAACCGCTGAGCCACCCAGTCTTCCCAGATATAATATTCTTGATTAGCAATATTTTCTTTCAGAATTTTAAGTATATATCACCCTACCTCCTTCTGGCCTTCAAGGGTTCTTCTGAACCATATGCTGATGATCTTACGAGATCTCTCTTTTATGTGGTGGGTCATTTTTTTTTTTTTTTTTTTTTTTTTAGCTGCTTTAAAAATTCTTTGTCTTTGGCTTTTGATAATTTGATTTTAACGTGTTCTAGTGCGATCTTCTTTGGGCTCATCCTAATTTGGTTTGTGGGGCTTCTTGAATCTAGATGTCCGTTTCCTTCCACACAATTGAAAACTTTTCATCCATCATTTCTTATAAGCTTTCTGCCTCTTTTTCTCTATCTTCTCTTTCTGGGACTCACATACTATGTATATTTCTTCAGTTGATGGTGTCCCATAAGTCCTCTAAGGTTTCTTTACTATTCTTCATTCTTCTTTTTGTTCCTCTGATTGAATAACTTCAACTGACCTATATTTGAGTTCACTGATTCTTTCTTCTGCTTGATCAGGTCTACTCTTAAACCTTTCTAGTGATTATTTTTTCAATTCAGTTATTATATTCTTCAGTTCCAAAATTTCTATGTGGTTCTTTTTAATATTTTCTGCCGCTTTGTTTATAATCTTATTTTGTTCATGCATCATTTTCCTGAGCTTGTTGAGCATCTTTATGATGATTATTTTGAATTCTCTGTCAAATAATTCATATACTTTGATTTACTTAAGGTTAGTTTCTAGAGATTTATATTATTCCTTTAGTTGGACCATATTTCCCGCTATCTTTGCATGCCTTATTACTTTGTACTGGTGTCTGTGCATTTTAAAAAAATACAGTCTTTATAGATTGGTTTCATACAGGGAAAGAATGTCACCAATCAGCACAACTAAAGATTTGGGGGCCTTTCAAACCTTTTCTCTCCTGTGGATTTGTGTGTTGTAAATTCCTAATTATGGAGATTTTGCTTCTTTTTTCAGAAATTTATAATTTCTTATTCCCCCTTGTGTCTGTCTGTGGTACTACAAGTCCCCAAGTGCGGCTGTAAGCTCCCCAGCTCTTTTTTGTTTGTTTGTTTGTTTTAAGATTTTATGTATTTGAGAGAGTGAGCATGAGAACAAGAGGGACAGAAGGAGAAGGAGATTCCCCACTGAGCAGGGAGCTCAGCAGGGGATCATGACCTGAGCTGAAGGCAGATAATTTGATAATTTGATTTCAAAAGAACACACTGAACCACCCAGGTGTCCCATCCCCAGCTGTTTTTGTTTCTCAGTAGCTCCATGGCATTTAGAGTATGCCAGGTTTCACTATGCTATGAGTTGGGTAAGACAGAAACCAGTCCCTCAGGCCACCATCCAAAGAGCTGGAATACTAGACACATACTCCAACTCTTTTTTTCCCCCCAAAGAAGCCAGAAGTTGGAGATTTTTTCCTGTTCATTTTGCACAGTGAAGGGACAGTGGCAACTGAATTTGTGTTGTGCTAGTTCAAACCATTGGCTTTGCTCTCAGAGGCTCCCAAACTGGCACCTATTCCTATGCAGCATTTAGATTTAGACAGGACAGAAACTAGTCCCTTGGATAGCTTCTTAAAAAGTCTGAATGCTAGACATATTTTCCAGTTTTCTCCTTCCTACCCCAGGGAAAAGCTGGGAGTTGGGAGTTTCCTCCTGATTACACTGCATTCTGCTAGGTAAGGAGTTCTGGAAAAGGAGTGCCACAAAATTTCTCACTGATTTCTATGTTACTTATCTGGAGTGCAAGAGCTTTTAATTTCTGAATTTCTCACAAAGAGAATTAATCTGTGTATTGTTGACTTGGGTTGTTTCCATGGGGAAAAGAAAGTCTGGGGCTTTCTATTATACCATCTTGCTGATGTCACCCAACATAAATTTTTTAAGTAATTTTTAAAGCACGCTTTACAGCGCCTGGGTAGCTCAGTCAGTTAAGCCTTTGCCTTTGGCTCAGGTCACAATCCTCAAATCCCAGGATCAAGTCCTGCATTGGGCTCCCCACTCAGTGAGGAGTCTGCTTCTCCCTCTCCCCACTCTCATGCTCCCTCTCTCTCTCTAATAAATAAAGGCTTTTAAAAAGATGAAGTTTGCTTTATACAAGTAGGTATAAATTTATCTTTTGACTTTTAACTTATAAAAATGATTGATCCATATAGAAAACTGGTTTCTTTATGGTTTTTAGCTTATGGAATCTTTTTTTTTTTTTCCTAGCTATAAAGCATTTTCTTTTTCCTGTTGCCTTACATATGCTGGAAAGAAGTTGTGTCAAGTGAGAAGCTACAGAAATATTCCATTCAAAAAATTGTTTTTTCTCTTGATCAACTGGAATGAAACGTAAGTTTAATCTTTATTTTGGCAGTATCATTTATCTAAAAAAGATCAAGGATTATTTTTTCCCTTTTTTTCTTAGGTAGAAGGTATGATTTTTTTTTTTTTTTTTGTAAATATTGAAAGTTGATGTGATTCAGTGATGGACAAATACATTCATGCTAATAGATAACGGGACCATAGAGGTCAACAGATAAAAGTCCATTGAGAAACCTAGAGAAATGTCCAATCCACATTACCTAACTGATCAAAAAAGGAAATTGGAGAAAACAGAATTATTAATCCTTCACAGACTGTGGATATAAGAGATACCCTCTATTGGGGATTGGGACAAGTAGAATCCGGATATACCAACGACGAAAGAAATACCTAATAACATGTACTCATGTACTGTCTTTTCCCATGAAAGCCAATTATACATTTATTAATACAGGCAAGTTTTTTGATAATAATTATCTATGCATGTGTAAACTACCATCTAGTTTTGGGTGACTGGCTCCTACTTTCTCATTGTATAGAGGCATTAAATAAAGATGAAAAAAGGACCTTCTTAACACAATTCATTTGTTCTTGCTCTCCTCTGTCCCCCTCCCACCTCCTCAAGTCCTTACTTTACTCAGAATCTCAGGGGGCTCACAGGCCCTATCTATGGCTACTTCGTGATTACTTCCACTTTTCCTTGCTGTTCCTATGACACTGTTCCACTAGCTATCAGTCATTTCTCTAGGGTTTCTAATACTACACAGACAGCCAATTTTCTTTCCACCTCATATAGAAGAAAACTAACCCACTGTCCATCAGCCCTTTCACCGGATCTGGCTTTCTTGGGAGATGATTTGACTCCCCGGTATTGTGCTTTTTCACTGAGAAATATGTGCTGCAATTTCTGGGACTCTCAGGATGGCATTATATAGCACCATTTATCCTAATCTTAGTGTTACCACAATCAATGGGCACATGACATGTGGCCTTCAATTTTTTCCTTCTATGCAAAAGCAGTTCCTCTTTCCTCTAGGACTATGACATTTATCTTCCCTTCTTTGATTAGATTCTTAATTCCTTTGACTAAAGACCTGATCTTCAATTACAAAATCCTCTTCTATTGCACAGAATGAATTCTGCTTGTAAAATTCTTCAGTGGTTCCCCAATTTTCATAAGGTAAAATACAAATCCTTTATCAAAGCACACAAGGCTCTCAGTGGTTTGGCCCCTGCCTACCTCTGCACCTTTGTCTCCTAAGTTAGCTCCACTCCAGTCATTCTGTATCTGATCTCTTTACCCTAATTTAAACTGAGAAATATGCCTCTACAAGGGGTCTTCTTCTGTGAAGAGCACAGTGCCTTTACTGCCCACCTTGGGAACACCTAATTATCTTTCAAGACACTTTTTCACCTTCTCTGTAAACTCCTTTTTGTATCATTGAAATAATTGGCCATTTTTGTTGGTTGATGTGAACCTCGGTCTCCTCACTTATGGTCCCTTACTGAATGTGTTTGCTTATATTTCTGTTTGCTTTTGTCATATGATACAAAGATCTTTTTGCTTTGTTTTTGTCATTTTATTTTCTTTTTAAAATTGTTCATTCTGTCAATAGCAGCATAAGCAGATTGAGATAAAGAATTCAGTAAGTGTTCTTCAGCAAATGAGTGAATTTCATGTAACAAGTGATTCTTTTAAAAATGTTATTAATCTGCTCAATGACAAAATTATTCTTCTGACTTAATTAAAACTTACTCCTAGCTATTTCAAAAAATCAGATTAATTTTCAGCTGATGGATATGTGCTATGATTTAAACAATTCAAGAAAAAACATACTAATTCTAAAGTCAATTTTTTAAAAATCTGCCTCCCCCAAATTCCCCAAAAAAGTTGAAAATCATTAGTGTTCTTAGAAAAACTACACTGATATATTATTCTTCTCTTCCTTCAGGACTGTACATGTATTATCTTTCCTGTGGGTTTTTTGCTTCCCCCAATAGTATAGTTAGTGACTTCAACCTAGAATCATTTTATTTCCTTTCATTTAAAAAATAGTTATTTACCATTCTTAGGTGCCTGTTGTATTTTTATATATTTTATTAACATATATCTATTAACTATAATTGATTATACATTTCATTACTAGACTGTACACTTAAGGACAGAAACTTTGTTGTTTAGTAATATATGACATAGATTTTGACTACATATTTCAATCATCATAGTATATCCCAAATACATTATCTCACCTTAACAATAAAAATATGAATCAGATATTATCATCCTTTTTTAAGGATCAGAATATTGAGGTTTATAAAGCTTAATTAACTTGCCCTAGGTCCCACAATTAGTAAATGGCAGAACTACTGCTCAGACCTACTCTGACTCCAAAGCTAATATTTTTACTGTGATTTCTACACTGTTTCTTAAAACATATAAAATCCTTGACAGAATATTTATGTTTTGTAAATACTTCTTGCATCTTCAATTTTAAAGAACAAAGTTCTATTCCATTCTCTTACCAGCAGCCACCTCATTTACCCCCTCTGCTTTAGGGCAAAACCCTTCCAGAGAATTGTGTATATTCACTTTGTTTAGTCTTTTTTTTTTCCCCCTCTGCTCTAAAATATACTCTAATTAGGCTTTCATCACCTCTGCTTCACTGAAATTGCCCAATGGAATCACTAGTGACCTGCACAGTTGAATCTAGTGTTGATTTCTCAGTCTTCATCTTACATGATCTATTTAGGAGCATATAGCACTGTTGATCTCACCCTCAGTCTTGGCTCCCATATTCTTTTCACTTTCCTTCTGCTATACTGGACATTCCTTCTCTATCTTCTTTTCTTTCCCCAGGCTGATCATGGTCTCAGCACTATGCCTCTTTTCTGTTGTATTTACCTTGCTTCTTTATTTCTCTCTTATCATTACATAGCATAAAATGCCATCTATATGCCAACATCTCCAAAAATTATATCACAAACCCAGTCTGTGACTCCATACATATACATTCAACATGTCTAAAACAATACTCTTAACCTTACATTCCAAACTTGTTCCATCCATGGATAGCCACCCTGGATGATCCTTTTCAGTTCCGGTTGTTCAGGTCATATCCTTACTCTGAATCTCCTTTTCTCAGACCCCATGTACAGGAAATCCTACAGGCTCTACCTTCAAAATATTTCCAAACCATTACTTCTCATCACTTTCAGTGGCCTAGGCCCCTATTCCCTCTCCCCTGAATTACCACAGTAGCTATATAATGGTCTCCCTACTTCTCTTGCAGCTCCTATAGTCCTTCTCACACAGTGGCTAAAGTGATTTCTTTTAAAATATAAGTCAGGCTATGTCATTATTCTGTTTAAAAATCCTGAAATGGCTCTCTGTTTCATTCACAAAAATCAAAGTCCTTACAGTGGTTCATTGTTATATATCAGTATTAAACATTGTGAGTTCTAAACATTGTGACTTTATTAAGTTTCCCATTATCACTATGAAAAACTTACTCCAATCTTAGGAAAACTATCTCTGATAGAAGAAAAACACATTTCAGAAAACTTTTAATAATTATTCCTTTTCAACAGTAGAGTAAGGCAAATATATGGTTAAAACTTAAGGTCTATGACAGCTGCTTACGTAAAAAGAAGGAATTCAACTCCACTTATTGAATTGTCCCTTAAAGTATTTTTCTTCTTTTTTTTTTTTGTCTAAAAGTTCATTCATTTGACTTATTTACTAGCTATGTAGAAGCTAAAAAAAAAAAAAAAGATTTCCCAGTGAGTGAGAGATTATTCTAGCTTTAAAAGTCCATATATATTCAAGAAATGAATAAATATTTAGGGAGCATGTATTCCTACCATAGAATAATTTATTTTTATTAATAAAAATGACAAACTGGAGATTGACAGTAACTATTCACTGTAACTTAATGAATTTTTGTCATTCTTGATATGAAAGCTCACTAATAAGTGAAGTTATACATGAAGAAGCCAGACTCAATGAGAAAAAGAATACTGTAGATTATGAGAGGAATAAAGTGAAATTATAGCTTCCATTCTAGCATAGATATATGAAAACTGAATAGAAAATCAATTACAAGTAAAAGAGAGAACATTCAAGAAATAACTGCATTCCACAAGATCATTAACATTTTGTGTTGAGTTTCAGAGCTTCCTTTAAGCTGAGAAGTATGTCCACATTATCTTTTTTTTAAGATTATTTATTTATTTATTCATGAGAAACACAGAGAGAGAGAGAGAGAGAGGCAGAGACACAGGCAGAGGGAGAAGCAGGCTCCATGCAGGGAACCCAATGCAGGACTCGATCCCGGGACTCCAGGATTACACCCTGGGCCGAAGGTAGGCGCTAAGCCGAAGGTAGGTGCTAAATCGCTGAGCCACTCAGGGATCCCCATGTCCACATTATCTTAAGTAAATATTATGAGTAGGAAAGAATGAGAGAGAAAAGAAAGACTTCTGTATATCTTAATGTAAAACAAATTAATTTTTTAGTAATATAAATTTTGCTAATCTTGAAAAAATAGTTTAGCACCATAGTGTTTCCTTTATTTTCCTTTCCTACTTTTGATTAGAATTAAATTTCATCTGTCTACAATGGCTAATATAAATTATTACATCATTGATTGAAAAACGAATGTATTGCTGATATACAACCTACCATTTGCCACCTATTCTTATACAATGTTTGATCAATTATATGGATAAGGAAAAATGATGCTTGTTAGTCATAGGGCCAATATTTGAATGCAGACATATCCAGATCCAAACTTCTGACTTGTCCTCTCCACACAGGTTACATATTGACATCTCAGCATTATTATCAATTCAATTATATCATGCCCTGCATATATTACCCCATCCCAATTTCCTCTTTCTTTTATATTTCTGTATTAAAGTTATCCACTATAACATAATATAGAAGCCTAGAATTTATCTTGAATTCTTCATTATCCTAATCTACTAATATGCTGTCAGTCAAATATTAGTTATTCATTTTACCTCTAAAATAGCCCTTCTGTCTTCCCTCTTGTTAGCTGCTTTATTGCCACCCTGGAACTGGGGCTCTTTATCATAGGGAAGAGCATATTGGAGAAATGGATGTGTACTTCCTCAAAGTCAGTATAGTCACTAGGCTGAATTGACTCCTCATTATTTCTTAGGCTGGATATTGGCCCATCACTCATAAAAGGGGGTCACCAATGTCTTATCAGCACCTCAAATAAGGACTTCTCCCTACTTGAATTAGACAGCCAGCTCCTAATATGAGAAGATGCTCAATATTAACCTGAGTCCTTAACTGGGCCAGGCTCAGTCAGCACCTTCCAATTGGACATTGCCTTTGGTCATCATCAGTCCTGTACTAATTACCTACTGCTTAGACAATTTGATGTCAAAATTCAACTGGGAATCACAAAGCCAGTGGACTCTGCTTATATTCCTCATACCTAATACATCAGATATCATACAATACAAGCTATCCCATTTCCTCTTCCAGTCACTTTTCTTCTTTTTCCCATCCCTTGGTGAAACAGTTCCCCTGATTCTTTACTTATCTGCTAACCTCTGTTCAGTTTTTCCATTTCTTCCTAGCATTCTCATTTTCTAGTGAACATACTGCTCCATCTAAGCTTCTGGATGTCTTTCATTTTTCTTGTCTCATATATAGATCTCTCCTAAATGCCATATTTGTCTTGATATTTTTATAATAGAATATGATCATTTCTATATAACAGATGACTCCAGAAAGGAAAGAAAGGTATCCTTCTCCCTGCTCACCATTAGAGACCTCAAATCACATTATTAACTTTCTGTCAAAGGTTTTTCTTCTTGGGTACTTAAACCACCCAAGTATACCCCTCCCAGTCTTTATAGTGTCATTTGGAAACTTATAGATATTCTCTTTCATATATTGATGGATTCAGTACCTGAATTCAAGTTTTTTTTTTTTTTTTTTTTTTTTTTTTTATGATAGTCACAGAGAGAGAGAGAGAGGCAGAGACACAGGCGGAGGAAGAAGCAGGCTCCATGCACCGGGAGCCCGATGTGGGATTCGATCCCGGGTCTCCAGGATCGCGCCCTGGGCCAAAGGCAGGCGCCAAACCGCTGCGCCACCCAGGGATCCCCTGAATTCAAGTTTTTCTCACCATTAGCAATCCTGTGTTTATTCTTGGCCAACTGTTTTGCCCAATATCTACAATCTGTCCAGGGTCTGTATTTGAATTTCCTTCACCTATCCAGAAATTGGTATGTCCATTACATGTTAGCAATAATTCCCCAAATGCCTGGATATCTCATCATTACCCAAAATGGTTCACATTTAAAATTGTAAACAGCTCTATACTTGTATATGTCTTGTTCAAATATTCACTTTTGCCATTAGGAAAAAGCTTAAATTCCCTTGCTGGGTATGCAGAGTTCTTAAATATTCTGGCAACTACCTACCTGTTCAACAACATCCTCTATAACTTCCCCAACCAACCTGACTATATCCCTCATTCGCCACAATGAGCTACTCACCATTTCTCAGCTACACTTAATCTTTCTGTACATAAATGACTTGTCTATATACTTTCCTCTTCCTGGAATATTCATTTCCAAATCTGTATCTAATTGTAGCCAACTTATTGTTTAAGACCCATTTCAAATTATTTCCTTCCTTCCCGCATTTCCTAAGACAATGTTAGTCATTTTTTCCTCCCTGTTTACAAAGAGTAAATGCTTAAATCATTGTAATTTTTTAAAATAAGCTTACATGTCAAAATTATAATTAAAGCAATTCCGATTGATTGGATAACCAATCTCATTACTCTGTGTATTTCTGTCAAATTTCCATTTTAAAAGATCAAACACAAAAGTTCAAAAGGATCCCTCAATTCAAATAGTTAATTTTATCACATACCATTATATTACCAAAAAAAAAAAAATATCTATGGAAATATCATTGTAACTGGGTAGATAATCTTACTTTTACCTTTTATTTTAAGGATCAACTTTCCTCTTGAAATAAAGTCACTCCCAAGGGAATCCATGCTTACTATAAGATTGTTTGGGATTGTCTGTGCAACCAATAATGCCAATTTGCTGGCTTGGACTTGTCTTCCATTGTTTCCAAAAGAGTAAGTATATCAGTTTTTTTTTATTAAGAAAGCTCCCCTGTCAATAAAAACCTCCTTGGAAATGACTATTTTGCAGTATATGGCATAATGAAAAATCAAGAACACATTTTGTTCCAAAATTGAGGTAGCTCAATATAAATCATGACTATTGAAAGTGGAACTGAAAAGCAAAAATGTAGAAATGGCTTTATAAACAGGTCTCATGCTCAACTTGTCAACTGGGTCATTTATAATAAAAAGATATTGGCATGACCAATTTCAATTGCTTTTCCTTTTCTGACCAGCCAGTTTCTCTGGCATTAGTAATTCAAAATGACTTAGATCAATACTGTCATTTAGAAACCATGTGAGTCATGGAATTCTGGCTGAAGTTAAATTATACAGTGTGACTGGTCTTCTGATCTTTCATTGCCAAGAAGAAAATATTTGGTAACTTTAAGATGAATTTTTTCAGAAAAGTAAACCAACTATAAGTTCAGATACTCTATCAGAACTAATGGCCATTGCAAAATTAACTCATGACTTAACCATAACGATTTGGAACAATTAATACTAGATTTTTTGATAAAGTCAATTATGTGGTTTCCTGTGCTATTAAGAAAACAATATTTAAAATTAATCAGCTTAATTATTTTTCACATGGCAGGACTTGCTTTACAACCAAATCACAAAATACAGGACCTTCAAAAAATTAGAATGTATATTGCTATTTTAATATTGTTATAAAGAATGTTTACAACATATAAAATGATAGTAAGATATAAATAATATAAAAATCCTAAGAAAATTCTTTATCAGTTTTTGTTCCCACATTTAGTCATTATAAGTAAATTATCATCAAAACAATCAAGGTAAATCTTTAAGATCATCTTTTTGGATTAATCAGGCAATAGCCCATTTCTGCATATATTTTTCTTGAGGACAGTAATGTATTTATCTTTGTGATATCTATCATCTAACATTGTAACTCTTATAAATAAGCAATTGGTAGAGGTTTTTTTACTAAAATGAACTAGAAAAAAAATCAGGGGTTATACTATATGTTGGCAGATTGAATTTATATAAAAAATGTAAAAAAAAAAGTCAAATCATATAGGAGATTTAGAATAAAGTCTCAAAAGTCTGTAAGAAACTTAGCCTGAGGTGCCAGGCTGGCTCAGTCGGTAGAGCATGTGACTTTTTTTTTTTTTTTTTTTTTTAAGATTTATCTATTTATTGGAGAAATAGAGAACATGTCGGGGGGGAGGGCTGAGGGAGAGAGAATCTCAGGCCAACTCCCCACTGAGCATGGAGCCCAAGGTGGGGCTTGACCTCACAACCCAGAGATCATGAGCTGAAATCAAGAGTTGAAATCAAGAGTTGAATGCTTAACCAACTGAACCATCCAAGTGCCCCAAGCAGGTGACTCTTGATCTCAGGGTTGTAGGTTCAAGCCCTATGTTGGGTGTAGAGATTACTTAAAAATGAAAAAAAACGAGAGAGAGAGAGAGAGAGAGAGAGAGAGAGAAAGAAAGAAAGAAAGAAAGAAAGAAAGAAAGAAAGAAAGAAAGAAAGAAAGAAAGAAAGAAAAAAAGAAAAGAAGAAAAGAAAAGAAAAGAAAAAGAAAAGAAAAGAAAAGAAAAGAAAAGAAAAGAAAAGAAAAGAAGAATGAATTTAGCCTAAAAGGAATACCTTCTACTGTTAAAAGATATTTCAAAAATCTGATGTGTGGGCTAAGAACTTTCATTATTTTCTCACTAGGAGCATCTCTACAAGTGCCCTTCCTTTTTTTTTTTTTAAGATTTTTAAAATTTATTTATTCATGAGAGACACACACACACACACACAGAGAGAGAGAGAGAGAGAGAGAGAGAGAGAGGCAGAGACACAGGCAGAGAGAGAAGCAGGCTCCATGCAGGGAGCCTGATGTGGGACCAGATCCCGGGTTTCCAGGATCACGCCCTGGGCCAAAGGCAGGCGCCAAACCGCTGAGCCACCCAGGGATCCCATATAAGTGCCCTTCCTTCTCTTGAGTGAGTTTTTAAAAAAGTTTTAGTTGCTGTATTTGTAACATCTAGCCTGTTTGTAGAATAAAAATTCTAGCTACTCACTAAAAAAATTCAGTCCATTTTATTCCCTTCCATAATTTAATACAATACTTTGCACATAACAGGCAGTCAATAAACATTAAATATATGAGAAGTTTGGAATGTATCTGTCTTTCAGACTAAAATTCAAGATTTTTTTTCTAGGTAGTTATGATAGTAAAAATACTACCTCCATGTTGTTTTGTCATGTATCACTTACCATTAGTAAACATTTTTAGGTGAATGCTCATCTTTAAGAAATGCCATCTAGGACTGATACGAGGTAGTGTTTTCCTAAGGGAAAGTGATTGAAATTGTGAATGATGAGACATTACATCAGAAAACAAAACTTATTTCAATGAACATTTCGATAAGCATTTGTAAATATATTTCCAGAAGATCGTTTCTCATGAAAATCTGCTTCTCTCCTGGGCTAAACAATTTTAAGAAATCCAGATCTTTTCAAGACATCAAAAATCCATCATGTAGGGCAACTAGGGAGTGTGATGACTCCCACTGTGTTCATTGCTCTGAGTGACAGAGATTTTAACCCTATTTATTTGATGTAGGTATTTCCAGATCATAGCAAATAGGCCACTTAATTTCATTTCCTTTCATAGAATGACCCCTGTCCATAAATATTTCATATTAAATCTGTCACTTATTACAGTTTGAATTGCCCTTACCTAGCCATGTGGAGTTGTCATAAACACTTATATCTTTATTTTTTCCTACCTACATACAACCTGAAATTATATAGAATTAAAGGCTTTTTATCTCTTTGTGGTTTCCAAAAGTGGTTTGCAGAAGAACCAACAGGTGATTAAACTCAGATATATCAGTTATGGCTACATCGGGAATGTCTACAAATAAAAATAAACTTCAACATTTTGAAGCACACAGATTCATCCTCAGGTCTATAAAAAAAATCCCAAGTACAAAGGTAAAATTTTGGCCACAGAAGTTTCTATAATCCTTTCTTTTGCTGATAGGACTTCCATTGCATTTATATTCACAGTGCCTCCACACTGCAATAAGAAAGTGTTTTTCCTCATCTCAACAATTTCTGTGAGCTACCTTCCCTACTAAAATTCAGCACAAATAGTGTGGTAGTTACTTAGCATTTCTAAATTGTGGTAAACTCCTTCAACACAAAAATCCTCAACATTGAACAATAGATTCTCCTGGGGAGATTTTTAAATAAATCCAAAATCCAAATGCTGCCAAATATTCTGATTTAATTGGTCTGCAGTGGGGCCCAGGTATTGGTATTCCCAAAGCTCTCCCGATATGTTAAAGCCTACAAAAATTAGAATATTTTCAGATGTTCAAAAGAGAGCAAAATTAAATCCTAATTTCAAAATAACACGATTCCTTAGATTATTGCCTGAGTAGCCAACCCTGACCCCACTGTATCTTATCATTTCAGATACATCCTCAAAATCAAATATAAAAAAGTTGTGGATGAGAATTATTTTTTTTTAGAATTCTTTATTGTGCATCCTTCCTGTCCAAGAGAGACCCACAGAGTTTAAGTAGTACACATATCTCATTTACAGATGAAGATCTTCATTATAAAGTAAGGTTAAGGAGCTTTTTCTAAGTCACCAGGCTGCTTGCAAATAGAACAAGAACCAGAATGCAGGTCTGACTTCTCTCTCCATGTATTACTATCTTAAGCTGCCTCACTTCCTGCCTTTAGGTGTCACACCTTGCTCCATGAATGCACTGTGACAATCTCACCAACATATAGTGAAGTTCCTGCCCCAGCTTTGCCTACATTCTGCTCTTGGGCATGAAACCTGTTAGACCTATGATCAGCAGAATCCCAAGTAGTTTTATAATGTCAGGTCCTATGGACATGCTGGCTTCCCAGATAGTCTTTTCTATTCTTGGTTGCAGAATGCCAAACCATGAATGCACGTAAAATCCTAAACCTAAAAGTGACAATAATTATTTTATTCGAACCTACAGGAAACAGGAGTCCAGAGAAGGTAAACCAACCCATCTGTTCTCCTGTTGTCACAGATTTGGAGTAGATTTTTCTAGGCATAGGAATTTATACAATATTGAAATCAAATAAATCCTTAAAGATATTCCAGAACAAATATTTTGAAATGTTATATTTAGCAGTATGGCCCTCTTTCTAATGGCATCTAATTCAAAAATCTCAGAGTATAAGAATGATGACCAGTCCATATGTTTTGTTGAGTGAGTAGTGGAAGAGGGAAGAATTTAAAATCCTGGCATCCAACCTGTTTGCCATCTCTTTACCACCTTTCTAAAGTCTACCTCCTATCATCAAGCCATATGAAATATAAAACTCCTTTGAAAACCACTGATTTTATCCATGAAGTTCAAAGAAGTTAAACTCAGGCTACTTAAAGGGTACAGATGTCCTCTGGTGTTTTGTTTTGTCTTGTTTTTCACAAAAGAAGCTGTTTCTCATTTCCTATCTTCATCATGTTTTATTTTGTTTGCTTAATTTTAAATTGACTTAATAAATCTTTTAACTGTAGTAATATAAAAATTACTGTGGTCCCCACTGGCCAGGGTATTAACAGGTTCTATTTTCATCTTCTTCCTGAGACCACCATCTTTGATGCATTCCTTCACATCTTAATTCCACTAATTATCTTCATAACCGCATACTTTCTTTCTATTTACAGAAGTCTTTGGGAATTTATTAGATATTACATATACTAATATAATGTATAAGATATTAAAAATATCTATTTATAGAGATATTTGCAATATCTCAAAAGATGTTTAAGTACAATCCATTATCAGAAAGTAAATTAGCTAATATTAAACATACAGAGAGCCCAAAGAATGGTGCCAAACATCCTTTCCCCCTTGAATTGCCTTGAAGTCTATCCTCACTGTTCTCTATTGCTTGATAAGTCTTATACACATACTTGATTTAAATGTTCTGACTTTATTCTGCACAGTATGCCTCAGGGTTAAAGCCATGGCAACGGTTAATCCAGACTTCCTCTAAGGAGAGTAATAACAGATACTGACAGGTATTCTTGAGTCCCCTCATCCATTGTAGGAATTAGCTTAGATCACTGAGATTTTCAAAGTGAAGTATGGCCAAGACATATAAGCATAGTAAGGTCATAAATATAATTCATCATACAACTTAGAATGTGAAGTAAACTTCAATAAATAAATCATGCTTTTCCTTATGAGGCCCTGCTCTGTAACTAATGAGAAAAAAGCTTTACACAAATGATAAAATATTAGTTGATTCAGTAATTTAAATAGTACTTTTGGAAATACACAGTCTCTTTTGGGTAAAGCATTCAGTCACTCAAATAGCTACCTGACATCCTGATTCCCTTTCTAAGATAGTATCTGGAATCACAGGATAAGAAAGGAACAGATGCTTTGGCCTGGTGACTTCTGATATCCAAATCAAATGTGTGTTTTAAGCTGGCGATGCTTGTTACAGCTAGTGCAGCTCATGATTGGGGCTCTTGTAGCTTGGCTAGGGCTTACTGGCATTCCCTGAATGGGCTCTCTCAGGTACTATAAAGCCATCTGAGGTTTAACTGTGACTCCCAGTAGACATCAGCTTAGGTAGTTCAATTAGATGCCCTTATCACAGAGACCCCTTTTCCCCACCACAGAACCCTTTTCGGGGTAGCCCTCACCCAGTATTTTTAGCTGTTTCTACATCTCATCCCTTCTATAGAGAAACCAAAGAAGGCCTAATAAAGCTAAACTCAGGAACTCCTTCTGTCTCTTTGCCATGTGGCCCAAGTTTAAGGTCATGACACAAGTAGTTACAGGAGTAGCTCAATATATAATTTTCCTCCAGGTGTTGAAACATGGAGAGCTAAAGGAGCACCCTCTGCTGCCTTGAGCTATGCTCATTTATCTAACACTACTCTGCATTTGCCTTCCAAAGGCAGAAGAGGGGTAGACTGGGACACTTACATCTGCCATACTCATTCTTTTTCCACTTTCTTTATCTTCTGCTTCCCATCATCTCCAATTGCCAGAAAATGGTGTCAGTCTCCACTCAATATGCCACATCTTCCTTCCTCCTTCCTGTTAACCCTTCACCATGGACAGAATATTTTCTATAAATACCATGGAGAACATTAATGTCTAAGCCCTCCAAGGTTGGTATTAGATGTGCTCCTTCATTCTCTTGCATTCTGCCTGAAGCTAACTCAAAACTTTTCCCAAGCAGATGGATGCTTCACGCCATTTGGGGGAAGGTTGTATACTCTATCGTGAAAAATTAATAATTTTCTAATCCTTAGAGCATTAATCTGACTTGTAGGTTGCTAATACCATCCCCTCTGGATTGGTATACCAAAAAACAAGTTTTACTAGCTGAAGGGGGGGGGGGATGGAAAAAAGGGATAAAGAAAATTCAAAATTCATCCTGCTTAGAATAATAATCCCAGGTCATATAAAAATATCTGTCCAATAATGTTTACAAATTACACTCCCTTGGATAGATTTTTTCTAACAATATCTTTAGACATGGAAAATAAAGAAGCAAACCTCAGAAAGTTAAAGATTTAAAGGCAGCTCTATTTGTTGGATTTTTCCTTCACATTTTGCATAGTGTCTACTAAAGGGAATAATGGAATTTGATAGTATTTTTTTTAGTTTCAAGTTTTTATTTAAATAATAGTTAACATACAGTCTGATATTAGTTTCAAGAGCAGAATTTACTGATTCTGCACTGATACAATACCCAGTGCTCATCAAAGCAAGTGCCCTCCTTAATCCCCATTGCCCATTTAACCCATCCCCTGACTACCTCCCCTCAGCAACCCTCAGTTTGTGCTCTATAGTTACGAGTCTATTTTATGGTTTGCCTCTCTTTTACCCCTCGTGTTCATTTTTAGTTTCTTTTTTTTTTCATTTTTAGTTTCTTAAATTCCATATATGAGTGAAATCATGTGGTGTTTTTCTTTCTCTGACTGACATTTCACTTAGCATACTACTCTAGATCCATCCACATTATTGCAAATGGCAAGATTTCATTCTTTTTTATGGTGGGGTAATATCCATTGTATGTATTTACCACCGCTTCTCTATGTACTCATCAGTCAATGGACATTTGGGGCTCTTTCTGTAATTTGTCTATTATTGATAATACTGCTATAAACATTAGGGTGCATGTATCCCTTTGAATCAGTATTTTTGTACCCTTTGGGTAAATGCCTAGTAGTACAATTGCTGGATTGTAGGGTAGATCTATTTTTAACTTTTCGAAGAACATCCATACTATTTTCCAGAGTAGCTGCACCAGTTCACATTCCCACCAGTAGTGTAACAGGGTTCCCTTTTCTCTGCATCTTGGCCAACATCTCTTGCTTCCTGCATTGTTAATTTTAGCCTTTGTGACCAGTGTGAGATGGTAGGTATCTCATTGTGATTTTGATTTATATTTCCCTGAGGATGAGTGATGTTGAGCTTCTTTTTGTGTGTCTGTTGCCCATCTGAATGTCTTCTTTATAAAATGTCTATTCATGTCTTCTGCCCATTTCTTAACTGGATCATTTGTTTTGGGGATGTTGAGTTTGGTAAGTTCTTCGCAGATTTTGGATACAAACCCTTTAATAGATATGTCATTTGAAAATATCTTCTCTCATTCCATAGGCTGACTTTAAGTTTTGTTGATTGTTTCCTTCGCTGTGCAGAAGCTTTTTTATCTTGATGAAGTCTCAATAGTTCAATTTTCCCTTTGTTTCCCTTGCCTCCCAGCAATGTGTCCAGTAAGAAGTTGCTACCGAGGTCAAAGAGGTCGCTGCCTGGATTCTCCTGTAGGATTTTGATGGTTTCTTGTCTTACATTTAGATCTGTGATCCATTTTGAATTTATTTTTGTATGGTGTAAGAAAGTAGTCCAGTTTCATTCTTCTGCATATGGCTGTCCCATTTTCCCAACACCTTTGTTGAAGAAACTATCTTTTGCCATTAGAAATTCTCTCCTGCTTTGTCAAGATTAGCTGACCATATAATTGTGGATCTATTTCTGGATTTTCTATTCTGTTCCATTGATTTAAGTGTCTGTTTTTGTGCCAGTATCATACTGTCTTGATGATTACAGCTATGTAACAAAGCTTATGTTGAAGTTCGGAATTGTGATGCCACCAGCTTTGCTTTTCTTTTTCAGAATTGCTTTGGCTATTTGGGGTCTTTTGTGGTTCCATACAAATTTTAAGATTATTTGCAATAGCTCTGTGAAAATGCTGATGGTTATTTTGATAGGGATGGCATTAAATGTGTAGATTGCTTTGGGTAGTATAGACATTTTAGCAATATTTGTTCTTCCATTCCTTGAGCATAGAATGCTTTTCCATTTCTTGGTGTTATCTTCAATTTCTTAAGTGTTTTATAGTTTTCAGAGTACAGATTTTTTACCTCTTTGGTTAGGTTTATTCCTAAATATCTTATGGGTTTTGGTATAATTGTAAATGGGATTGATTCCGTGATTTCTCTTTCTGGTGCTTCATTATTGTTGTCTAAAAATGTAACATTTCTGTACATTGATTTTGTATCATGTAACTTTAATGAATTCATGTGTCAGTTCTAGCAATTTTTAGTGGTCTTTCGGATTTTCTACTCACAGTATTTTATCTTTTGCAAATAGTGGAAGCTCAACTTCTTCCTTGCCTATTTGGATGCCTTTTATTTCTTTTTGTTGTCTGATTGCTCACACTAGGACTTCCATTACTGTGCTAAATAACAGTGGTGAGAGTGGACATCCCTGTCTTGTTCCTGACTACAGAGGAAAAGCTCTCAGTTTTTTCCCCATTGAGGATGATATTAGCTGTGGATCTTTTGTATATGGCCTTTATAATGTTGAGGTATGTTCCCTCTATCTCTACTTTGTGAGAGGTTTTTGTCAAGAATGGCTGCTGTACTTTGTCACATGCTTTTTCTGCATCTATTGAGAGGATCATGTCGTTCTTATCCTTTCTTTTATTAGAGTAGGGTATCACATTAATTGATTTGCAAATATTAAATCACCCATGCAACCCAGAAATAAATCCCACTTGATCGTGGTGAATAATATTTTTATTTCGTCCAGATTGTCCAATTTGTTGACATATAATTTTCATAATATTCTGATTATTTGTATTTCTATGGTGTTGGTTGTGATCTCCCTTCTCTCATTTGTGATTTTATTTATTTGGGTCCTTTCCCTTTTATTTTTGATTATTATGTCTAGGGGTTTATCAGTTTTATTAAATTTTTCAAAGAACCAGGCTCTGGCCTCGTTGGTCTATTCTACTGGTTTTGTTTATTTGTTTCTATATCATTTATTTCTGTTCTAATGTTTATGGTTTTCCTTCTGCTGGATTTAGGCTTCATTTGCTGTTCCTTTCCCAGCTCCTTTAGGTATAAGATTAGATTGTATTTGAGATTTTTCCTGCTTCTTGAGGTAGGCCTGAATTGCTATATAGTCCCTCTTAGGAACACTTTTGCTGCATTCCAAATGTTTCAGACTATTGTGCTCTCATTTTCATTTGTCTCCATATTTTTTAAATTTATTCTTTAATTTCCTGGTTGACTCATTCATTCTTTATTGGGATGTTCTTTAACCTCCATGTATGTATGGCCTTTCCAAATTCTTTCTTGTGGTTGACTTCAAGTTTCATAGCCTTGTGGTCAGAAAATATGCATGGTATGATCTCAATCTATTTGTACTTCTTGAGAACTGATTTGTGACCCAGTATTTGATCTATTCTGGTGAATGGCCCATGTGTCCCTGAAAAAAATGTATATTCTTCTGCTTTAGAATGAAATGTTCTGAATATATCTGTTAAGCCCATCTGGCCCATTGTATCATTCAAAGTCATTGTTTCCTTGTTGATTTTCTGCTTAGAAGATCTGTCCATTGATGTAAGTGAGGTGTTAAAGTCCCCTACTATTTATTGCATTATTATCAATGAGTCCTATGTTTGTTATTAACTGTTTTATGTATTTGGGTGCTCCCAAGTTGGGGAGAAAATACAATTGTTAGATTTCTGTTGGATAGACTCCTTTATTTTGATATAGTGCCTTTTGTTACAGTCTTTGGTTTAAAGTCCAAATGTCTCATATAAGTATTTGCTACTCTGGCTTTCTTTTGAGTCTATCTGCATGAAAAATATTTCTCCATCCCCTTACTTTCATCTTAGATGTGTTTAGGTCTAAAATGAGTCTCTTGTAGACAACATATAGAAGGGTCTTGCTTTTTTAATCCATTCTGACAGCCTATGTCTTTTGATTGGAGCATTTTGTCCATTTACATTCAGAGTAATTATTGACAGATATCAATTTAGTGCCATTTAATTGCTTGTTTTGTTGTTATTTCTGGAGATTTTCTCTATTCCTTTTTAGTCTTTTTTCCCCACTCAAAGAGTTCCCTTTAATATTTTTTTTACAGGGCTGAGTTAGTAGACACAAACTCCTTTAGCTTTTGTTTGTCTGAGGAATTCTTTATCTCTTCTTCTATTCTGAGTGATGATAGCCTTGCAAGATAGAGTATTCTTGGTTGTAGATTCTTCCCATTCAACATGTTAAATATATTATGCCACTTTTTTCTGGCCTGCCAAGTTTCTATGGATAGATCTGCTACTAACCTTTTTTCTCTTCACTTGTAAGTTAGGGAATCTTTTGTCTTGCTCTTTTTAGGATATTTTCTTTATCTCCATATTTTGCAAATTTAAATACAATATGTCTTGGTGTTGGCCTGCTTTTCTTGATTTTGATGGGAGTTCTCTATACTTCCTGCATTTGGAAGTCTGTTTCTTTCCCCAGATTAGGAAGGTTTTAAGCTATAATTTCCTCAAATAAACCTTCTGCCCCCTTTTCTTTCTTCTTCTTTTTCTGGGACTCCTATGATATGAATGTTAATACATTTCATGGAATCACTGATTCCATGATCCAAGATTTATCTTTCCTTCTTTCGATCACCTTTATTATTTTCCATAATTCTATCATCTTTATCATTTATTCATTCCTCTGCTTCTTCCATCCTTATGAGTGTTGCATCCAGTTTTTTATTGCATTTTTCATTTTGGCCTGATTGATTTTAAGCTCTTTTATCTCTGCAGTAAGGGACCCCTTGGTATCTTCTATGCTTTTGTCAAGTCTAGATAGTATCCTTATGATTATTGCTTTAAATTCTAGATCTGGCATATTACTTATATCTGTTTTGATAAGATTCCTAACCATGACCTTTTCTTTTTCTTTATTTTGGGATGAATTCCTTTGTCTTGGTATCTTGTCTCAGTTTATGTCTTCTTCTGTGTGTTAGGAAAGCCTATTATGTTTCCTGCTCCTGATAGTAGGAGCAGGTCTCTGGTGTATGCTACATCCACTCTGCTGTTGTGTTATAGCTGTTCTATCCCTCAGGTCAGTCTTCTGCAGGGTTTTTCCTTGCCTGCAGTGGCCAGAGTGTGGCAATTTTAACTAAGTGTGCTCTGATCTGCCTGTTAAGAGAGACCCAAAACTATTTCCACTAGAACTGAAATGTTGCTGAACTCTATGGTCAGTAAGAATGGTGCGTGCAGGGATTTGTGCTAGCTTTTAGATAGAGAGGCCTTCCATGCTGGTCCTTAGGCATACTTGCTGGAGAAAGGACGCATCCTCAGAGCACAGTGGAGCAAGGCTTAAGTTTAGGCCACCATTGTTGGACCTGAAATTGGATTATGCTGAAGGGTGGGGAAAGAAAATGACACCAGCCAGCTTCTTTGTCCCCACAGAGGAGAGTTTGTGCTTGCTGTTGTCAGTGAAGCCCTGCTAGAAGAGTGAATAATTTCCTCGCTTGCATCATGGGTGTTTTTCAGATCACTATTCCCACACTGTGTCCAGATTACTTGCCTGTCTGGAGCAGCACAGTACACTTTGGGCTCTAGCCCAGTCAGGCAAGTTGAGTTTTAAAACTCCAACCTTTAAGAGGACCTAGGTGGCTTAGATGATTAAGTATCTGACTCTTGACCTCAGCTCAGGTCTTGATCTCAGGGTTGTGAGTTCAAGCCCCAGGTGGAGCCTACTTAAAAATCAATCAATCAATCTCCAAACTTTAGGGACCTGGTGTGGCAGGGACCTGCGCTGGTCTTCTGGGGGAGGATCTCACTGCACTGGGACTGGTGCAGGTTTGACCCAGAAGGGAAGTCACACCAGAGTGCAGGAGTGTGAGGTTTGGAGCAAAGCACACTAAAGAACTAGTGTCCAGGTTAGCTGCCCTCAGCGCGTGTCTTTGCATCTATGCTGAGGGGTGGAGGGAAGGAAATCCTGCCTACCAGCTCTTTTGTCCCCAGAGACGCAATGCTTCCACTCTCAGATGCACCCCAAGAAGGGAGAATCATCTTCCAGTGCATCTCAGGGGATCCACAGTTCACACCCTCTGTCCCCCAGATTACCTACCTGCCATGTCTACAGGAACACTGCAGCACCCTCAGGGCTTTATTCCAGCCATGCTATGGACCTCTAAAGCTCCAGTTTTTGAGCCCTACTGGTTGCAGATATGAAAATCAGCCACTCTTATTTTCCCAGTCAATAGTTTTGGGGAATTATTTCCTTGTGCAATCCCTGTGTGCTCCTCTTTCTCTCTTCTCTTTCTGTGACCAGAATTCCCACCCTCCACACATCTCCACACCTCCTACCTTCCATGATGTGGCCTCTTCTCTCCCTCTGTTTGTACAGTTTGCTCTGTAAATCCTCATATTGATTTCGTGGGTATTCAGAATAATTTGTTATTTATCTAGCTGTGTTTGAGAAACAAAGCAAACCTAGAGGCCTCCTACTTCTCTGCCATCTTAGTTCCTTCCCCCTCTATAGCATTTTCAAAAAGACTTACTTGATGTCTTAAAGCACTTTATAAACTTATATTTAATTTTTGTTGACTTGCTTACATTTTTATTTTGGTATTTTAAAGTCAGACTGTCCTCAGTGATCATTGGAACATTTTACCAATAATCTAATTCATACATACAGTCAAGTGTAGATTCTCTTTTAATTCCTATGAGGATCTGTGGATTTGGATGTTACTGAAACTGTTAAAACCATCCATGAATTCTTCCTGTCTAAATTCTTCCTGTATTCACCCTCATTTACAATGGTAATTTAAAGCCTGTTTTTAAACATTCAGACTATGAATAATCTTTCTATTTAGAAGCATTTCCTCTGTGAAGTCCCACAACTATTTTGATTCTGCAGATCATATGCTAATTTAAATCTTTTCTTTCTATAAATTTAGAGCTCATACCTTTAACAATGCCCAGGGAATTTAGTCACTTCATGGAGCAAAAATTTTCTGAAGAGTTAATGATATCTTTATTGACTTGAGGCACTCATAAGTCCAAGAATATAAATCGAAGATTCATAGTCCCATCTTTTAATCAATATTGTTGTATATTAAGAATAAATTATACCTGTCAGAAGCCATTGTGGAAATAATTTTTTCATGTGGAAAATAAATGTAGCTGTGAACATAGTCATGTGTGCTGTATATTAGAATTAACTACTACTCAATATCTAGGCTCGTGGAATATTATATTTCTATTCTAACTATTGAATACAGCCACTGAAATAGCTGGTTATGTTTACATTCCAAAAGAAAGTGTCTATATATAATAATAGCTTCCCTCTTGAAGTGACTCCTGTCTGTCTGTGTTTTCTTTTGTAGCAAATCCATTCTTGGGTCTGTGCTATTCAGCATGACATTACAGAATGAGCCTCCCATAGAAATGATAGTTCCAGGAGTGTGGGATATAAGCCAGCCATCCTCAGTGATCTTGCAGGTAAGTGTCAGGCTAGGAAATTAAAGTATACATGGCAAAAAAAAAAGTATACACAGCAAGTACTAGTTGATGAGTAGCTTCTCAATTATAGAAACAATTCTCTTCTAGGATCACACATTTTAATAGTCTTCTCTTCCTCTAACCTGCTGGGATTTGTAAAATCTCTATTTCTTTTATTTTTGTATTCAGTACTCTTAAAGCACTTTTCTCCCAGCTTATATAATAGCAATTTCTAGCCATTCTCCATCGAACATGATCATGAAGGAAAGAATGGAGTGTTGCCATTTTTCTTTCCATTGTTTGAAAATAGTCATTGGTATAGATTATTAACTTGATATCTTATATCTGCCTCTGCACTGTATCATGTTTCCTTAAAATCTTTCAAATCTAGTACATTTCCTGTATGACTAGCAATTAGGTCTAGGAGGAGGAGAAACTGCAAACAGAATCCATCCAACATTTTTTCTTTTCTCTGTGATTTGTAATCATTAATAAAGGTGGCTAATGATTCCAGGCTTTGGTCCTTATTGAGTCCTCCTTGTGTGTTGATTATAAGTGATCATATTGGTCAGATATATGAGGCATGACCCCTCCCACATATGCAAAGGCAGGAAATACGAACTTTCCATCTTTATTCGGAAAAACTCTATAGGGAATTGCTATCTGGGCAGCACTCTCTAGAACTGGATTTCTCAACCTCAACACTAATGACATTTTGGACCAGGTAAACTATTGGAGGGGCTGTCTTATGCATTCTGGAATATTTAGCATCATCTTTGGCTTTTACCTACGAGGAGCCAGTAGCACCTGCTTAGTTCTGACAATCAAAAAATGCTTCTAGATATTGTCAGATGTTCTCTAGGGATAAAACTGCCCTCAGTTGAACACAGCTGCTCTAGAGAAAGCTGGTGGAGTCTCTAAGTTCTTAAATTTCCAAATTTGGAGCAAGGGACAAGATTTAGCAAGATGTTCAAAGTGGAAGAGAAAAATAATAGCAATAAAACATGGCTTATATTGCAAAGGAGGAAGCCCTCACCGAACAATCAAAGATCTAGTTCTAATTCATGGACATGATGATGAAAAAGAGTGTTTGTTAGCTTCCATCTTGGCACAGCATCATAGACACTTATTATTTAGCAGATGTTCCATTGTAACAGAACAACTGCCTTTCTTTAAGAGGACAAATGCAGGAGTACCTGGGTGGCTCACTCGGTTAAACATCTGACTTTTAACATTGGCTTAGGTCATGATTTCAGGGTCATGAGATCGAGCTCTGAGTTGGACTCTGTATGCTCAGCATGGAGTCCACTTGAGAGTCTCTTTCTCCTTCTACTCCTTCACCCCCCACTTGTGATCAGTCAATAAATAAAATTAAAAAAAAAAAGACAAAGGGATTTTTTAGCAGACTATTGCTTGCCAGATACAAAAACTACCTCAGCTTAATGAGAATCTTCTGAGTGTGACCATTGACAGAGCTTTGAGGATATGAAGTTATGATTTGAGAGGTCTTTATCTGCAGTGATGGGGGTGGAAGAAGTAAGGGAGACTATCAGATGATCCTTCTCCCATGAGAGGAATAGTTCCTTTAGAACACAGATCCTGGCAAGTGGAATCTGAGGATTAATTTCAAATATTCAATAGCAGCATAGATTTTCAACTAGACATCTGGAGGTATAACCAAATTTATCTTATAAAAAGGGGGGGGACATGTAAATCATTCAACAATATGAAAAAAGTTAAATCTAATTTTTACAAAATAATTTCAAATGGTATAGACATAAAAGGAAATTTCTCAGGATATTTTTAATTGGTGATAAAATATACAGAATAAAATAGGAATTATTAGGCTATTAAAGTTAAAACCCTTAATAACCAATATCACTAATTATATACAGCTAATTTTTTTAAAGATTTTATTTATTCATGAGAGACGAGAGGCAGAGACACAGGCAGAGGGAGAAGCAGGCTCCATGCAGGGTGCCCAACGCTGGACTCGATCCCGGGTCTCCAGGATCAGGCCCTGGGCTGAAGGCGCCACTAAACTGCTGAGCCACCTAGACTGCCCTATACAGCTAAATTTAGAGCAGAATCTTTCAGCTTAAAGATTATAGTGAGGAAATTAACAAGTTCTGCAAACAGTATTTGTGTTAAGGAGTTAAGATGTGTCTCAGGGAAAGACATTAGCATCAGAGTTAGAAAATCTGGATTATACTCTTAGCTTTTTAACGGAAAACTTTATGACCTTGAACAAGTCACCAAAAGTATTGTCACTTCTATAGAATGAAAGGGTTCCACTATTTCTGTCCAGCTTCTTTCAGAACTGTACTTTTCCAGTTGTCTTTATTAGATAGGCAGTTACTGCCCCATGGTAGCTACCCTAGTATGAGAAGGGATATAATATATCACAGAACCTGAATCCTTTAAGTACCCCCCCTTCTTTTCAGTTTCTGTGGCTGAAATGCTGACCAGAAGCAATGGATGGAGTGAAGTAGATCTGAGTTCAGAAATGGGGACAGATTATTACATGATTCCATTAACTTGGATCTCCCTCAACTTCTTCCCTGTCTCTGTATACAATCTAGTAGAGTGGCTCTATCATAATTTAAGAACTAAGAGCAGAGTTTTAGTAATAATCTATACTCCTCTACCTCCCCACCTCCCCATTCATGTCTAAACTCACTGTATTTTGGCTTATTTGTTATTCCTAGTTGCTCTATCCAGTGGTGGTTTTAGTTCTCTTCATACTAGCTATCTCTGCAACTTTTGGCACTCTCTCTTCCCCATTACAGAACACTCTTCTCTCATTATTCTTTCTCTGTTTCCTTCCTAGTCTTCCCTTCTGCTAGTTCTCCCTGTTGACAGTTCTCAAAGTTTCCATCTGCTGCCCATTGCTATTCTCAGTATATATACTCTCCCTGGGAGAATTTCTTAAAAAGCTTTGTTAAGATAGAATTTACATACCATTCAGCCTTCCCATTTAAAGTGTGCAATTCATTGTTTTGGGGCTTTTTAAAAGTTTATTTAAAGATGTTTACAATTACTACCAACATCAATGTTGTAGCGTTTTCATCACTTCAAATAGAAATACCATATCCTCTACCTATCACCTCCTTCCTGTTCCCCCATTTTCCCCAACTCTAAAAAACTGTTAATCTACTTTCTGTCTCTATAGACTCACCAATTCTACATATTTCATATAGATCAAATCATAAAATGTTTGGGTTTTTTTGCGACTGGCTTCTTTCACTTAGCATCATGTTTCAAAAAGTTCATCTACATTGTAGCATGTATCAGTATTCATTTCTTATTGTTGAATTATATTGCATGGATTTATACTACACTTTTTTTCTTATCATTAGCTGATATGCATTTAGATTGTTTCTACCTTTTGGCTATTAAGAATGGCACTGCTGTGAGCATTTGTATACAAGTTTGTGTGTAGACGTATGTTTTCATTTATCTTGGAGATGTGTATACACACACACACACACACACATATCTAGCACTAAAATTGCTAGATCTCATTCATTTTTAAGGTTTTATTCACAGTATCTATCCAGGTCCACTTCTTAATATATTTCTAGTTCAGATTCTTCACACTACAAGCTTCAGACAAATACAGCCACATACCTGCTGAAACTCCCACCTGAATATTCTATAGACAGCTTCAAAGAAAACATATCCCAAACTGAGCTCACCTTTCTCTCCAAACTGCTTTCACCCTCTGAATTATTTATGTCTGTTCATTTGCCCCATATACACCTACTTGTTTCATTTGCCTCCTCCCACTTTATCCCTACCCATATTCAGTCTGTAGTATATCCTCCCAATTTATCTCCCATATGTTCCCCAAGTGTATCCTTTCAATTTGCCATATATGCCCTAGTTCAGAAATTCCCTCCTAGGAACAACAGTTTAGCTGGCTTTCTTGCCTTTAGTTTTGTCATTCTTCAATCCAAAATCCGTAAGTGTGATCCTTCTAAAACTTAAATTTGAACCTGCCTCTCTTCTATTTACACTCTTCAATAACTCAGCACTACCTAGAGAATTAAGGTCATGCTGTACAGCATGACTCCCCTCCTATTGTTTCTCTTACCACTCCTTATCTGACACTTCAAGCTCCAGCAACTTTGAAAATGTAGTTTCTGACATGTACTGTCCTGCTTTTACCTTATGTGCATTTACAAACACTTTCCTGCTTGCAGTGTGCCCTCCCTCTTCCTTTCACCATCCACTACCTACCTCTTCTCTGACTTGGTGTAATTAATATTCATCTTTTAGGACCCACAGACCCTACTCTAGAAATCTCTCCCATCAGCTGTCCTCTCTTTCCATCCATCTTTTAACATCCAAATGGTTAAGTGTCATTCCTCTGTGTTCACATAATAACCAATAAGATTTTTGTCAACACATGGACATTATATTTCCTTCTCACTGGCTTTTTGCCCATTGACTTTTTGATTTCTGAAGGCATTGTGTATTTTATCCTCAATATCTAGCATACTACCTGAAATATAAAATTTGTAAAATCAGTGCTATGTGTCCATACCTCTGATCACTACAATAGCCCAACTTACAGATATTTCTCAACCTAGCACTTTATTGCAATTATTGGAATCCAGATTCTAGAGTGCTTGATTCTTCATTTTATGTAAGTGGCCTTCTTCTTAAACCAGTTCATAGTTACTCACCCAAAGTATTTTACTTTACCTAACATTTTATTAGATATTTACTCTCTATTATCAACAATCTTAGGGCAAGCAACAGTCTTATTGATACCAAGTCCTTAGAACATAGTACATTTTGTATCCTAATTAACATTGCAGATGTTGTTGTTTTTTGTTTTTCTTTTCCATCACACCTGAACTGTCTTATGGATCCCTCTTTTACAGTTCCTTCCTTAGGACTCACCATAATTGCCATCCAGTTGGTAGGCATTCTTCCTTCCCCTGAACTACTATAGTGCTTATGGTCTAACACTCACATGCCCTGTAATATCCAAAAGACATCTACAGTCCAGGGGGTAGTTCTCTGAACAAGTTGACAGAATCATGTGGGTCCAAACCTGGGCCCATGGGTACCTATGGGCATGTTTGTAGGTCATGGACACTGTGGATATTCAGAGAAGCTTTCTCATGGAATTCCAAGTCATGAAGTCATAGTAAGAACCATGGTGGTCAAGTGTAAGTGGAGAAGGATGAGGAGATGAAATGAAGTAAGAGGCATAAATGGAACACAAGAAGTCAATATCCAGACATATAAGGAGGTATGAATTAGAGGGTAGGATAATCAGGTTTGAATATTATCCTGTATGCCAGAGGAAAGAGCCTCATGATTTTGTTGTTCTTAAAATCAGGAATCCTCAATGCTTGAGACAGGAATGTAATATAATAAATAGATGTCATGGCATATACAATGGAGACATCTGAGGAGATCTCCTGGAACACTCTATTAAAAATATTTTTGAGACCAAAGCCAGGCTTGGTTAGTCACGATCATAGAAGGAGAAAACCAGAATCATGTTTGCCATTACTGACTTGAAGCCAACTTTGGGGTGCTATGTATATATATTGTACCATAACCATACTTTAATTGTTAATGTATATCTTTTCTCCTAATTAGGCTTTAAGTTCTCTGAAAGTGATGGATACTTTTTATATCTACCATAATGCATGATACTCAAAAAAATTCTAGAGCAAATATAATAACATATACTTTGGGGGAACTTCACTTCTTTGAAAAACTTAGAATAAGAGGCTTTTGGGAGAAATTCTAATATTTTCTATCAATGGATCAGGAATCAGTAATAATATATGAGATAATGCAATCTGTATAGGGCCACATTCATATATCAGAAATTAAAAATTCATAATGAAATATATCAAATAATTTATTATATATTTGTACACAGGGATACTTCTATATTCTCATCCAGTAGCTTTAGTTTACTCATCCACCCTGCTCTTTGCTTAAAACCAACATAATATTGAACTAGCTCATCAAATACTATTTCTACTATTTTTGTTTCGTGTGTTTAAAAACATTTGAGCATACAAAGAGTAACTTGTAGTTACTCTTGCTAATACTGGAGTTACTTCTCCCTAAGGGACCAAAATTAATCTTTGTGTGAAGAGGCAAAATTTATTATAATGTTGCTTTTTCTATGATTTAGTTCTTTTTTCATATTGGACTAATAAATGATACAGTATAACAAAAATTACACCAAAAACGAATGAGACAAATTTTAGAGGTTATGAAATTACCAAAACATTTTTCCACTAAATAACCCAAATAGGGGATCCCTGGTGGCTCAGCGGTTTAGCGCCTGCCTTCAGCCCAGGGTGTGATCCTGGAGTCCCGGGATCAAGTCCCACATCGGGTTCCCTGCGTGGAGCCTGCTTCTCTCTCTGCCTGTGTGTGTGTCTCTCTCTGTGTCTCTCATGAATAAATAAATAAAATCTTTAAAAAAAAATAACCCAAATAAATTCAACTGTATTTCAAGCTGTAACTCACACAGTCCACCTTATAGTGTTCCTAAATTTTCTATGAGACCCCAAACCAACATAGGTCAGCAGAGAAAAATTATTTAGATTTTTTAATATGAAAAAATGTATTATAACTTTAAACACACATATGGAGCACTAAAATATCTAGCTCATTTACATAGTTTGAAACTATATATTTTGTTAACTAATTTTCAAATTTACTAGAATCGGATTATTACTGAAACATGATTTAATGGAAAGCACATTCTGAAAAAAAAAAAAAAAAGGAGGCCTGAATACTAGCTCTGTCTATAAATCTGAACTACAGAGCAAGAGCAAAAATTCTGTATTTGGTTATACACTTAAACAGATTTTTACCAGAAATTTCATGTATACAGAGTGGTTCACCACCCTGTAAACTTCCTGAAATAGAAACAAACAGAGTAACTCTTTATTTTTTCAGGTATTTACATAGAAAAGTGTAATTACCATCTACAATTTTTATCATTTAATGATTCAAATAAGGGATCCCTGGGTGGCTCAGTGGTTTAGTGCCTGCCTTCAGCCCAGGGCATGATCCTGGAGTTCCGGGATGGAGTCCCACATCGGGCTTCCTGCATGGAGCCTGCTTCTCCCTCTGCCTGTGTCGCTGCCTCTCTCTCTCTCTCTCTCTCTCTTTCTCTCTGTGTGTGTCTCTCATGAATAAATGAATAAAATCTTTAAAAAATAATAATAATACAAAGAAATTTTATTTTATTTTTTTATTTATAAATTAATTTTTATTGGTGTTCAATTTACCAACATACAGAAAAACACCCAGTGCTCATCCCGTCAAGTACCCCACTCAGTGCCCGTCACCCATTCACCCCCCACCCCCCGCCCTCCTCCCCTTCCACCACCCCTACTTCGTTTCCCCGAGTTAGGAGTCTTTATGTTCTGTCTCCCTTCCTGATATTTCCCACACATTACTTTTCCCTTCCTTTATATTCCCTTTCACTATTATTTATATTCCCCAAATGAATGAGAACATACACTGTTTGTCCTTCTCCGATTGACTTACTGCACTCAGCATAATACCCTCCAGTTCCATCCACGTTGAAGCAAATGGTGGGTATTTGTCGTTTCTAATGGCTGAGGAATATTCCATTTTATACATAAACCACATCTTCTTTATCCATTCATCTTTCGATGGACACCGAGGCTCCTTCCACAGTTTGGCTATTGTGGACATTGCTGCTACAAACATTGGGGTGCAGGTGTCCCGACGTTTCATTGCATCTGAATCTTTGGGGTAAATCCCCAACAGTGCAATTGCTGGGTCGTAGGGCAGGTCTATTTTTAACTCTTTGAGGAACCTCCACACAGTTTTCCAGAGTGGCTGCACCAGTTCACATTCCCACCAACAGTGTAAGAGGGTTCCCTTTTCTCCGCATCCTCTCCAACATTTGTTCTTTCCTGCCTTGTTAATTTTCCCCATTCTCACTGGTGTGAGGTGGTATCTCATTGTGGTTTTGATTTGTATTTCCCTGATGGCAAGTGATGCAGAGCATTTTCTCATGTGCTTGTTGGCCATGTCTAGGTCTTCCTCTGTGAGATTTCTCTTCATGTCTTTTGCCCATTTCATGATTGGATTGTTTGTTTCTTTGGTGTTGAGTTTAATAAGTTCTTTATAGATCTTGGAAACTAGCCCTTTATCGGATATGTCATTTGCAAATATCTTCTCCCATTCTGTACGTTGTCTTTTAGTTTTGTTGACTGTATCCTTTGCTGTGCAAAAGCTTCTTATCTTGATGAAGTCCCAATAGTTCATTTTTGCTTTTGTTTCTTTTGCCTTTGTGGATGTATCTTGCAAGAAGTTACTGTGGCCAAGTTCAAAAAGGGTGTTGCCTGTGTTCTCCTCTAGGATTTTGATGGACTCTTGTCTCACATTTAGATCTCTCATCCATTTTGAGTTTATCTTTGTGTATGGTGAAAGAGAGTGGTCCAGTTTCATTCTTCTGCATGTGGATGTCCAATTTTCCCAAAACCATTTATTGAAGAGACTGTTTTTCTTCCAACGGATAGTCTTTCCTCCTTTATCAAATATTAGTTGACCATATAGTTCAGGGTCCACTTCTGGGTTCTCTATTCTGTTCCATTGATCTACGTGTCTGTTTTTGTGCCAGTACCACACTGTCTTGATGACCACAGCTTTGTAGTACAACCTGAAATCTGGCATTGTGATGCCCCCTGCTATGGTTTTCTTTTTTAAAATTCCCCTGGCTATTCGAGGTCTTTTCTGATTCCGCACAAATCTTAAAATAATTTGTTCTAACTCTCTGAAGAAAGTCCATGGTATTTTGATAAAGGGATTACATTAAACGTGTAAATTGCCCTGGGTAACATTGACATTTTCACTATATTAATTCTGCCAATCCATGAGCATGGAATATTTTTCCATCTCTTTGTGTCTTCCTCAATTTCTTTCAGAAGTGTTCTATAGTTTTTAGGGTATAGATCCTTTACCTCTTTGGTTAGGTTTATTCCTAGGTATCTTATGCTTTTGGAGCAATTGTAAATGGGATTGACTCCTTAATTTCTCTTTCTTCAGTCTCATTGTTACTGTATAGAAATGCCACTGATTTCTGGACATTGATTTTGTATCCTGCCACGCTACCAAATTGCTGTATGAGTTCTAGCAATCTTGGGGTGGAGGCTTTTGGGTTTTCTATGTAGAGTATCATGTCATCGGCGAAGAGGGAGAGTTTGACTTCTTCTTTGCCAATTTGAATGCCTTTAATGTGTTTTTGTTGTCTGATTGCTGAGGCGAGGACTTCCAGAACTATGTTGAATAGCAGTGGTGAGAGTGGACATCCCTGTCTTGTTCCTAATCTTAGGGGAAAGGCTCCCAGTGCTTCCCCATTGAGAATGATATTTGCTGTGGGCTTTTCGTAGATGGCTTTTAAGATGTCGAGGAAAGTTCCCTCTATCCCAACACTCTGAAGGGTTTTGATCAGGAATGGATGCTGTATTTTGTCAAATGCTTTCTCTGCATCTAATGAGAGTATCATATGGTTCTTGGTTTTTCTCTTGCTGATATGATGAATCACATTGATTGTTTTACGAGTGTTGAACCAGCCTTGTGTCCCGGGGATAAATCCTACTTGGTCATGGTGAATAATTTTCTTAATGTGTTGTTGGATCCTATTGGCTAGTATCTTGTTGAGAATTTTTGCATCCATGTTCATCAGGGATATTGGTCTGTAATTCTCCTTTTTGGTGGGGTCTTTGTCTGGTTTCAGAATTAAGGTGATGCTGGCCTCATAGAACGAATTTGGAAGTACTCCATCTCTTTCTATCTTTCCAAACAGCTTTAGTAGAATAGGTATGATTTCTTCTTTAAATGTTTGTTAGAATTCCCCTGGGAAGCCATCTGGCCCTGGACTCTTGTGTCTTGGGAGGTTTTTGATGACTGCTTCAATTTCCTCTCTGGTTATTGGCCTGTTCAGGTTTTCTATTTCTTCCTGCTCCAGTTTTGGTAGTTTCTGGCTTTCCAGGAATGCGTCCATTTCTTCTAGATTTCCTAATTTATTGGCGTATAGTTGTTCATAATGTTTTTAAAATCGTTTGTATTTCCTTGTGTTGGTAGTGATATCTCCTTTCTCATTCATGATTTTATTAATTTGAGTCTTCTCTCTCTTCTTTTTAATAAGGCTGGCTAATGGTTTATCTATCTTATTAATTCTTTCAAAGAACCAACTCCTGGTTCTGTTGATCTGTTCCACAGTTCTTTTGGTCTCGATTTCATTTAGTTCTGCTCGAATTTTAATTAACTGTCTTCTTCTGCTGGGGGTGGCGTCCATTTGCTGCTTTTTCTCTAGTTCCTTTATGTGTAAGGTGAGCTTTTGTATTTGAGTTCTTTCCAGTTTTTGAATGGATGCTTGTATTGCGATGTATTTCCCCCTCAGGACTGCTTTTGCTGCATCCCAAAGATTTTGAACAGTTGTATCTTCATTCTCATTAGTTTCCATGAATCTTTTTAATTCTTCCTTAATTTCCTGGTTGACCTTTTCATCTTTTAGCAGGGTGGTCCTTAACCTCCACGTGTTTGTGGTCCTTCCAAACTTCTTGTTGTGATTAAGTTCTAATTTCAAGGCATTATGGTCTGAGAATATACAGGGGACTATTCCGATCTTTTGGTATCGGTTCAGACCTGATTTGTGACCCAGTATGTGGTCTATTCTGGAGAAAGTTCCATGTGCACTTGAGAAGAATGTGTATTCAGTGGAGTTTGGATGTAAAGTTCTGTAGATATCTGTGAAATCCATCTGGTCCAGTGTATCATTTAAAGCTCTCGTTTCTTTGGAGATGTTGTGCTTAGAAGACCTATCGAGGGTAGAAAGAGCTAAATTGAAGTCACCAAGTATAAGTGTATTATTATCAAAGTATTTCTTCAGTTTGGTTATTAATTGGTTTAAATATTTGGCAGCTCGCACATTCGGGGCATATATATTGAGGATTGTTAAGTCCTCTTGTTGGATAGATCCTTTGAGTATGAGATAGTGTCCCTCTTCATCTCTCACTATAGTCTTCGGGGTAAATTTTAATTTATCTGATATGAGGATGGCTACCCCTGCTTTCTTTTGAGGACCATTTGAATGGTAAATGGTTCTCCAACCTTTTATTTTCAGGTTCTAGGTGTCCTTCTGTCTAAAATGAGTCTCTTGTAGACAGCAAATAGATGGGTCCTGCTTTTTTATCCAGTCTGAAACCTTGCGCCTTTTGATGGGGTCATTAAGCCCGTTCACGTTCAGAGTTACTTTTGACAGATATGAGTTTAGTGTCATCATGATATCTCTTCAGTCCTTGTTTTTGTGGATTGTTCCACTGAACTTCTTCTTAAAGGGGAATTTTAAGAGTCCCCCTTAAAATTTCTTGCAGAGCTGGTTTTGGAGGTCACATATTCTTTCAGTTCCTGCCTGTCTTGGAAGCTCTTTATCTCTCCTTCCATTTTGAATGAGAGCCTTGCTGGATAAAGTTTTCTTGGTTGCATGTTCTTCTCATTTAGGACCCTGAGTATATCCTGCCAGCCCTTTCTGGCCTGCCAGGTCTCTGTGGAGAGGTCTGCTGTTACCCTAATATTCCTCCCCATAAAGGTCAGGGACTTTTTTTCTCTTGCTGCTTTAAGGATCTTCCCCTTATCTTTGGAATTTGCAAGCTTCACTATTAAATGTCGAGGTGTTGAACGGTTTTTAGTGATTTTAGGGGGGATCTCTCTATTTCCTGGATCTGAATGCCTGTTTCCCTTCCCAGATTTGGAAAATTTTCAGCTAGGATTTGGTCAAATACATATTCTGGCCTTCTGTCCCTTTCAGCGCCCTCGGGAACCCCAATTAGACATAGGTTTTTCTTCCTCAGGCTGTCATTTATTTCCCTTAATCTACCCTCATGGTCTTTTGTCTCTTTTTTCCTCAGTTTCCCTCTTTGCCATCAACTTGTCTTCTATGTCACTCACGAGGTTCTTCCACCTCGTTAAGCCTCATCGTTAGGACTTCTAGTTTGGATTGCATCTCCTTTAATTGATTTTTAATTTCTGCCTGATTGGATCTAAATTCTGCAGTCATGAAGTCTCTTGAGTCCTTTATGGTTTTTTCTAGAGCCACCAGTAGCTGTATAATAGTGCTTCTGAATTGGCTTTCTGACATTGAATTGTAATCCATATTTTGTAACTCTGTGGGAGAGAGGGCTGTTTCTGATTCTTTCTTTTGAGGTGAGTTTTTCATTCTAGTCATTTTGCTCAGTGCAGAGTGGCCAAAAACAAGTTGTATTGGGAAAAGGAGAAAAAGAGAGAAAAGGAAAGAAAAGAGAAAAAGAAAAAGAAAAAAGAGAAAGAAGAAAAAAGGAAAAAAGAAGAGAAAGAAAAAGAAAGAAAGGAGGAAAAAAGGGGGGTGTGGTGGGGGAAGCAATCAGAAATCAAAAAGAAAGAAAAAAAAAACACAAAACAAAACAAAAAACAAAAAAACACGGGGGAGTTTCTTCTGATTCTATATACTTTAAGTCCCTTGACTTCCCCTGGACCTGGTCCGTCTCGCTGGTCTTCTGGGGGAGGGGCCTGCTGTGATGATTCTCAGGTGTGAGCACTTGGGGGAGCTGCTCTGCCCCTGCCTGGTGCAGGGCTCAGTGGGGGTTGTTCACCCCGTGAGGCCCCGGGAGGAAGCCACAGTGGCGGGGGCGGCAGCTCTGGAGCCCTGGAGTCAGCTCCCGCAGTAGCTCCGGGGCTCTCCGTCTGCAGGGCCCGGAGGCTCCGGGCGGGGCCGCTGATCTGCTCAGCTCGGGGCAGGAGCGTCCTCGCTGTTCTGGGCCCTCCCGGCCTCTGCCTGTCCCGGGGGAGGCCGGATCCTGGGCTGTGTCCCGGCGCCCTGTGCTCCGGGGCCTGCGCTGTTGGATTCGTGCTCCCGCCCCGCAGCCCCCTCCGCCGAGCCGCCGCCCGAGCCCCTCCGAGCTGTTCCCGGAGCTGCGCCGCCCCCTCCGCGGAGCTTCTTCCTCTGCCCGAGCCGCCGCCGCCGAGCTGTTCCCGGAGCCGCGCAGCCCCCTCCGCGGAGCCGCCACCCGAGCCCCTCCGAGCTGCTCCGGGTCCCGCCGAGCGCTGCAGCCCTTAGGGAGCTTGGCGCACTCTCCGGGGCGCAGTTCCTCTGTTACTGTCCCAGGGAGCCCGAGGGCATCCCCGCCCTCCTGGGTCCTGCTCTAACTCCCTGCGGGCCCCTTTCCGCGGGGAAGGTCGGTGCAGCTCCTGCTCCTCCGGGACGGGGCTCTCCTGTCCTGGGGACACTCGCCCCGGCCTCAGCCCGGCTCCTCGCGGGCCCCTCCCCCTTGGAGGCCTTTTGTTCCTTTATTTCTTTTTCCCCGTCTTCCTACCTTGATAGAAGCGCGAACTCTTCTCACTGTAGCGTTCCAGCTGGTCTCTCTTTAAATCTCAGGCCGAATTCGTAGATTTTCAGGATGATTGGATGGTTTTCTAGGTAATTTGGTGGGGACAGGTGACTTGGGGACCCTACTCTTCCGCCGTCTTGCCCCTCCTCCCTACATAGAAATTTTAATACTGAACTGTAGAAAGGATATAATTTCAGCATTAAACAAATATAACATTTAAATTTATAAAATGTCATGTTATGTTTTCTCTTTTCCTCAGACATTACAGATTAATTTATACCATGTATCTAAATGAGGAATTGTTAAATGCCATGTATATTTAAATACCAAGTCCAAACCCTAATGATTCTTTTTGTCTTAAAGATTTTATTTATTTATTTATTTGAGAGAGAATGTGCATGCACATGTGCACAAGTGGGGGGAGGGGCAGAAAGAGAAAGAGAGAGAGAACCTGAAGCTGACTCTGTGCTGAGCATAGAGCCTGATTGATGCAGGACTCAATCCCACACCCTGACCCAAATGAAGAGCTGCACGCCTAACCAACTGAGCACCCAGGTGCTCCAATCCAAATGATTCTTTTATAAATTATTTTTTGTAAAAAGCACAGAAAACAGGAATTTTCCTTTCGTTTCTACAAACCTTAGAGAATATTAAATTAATGGTGTATTTTGAGGCATTCAATACATGGAAAATCACTTCTTTATTTCAGATTGATTTTCCAGCTACTGAGTTGGAGTATATGAAATTTGATTCTGAAGAAAATAGAAGTAATCTTGAAGAACCACCAAAAGAGTGTTTAAAACATATTGCCAGACTTTCACAGAAACAGTCTCCCTTACTGTAAGTGACCCAGGTCGTGTTGTTTTTGAGGTGATCAGTCATACTGGAAGCACCAATATCTTTGAAGAGTGAACCTTTCAACAAAACTCCTTTTGTTACCTGAAGTCACACCTGCTGGATGATCAATTAATGATTAGGAGCTAAATTAGTAATTTTATATGGTTTTAAAGATTTTTCCCATTGCTTTTAGCAACTTTAACTTCAGTCAAAGAACAAATAAAAATATTGGAAATCATTCAGTTCAGTACAACAGAGACTGATTAGATGTATATGAGCATTTAACAGTGATAAACCGTTGCTCAACCATCCTTCAACTGAGTAAAAGTTGTTTTAGTAAATAGGAAAAAGCAAAATTTAATTTTCATGGCAGATTTAAAAAGAAAGTTTATAAATAATGTATTATTAGCATTAAGTTAGTGACTAAGGAGTATTTAAATTTTGTCAAATTCTCTGAAAAATAAAATAAAATCCCAGGAAGAGCTATAAAAGAATTAGTGATATTGGTACTTTCTCCTTGGTAATATCTAAGCCATAGCTCATTGTGCTCATTAATGCATGCAAAAGAATAAAGCTATGGAAATAAGTTTTTATGTGTATACTGTGAGAAGATATAAAATGAGATAAAGCCTTTTATTCCAAAAATAAGAAATTTTTAAAATACTTTGAACAGGAGAGTCATGTGATCTAAGTAATCTTTTTGAGTGATACCTTGGACCACAAGTTGAGAAAGTAAGAATGAAAGCTGTATACAAGACGGTTGATGTGACTTTTTAAGCAAGAGGTCATGGTGGCTAAAACTAGGGGGATGACAATAGATATTGGGGGAATGTCTGGATTTGGGAGATCTATTTTGGAAATTGAGAAGACATGACTTGATTAATAGTAACAAGAGGATAAGCTGACTGAGAAACAAGAAACCAAGTGAAGTCAATGGAGAATCCAAAGTTTTGAAATGATTAAATAGGCAGATGTTAGAGTCATTTTCTGGAGAAGGAATAAATTTGGGTCATTTCAGACTGAGGTGTTGAGTATGATCAAGAGTTTTGTTTTGGGTAATCTCTAATTTCACTTTGTAATACTCTTTTCCTCATTCACTTCAAGCCAATGAATCAGTCTCCTTTTTATACTTCAATTGTTCTGATCCCTCTCCTATCTCAAGACTTTTTTATTTGGTGTTCCCTCTAACTGAAATACTCCTTCTTCAGTTCATCACATAACTGAATCATCTTATCCTGTAGATCGAGTCTTCACTAAATTGTGGTCTTCTCGAAGAAGCTTTCTTTGACTACTCTATCTAATTAAGTTTTTCTCTTTACTCTCTATCTTATTACCTTTTAATATCACACATAACACAACTATTATCCTCTTGTTCGTTAATGTGGTTTTTTTTTCTTTTCTTCCTCATAAATTTGTAAGAATTGGGAGAGCAGGGAACCCATCTATCTTATTTGTCACTATATTTTCAGTATTGTACACTGTGCTGATAAATAATACATGAAAATACATGTTATAATGAATAAAGCTCCTTCATGTAATATCTGATATAAAAAGTTGCCTTAAGGATTGTAAATGATGGAACAAGAATACTCATAGTCTTCATGACACATTTTGATAATCCATTGTTATATTAGACTACTATTAACTAGGTGAAGCATTCTTACTCTATTTCTATTATTTACTCAAAAATATAAAACATTCGATTTAACAAGTATGTCACATATCAGACTAACGTATTGTAATGTTTTTTTAAATATGAAGAAGATGCCATGCTTTGAAATTTTAAGTATATTCAAACAAGAAAGATCAAAAGCAACAAATTAGGATAGTAACTTCCTTTAAATATTAGAAGTTTGTGGGCAGCCCTGGTGGTGTAGCGGTTTAGCGCCGCCTCCAGCCCAGGGTGTGATCTGGAGACCCTGGATTGAGTCCCACGTCAGGCTCTCTGCATGGAGCCTGCTTCTCCCTCTGCCTGTGTCTCTGCCTCTCTCTCTCTCTGCAGCTCTATGAATAAATAAATAAAATCTTTAAAAAAAAATATTAGAAGTTTGTTTTTTTAAGTTTACCCCAATGAATCCCAACTTGTTTTAGACCTCAGTTTCTATTTAAATGAATAATTTATACATAAAACAAGCAGAATTTTCCTCTGTTTCATTTACTCCAATACAATTATTAAGCTCAGTACAGTAGAATTTCATTCTGGATTGTGAAAAAGATGAAGAATGGACTTCAATGTGATAAAATTTGTGTTAGAATCAGATTAACTTCAAAAACATCAGATTAACTTGTTTCAGAATACTACACTCTGTCATTTAGACAGTGACAATTTTTCTTTTTAAATTTCTCAAATGTAATCAGAGTCAGGAAATTCAGACTCAATGAGATTCAATAAAAATGTACGTATAGTATTTGTAAAAATTTTAAAAATATATGTTCTTGATAACAGCTAAAAGAATGTTTCTAATTTGAAGAATATTCCAGGATAAAAGATAGAAAAACATGTTTTGAAAGAAATTAATGCTTCCATTTCTAGCTATGACAGGCACTTATTACTCGACTAATCCTCCTGACTTAAAGGAATATGATACACAAAAATATATATGAAACAACTGCTTTCAGAAATTGGATGGGGTTTGAGGTGAACTCATGAATAAAGTGGCTTTTAGCCTGGAGGCACTTTCTACATCATGGCTCTGGGAGGTATAATCAAAGAAGATTATCAAAGTAGTCTTGCTGAGATTTAAAAAAAAAAAAAATGAGCAAAGATCAGAGTTTAATGATGCTGAGGCAGCTGGAATTTCTAGACCATAACAGTACAGAAGGATAGGAGCTACAGAAATACATAACTAAGTATTAAGTTACTCATGAACAGGTAAACATTTTGTAAGGCTTACAAAAGAGCCACCACAGGGAGGTGTGAAATGAATGTAGATTCCACAGATTGCACAATGCTGGAAGGCATAGAACTATTAACCAGTGGGCAACCCAGGTGGCTCCCTGGTTTAGTACTGCCTTCAGCCCAGGGCCTGATCCTGGAGACCCCGGCTAGAATAAATACTTTTTCTACGTCGGCCTCTCTGCATGGAGCCTGCTTATCCCTCTGCCTATGTCTCTGTCTCTGTCTCTCTCTCTCTCTCTGTGTGTCTCATGAATAAATAAATAAAAATCTTAAAAAAAAAAGAAATATTAACCAGTAAGAATTATAGAAGATCCCAGAACACCCCAACCATTCAACAAAGGAACCAGAAAGATGCATACTAAGAATAAGTGTTCTGTAGCCCAAGATTAACAACTATGCTAGGCCCAACCTAACATATCATAAAAACAAACCTCAAAAGGCTAAAGCTGATCTGCTAGTATTTAAACTGCCTACTAAAAAATGAAACCTTCAACACCCAAAAGATGGCAAAGTGCAGACAGTGTAGCATCTTAAATATTTAACATACAATCAATAACTGTTAGATATAGGAAGACTCAGGAATATATAACCATAGCCCAGAATAGGAGAAGCAGTTAACAGAAACAAATCCAAATATATTTAAACTAGCAGATTATGATTTTAATACAACTATCATAAAGACATGTGTGGTTTTACAAAAAAAAAAAATGTATATGAGTGAACAAATGAAGTCTCAGTAAATAAAATTGGAAATTTAAAAGCTAAAAAACACAATATCTAAATTTTCTAAAAATCCCAGGAATGGCTTAGTAGATTGCATAATAAAGAAACAACAATGAGCTTGAAGAGAGGGTAATAAAAAATACACCATGTTTAAGTACAGAAAAACATAATCATAAAAAGTGTGATAGATCTCTGTAACCTGTCAGACAATACTGACAATATGTGTATTGAACACACAGGAGTAGAGAGAAAGATCAAGGCCAAAAAAAAAAAAAGTGCTAATAGTCAAAATTTCACAAATTTGTTTTAAACTTCAACCCAAATAACTTTACTTATAAAGATATAAGAAACTTAGCAACTCCCAGACAAGCACACAGACACACCCACACACCTATATTATAGTCAAATTTCTGAGTGAAAGGAACTATAAATAAAAGTATTTATTCTCTGATTCCATTTACATCAAGTTCTAAAATAGATAATAGTAATATAGAGTGAAAGAAATCCTGCCAGTGTTTATCTCTGTTTGCATGAGAAAACTTTTATCTTGAAAGGAGTGTAGTTTTTATCCAGTATATGCATTTGTTAAAATGTATTGAACTGAATGTGTGCATTCCTTTTGATGTTAATTATGTATGCTTCACTAAAAGAAAGTAAAAGAAAAATATCTTGTCAATATTGAGGAAAAAGGAATTTAATCAGAACAAAATAACTTGGCTTAGTAATAATAATAATTTTATCATGGAACTTTTTCTTCTGAGGACTTTCGGCGGGGGGGGGGGGGGGGGGGGAGGTAGTGACAAAATAGGACAGGGGCCCAAACATACTTTTAAAAATCTCTATAATCCAACCCTTCCATTTTGTAGATAAAGATGGCTTTGGAAAATGTAAAGAAATATTAACCTTTAAAATATTTTAATATTTCTCATTATCTTTCTCAAGTTTTAGCTAATTTCAGCTAAGCAACACTGTCAGTTTGGAGGAGACTGTGTTCAAAAGCTGTCATTGTCATGTGAGAAATGCTGTCCTCCAGTTGAACTGTGGTTCTGAATGCTTCTGCTGGAGTGTGAGCAAAACATGATAAACTGTCAGCAAGTCAATGGCCCTAGTCCTAGATTTCAATCTTCTGTTTGGAACCATTCTCCAGGGGGAAACACTTGGGCATTTAAGAAATCCTGTTCACTGGCATTTTAACTCTAAACTTCCAGCTAAATATGAGCATTTAAAGCCCAAATCCAAGGATAAATGAGATCTTTTGAAGTTTAGTGTAGAGTTTTCTGAACTCTGATGAAACTCCCTATGGGATGAAGGAATATTACCTTTAAAATATGTCATTTCTAAATAAATAAATAAATTTGTCATTTCTTCACAAGCCCACTTGAGTCTAAATTAATTTATAAAGAAAGTAAGAGTAAATTTTCGATTATCTCTGTCCTAAGTAGTACATGTTGTGGGATTCAAATAAAACTTGCTCTACCCTAAAGGAGACAGAGATTCTGTTAACCAAAATAGCCTTTTAAAAAAAAGTGGCACGAATGAGAGGAAGAAAAAATAAATGTGAATTATCTGAACTGAACTTTATTTTTCTATAAAAGAATGAAGTTAATAGGAAAAAGACAATAAAATAACCTATCAAATTGTTTCAAGAAATAAAAGACTTGTTTTCCAAAGTGAACTAAAATGAAATTCAAAGAACTGAGTCAGATTTTGTACTATAACATTTGTTAGTGTAGCAAACTCCAATAAATTACAGTTTCCACTCTGGTTTTGCAGACTCTCTGAGGAAAAGAAAAGATACTTATGGTTTTATCGCTTCTACTGCAATAATGAAAACTGCTCCCTTCCTTTGGTCCTGGGTAGTGCTCCTGGATGGGATGAAAGAACTGTTTCAGAAATACATATCATTTTGAGAAGATGGCAATTTTCTTGCCCTTTGGAGGCACTCGGACTTCTGACTTCTAGGTAAGAATTGCATAACAAGCATGATATTACTAATGAGAGAAATTTGAAGAGAAAAAAATAGGACTATATAATTAATTCAATAATTATTCTGGTTGTTCCCAATTTCAATAGCTATAGATAATAAATTTATATAAATGTAAACTATGAATATAAATTTTAAACAGATCTAAGCTATAATTGCATCTTCTGTATTAAACTGGAAGTATAATTAATGGTCATAGTTTCTTAAATGAAGAATTTAGTTACTCTTACAAAAATAACAAAATAAACAGAGAAGAATAAAAAATACTCCTTACCCCTCTCAAAAAAAAGTCTTTAATAATTGAGACTGTATCTTTTATACAAAATGCCCCACTTACAGTAGGTGTATAACATGTCAATGATAATGATAAGAATAAGAGGGAAAAACCTATCCCTTGTATATTCTCTAGGTCTTCTCTCAGAATAAAACATACAGGGATGCAGTTGGGGATGGAGTAATGATGTCTTCTTTTAGTTACAGAGAAACATGTGGGAATAAATATGGAAGCTGGCTCTGGTTTGGGGAAACAGCTCTTCCTTGGCTTCTATTTTATATTAATAGAGCCAAGAAGAGTTATTTTAAAACTGTCTTGATAGCATCAATTCACTGATGCCATGAATAAAGTCTGCAATCTCTAGAATCAGAGAAGAATTGTGGAGCCCAGTTCTATTCTGGATTCTTTTTCAATGTCCAGACAGAAGAAGAAATGTGGGAGAGAGAGTGACACAAAGCACTTTTCAAACTGATTTACTTAAGTTTATGTTAAAATTAGGTACTTTCCAAAACTTCTGGGATGAAAAAGGAGGAGAAGGGGTTCTCTTTTTCTACCACAATGAGATACCATTTCACACTCATTAAGATAGTTATAATTAAAAAGACAAATAATAACAAGTGTTGGCAAGGATATGGAGAAATTGCAAGACTCATGCATTGCTGGTGGGAATGTAAAATGGTGCAACCACTTTGGAAAATAATTTTCAGTTCAGTTCAGTTAAATATTAAACATTGAGTTACTGTATGACCCAACAATTCTACTCTTAAATATATACCCAGATAAAATACATGTTCAATCAAAAACTCATACACAAATATTCAGAGCAGCAGTATTCACAACAGCAAAAAAGGATAAACAACCCATGTAGCCATCAACTAAAGAATAGATAAATGTGATCTATCCATACAGTGTGCTATCATTCGATAATAAACAGGAATAAATAATAATACATATTACAACATGAGTAAACCTGGAAAATATGCTCAATGAAAGAAGCCAGTCACAAAAGAACACATATTTTATGATTCCACTTATAAGAAATGTCCAGAATAGGCAAATCTGTAGATATAGAAAGTAGATTAGTGATTTCCTAGGTCTAGAATAGGTTGGGAGAAAAGGGGGTTGACTGCTAGTGAATATTAAGTTTCTTTTTATGGTTATAGTTACACAACTCTGGGAACATGAAAAAACCATTGAATTATACACTTGAATTGTATGGTATTTGAATTACATCTCAATAAAGCTATTAAAATTGTAAAAGATTAGTTGTAGCGGATCCCTGGGTGGCTCAGCAGTTTAGTGCCTGCCTTCAGCCCAGGGCATGATCCTGGAGTCCCAGGATCGAGTTCCGCGTCAAGTTCCCTGCATGGAACCTGCTTCTCCCTCTGCCTGTGTTTCTGCTTCTCTTTTTCTCTCTCTCTCTCTCTGTGTGTGTGTGTGTGTGTGTGTGTGTGTCTCATGAATAAATAAATAAAATCTCTAAAAAAAAAAAAGAATATTAGTTGTGAAGGTAAAAATAGAAGTCTGAATCTCTATATTTCTAAAGCCTAATTTTCTCAACAGAAATTTAATTTCTGAGCCTAATTTAGTGAGCCTAATTTTTCTCACCTAATTTCTCACCGGTATAACAGCTTCCTAGTTCTTAAAGCATAAACTGGCTTAATTGGGGGAAGTGGAGGACTATTATTGTTTTACTGAGATATACCTTGATCTTTTTAAAAGACATTTAAATGTGTCAACTAATACCTTTTTATAGTATTTATGGAACATATCTTAGAAAAATCTTTGTTTTGAATACTCAAGTTTTTAAACTTTATAAATGCTTTTTGATCTTTTTTTTTCCCTTAGAGGTAAATAGGTTGTTGTTCTGACATAACAAGAAATCGAATTCCCAGCAAACAGATTTTACTATGTAAAATACATATACCAGAAACATGCAGATCACACATGAATATACTTTCAGTTAACATAGGTACTAGGCATTCATTCAGGGAGTAAATCAGTAATGAACCAAACCTGCATCCATGTGCAATGTACAAGTAGCAACAAATTATTTAAGATTCTAAGTATCCATCAATATTAGAAATGAGCTAGGAGACCTCTCCTGCTACAGCTGTGTAAAAGCTGTAACTTGTAATTTTCATGTAGAGGTGGCTTCACATCACATCTCATGAGTTTAGCATTGCACAGCCAAGTACCATGTTGAACATCATGCCAAAGATCGTGAGACCCATAATTCCAATACCAACACATTCTGATGACCTGAAGCTGAATGCTAATTATGGTCTCAATTTCATCAATACAATGTCTGTGTCCTAGAAGCATCTTTGGGCATGTGGGTTGGACCTGTTCAGAGCTTTTGTTTCACAGCACTAAAATGTTGAATGGAAAGTACTGAGAGTCCTATTTCATTTTTTCCCTATCTGGAAGGTAATAGTTATAAGCCTCTTCATACATGGTCTGAGTATGTCATATGGCAACACCCTTGCCTATAAAAACAAATACTCCAGTGGTTACTTCAGCAGCAAATATCACCAGTAGGCAGGTGAAAGAGCCAAACACACACTGCAGCTTCCTCATGGCTTCTTAACACCCAAAGAAGCCCACAGGTATTATCAGGGTTCCTGCTCCAAACAGAACATAGAGCTCCAGTAGAAATACTCTGGTGACTCATCCTCTGACAATAAATCCGTCATGGTGCCTCCAAACCAAAACCATTGTCCAAAAGCAATGACAGCTGACCCGGTCAGCCAAAACAGCTGGTTGAAGCCAAACAATAGGTACTTGATCCACCATGGCCTGTGGAAGTGTCCCACACTGCTCACTGCTCTAGTGGGATTCTGAGTCCCAACCCCCTGTGCTTGTGCTCAGAGTTGTGGCAACCTCTTACAAAGATCTTTATAAGAATGAAGCCTATAATATTGCTGAATTTTCTTACTTGGAAAATGAAAGGATTTGCTAGATGGACTTCAATATTCTCTGATCCCTGATAAATAAGCTTAATTCTGTTTATAGTGAGCCTCCTCTACCTAAATAGATGCTGAAAATCTATTTGACTAAATATTTTAAATATAAAGATCAAATTGTTCCTTAGTGCCCCATAGTACTATCTAATTTTAATAATCACAATAACCCTATGAGGCAAATACTATTATTATCCCAATTGTACCTGTGAGGAAATTGAGGCTTACAGACATTAAGTTACCCAATGGAACACTAGTAAATTGAGGAGCTCAAGTTAAATCCAGAGATTTAGAGCTTGAAATCTTAACTAAGATGCTTACAACCTTTCTACAGAAATATTCTAAGCTATATACATATTAAATATGTAAATAAAACTATCTTAAAATTGTTTTATGATAGTATATAGTAGTACTTAATTATCTTATGCTTGGATGTTTCTACTTCACTCACTGTGTAATTTCTTTTTTTTCCTGAACAGATTTTTATAAATTATAGGGACTGGTTTTATTTTTATTTTTTTTTATTTTATTTTTTTTTACATACATTCTTATTTTTAATTCTGAGTATCTTACTTAACAATTTTTTTAAATTAATTTTTATTGGTGTTCAATTTACCAACATACAGAAAAATACCCAGTGCTCATCCCGTCAAGTGTCCACCTCAGTGCCCGTCACCCATTCCCCTCCAACACCCGCCCTCCTCCCCTTCCACCACCCCTAGTTCGTTTCCCCGAGTTAGGAGTCTTTATGTTCTGTCTTAGGGACTGGTTTTAAAGTAGAGTATTGTTTATTAAGCATCATTCAGGAAACTTAGTAGAAATTTGATTTATTTGAACATCGGACAGTTCCTTATCATGCATCAAAGAAGGTCACAGGAAAGGTTAAAATATTTCCATTGCACTCCTTCTATGACTCCCACTCTCTTTAACTGAACTACTAAAAAACTTGAGGACAAGCTGTTTCCAAAAATGAACCTTTCAACTTCTCTAAATTCAAAAGCTGACTTTTCTGAGAACAAACAGTTTGTGCTTGTTAACTGAGTTGTCAGAGTGAGGTCTTCAGAGATCTGTATTTTTTTCTCCTTTGAATAGTCTATTTTTCCAATGTTTTAACCTCTTGAGAACCGGTGTGCTCCATTTCTAGCTCAGAGAATTTCTAATATTACTATTTATTTAACCCTGTCCAAAGATTCACCACCTCCTTTTGGTTTATTTTTAGCAAGAGACATATTGAGATTTAATTTACCTAGTGTGGGGCATGGGGTGTTAATATTTCCACTACTGAGTGCCAGCCGTGTGCTCACCAGGTACTGATATTTCCATTAGAGAAGGCAGTGCTGTCAGAATACCAGAGACCAAGGGCTAAGGTCTGTGGTTCTTGACAGATGGTTGCTATTTTCTTGAAGTCTGATGCATGGGCATAACTATTCAACTGCTAATAGCAAGCAGAAATTACCCAAGGAATTAAAAGACAGTTCAAGGAAAGTATTCATTTAAAAATAGCAACTCTGAGTTGGCATCAGAGCATTACATCAGGAGCTTAAATAAAAATTTGACAAGGTACTAGAACTTGCCATCCCACATGATGTAAAATTATTATTTTGCAGGAAGAAGAGCAAGACTTAACAGACAGTGCCTTAGCTTCCAAGATCAGTTTCAAACATGTTTCAAAACATATTTGAAACATGTTTCAAAAACATGTTTGCGCAAAACCACTATATCTTTTATTGTTGTGATTAATTTATACTAAAGATATTCTTGACTAGCGTTGTAAATAGGTAGTATGGAACATGGAAAAGGGAGACATTTATAATTTCCACGTTAGACTAAATAATTAAGTGATGGATAATGGTTTATCTTTCCCATTTATATATTGGGCACAAGTATGTGTATGTGGAAATTGACATGCAATGAATCAAAGAGACTGAATAATAAGTCACAGTGAATATCTCTAAAGAAACAATTTAGAGAAAAAGACTAATACTAAAGATCACCCCATAGGATATTCCATACTGTAACCAAAGTATTAAGTGCTATATGTGCCCAAAGGAGAGAGGGACAGATTCTTTCTGAGAAAGTAAGGAAATCTTCACAAGGGAATTGAATTCTGAATTGAAATATTCATAGTCATTTCCTAAGTGGAAAACAGAGGAAATGGCATTTCAGGAAGACTAGCATGTGCATAGTTATAGAGGTTCAGAGAATAGTCAGTAATTTAATATATTAGAAGGGAATTGTACTATGAGACAAGACAGAAAAGGATAGGATGTTTTAGGCCTCATGAGCCAGGTAGTTACTATGGACTCATTTCTGCAGCCCATGGAATTTTGTTAAGAATGAGAGTCATACAATCAGATTTATGTTATATAAGAATAATTCTGGCATCAATGTGAAGGATGGACTAAAAAAAAAGAAAATGAGAGCAAGGATATTAGATAGATGTCAGGTATTGAAATAGTCCATTTGAAAAATGGTCTGGGCCTGAAAATAGTAGAGATCCACAGAGCAGATCTGAGACATATTTCAAAGGAAAGCAGAAAAAGAGGAGATAAGGAGCACTTGGAGCTTTCTGTTTTGGGTAAATGATGGAAAACTGTATCATTAATCAAGACAAGCATTATAGAAGAAAGAGAAAACTTGGGTGGTGTAAGATACAGGCTCTGTTTTGGACATGTTGTATAATTAAAAACCTGTGGGGGTACCTAGAAGGAGATGACCAGTATCCATTTGTATGTTCAGACTTGAAGCCTAGTAGAGAAAACAAATCTTGAAAAATAATATGTGAATTATTGGCTTGAGATCAGTAATTGAAGCCATAGAAATAGAGGGACTATGTGGATATATGTAGAGGAAGTATAGAAAGAGCCAAAAGATGGAATCCTGGAGGACAACATTTTAAGATGAGTATAGAGCAAGCAAAGCCAGGAAAAGCAACAGGAAGAGTGACCAAGAGGTCAGAGAAGATCGAGAAAGGAGTGGTAATTTAGAATTCATAAAAAAGGTTTTCAAAAGAGGTGCCTGGATGGCTCAGTCAGTTAGGCATCAGACTCTTGGTTTCAGCTCAGCTCATGATCTTAGTGTCCTGAGATGGTGCTCTACATTGGGCTCCATGCTCAGTGGGGCGTGTGCTTGAAATTCTCTCTCTCTCTGCTTCTGCACACCCTCATGCATGCTCTCTTTCTCTCTCTAAAATATATATATATATATATATATATATATATATATATTTTTTTTTTTAAAGGTTGTCAAAGGTTTTGGAGAGATATTAAATAGAATTAAGTCTAAAAGCAAATAAATGGATTGAGAATAGAGCAGTCACTTATGATATTTGTGAGAAAATTGTGATACTGCAATAAATTTGGATGCCATACTTCAAGATCCTAAAGAGGAAATAAAAATTAAATAAATTAGGAGTCTTGAAATAGGATTGATGGCAAAGGCTTTGAGGTTTGGGGTTTGTATGCTTGTTCAAATAAAAATGCTTCGGGGCAGCCCAGGTGGCTCAGCGGTTTAGCACCGCCTTCAGCCCAGGGTGTGATCCTGGAGACCCGGGATCCAGTTCTATGTCAGGCTCCCTGCATGGAGCCTGCTTCTCCCTCTGCCTGTGTCTCTGCTTCTCTCTCTCTGTGTCCCTCATGAATATATAAAAATATTTTTAAAAATGCTTCAAGCATGTTTACAAATTGACATAAAGGATGCATGAGGAGATCAGAAAGTAGAGAGATGGTAAAGTGGCACAGTCAGACAGTATCAATGGCCAATAGCCTAGAACAAAAGCACATATGGGAACTTTATCCAAGGAAAGGAAGATAGTAACTTCTTCATCCCAGGTGTGAGACAAGGAAGAGTATGAATACAATTATAGATAAGTATGACTATGGAAGAGAAAACTGTGGAAGTTTTAATATTGTCTATAAAGAAAGAGTCAATATTCTTCTGTTATACTGAGAATGAGAAATGTGGAATAGCATAAACCCAAAAGTATATATCTTATCTTTTGTGTACCTTTAGAGAGTTTTTGGAGTTGCTTCCAAATTTCACAGTGGACAGCATAAGTTTTGAAATCAGACATATCTGGCTCTGCCACTTATTACTTGAATGACCTTAGGCAAATTTCCTTATCTATAAAGCAGGGGTAATAACATTGTATACCTTATAGGATAAGGTACTTATGAGAGTGCTCAGTAAAATTCTACCAATCGTCCTTATCACTATTATCTTCTCCATAATTATAGGAAGAATTTAGAGTTTTCAGATTCTTTCTACGTCAAACTATAAAAATTGGTAAATTTCTGGGAATAATTTCATTTCGACTAAGCTTAAATAAGTTAAATTCACTTGTTAAAATTTATATTATAGAATTAGTATCTTAATAATAAATATTTAGATGCTAATAAATATTTCACAATTGAATAATGACATAGCTTTTAAAGCACTTTCATAATACATGATTTATTCTACAAAACAACCTCTTTAATATTATTACCAACATTTATTTTTTATTTTTATTTTTTTTAGGGATGTTATTTATTTATTCATGAAAGACACAAAGAGAGAGGCAGAGAGAGAAGCAGTTTCCTCCCTGTGTGGAGCCCGATTCAGGACTTGATCCCAGGACTCTGGGATCATGCCCTGAGCCAAAGGCAGACCTCAACCACTGAGCCACTCAGGCGTCCCTTATTACCAACATTTACAATTTCCTCCATTTTACAGATGAAGAGATTGAAGCCCAATTTGTCTATTCATTTACTCAATGGATTTTTACTCATGGCTTACTCATATAAAGCACCTCATTTGGCCCTAAAGCTAGCATCATGCACAAAAAAGAAATATAATCCTGCCTTTGTGGACTGCCGTCTACTGGAGGTAGGGAGAAATAAGTCATATCATATTATAAATATAAAATGGCAGGTGTTCTAACAGCTCTGAATGAAAGGTACATGGTTCTATGAAAATGTATAACAAAGGAACCAAACCTTTTCTTCAAGTTGGAAAAAAGTCTTCCTTGAGGAAGTTATGTTTGAGCTCAATCCAAAGGAAGAGTGGGAATGAATTAGTGAAAATGGTAGAGTAAGAGAAGAGTGTTCTGGGAAGAGGGAATCTGTGCTAGGGCCCTGGAACAGTAACATCATTTAGGAAACTAGAATAGAGCCAGTGTGCCTGGAGTCTAGGGAAGGAATGTATGATGTAAGATTAACAGGTATGTTTAGAAGATGGAACTTGGGACGCCTGGGTGGCTCAGTGGTTGAGCATCTGCCTTTGGCTCAGGGCATGATCCCAGAGTTCCAGGATCGAGTTCCACATCTGGCTCCCTGAGAGGAGCCTGTTTTTCCCTCTGCCTATGTCTCTGCTTTCTCTCTGTGTCTGTCATGAATAAATAAATAAAATCTTAAAAAAAGAGAGAAAAGATGGAGCTAGAACTGGTTTTCTAAGGACTCCTAAACAGAACCATATTAAGCGACTTGATCTTTATTCTAGTAGCAATAGAAAAGCACAAATGTTTCTAAGGGAATATTTTGAACAACTTTGAATCTTTTAAAGATCACTCTGGCTTCTGAGTGAAGCACAAATTTGAAGAGAGAAGCAAAAGTAAATGAGGGGACAGTTAGGAAGCTATAGAAATAGTTCAAGTGTTAGAGGATAGGAAGTGAGCCTTAGAAGTATGGTAGTGGTGATGTAATAAAATGAACAGAATCAGAACCCTTAAGAGCAAAAGTGACAGGATTGAATGAGGAAGGGCAGTGAAAAAAAGAGGATGTCAAGGATTACTTCTAGGTTTTTGTATAATGCAAGAAGGAAGAAAATGGAAATATTCATTAGACAGGCCACTCTGGGTGACAAATAGATTTTAGAAGAAGAACCCTGCCATTCAGTTTGGGGTAGATTGGCTCTGATGTGTGCTTGAGATAGCTGTGGTGGTTCAAGGAAGAAATCTAAGCTAGAAATCCCAATTTGGAAATCATCCACAGAAAGATAAGAATTAAGTCAAGGGTATAGATAAATTTGTTTAGAGAGAAAGTGTAAGATAGGAAAAAAAAAGATCTTTCATATTTAAACTCAAAATCCCTTAGAAAGAAAGTGTAAGATAGGAAAAAAAAGATCTTTCATATTTAAACTCAAAATCCCTTATTCTTTTTTGTAACATCGTGCTGCTTTTGCATGTAATGTTGAATCCATCCAAACACAAAATTTCTGGGGTGCCTGGGTAGCTCAGTTGGTTAAGGGTCTGCCTTCAGCTTAGGCCATGATCCTGCAGTCCTGAGATCAAGCGTCATGTCATATCATGATTCTGCTCAACAGGGAGTCAGCTTTTTCCTCTCCCTCTGCCCCTCCCCTCTGCTCATGCGCCCACGCTCTCTCTTTCTCTCAAATAAATGAAATCTTTTTTTAAAAAAACACAAAATTCCTGTGTGGTGCCTCCAGTACACCACTAGCTTTATGGAATGCCTTTCTAAACTTATCTATACATTAAATCAAAAATATAATCATATAGAACAAAATCAATAGCTACTCTTTATAAATACATCTAATTAATACCATGAATATACAGTTAATTCTCAATTCCTATATGCAAATCCATGGGCTATCCATCAGAAAGTATCTCTGCACAGTTCCTAATGTCTCTTTGGATCATTTTTATTCCTACTGGGCCAATATCCCAGTCCAGTTAGACAAATTACATTACTATTATGTCTCTATGGATAAATAATAAGTAATAATACAGGAAAGTAAATAAGTTCAAGCTCATCTTGTGGATTTCATATAAGTCTATATGATGATATCTAGTCAAATATAAAAAGGCCCTCCTAGAAGCACAATAGAAAGCCTGCTGGCTAGGTGCTTGGGTGGTTCAGTAGGTTAAGTGTCTGTCTTCGGCTCAGGTCATGATTCTAGGATTGTGTCCTGCATTGGACTCCCTGCCTAGCTGGGAGTCTGCTTCTCCCTTTACCCCTCTTCTCTGTTCATGTGCTCTCTCTTTCATGCTCTCTCTCTCAAATAAATAAATAAAATCTTAAAAAAAAAAAAAGAGGAGAAAGAAAGCCTGTTGGTCTGTATTCTAGATATTTGGATTCTAGTTTCATTGCCACCAACAAATGGCCTTGGACAAACAGCTCAAACTCTCTGACTTTTAGTTTTTTCATCTGTATAATCAGGAGATTGATCCAGGTCTCCAAGTTGAGTTCTAATATTCTGTAATCATGTGAAAATCCTTGAAGTAACATGAATTATTCAGTGGGTAGAGGTTTACAATCATCTTAAAGGATCCTTATTCCTCACTTTCCCTAGAAAAAAATTTCTTATGTCATATCTGATCATTTTTAGTACTAGAAAAATAGCAAATATATTCATATTGACATTTTTATTCCAAGCTGATGCTGATGTGTCATCAGACTCAAAACCTGCTGGAGAAACTGTTCTGCACTTCTGATAGTTTTCTAGTTCTAACCTGACATTGGGGCTTTTAACTATGAATAGCCTCATGGCATTCTGCATGAATTCTCACTGTGTATTCCGAAGTCTGACATTTCTGTTACACTTAAATTTGATCTCGGATTTCTTTGCTTTCCATTTTACCCAAAGTTGCTTTTTTTAAAGGTCGACATTTGTTACATTGCCATTTGGCTTTTACCCATCCCTTCAAAAAAAATTTTTTTTTTAGTAAGATATTGACCCTGTATCATATTTCAAACTAGAAAAAGAAGAACAAAAGAGAAAAACAATGATGTGGGGAGAAAATAGAAAGGAATACAAATGACAAAATAACAAGTCAAGTGGAAGAAGTTGAAAAGTGTATTTTCTGTTGAAATTTCACTTCATGATGCCGTTGGCCCTGTTGAAGCTTCTCTGGATTTTTGGTGATGTCCCTTTTGCCCTCTGAGAAGAGTTGTAAATGATTAAGGGAAGAGGAATGGTCATCCCCAAATCTAAGTGTTGGTCACATGACTTCAAAGCCAATTGTCATTCAGGAAAAAGATAAGTTGATGTGCTGCTATCTTCAAAACCAACCTACAGGTGCTGATTCCTTAACTTATGGCCCCACAACAATAACACATGCCAAAACAATAACACATGCCAAAACTCAAAACTAATTTTGCAGTCCCCAAGATGCTTACAGGGGTGTTGCAAGGTCAAGATTATTTCCATAATAACTCTAATGTCACTTGCATCTGTCATGTGTATTCACTCATGGGTGTAGAGTGTTTTCAGACATGCAACAGATTTAATACAGAAACAGATAGGGAAATCTAGCTGTCTTCTATTAAGCCAGACATTCCAGACACTTGCAAAAATCTAAAACAGTATCATTCTTCTCTATTAATATTTTCTTTGTTTTTAAAAGCATAGCTATTTCTCACAGGAATATATTATTTATGTTAACATATAAAGGGGCAATTGATGTTATCTTAAATGAATGAATGAATTGATAAATATTTCTTAAATGTCCTGGGTTTGTTTCTAACATGGCAATTCTTGATATGTATAACCCACATAAACAAAAACTCTTTGGAATCTTCCATAGTTTTTAAGAGTGTTAAAATTGTCTTGAGACCAAAAATAGGAGAACTTCTGTTGCACAGCAACCTAAACACTGGGCAGTTTCTACTTCACCTTAAGCCTTAAGAGTTACCTTAGTACTTGATACTCTTACTTTCCTGCCCAGGTAAGGATTAATACTCCAACTTAATCCTCTGCTTGGCCATAAACTTTGTGTTTACGCTGTTGGCAAAATACAGAGTTTATATTTCACTAAAGTTCCTTTGAAAATGTTTATCTTGAAATTGCTTTCATTTTACTTAATTTTTTCACCTTTGATTTTTTTTGCCATATATCTTAGATTCCTTTTATTAAATTTTACAATTCTAGTCTTCAAGTAGTTTTTTCTTTGCATCTGAGTGAACTCACTGGACAATGAACTATGTGCAATTTTTAAATATTTCCTTAACAATTATTGTACAGGGTTATATTTATCTTAGCTGTGGCATTATGTCCTTCTACAGATGCCAAAGACTCCATTGTTAGCTCAATTTAGAGGGAACTGAGACCTGAATAGATAGAATCACTGCTCATGAAACTCATATAAAACTGAATAGTAAGCCAGTCTGATACTTTGCTTTTGACCAAAATTGATTTTGCTCCGTATTCAGACATGCTTGGAAAGTAAATTAGATAACCTAAAGTTATTTAAATGGACAATTTAAAAAAATGATGAATAATCTTAAAGAAGTGATTATTCCACATGAACTTTAGTTATACCTATTTTTAAAAATTCATAATAAATGAATATTCCTCACCTTAAATTATCTCCTCTCCAACAAGTCACAGAATTTTTTTGACCTTGTATCTTTTTAATATCTCAAATCCTATAGATTACCATTTATTATGTTGTAAATGATCTATTTTCTGAATGATTATAAGAGTTTCTTAAGAATTTAAGTAAATAAGGACCTGTTAATATTAGCCTAATGAATCTTTTCATGATACTTTTGTTTCTTCCCCGGACTCAAGGTATAATGTCCCTGCCTCTACTAATTAATAGTCCCAAGGTTAACAGAATCACTAGAGTGGCTCCTGGTTTATTATTGGCAGGCATTGTATGTACTTTTCAAGCAAATCAGGTCATTAAAGTACAATAACCTGGCATGTGGAAAATTCAAAATAGGTTACAGTTCTTCTGTCACATATGACATTTTAGTCTGTAAATATCACACGACAGTCAGAAAATATGGGTAGCCCTCACATTGAGGAATGCATTACCAAGTATGAAATGCCAATAACTATATCCCAAGAGAATGTTTAAACAGTTTCAGACAACATCACAGGGAAGAAATGCCAAGATTTGTGGACATATTTGTCCATTGATCTTTACCTGAGTTCTGGGCCCTGAAAAGATATTTAGCATAAATTCTCTAGAGGCAGAAATCCCTGTTTGGATCTATTGGGCTAAAAGAATATTTTAAGTCAACCAAAAAAACATAATACTTGTTCTTTTACACATGATGTTTATTCTTAAAGAGAGGTATGATTCGGAGCTTTTTGCTAGGGCTGGTTACAAACTTGCACTTGTTCATATATATTCATAATTAGTTAAATGGGCCTTACTTTTTAAAAATCATTACATTTTAGTAACTAATGAAACCTACAAATAGAAAGTTTGAAAAACTTTAAAAATTAAGCTTAAAAGAGAAAACTAAAATCATCCATGAAATTTCCACTGGATTATTTGGTATTAAGATTTTTATTTTTCTCATCTTTTTATCAAGCTTATGGAGAATTATGCAGAATTTTAAATGGTATTATACTTCATATATTTTTCATAACATTTTCACATAATTAAATATTCTTTTAATATTTGAGACTGCATGTATTCTATTATATGGTTATAGCTTGTTTAACTTTTATTTTAGACATTTATGTTATTTCTAATTACATATATCCTCACGCATATCTCTGATTATCTTCTTAGATCTTCCCAAAAGATCAAAGAATAATCAAGTTTTAAAGATTTTTTAAAAATACATGGTGCTATATATTGCCATAATGTATGAAGGGACACATTTCCCAGTAGCTTCTCTAGCACTGCCAACATCTCTCTTAATGTGGCCAACTCTTCCTAAAATAATCAAATGAAAGTTATATTTGGATATGCATTACTGTTGTTAGCTCTTAGTCACATCCCAGGATGTCATGTGGTTAGTCTCTTAGCAATTTCTCTTCCAATTTCTTCCTGACTTCAAGCTAGAGTAGTGAATAAAAAGATACATTCCTTCCCATTAACATGTAAAAATATTCTTCCCAGCATTTTCACATATTAATACAAATATATGATTTTTATTTGGGTCTGTACAGATGTAACTAGTGTTTATTCTCCTATTTCTGGAAGAGTCTGAAAAAAATACATCTTTCTTTTTCATTACCTTCAGATTTGTTTTTCTCTCACCCTTTTGACTGAGAGGAAACAAATTTTAAAAACATAGGACTTATGTAAGTGGTATTTTTAAGTTAAATCTATTGCTACCAATGTAAATTATCTCAGAGGACAGCAAAAAATAAAATGGGCTCAATAATATGATTTTTCTCATTATTATCATCACGATCAATGCATTTTTATTAATGACCCAATATGTACAGAGCATGGTGCTAAATCCTTAGAACTACAAAAAAAAGGGGGGGAATAGAAGAATTCTTATCTTCCATTGATTTATTCACTAGCTGAGGAATGATGGCACATATATAAAAAAAGATAAATTCTAATAAACACTAGCATATCCTAACTGCCCAATGGAATCAGCCAGTCAATGCCCTTGCACTTCAGAGAAGAGATTAGTAAAGATTAGGATAGTCACCTTTAAGAGGATTTGAGCCACATTTTGAAGGAGAACTGGAACTTTAAGAAGAAAAGAGAAACTGTTCCAAGAGGGGGGTTACAGTGTTGACAAAGGTAACAACGCACAAGACATTTTCAGAGTAAAAATAACCAGTGAGCCCAAGCAGTTTATGCAGTATTACAATACTTCAGGGAAATTTATAAAGTATTATTACTATGGAAAATGTTGGTACCAGCATGAGATAATTGTGGCCCAGACTAGCTAGTTGCAGAAGAAACTAAAAACAGGCATTATGCTAGAGTACCATTAGGATAAATAAGCCAACCAAACTTGGCAACTGATTAGGTATAAACATAAGCGACTACTAGGAACATATTATTCAGCTGTGCTTGTATCAGGGATTCAGAATGAATGAGCCTACTCTCAACTGAGTATGTACTGAGAAGGCTGTCATTAAACTCTATGGGGGGGCTACCAAGTAACTGGAATAGCTTCCCAGGGAAAGCAGTCCTTGACTTTTGACTTTAAAGATGAATTGAATTTTGCCAGATGGGAAAGGGGGGTGGGGGGAGTTCAATGAAGAGGGCAAAAGAGGGGGGAAATATGACTCAAAATTTTAAACCTACGTGATTAGAGAAAGATAACACAGACCATAAGAGAAAAGTCTAGCAATATGGATGTTTTAAGTGGGAAGATATTTCATTTGAGACATTCTGCAAACATATATGTAGAGCCTATTCACCAGTCTGCTGGCATCTGGGACGCATCCATGAACAAAACAGGCAAAAATGTTCTGCTTTAATGGAGTTTATGTTCCAATATTTGGAAATAAATACATAATTAGAGATATAGTGTTCACCAAAGGGTTTCGTTTCATTGGGATGTTTCTATTTTTCTTCTTCTGTTTTCATTCATATCAGTAAGATAAAATAAGCACAAAAGAAAGCATGGATCACTAGTATCTGACTTAAGTCATCACTTCAGCAGCAAAATGCTCCAAGTAACTATTCCTTCTAAGACTTCAGTCCTCAAATTGACCTTGATGTCTACGGGCCCCAGACAAATGGTTTAGTAATTGAGAGCAATAAATTAGAATCAATCACATTTAGTTAGGAGAAAGTAGTCTCAGTGTACAGAGACAAGCTGACCTTCTTTCTAGCTTTGCATTTTTATTGCACCCTGTCTGCTCTCCACCTGCACTTGACGCTATGCTGGTATCTTCTGACCTTAGCAGTACTTCAGGACATGTGTCTGGACTACAGTTCTCACTAGGTCTTACTGCTAGATCATTCAAAGGGAGAAAATTATTGGAAAAGTATTTGCAGGTCAGAAATAGGGTTTTGAGTGACTAACCGTGGAAGTGAAATTTTTGTTACAATTAGAATGCTCACTTTAATTTAAGAAAAAATATGTAAAATATTATATTTAAGCATTGCATTTCAAACTATCAAGGAGAGTTGAGAGATACTAAGTAATACCAGTTTTCCTTGACACTGTAACTGCATTACTGTAACTGCATTAGTATTCATTTCACCCTTCAGTAACCTGATATGCTGAAGAGACTGGACATTAAAGACTTTAAAGTTTCCTGACCTCCATAATATTGGGGGCCAATCTTTAGAGCTGTCACCTGATTGGTTGAAAGTATTCATTTTGTTTCCATGCAAAGGGATTTTTGACTTTTATTTATTTACTTCCTTGTTTTTCAATCAGTTACTATAAGTAGTTTCTTCTATCAATTTTTTTTCTGAAAACTTGCTTATTTAAAATTAATTGTTCTTACCAAAGCTCCAGGTATATCTAATCATGTCAAAGCAGTATGTCAAAAGCATGTCAAAACAGTATGGTGCCAAAAGTTATCTCTAGGCACTTCCCAGAAGCCCGGGGATAATTGAATCTAATTCTTCTGATGAAACAAGATGATGGCAGCCTGAGGAGCCCATCTGAGGATTAATTATTTTGGGGATAGATATTCAAATGCTAAATACTTTCATAAATTTAGTTCAGTAACAAACATTTATTAATTGTCTAATGGGTGCTAAATCTTACAACAGACATGCAGTCCAAAAATGAATAAGGCACAGATACCCTCAAGCCCTTCATATCCTAGTAAGGTTTAGTCTTATTAAATAATTTTTATTAGATTTCTGGTTTTTCATTAGAGCTGCCAAAACTCATTTAAATATATTATCTCCCATTTTCAATCATATAAATCATCAGGTCTCCAGCTGGTAATAACTTACTTAACAAATGCATGGCTAAATAATAAGCAAAGATTTTCATGCACTTTAGAAAATATTTTAGATATCATACAATCCTTTATAGACAAGGAAGCTGGAAGTTTCTGACTTAAACTCAAGTTTCCAAAATCTAGTTGAAAAGGCTTTTTATTGCAGTTTACATGAGAGTACGAAATGTGGGAAAATAATTAATTTGATGCTAATAATCATCTTAATTGATTGTGAGATTATATTATCTTATATGCTGTGGGTACAATTCATCCTCTCCTGAAATTTTTCATGGATTATTCCATTCCATTAATAGCTTAATAGATATATTTACTTTGTATTAGTTTTCCAGATCAAGAAATACGTAAAGTGGCAGTTCGACAATTAGACAACCTCTTGAATGATGAACTACTGGAATATCTCCCACAGCTAGTTCAGGTAAGAACAGCAGAGTTGCCAAAGGATTCCAGGATTTTAACTAATAATCCTCTAAAAAGAGTTTCCAATGAGTCAACAGTAAACTATAGCTCATGTGTCAACATGGGTAACATAGACATTCTTTAGCCCAAACTGGTAGTTACAAAAAAGGTCTATAAAAGCTGAAATAGACAGTTAAAAAAAAAAAAAAGCCAACAAAATAAAACCTTCACTTATTAGGGAGAAAAATAGAGATACTGGTGATAAAATATTTTCATCTAACTATGTAGAACAATTAAAAGTTAATCAAATGAATGTTATAGAGAAAATAGTATTTTGCTAGGACAGCTCCTCGTATGTATTTTTTGCCTTTCCCTTAGAACATTCTAACACTGATCATAAATCTATAAAGTGGTTTTTTATAAGATAATACCTGAATTCTGCCAATAAATACTGCTTTTTAGTCACAACATTAAATATCACAATTTTGAAGTAATTTTAGAAAATCATATAAATTTATATAGAAATAGCAAAAACTGATTTAGTCTGAATATTTTGAAATATAAATATTTGAAAAATAAACAATTATGCATCTTGCATATGACCACATAAATGACTGAATATTCAAACTACAAATAATATTTTTTTCCTAAATTGATTATGTAATGAAGGCTGAATAGGTAGTTCTAGTATAGTGGTATTTATGTTTTTTGTTTTTCGTTTTATTTTTTAACTGCAGTGTTTTCTTATCTGAAAGATCAGGTTGTAATTACAAGCTATTTTAAATGTCAAGTGCCTCAGTTTTTGAACATTGAGAACTTTTTTTTTTTTTTAAGATTCTATTTATTTGAGAGAGAGAGCACAAGTAGGGTGGAGGGAGAAGAGTTAGAGGGACAAGCAGACTCCCTGCTGAGCAGGAAACCCAACACAGGGCTTGATCCTAGGACCCTGAGATCATGATCTGATCTAAAGTCAGCTACTTAACCACTTAGCCAACTGAGCTATCCAGGTGCCCTGAGGACTAGTTGGGGGGAACCCCTATCAATGACTGGAATAACATATTGCTTTGCATATGGAATATGCACTTCTCTGAAGGACTCCAAAAGCAAAAGCTGGTTTAGAAATAGCTATACCGTATAGGTACTTTTACCAATTTTTATCATTGTGATTTTTCTATACTTGCCAGAATAGTGTAGTAGAAGTAAAAATAAATCAAACTTGTAGGAACACTGTTCATCTCATGGTTCATGAGTATTGGCAGCATGCTCTAGCTAACCCAAATAAAAAAAGTTAAGTTATTACAAAACTTTATATATATTAAACCCAACTGGAAATAGCAGTCTGGAATAAATAAGCAATACAGTTGGCACCAGGAATATCACTGAAAGCCACATACCTGCAAATCCAAATTCATGTGACAAGGTGCATACAGAACCCAACATAGCAAATCCACAGAAGTAAAATTAAGAAGTGCTACAACTACTCTCTAATTAAAAATGAAGATTATAAATGTTTTGAGATGGAAAGAAATGGCTCAAAAATAAATAAAACTGGGAAGAATTTTCAAAACATTTGTTATAGAATTTGCCCTTAAATTTCCATGGTCTCCCCTGACTTTAAAGCTTTAAACACATAAAAACTTTTGAAACACACAAAAAATCTACCTTACTGCTATTTTCTTGAAATATGTTATTTTGGTATGTATTATATTGTTAGAATTATGCAAGCTATATTAAATAAATAAAACAGGACTCTAAGACCATAACAAAAACAGAACATATTGTTCATAGCCAGAAAGTAATTAAGATACAGATCCAGAGGTTACAGCAACCACAGGTCAACACCCTGTGGGTAGGTTCCAAGAACAGTTCCTAATAATGCAATGTGAGCCAGAAATAATGCCTGCCTCCCAGATGGTGAAGTAGGATTTAGGGGGAAATTGTACCAGAGCACAGAGTGATGCAGGGAATTTGGAAACAAGTGAAGCAATTTAAGAGCAACAAGTAGTTATTCAAGAAGAAATAATAGGTAAATCTAAAAGGAAAGCTAAAAAGACAAGTGCGAAGTAAATTCTAAGACATCTCTCTTGCTCATGTGCTCATATGATATGCTATTAGGGCATAAACACAACTTGTGACCTAGTCAGCCCAGTATTAGCAAGTAAGTGAAAACAAACCATGACTGCAGTTTAAGACAACATACATTATGGTTTTTATACATTCACACAACATCAAGAGTTTATGCAAATTTGCTGAAATTATCTTTGGCACACATGTACCTTAGGAATTCATAAACTTTCCCATCCTTGAGTATGGTCCTCATATTGAGGTATTTCTTCAGTGTGTATGTGAATGTGTGTTGTGCCCACTTTTGTCTACTATCTGCTGTGGTATAAAACCTGGCTTAAACTCTGGGGGGTGGGGGGGCTGTGTGTGTGACTTAAATGGCTATTGAGCAACTAAAGATAGAAGCTTTGCTTCTTAAACAGGGATGGAAATTTTTTTGAAGAGAGCCTGGTTTTCATTTTTAAACATATTCAGATGATGATGGAGCCCAGGTATGCTTGCTGACAGTGAAGCCCCTGCAGAGTACAGGGGGAGGTCTGTATTATGTCCATAAGGATATTAGTGGCTGCCATTGCTGTCTGTATTTTCCATTAGGTTGGGTACCTAGAAAATCTTAAAGAGCTGTTCATAGTGGAGATGAGGGAAAGGATTTGGAGAGGGGTGGTGGGTTAGGGTGGCAATAATCAGCCTGAAACCTCTAAGTAAAGTTTCAAGTTCTGCCAGTTAATACTGATATATCAATTGATGATTTCAGTTAAGGCTTTGAACGTGCATAAATCTTATTTCCAAAAGAGGAGAAATATCTACTGTTTAATAATGTCCTTTTTTATATCTAGGACACTAATCCTGATATTATGTATTTTTGTGTGTGCCAAGATTCTCCTCTTAGGCATGGTTGAACTCACCAACCATCTGCTCTTATTTATTATCCTATGATATTAAAGTATAAATAATAAAGAGACTACACAAATCCAAATTACTGATATGTGTGTGCTTTGTTATTATATACCAGCTAATAAGGTCATCAGATATAATATTAACATTTTGTTAAAATGTTTATGCTGTTTTCCTTTGTCTTTTCATAAGCTACTTAAGCCCCTTTGTATTCTGCTAGAATTTTGTTACTGAGAAAAGTAATTATATCTCTTACTTCAGGCTGTCAAGTTTGAATGGAACCTTGAAAGTCCTCTGGTCCAACTCCTATTGCATCGTTCATTGCAAAGCATCCAGATTGCCCATCGTCTTTACTGGTAAGATTAACTAAAATAGGATGGGATGCCTTTTTTTTTATTGTCATCTTCTCGCTATGGGGCATCTTTAGAAGAAGCAGGAGATGTCCTACCTTGTATTTGATATAAACCTCCACTTAAAATTCAGCCAAATCCAAGTCTTTGTCAAGGTATTTTAATTTATGAGTATAATTTAACTGTCATCATCTTCAAAGTCTTCCTTTTGTACAGTTGCTGCTGCTTAAATCCAATCAAAGTTTTATGTCCAGATGATACCTTTTCTATAGCTATATTATTTTTTTAAAAGAGAGTGAGAGAGTGCATATGCTCACATATGAATGGCAATATCTACTAGCTTCAATTGCTAGTGAAGAACTTTAATTAATAGGAAAAAAAGTCAGTCTCTTTTTTGAGTATGTTTTTCTGCTTCAAGAAATATGAGTAATGTTTCTTCCCATGAAAATAACTCAAGCATTTCATAGCAAGGTAGATATACAAGGAATTGTTAGGCACCAGTGTTTGTTTTGATGTTCATTTTCATTTCAAATGCCTAATATAAAGAGCAGAATATTTTCCTCTACCATGTCGGTGTAGGAAGACATCAGACACATGACTAGCACTGGGCCCTTCACTGAATGGACACTTTCATCAAGCTCTGAATGAGGATTTCTTCTCCTTAGTTTTTCAATCTGCTACCTTGCTGAGGGAACTTAAGTGGATACACCTGGTGGTCTGCTCTCACAGTAAAACTAGAAGTTACCAGGGCCCAGTTGTGCACATGCAGACTTGTGACAGAAGGGGGCAGAAGAGGGCTTCTCAAACAGTCTATCAGGCTTGATGCCAAAGGAGAGCTGTGGAGGCTAAAGCAATTTCAGGAGATTGACCTAATCAGGTATTAGGCAATTGATATCACTGGTAAAGTCAAAACTGGACTGGAGAGAGAATGTAAGCAGAAGTCAGGGATTAACGTAAATCAAGAATTGAGGCCCAAAGAACAAGTTGTTGCAGCAGTATACGCCGGTCCTGAATGATGTAAGGCAATGATATTTATGGCACAGCCTTTCCAAGATGGCATTGGTATTAAAGGATCTAATCCTATGAGCTTTAGTAAGCCACTCATAAAATTGAGATGATGCAAAATCTGCCCATGCATTTTCTACACATTCTATCCTAAAATTTTCTTATGTAGAATTTGGGGCAATTTCTCAAATCAGGGACTACTCTAAATAAAGCAAGATAATGTGAAAATTTTGCATTATGTGATTTGAGGTCACATGTCCCTCTCATCCTTGTTTGTTTGTTTGTTTGTTTTTTTAAAAGAGAACTTTTTAGTATTTTTATGTATAGAAAATTCAACAGTGTCCCCTCAGCCCAGCCCCCTCAGTTTGGTGGCGAGTTCTTTAGCCTCTGCCTTCTTCAGCTTGGTGATGTGAGCCACTGACTTCAGATCCAGGTGTTGCTTCCCCAATGGAAGTGGATCTTATCATATCTGTCATTATAATTGGTCCCAATGGCTCTCACCAGCTTAGCCAGAGTTCCTTTGTCTTCCAAGTTAACCTGTGTAAAGGCAACAATGGCACAGGTCTTCCTGTGGACCAGATGCCCCAGCCTGGCCTCCTTTTCATACTTTCTCCTAAATATGCCTCACCTGATGCCTGAAATTCTGTTATTAGTGAATCAGAACTTTAGGTTAAGTGTTGCTTTCTCCCAGAATATTTTTTCTAATGTGGAAATATATATATTCAGAACATAATGCTTATGATGAATTAGATGACCATTTGCATATCTATGTGACAAACATTGAGATACTAGACACTGTTGAACTATTGAGGAGAAAGTAGAATAGTCCTCACCTAAACAACAGCTAGCATCCAGGCAGCAGGAAAGAGCCCACTGGCTATGCAAAGGAGAAAACTGACAACAAATCCTGTCCACTTTACAATGATCCACCCCAAATATAACTACAAGGTAGAGGGGCGAGGCTGGTCATCAAATAAATAAATACGCCTAACATGCACTCCCAATATGCCATAGTTATGCACAGATGAAGGTGTACAAATGATTACACAAAGGAGGTAAATGCTCTCTCCGCTTTGAGATCTGAAACACTCTCTAAAGAAAGAGTAAAGAGCTGTACTTCAGGGAGTTATCACAGTGTAACAGAGCATGCATAATACAGAATCAATAGAAGGTTTAAAGCCTCAATCCTTTACCTTCTAGAATCATTACATTATTACTCACCTTTTACCTTTACCATATAACGAATAATAAATTATTGCTTCACTCTTTTATAAAGGAAAGATATGTTTCGCTGTCATTTGATATTGATCTCTTATAATCATCTTTCTTGTTATTGTTCTCAGAAAAGCATACATAAGATAAAATCCCTACAATAAGCGATTTGCTAAGCTAACAATAGCTATTCTCTAATTCAACCAACCTGAAAAAAGTGATGGATATTTTTAAGGAATTTTACATTTTATGCAATAACCTGTAAAATCTATTAGTTTTCTAGTTTAAGGCACAAAGAGGAACAGCTAGGTTTTTTTATGTTTTATTTCTATTTTATGTAATAGGATTTTATATTGTTATTTTCATAAAAATATTTTTAAACAATGCATTTTATATTATTTTATATTGTTTGTATTATTACTTTTATTAAAAATACATGAAATACACTTTTATTAAATAGAATCTTACAATCTTATACAAAGTTTTACCTCAAATTGATGCAAAAGCCAGGAACAAAACTCCACCTTAAATTTATCCCTAATTTAAATTATTTCCTCTTCAAATTCCTCTATTTTGTTAAAAAAAATTAAACAGTTATAAACATGAACATTTTGTGCATACATACTGACCTCAAATGTTGGAACTTGTACCAGATCTGGCCTTTGGAAACTAAACTTTCTAATCCACTCTCCAGCAATTTTTCATTACAACAGCCACATGCAATTATATCACCGCTTCCTTAGATAGGAATCTGATGTTCCTATAATAATATCAGTCTTCTGTCATATTTTATGCTAGATATTTGGGCAAAGGCCTTGAAAAACAGCATTATACTGCTTAATTTTCATTATTTCTCAGTCAGACTACTTTATTTTAGCCCAGACTACTTTACTTTAGCCCTTCAACAAAAAGGAAATCTATTCTTCCTTAATATGACCTTAATCTTAGTAATTATCTTTGTCTTCTAATAATATTTGAATTTGGCTTCCAAAATAAACAAACTGATAAATACCCATATAGTTACAGGCCTTAGGAATCAACTGCTATAGCATTTTCTTTTTCACCCAGAAAGGGATTTCAACAAGTTAAATGATTCATCCAATGACAGTCATTTAACTAGCTAAAGAATTGAGATTAAAAAATTTTTTTCATGACAGCTCATGCCCAATTCAGGTCTCTTTCCAATTCAACACCTACTTTTAAGAAAGTACAACTTGAAGAATTCATAAAATTTTTGTTTTTCTATCAATAGTAAGAAACTAATTCAAGTACACTAACGTGGTGGCTTTTTCTTAACACGAATGCAAAACTAACGAGGAAACAGTATCCCAAATTGAGATCTTTATATCTAATACTCAAAGTTTTTGCCATTAGGTGTTGGCATAACCCACAAGTTCTGTCAATTATAATATTAATTAATAGGCATGTGTAAGAAGTTCCAAAAAATTGCGTACTTGAAGGAGTTTTGAAGAGAAGAGTGGGTTTTTCCTAGAATTTTTCTTTTGTAGCTTCTGATTTGTACCTAAAACACTAAATTTGTTCTCTTAGTTTTACTATCAAACCATGAGTGATAAGAAAACAATTCCTAAGTAATTTATTTAGTAGACTCGGTTTGTATTATCTTTTAATACTTATTATATAAAACCAAGACTTTATATTATATAAGACCAAGACTCAGTTTTCTCAAAAACACTATTTAATTAAGCCAGCAATATGCTAATGAAATTCAAGTCAACCCATTTCATAAAGTTAAATGAGTTAGAAAATAAATTCCTGTAGTCCAGGCCAGAACTTGGCAACAATAAAAATGTAAGCAAAATCCATCTTTGGTTCCCTTCTAAGTAAAAATACCCAGGAAGCAATTGGATATAGAAGCCTAAAGAACAGAAGAAACATCTGGACTGGTAACAGAATGGGAATGTATCAGCATATTGATGGTACTTGCCAGGATTCCATCTTATTTTTAAAAAGAGAGAAAACCAGAGCATCATGTCAAAAGTATTTTTGGATGCCAGCTCTAGAAGGAGCACATACCACTTTTGCCTACATTCTGTAGGTCAAAAGTCAGTAACAAGACCCCATCTACATGCAAGGGAAAATAGGAAAGAGGATCAGGTGTATATCTATATACAGAAGCAAAATGCTGTTTGATCTGGTAAATCCACAGCAGTGTCTACCACAGAGGTAAAGCAATATAAATGACTCAAGAAATTTGACCATCAAGTTGCAGAGAAAGAGGACATGGAAGGAAAACCAGTACCCACTCTCACATATATTAGTTGACTTTGTTTTTAAAGGCTAATATTGATCTCAATAGACAAAAAAAGACTATTGCCTAACTACTTGAATAGAGTCATTTTGGCAGATATCCATTAAAAATGTCTTTTGTCTAACAATTCTGTAAGTATTTCCAAGAGATTTAACTTATAGGTATGTTTTTAAACTGTTTTACCTAGATGGCTCATTATTAAGTTATTTATGTAGCTATGGTGGACAACTGGTATCTCGTCCCAAGAGGTCCAAAACTGAATTAAATATCTCTACCCTCTCCTTAATTCTCTCTCCTTTTTTTTTTTTTAAGGATTTTATTTACTTGAGAGAGATTGAGCCAGAGAGAGAGAGAGAAAATAAGTAGGGAGGGGCAGAGTGAGAAGGAGAAGCAGACTCCCCACTGAGCAGGGAGCCCAAACTAGAGCTTGATTCTGGGACTTCAGGATCATGACCTGAGCTGAAGGTAGACACAACTGAGCCACCCAGGGGCGCCTCTCCTTTTCTTTCAATCCTTGCCCTTACCATGTCTATACATCCTTTTTTATATGCAATATCCTGGTTAATAGCCACTACCAAGATATCCAACACAGAAAATCTGGAAAGCATTATTCTTACCCAACAACCTTCCTCATTCAATCAGTCCTTCAGACCTGACCAGTGTTTCTCATAAATATGTCTTAAATTTGTCCCTTTTCTATTTCCAGGGCTAGCACCTTAGTTCAAGCCTTCAGTATTTCCTACTTGGATGATTACAACAGCTTTCTAATTGCTTTTTACTTTTGTTGTGTTTTGTTGTTGTTGTTGTTGTTGTTTTCACTTCATTTCTTACCTACCTTCAGCCCATACATCCTCCACACTGCTCTTGGTATAATCTTTTTGTAATACAATTTGATCCCTAACTCGTAACATAGGTTTTAGTTCCAAGGTAACCCCCAGCTGGCTAGCAAATTCCATAACTCCAATCAGCTCTTTTTTGTGGATAGAGTATAAAATTTTTAGATGTTGAAAAAAATAAATTCTCCTTTAATATGACCTTGCAATAGATTTTTATGATTTCAACTATACCTGCTTCCCATCTCCATTGTGTGTAACTTTCCACATCCAAACATACTGTTTTCTATTCTCAAGTAGTTATTCAAATTTCTAGAGATCTTTGATGCCCTGATGGCTTTGTACATCATATTTCTGTCTTCTTGAAATGCAGTTGCCTTGTTGTTTGCACAGAGTCCTTTAGGACCCAGTTCAAATTTTTTCCTCTTTGAAGATGTCTCAGGCCTTGTACACACTGCTGATACAGTTCTTAGCATATTACATAATTTGTTTACTTCACTATTTACCTTTTCCTTAAGATCCTTTGGGCTGTAAGTAATGAAAATTCTGATTTAACTGTCTTAGATTATATGAAAAATAATCTCACATAACAAGAAGTCCATTAGTAAAGTGGTTCCAGAGGTTTTTTTTTTTTTTATAGCAGCTCACCAATTTTCTCATAAACCCAGTTTCTGTGCATCTTTTTGTTCTACTATCCTCAGTGTGTTTACTTACTCTTAGTCCAGTTTACATCATGGTTACAAGGAGACTGCCACAGGTTATATCACATTCATACATATGACACCATGTAGCAAAAGAAAAGGGACTGATCCTTCTTCAACAAGAAAAATTTTCTTATAAACTTCATTAGAAGAGTTAACTTCCTTTATCATTTGCCAGAATTGGGTCTTGTATTATCCTGAGCCAATCACCTGATCAGATGGCAATTACGTGAACTGACTTACTTAATTGGCTTAGAATGGTTAGAATATATCCCTAAACTGGTCATCTTCCCTGAAGCTTTTGATATCTGAACAAAATCTGATTCTTTCTTCAGTTGTAAAGGGGAGACTAGATTTGGTTATAGATAAAACCCTATGTCCCCTTTCTAGATTGTGAGGCCCTCTCTTAATCATCCATCCTTAACACAGAACATTGCAGCTAGCACATATAATTAGTATTCAATAAATAAATAAATACCTGTTGAATTAATTAAAATAATTATACCACATACATTTATACTGCCTATAGGTTAACTTATCTTGACTATAGTACTTAAAACAGCAATCAAGTCATATTATACTGAACAAGCCATATTTTACTGAAGTCATTACATTAAATATATAAGTCCCCATTGGTACTCTAATAATCACTTTTGCTTTTTTAAAAAAAAATAGAACTCCCTAGCTCTCTGCAATCAGGGGAAATTGAGTTAAATGACTTGCAGATAAATATGATTCTCTGGAATAAAAGTTTTTGAAGAGCTATCAGTTGTTATCAATGATTGGGTCTACAGTATGAGGTGCTTAACTTAACTCTGCTGTTTCTTAAAACCCTGATTAAAAATAAAAGGCTATAGAGGTGCCCTGGTGGCTCAGTTTGTTAAGCGTCTGACTTCAGGTTAGGTCATGATCTCAAGGACCTGGGATTGAGCTCCACATTGAGTTCCATGCTCAGTGGTGAGTTGGCTTGTCCCTCTGACCCTCCCACTGCTTATCCTCTCTTTCAAAAAATAAATAAACAAAATCTTTTAAAAAAATGAATAAAAGGACTGTACCTAGTAATTTGACAAGAAGTGTTTTATGGGGAAATCTTAAGTAATAGTAAGCAGCTACTTACTATCTTTTAAAATATAATTTTCTAAGGGATGCATGGCTCAGTGGTTGAGTGTCTGCCTTCAGCTCCGGGTGTGATCCTGGGGTCCCAGGATCAAGTCCCACATCGGGCTCCTTGCATGGAGCCTGCTTCTCCCTCTGCCTGTGTCTCTGCTTCTCTCTGTCTCTGTGTGTGTGTGTGTGTCATGAATAAATAAATAAAATCTTTAAAAAAAATCTCTATTTTAAAATATAATTTTCTATGTTAAGACAATGAGTTTTGGGGAATTACTGAGCAGTTTCTGATTTTTGCTGGCTCCTATCCTATTTTTTTGTTTGGTTGTTTGGATTTGTTTGTTTTGGACTGTGAAGATTGATACTTTTTTAAAAGATATTTATTTATTTATTTATTTATTTATGTATTCATTCATTCATTCATTCATGAGAGACACAGAGAAAAAGGCAGAGAAATAGGCAGAGGGGGGGAGCAGGCTCCTCCCAGTGAGCCCGATGTGGGACTCGATCCCTGAACCCCCCAGGATCATGACCTGAGCTAAAGGCAGACACTCAACAACTGTGCCACCCAGGCTCTCAGAAGATTGATAAGTAACTCCTTTATTTTCAGGCTCAAATTTACTTTCTCTGTTTGCCCATCAAAAGATCACTCTTTGAAAAGGTTGAATGGAGGTTTTCCTTGCTTTTGTTCTAACTCAGTTTTCTATTTCATTTGTATTACTGTAGTTACAAGAGAAAGTTACTTTGCTGTTCTTTAAAGAACTTCATATGTGTTGCTTTTATTGCAGCAAAATCCAGCCTTGGATTTCAAATCAAATACTTGTCATGTTTAATAACTCAGAATTCTTGTTTTTGTTTTGGCATGTGTGATTCAGTTTTGACCAATGACAAGTGAACAGCTTGCACAAATAATTCTAGTCTTTTCTAGAGTTGACAGTCTGCCTGAAACACTAACCACTCTTGACAGATATGCCACATAATTGTCTCTTGCTTGGGTTTAGTCATCTGAAATTGTTAAAGGGAAGAGCCCTATTGTACATGTCACTTTCCTTTTTAAATTAGGCCATTGTACACTTAATGTTTTCTAGGTTGTTATAAATGTCCTTAATTTACCAAAAGGGTGGAACTTTTATTATTTTCTTCCAAGTAAAATTTATTCACTCTTAGAGAGACTGCTGCAAACTGTTGACATGAATTGATTGATGATTCTGAAAATCTCACAAGACTTAATCTAGAGCTTCAGTAATTAAATGTTGTAGGAATAATTGCACAAGTAGACCAGTGGACTTCAGTGAGCAGATGCAGGGAAGCGCATAAGTATATTAAGGAAAAGAATATTATGTTAATCATCCATTCTTTCATTCATCTGCTCTCTAAGTTTTTATTTAGTGCCTATTATATACATAATTTATAGCTCTTTAAGAAAGGGCTTATAAACAAATGATTGCACATTTCTCTTTTCTCTTTCTTCTACCCAGGATTCTCTTTTCTCTTTCCTCTACCCAGGATTCTTAGCAGTGATTATCTTGAAGAAGTCATTTGTTGTTTCTGAATATACACTACAGTTAGGACCAGTTGGTATTCCAGCCTCTGGATAATACTATATCCACCAGTTTTGGTGTTTTATATGGAGGTAACTATTGATACCAGCTATGACACATCAAGCTTTTTGGTTCTGGGTGGTTAACTTAAAATTTCTCAGCCTCCATTTTCTCATTTGTAAAAGTAGAATAAAACACTTACCAAAAGTACTTAGCATGAGACCTGACACCTATAGCTACTCAGTACATTCATATTGAATAAACCAATAATTGGAAGAATTGAAATTTTTTTGAAAGATAAGTGACATAAAATTATGCAATATGCCTTGTACTGCTCCTAGCCTTAACAAATATTTCTTCTTATCTTCTTTTTTTAATCAAATTATAACACTTCATTTGTTGGAGTATAGTTTAGGAACTTTTTAATTAGCACTCCCCAACTGAAGTATGTTATCAGATAAGTGGGCATAAATCTACAATTCTGTGGTCTAATTCGTGCACATTTTGTCTAAGTGTAAATGGGAAAACCATGTAAGTGGGAAAAGTTCTGGGACACACTTCTAGTATTTCTCACCATCCCACATCTTGCCACCATTCTGGACAGTTTCATTTCTAAATGGATGATTCAGCTAAAAAAAATGCCTCAAGAGCTCTTCACATCCTATTTTACCAATAAATTTTAGCTTGTTCACACTTCAGCAACCACTTTCCTTGGCTACATATTAAATCTTTTCATCACTAGGAATAGCTCTTTATCCAAAGTTTTAAACTCAGAAATATAACATATTAGCCCTATCACATTTTGACTTTATTGTGTATACTAAACCTGGAGTTCACTGCCAGTAGACACTCGACTCCTAATGTCTGTCTTTCTTGAGAATCATGCAGCCACGCAGACTATGACTTACTTTCCTAGCAATTTTCTTAACTATTGATTTACATATCTGTTAATTTCTTCCATCTCCCTCTGTATCTACCAAGTCACTTATAAAATGTCTCATGAGTTAGTACTCCCCTCTCCATCTCCACTAAACTCTTAACTCCGGACATTCTGATTTCCTGATTAATACTACTATTGTTTATTATTTCATCTACCCAATTCAATGGTTTTGCAATGCTCATAAGATAAAGACCAGGGGTGCCTGGGTGGCTCAGTTGGTTAAGCATTTGTTTTCACCTCAGGTCATGATCTCAGGGTTCTGGGATGAAGGCCTGCTCCAGGCTCCCTGCTCAGCAGGGAATCTGCTTCTCCCTCTCCTCCCCAGTACTTGTTCTTTCTTTCTCTCTCTCTCTCTAGTAACGAAAATCTTTTAAAAAATAAAATATAAAAATACATTTAAAAATTTAAAAACATAAAGATCAAATTCGTTACTCTTGTTCTATATAGAATATCCAACAAAATAAATTTTATTACCAGTGTCAGAAAAACTTATATTTCTCCGAAGCAACCGGTTTGTTTTCAACATATGAAAATGTTGGTTTTCTTAATTTGCAGGGTAATAAGTACCAGTTTAGGGTCTAGGGTTTCCCTGAATGCAAACCCCGATTCTGCTATTTATTAGGTGTTTGACTTTCCACAAGGTACTTAGCTTTTTAAAATTTTTTAAAGTTTTTATTTTATTAATTTGAGAGAGAGAGAGAGAGAGAGAGAGAGAGCGCAAGCAGGGAGAGTGGCAGGCAGAGGGAGAGGAAGAAGCAGGCTCCCTGCTGAGCAGGAAGCCCAATGTGGGGTTCAATCCCAGGACCCTGAGATCATGACCAGAGCCGAAGGCAGACACTTAACCAACTGAGCCACCCAAACACTCCAGTACTTTTATAAGACCAATTTTTGTCAGTCATTTAAAAGAAGATAATAGGGACACCTGGGTGGCTGAGCGGTTGAGCATCTGCCTTCGGCTCAGGGCGTGATCTCCCCTGGGTCAGGGATAGAGTCCCACATCAGGCTCCCTGATGGGAGCCTGCTTCTCCCTCTGCCTATGTCTGCCTCTCTCTTTGTATCTCTCATGAATAAACAAATAAAATATTTTTTAAAAAAAGAAGATAATAATAATATTCACTTTCACAGCATTGTTGTGAGAATTAAGGTAGTGTGATAAGATTTGGGACCATAGAATTGGACAGCCTTATGACACAGAATCCAACCAGGTGTGAGGCTTGCAGTTGCAAGTTGTGGTTCTATCTCATAGGAAGAATTTATTCATTTAACAAATGTTATTAAGCACCTTCCATGAGTAAAATCATGTTGTGGTCTTCAAGGATACAGCAATGGATAAAACATACAAAAATGCCTACCCTTCTTTATATAGCTTTTTTTTTTTTAAGATTTTATTTACTTATGCATGAGAGACACAGAAAGAGAGGCAGAGACACAGGCAGAGGGAGAAGCAGGCTCCACGCAGGGAGCCTGACGTGGGACTCCAGGATCATGCCCCGGGCAGAAGGCAGGAGCTAAACTGCTGAGCCACTCAGGGATCCCCTCTTCTATAGCTTCTAAGAGAAATAAGATATATACTCATAAGATATTGATAAAAAGCTAGGGAGAAAAATGAAACAATTAAGATATATAAGGAATATGAGGGTTAAGGAAGTATAATTTTAAGATGGAGTAGCAAGGAATGGCCTTATTAAAATGGTGGCATTAAGAAAAAGGCCTCAATGAAGTAAGAGAATGAATGGCTAGGTGTCTAAGGAAGAGAATATGAGGAAGAGGAAATAGCATATGCAAGGCACTGAGGTATGTTAGAGAGAAACCAGTGTAGCCTACAATGAGACCAGTATAACCTGAACAATGAGCCTACAATGAGACCAGTATAACCTGAACAAGGGGAAAAATAATAGGAAATGAAGTCAGAGGGGAAAGGGGGAGAGGTGAGGACAGGTTATATACAAATTTCTATGCCATTACTAGAATATTGGCTTTAATTTAACTAAAACAGGAAGTCATTAGAAGGTTCTAGAAGATAAAAGACACGATTTGGTTTATATTTTAAAAGAATCACTCTGGCTGTTGTGTTAAGGATCAATTGTGGTGGAAACAAGAAAATCAGTTAGGAGGCTAATGCAATAATCCAGATGAAAGAGTATAGTGGCTCAGATCAGGGTACAGTAGTAGAAGGAGTGAAATATCATTATATTCTCGGTTTATTTATAAACATAAAGTGAACAGAATTGTATGATGGATTGGCTGAAGGGCATAAGAGAAACAAATAATGATACCAAAATTGTTGCCTGAAAGATTAGATTTTCAAGAGAGCATGTTCTAAGGGTAGGAAAAAAATATAAAGAGATCAAGTTGGACTATTAAAATCTGAAAGAACTACTGAACAGCTTTATCTGAACTAAACATAAAAATGAAGGAATCATCATATCAGTGAAAGATACAGTTTAAAGGTATAAGAGTAGGTGATACTGTGGAAGAGTCAGAACAGATACAAAGTCAAAGAAGTCCAAATATATGGTGGTAAAGCCAACATTTAAAAGCCAAAGAGATAAGGCAGAAACAAAAGAAGACTAAAAAAAAGGAGTTGGAGGAGATGTAAAAGATGAACCAAATAAGTATTGAATCCTACAAGACTAAAGAAAGTATAAAAGCAAAAGTGATATGATTAATTGTGTCAAATGTTACTAATAGGTCAAGTAATTAGGGCAAGAATGTATGTGAATCAGAAATTCTCTTAGTTTAGTGGTCACAGAGCCAGAAGGAAAGCCCTTTAAATACTTTAAGATTCAGAGAAATACAAGACTTATTTGAGTGACATAGCAGCATGTAGGAGGGTAGGGAGATAGGAGGGCAGGAATGCGGTCAGGAGACAGAAATGAGGGGATATAGCAGAATGTTAATGTCAGTCTGAAAAATTATGTAATTTCTAATATGACTCTAAGGAACATGGGTTAAAAGATTCCCTCAGTTGGAAGGCATTGACCTAGAAAAACCAAAATAGGTCTCAACGGTCAGCATCCCACCCAGAAACCACTCTGGTGGCTAGGAAACCTAATCAAGCAGAGAAAATAACACAAAAATTGCTTAGAAAGGTATTTCGAAGATCATTTGGGATAGCATGTTTGCTTTTTTTAATGACAAAGCATTTTTTTTATTATAAATATATTCAAACATCTATAAAATAGAGAAGATAGTACCATGACCACATACCCCCTTATAGACACATACTGTCAACAAGTTTCAAACAATTATCAAAGTTTTGGTACATTTGAGAAAGTGTCATTTATTTCTTAGATTTATAATTAGGTACAGAAATATTTGAGAGAATTAAACTATAGTATTTACTATTATATTTGTATGTATGCTATCTTAGTTTTTTTTAATATTTAAGAGAATTTGGCCTTTAAAATAATAGATTAACCAAATAATTAAATAAGCTTGTGATTTTAAGTTGAAATGGCACTGCATTTATAAGTCATGTGAAATAGTTAAGTAAACAGTATATTGCATTTATATTTACAGTACTATGTACCACATATAATAAAGAAATTTTTTCTGTCAGGACAGACCACTAAATAACTTAAAAAGATAGTTGAATATACTAAATTTATAAATGAAGTTCAAAATATTTAAGAGCATTAGGATTCTGAGAAAACAGTAATCAAAGACCGCCCCACCCTGAAAGCCATTTTTGAAATTTAGTACATTTATAGAGTATAAGATATGTAAATTAAACTTAAAAGTTTAAGGAAATTTGTGTTTTTTAAATTTAAAAGTTAATAAAGTGAATGTTACTTTTTAAAGCCAAAATAATTTTTGAAATATCTTTTCTAGGCTCAAAGTGTTTAAAAACACCAGAAGACTAGTAGTGTTAAGAACAGTGGTTGGCACATAGTAAACATTCATTAAATGTCATTGCTTCCCTTTGGCTGCTTACATGCTTGGCGTCAAAAATTTAGCTGACCTCTAACACAACCTTGTAGAATGAATTCTGAATACTCACCTGTCTCCTGGGTTCGCCTTTCCAGTCTATACCTTCCCTTTACATCATTTCCATATATAATTTAAATTTTATTTTTCTACATTGTATACATAAATAACAAATACATAAATAGAAAACCATATAAATCCTTCACATTTGGTTCCTCATTTGCATTTCAGCTTCATTTTTTACTGTCCCCTCAATACACTCATGGTCATACCATACCAACATATCTGCTAGGACATGTGATATCCTGACTTTCACATCTTCCTTCTAGCTAAAGATACTAAAATACTCTTCTTCCCTTTTTTCCTGGGAAACTTCTTGGCATCTCTCAATACCCAGTTTAAATAGCTTCTCTAAAGCTTGTCCATTCTTTGCTAGAGTCAGTTAAGCCTTTCTCTGGATTGCCAACTTCTTGTTTATATTGCTTATCAAATTATTTGGGAATTAATTGTTTAAAATCTGTTCTCTTGGGGCACCTGGGTGGCTCAGTGTTTGAGCATTTGCTTTTGACTCAGGTGGTGATCCCAGGGTCCTAGGATGAGTCCCACATCAGGCTTCCTGCAGGGAGTCTGTTTCTCCCATCTGCCTATGTCTCTGCCTTTTTCTGTGTGTCTCTAATGAATAAATAAATACGAGCTTTAATAAATAATAAATAAAATCTTTCTCTTGCCTAAGCTCCTAACCTCCTTAAATTCTCCTACAATAATTTCTTTGAATAACTTTAGTCAAGAGTTAATAAATACAGAATATAATCAGCACCTTAATGCTTGATTTCTGTAATTACTTAGCATGAACTGCTATGTATTCTCATGTATGTGAATTGTTTCTCTCACTAAGATAAATTACATGACTTAATTTGTCCTGGACTATCTGGGTTTTAGCATTCAGAGTCTCATATCCAAGGAAATCCGTTAGTTCTGGGCAGACTGGGACTGTTTTTCACCTTACACCACAATCATAAGGAGCATATATCCAGGACTTATATTCATGGTTTCTGGCACTGTGTTTCATATTTTATTGAAATTAATTCTTTTGATCTGTAAAACAACTCTACCACTGGGTACTATTGTTATCCCTATCTTAAAGATAAGAAAAGCAAGACATTAAGTAAGGTACACAAGGTCACAAGGCTGTTCGTGGAAGAATGAGATTTGAATTAGGCAATCTGTCTCCAGAGCTCCCACTCTTAACAATTACACCATATTGCCTCTCACAGTTATGGATGTATTATTACTAGCATTATGAACAACATTAGAGCACCAATACTTTCATCACGACTTGTCATGTGTCTGGTGTGTACCAAGTACTTAACAAATCATCTCCAAGTTGGGTTGCCAGATAAAATACAATACGTAGTTAAATTTGAATTTCAAATGAACAATGAATCATTTTAATGAATCATTTTTAGTATAAGTATATCCCATATAATACTTAAGACATACTTAAGCTAAAAAATTGTTGTTTATCTTAAATTAAAATATAACTGGGTGTCCTCTAGTTATTTGCTGAATCTGGTAATTGTATGGCTACCCGATAGGATAAAGTAAGGGTTATTATTATTATGTATGACAAAAGCCTCTAAAAAGGTGCATTGCTTGTTCAAGGATAAAAAACTTTGGGGTGGAGTCATAAGTATCTACCTGATACATTTATTTCAGTCAATATATGAATGTTCACTTGTCCAGTTGCAATACTGTTTTTTTTTTAATTGAACCTCTGACCTTTATGTTAAATAATTGCCTATATCTAAGGCTAGAATTCAACATTTTTATTTCCCCAAAGTGTTTAGTTGGCTTATTCATCCATTTAATCACTCATTTGCAAAAGTACTATGATTGGGCCTATTTATTTTTCTATAAGCAACAGACTCAAAATTATTTACAGTAATAGAAGTCCAAGATTTTCCAATGATACAGCAAAGAACAAACCAGTGGAGCAGATGATAAAAACACAACAAAAGTAGGATAACAGTGTGCTAAAGACAGAAGTACAAGTGCCGAGTGCAGCAATGCAGATTGTTCTACTTAAACCCCTGATTAAACTGTTCTTTAAGCTTTGTTTTCTTTTAATCTCTTAGTTCTAGAGATGCATTTTATTATTCAAATGAAGCTATAAAATGCAAAATTTTAAACTTTAAATAAACAACATTTTAATTCAGTAGTGGGACTGAATATTAGTTTCCATTAAGGAGAAAAGAAATTGACCAAGTATCAGCAGCATTTAAGATCTGCACTCTGTTAGTTTAAAGACATTAGATTGGATTTTATATTTTTGCATAACATATTTAAATGAAAGCTATATTGAAATGAATGGTCATTGTTACTTTGTTTCAACTGATAATATTAACACCCAAACTATGAGAAATAACTGTATTCATCTCATTCAGAGATATTTATCTATTTATTTATTTATTTATTTATTTATTTATTTATTTATTTTTAAAAGATTTATTTATTTATTTGAGAGAGAGAGAGAAAGTACAAGCAGGAGATGCAGAGGGAGAGAGAATCTCAAGGAGATTCCACTTGCATGTGGAGCCCTGTGCGGGGCTTGATCTCTCAATCCTCAGATCAGCACGTGAGCTGAAGCCAAAAGTCCATGCTTCACCAACCACCCAGGCACCCCCTCCCTCAGAGATATTTAATGATACTAAGTGTGGAGTACTGTAAAATATGCAGTGGACCAATTTAAAAATTTAATATTATTGCCTGTCCTCAAAAAGTTGAAATTTTGGTTAAAAATAAAGAATAAGGCAAAACTGAGGCAGAATGAAATGAACAGAAAAATATTTTATGCCAAAAGTGACATTATTATTCTAATAAGAAAATGGATTACTAAATCAAAATATATAACTAGAAATCCTATTCCTTATCTCTTCCCATTCTTTAAGTTTAATATTTATAAATGCCATCTCTAATCATTTAGACATAAGAAAGAGTACAAGGATTTCTTTAGTATTGGATGGCAAAGTTTTTATGGAAAACATTTTAGAGTGTAATGACCTTCTCCTCACCACCTAAGAGCTGTTTATTTACACAGTTGCCACTTCAGCATTCTCAATTCATGAAGCATTACATAACTATGCAAATATGCACTTCAAGCCTGACTCCTATTCATAACTCTCATAGGTATTAAATGTATTTCATTTGATAACAAACAAATATTGGCTTTCTTCTTGTCTATCAGAGAGTACCAAAGCACTATTCTCTTACAAAATGAATATGTAAATGAACTGATGAATATAAAATCTCCCATCCCAATAAAATCTATACTATTCTCCGAACAATAGAAGCCATCCTCTCTCTTATAAGATTATATTTGACCTTCCTTCCCTCTTCCTGGAATGACCTCCTGAGTCATAATCTTTATCTCCTGAGTCATAATCTTCACCATTTCATCACTAGTATGAAGTCTTACTTGAACAACTTCAATCTTAAGAATTTCTAACTCTGCCCAAGACTTACATCACATTGTCTTCATCAAGTCATTTAGCACAGTAGTCTACCTGTCCCACCCCTCCCCCCCGGGGATGCCTGAAACCACAGATAGTACCAAAACTTATATATGCTATGTTTTTTTCCTAGGCATACATACCTATGATAAAGTTTAATTTATAAATGAGGCATAGTAAGAGATTAACAATAATAACTAATAATAAAATAGAACAATTCTAACAATATACTATGATAAAAGTTAATTGAATATGGTCTTTCCCTCTCTCTCAAAATATCTTACTGTACCATATTCAATTCTTTTTGTGGTAATGTGAGACATAAAATGCCTGTGTGATGAGATGAAGTAAGGTGAATGATGTTGGCATTGTGACAGTCTATTAGGCTACCACTGACCTGCTCACCATACCTCAGAAGGAGGGTCACTTGCTGGATTGTGGTTGACCATAAATAACAGAAGCCATGGAAAATGAGACTGCAGATAAGGAGGGATTACTACATATGTATTTCAGTCTTGTATGTAGGTCTATATCTTAACGAATTCTCACACTTAATATGTGTAACAAATGCTCATTAATACTTTTACTGAGCTTGGGTTTTGGTTCCAATATTTTCTAGCTGTATGTATAATCTTAATCTCTCTGAACCTCAGTTTCCACTGTGTAGATCGGGGGTAGTGATGACCAGGTTCTGCATACAATAGTCAATAAGAGGTGGTGGTGCCATTGCTGCTACTGAGGACAGTGACAAATCTGACTGTATCAACAATGACAAGTATGACAATATCAACAGTGACTATTTTCTCCTTCATTATTTTCTTTCTATGTGCTTGAGCTGATTTGATCCTTTATTGAACACAATATGAATGTTTTTATTTGTTGCTTTTGCTAAACAATATTTCTCTGAGCCTATTTGTTTCAGACAAAACCCAATTAATTCATTCAAATTATGTTCTGAGCTTAATATGTTCATGAATATCATCCAGCACAATGGATTTTTTTTAAATTTTAGTACATTTGTGACAAAAACTAATCATTATCCATAATTAAAACTGAGACTACCAAAAAAATGTTTAATGAAACACAATACAAAGTCCAGAATTATACCCAATGATGTTCAAGAATTTAGCTGTTAAAAAATTTCAAATCAGTGAAGGAAAGATAGATTATTTAATAAATAGTGCTTGGATAATCAACTAGGGTGGGGGAAGCTGGATACATACTCACACAGTACATTAAATTCCAAATGTATCAAAGACTTACAGAGAGAAAAACATTATAAAAATATTAGAGAAACAAAAGATGAGAGAATTTTTTTTATAAATAAGAAAAAACTTTAATAAATCAAGTATATTATATATAAAGCTTTTTAGTGGCAAAGAATTAATTTCCTTAATGAATATAGAACCTTTACAAATCCATAAAAATGACTAAAAGATATTGATGAGTAATTTAATAAAACATAAATATATTGGTCTTGAAACACATGAATTGGTATTCAACCCGAGTCATAATAATAGAAATTAAATACAAACATATACCATTTGAATTTGTCAGATTGGCAGGCAGCAATAATAAAAACAATAAAAAATTTGGTGGCATTCTACTGGTGAAAATGTGGAGAAACAGACTCCCAGGTGCAGGGGAAGTTTAAATCTCATGACCTATTTGGTGCATAATTTACATTTTTAAATTTAGCTTTTGACTATTTATTACAAATACAGTAGGGCACGTGAAAATGATGTATGTATGATAATATTCACTGTAGCTTTGGTTGTAGAAAACAATTGGAAACAAATACTCATCAACAGAGAACTGGTGAAGGTTTTATTACACCTATAAAGATAAAACTCTATATACTTCAGAAAGATCTCTCTATACTGATTTAAAACTGTCTCAAGATGTATTACTCCATTTTGTAAGCAACGTGTAGTCTGTGTGTCATATGCTACCATTCTTATTAAAAATAAGAAATATATATTTATCTACTTTCCCTTGATAGCAAATGCATAGAAAAATCTTTGTAAGGATAAAAAATTAAAAAAGAGGGATGCGCAGGTGGCTCAGTTGGTTAAGTGTCTACCTTTGGCACGGGTCATGATCCCAGGGTCCTGGAATTGAGCCCTGCATCCAGCTCCCTGCTCAGCAGAAAGTCTGCTTCTCCAGCTCTTTGTCTCCCTCTGTATTCTCTCTTGCTCTCTCAAATAAATAAAAAATAATAAATAAAATAAATAAATAAAATAAATAAAAAATAAATTTTAAAAAAATTTAAAATTTTTTTAAAAAAATAAATAAATAAAAATAAAAAATAATATATAATATATAAAATATATATAAAAATATATAAATATATAAAAAATAATAAATAAAAAAGAAAACTAGTAACAATGATTTGTGTAGGAAGGGAAAATTGGCACAGGGAAAGGAAAGGAGAGACTTAACTTTCACTATAGTCCTGTTTACATCTTTTGGACTTTGTAACATAGATTCATTACCTATTCAAAAAGTAAAAGAAATAGATAATTTAAAAAAAACTATAATTAGCAATGTGTTAGGGCAATAAACTGTATAATCTCCTCATATCTTTTTTATAAAAAACATAATTTAGGCACTGCCAGTCCATTTTATTACTTTATCATATAGAAGGGATAAACTCAAGGATGATCTCACCAGATATCTTCTGTTTGCCTCTCTAGAACCACTCTCTCCCTTCACTCTGCTCCCTGCCCAGGGCAGCTGACCTACATGGATAGCATATAGAGTTTCTTTTGCTATGATTGGATACAGCCAGTGGGTAGCCCCAGCAGGAGATTACTAGGAAAGTCGGAAGTGCAATTGGCGTGTTCCCTGGGATAGGGGGTGAGATGGGTATCCCCTGCCTCAAGTTCTTTAAGGCTCTCTCAATTAACTATGTCTTCACTGCTCCTTTCAATTAAGGACACTCTCCTGTTGTCCCAGAACATTCCCATAGTTCAGGTTTGAGAGTGTTAACAAAGCCACTGTTACTGTCCTCAGTTTAGTGCCTGTTCATTGTGCTTTCCCTCCACCACATCCATACCTTTTCTTAACAGTCTCATTAAATCTTCCCTGAATCATTTAAATGGGCATTATTTCCTATTTGAACTCTGACTTACAGTGAAAGAAGTAAGTTGTGTTGTTGCTGATTGTCATGGCTATAACTGAAATACCAAGGAGCAAAAGAATGTATTTCATCATTGGCAAGAACCATGTACGAGAATATCATGGTTAGAGAGTTATCTATTACATCAAAATAATATCTATGTTAAAATAGAGTATTCAAAACAAAGCACACTCTATCTAGTCTCCTGGTTTGCAAAGGCCAAGCTTTCTATTTTGCTTCTTTTTGAAAATTTTTATTGTTCAATGTTTTTACTATTTAGTAGTACACCTACTATAGAGTAAAGAGTAGAAAGAGTTCAGTGAAATTCCTTCATTTAGAAGGAATGAAAAACATATTGATATCTCCTTGTAGGTAAGAAATCTTAAATCTTTTCAGTTTCTTTTCACTATTCCAAGGTGCTTGGTGATTAAATATAGACATCGAATTACATGTTGTAGTAACTATTTCATTATTAATATGAAGAGAGTCATTGGTACCCTCAGTTGATTCATGTGCCACTCATCATTTTTCATTATGACTACATGACATCATGAAAGAGGAGTGAATTCCACAAAATATAGTAATTAACAGTGGCACTTTTCACTTAGGCTTGGTCAAATAGATTTATGTTATTTTGAATGGCAAAATCATTACAATACTTTGTAATATTATAGGAAGTAACCATGAGGAGTTTTGGTCCAGACAGATGTTCAGTGGTTATCTCATGACAGAACACTTAAGAAAGTTGTCAAATCTAAAAATGAGTTATGCATTATCATTTACAAAACGAGTTCCAAATGTGCAGCCTGTCTTGTAATGTCTAGTAGTATGCTATTTGGCAGATATTCTCTTAAAACACACACCCCTCATTTCATGTGCCCCTTCAAGATAAAGGTAATTTTTAACAGTAGGAAAGGTAAGTATTTTTTTAAATGGACTATGGAGGGAGTATTTTGAAAATGCTATGTTTGGATGTCTTCATAGCTAAGTGGATTCAATGCCAAAAATTTATGTAAAAACATTACTCGCAAAATCTCTCATATATGTATACTTTTAAAACTTGGGGATAAAAAAATTAAAAAAATAAATAAAACTTGGGGATAAACTTTCTAAGCTGTTACAAATTCTTCTATATAAAAAATTAAAATGTATAAAAGTGCAACAATTGTCACTAGTTTGTAAGAACAACTGGTAACTATCAGGTAATACTAAAATTTCTCACAAAATGTTTAAAATGTTTGCTTAGCTATTAAATAATAACATTAAAGAATACTATTATTATTATTATTTTAAAAATATATCAATGACAGTACAGATTCTGTTGCATTTTCCCAACAGTTTTGTGAAATCTTTCACAGCAATGATGCCAAAGAAACCAAATATGTAAACCAGACTTCTGTGCCATAAAATGGGAAACTAAGATCTTAAATAAATTCCAGAATATTCAATAATATAATTCTCACTAAGGCATATTAATAATAATGCTGAGAGAGAACAAAAAAATGCGTTTTGGTTAAAACATACAAATGAAATTTTAATTGTTTTTGAATACTAGTTACTGTTTTTGTCTTTTTAAAAATTTTCCTTTCTTTATGTTTTATAGTGCAATACGTTAGTTTGAAAGAATATGCATATAACTCTTGAAAAAGCATGTATGTCTGAGAGTTGCTCCACAGTTTTTTCCTCTGAGAAGTATGTGATGAAAAGTTGGGTGACCTGTGCTTTTAATAACTGACTTGCAGGTCCTGAATGTCAAGGGTAAGCCTCAGGTTCAACATTAAAGTTTAAGGAAACACTCTTATCTTGGGGTTAATGGCAATACCAAACACACTGGAAAGTGCCTGTAGGAATTTTCTTACAGGTGTAGATTCTGAATAGTAATTTTGAAGCAACAAAGAGAGACCCTCCATCAACTTTGTTTTGTTCTTTTTAATTAAAATAAGAGAAAGAGGAAGTAATTTGCTATTGAATAATTTGTGTAAGTGAACACAGCTCCATTAGCTTTTAAATGTAAGTTTTAATTAGTGTTCTGACTCAGCGCCTAATTTGAATGTTGTCAGTTATCTGTGGTTTAGAGCATTCAATGTTAAAGTTTACTCCTGTTTGTTAGGAAGAGCCAAGAGTTGGATTAATTCTACCCCCACTGCTTAGCATATTATTAAGGTAAAGCTCCTTGTGGCTTTAAGTGATCTAAGAATGCCATTGCATACTTATGTGATACACATCCTCTTTTCAAACTAGGGTTTTTCTACTAATTTCTTCCGGAAGAGACAAATAATAAGATGAATGAAGTGTATAAAATATTCTGTTGTAATAAATACTAAAAAAATAAAACAGGGAACAGTGTTGGGGGGAGAAGGTACAATTTTAGGTGGGGTGTCCAGGAAAAGGACCTCTCTGAGAAGAAGGCATCTGAGTGAAGATATTGGAGGGAGCCAGCCATGAAAATATTGGGTAAAAAAATTCTATGCTAAGAAAACAGTGCAGAGATATCAAAGTATGACAGCATATTAGTGTGAGAAACTAGTGTGGTCGTGCTAGTGGTAGTCGTGTGGTTATATACACAAGGAGAGGAAGTGATCATACAGGACCTTATAGGTTTTTGTAAGGTGGTCGAGTATGTGAAGGAGAATAGAATCCATTAACAGGATCACTTTACCTGCTGTTTTGTGAATAACATTAAGGGAGCAAGGGCAAAAGCAGAAATGTCATGTATTCTAGGAAGCTAATGCAGTAATCAAGTGAGAAATTATATTGCATTATGTGAAGGTGGAAGCAGTGAGATATTAAGATTACATTCTAATATTGAATTTTAGAATTCAGAAAATTTTATAATTTTCTATTCTAAGTGTGAAGTAGAGCTGACGACTTACTGTTGAATTGAATGTGAAGTGGATTCATTACCTAATGCTGCATAACAAACTACCCCTAAAATCTTAGTGGCTTAAAAACCACATATTTATTATCTCACTGTTTCTGTGGATCAGGAATTCAAGCATAGCTTAGCTGGTTCCTCTGCTTCAGGGTTTCTCACTCAAGAGGCTATAATCAAGGTAACCTGGAATCCATAGTCACCTCAAGATTCAACTGCGACAGGATTTACTTCCAAATTCATTCAAAGTGATTGTTGACAGGATTCAGTTTCTTGTCAGAAAGCCCCCTTTATCAGAACAAGCTTACAAGAAAAGCCAGAGGAAATACGAGCAAGATAAAAGTCTTTTATAACATAATCATAGTAGTGACAGCCCATCACCTTTGTCATATTCTACTGGTAGAAACAAGTCACCAGATTCAGCCCCTACTCAGTGGAGGGGTTCCACAAAAGCATGAACACCAGGAGAGATGGATCACTGGGAACCATGTCAAAAGATGCTCCCTACTTGAGGTATGAAGGAAAAAAAAAAGAGCTAGAAAGGCTATCTGTAAGTAAGAGTGAATAGAATCATCTTATTTGATAAAGTCACTTTGGTGTTTACATTTCAATTTTTCTTCCTTGAATTGAAAAATTTGATAGATTTTAACTTCCAAATCTTCATGATACTTTCTTTTAAAAGACCTGCCTCCATTCATAAGCTGTCACTGACATTTGCCTTATTCCATCTCTTGTTTTTTTCACCATTCTGGAGTGCCCAGAAGTGACCCACATTTATTTATTAAGGTATAAAATGTGCCCATTGTTGGGTTAGAGGGCAATAACACAGAGTCCTTGCCCTCAAGAAGAACTCAGCAAGAACAGTTGTTTACTAGTCAGTTTAATAAGAGATTTAAATTAATCTAGACACAAGTTTAGGGATAAGTTAAGCTTTCCAAAAGTTAAAAGTTTTGTCCAAGGGCATGCTGCTAGTAATTTGCAGAGCTGGATTTGAGATGTGCCTGTCTTATTTTACAGTCCATCCTCTTTACACAACAGTTTTCAGTTTATAAGGTATTATGTATTCCTGAGAGACAAAACCAATACCCTTGAAACCATCAAAAAGTGGTTACTTACAAAGCATTTTAATATAAAATGAGAATAAAATTGAAACCTAGAAAAATGAAAAATCTCCAGGGTGAACTGGAGTAGAGAAATTGGCTGGAAGGAGATAAAACCAAAATGGAGCTACAAAGAGTGGGTAGGATAATGATATGCATATTATATTGTACTTTGGGGTTCGTGCATAGGAAATTATTAGATAAATGTGAATATAAGGTTGATATCATCAGAGAATAGTCAGATGCTTTTGTTTTAGCCTGAAAAATTATATATTATCTCTTTCTCTCTAAATTTTCTTTTATTTATGACAGTAACTGAAAAAGTAGAAAAATGGATATACATACAGTATATTCCTGCATAATCTCTTCAATAGAGAAAAGTAATTTAGTAATCCTTTTTTAGTGGCCATTAGGAAGTTATACTGTTAAGTAGGCTACCAAAAACATAGCCCATTTTTCAGGACCACTAGCACTGGCCTTAGTGACCCTGTTTCTACCTGTCTAAACCACATCACTGATTTTGGAAGATGTATGTATGTTCAAACTGTTCCAAAAAATTTCCCTAGGGCTTTATGTTGCAACTATCCAGCAAGTACATGTTCCCAAAATCTCCTTATTTGTATTGTAATCATCTGTGGTTATTTAAAAACTTTTCGGGCAGTCCAGGTGGCTCAGCGGTTTAGCGCCGCCTTCAGCCCAGGCCCTGATCCTGGAGACCCAAGATCGAGTCCCACATCAGGCTCCCTGCATCGAGCCTGTTTCTCCCTCTGCCTGTGTATCTGCCTCTCTCTCTCTCTCTCTCTCTCTCATGAATAAATAAATAAATAAAATCTTTAAAAAAAGACACTATCCTCCCTTAAAAAATAAAAATAAAAACTTATCAATCTCTACAAAATAAGAATCAGGTGCACTGATTTTTTTCACATGAAAGATTACAACTTTTATTCCAGACTGTCTTTCAATCAGTATGAATCCAGTGATACTCATGGGAGAGTTAGCTGTCAATTTTTGGGCTTTCTATACATAGTAAATATGATAATGATGAAGTAGATTGTTACATGGATTTAGAGTTGTGTTAATCATGTTTATAGTGAGTTAAACCTAACCAGAAAATAAGCATTATTTAATTAGAATCTAAATATTAAATAATATGACCTTTTGTCAAAAAAATTATACCATCTACTTTTAATAATTTTCTTTTTAGTGTTAACTATTTGTTTTACACCAATCTTTAAAAGATTTAAACATCTGAAATTTTATGGGCTAACCCTTTCTATTCTTATTAACTACTGTCGTCATATCCACCATTACTTAGGTTAGTTTTATAGACATGAAAGGGTGAGAAAAAAATTATGAATAGATCTTCCAGTTGCTTTTGATTTCCAAGAGTGGATTGAACATTTAAAAAAAATGTTATTTATTCATGAGAGACACAGAGAGAGAGGCAGAGAGACAGAGGGAGAAGCATGCTCCCCACAGGGAGCCTAATGCAGGACTCTACCTGGACTGGGATCACACCCTGAGCCAAAGGCAGATGCTCAATCACTGAGCCACCTCGGCATCCCTGAACATTTTAATATATTACACAATTTAAGGAATGAAAAAATATCAGTATGAATCAACAGCTGACCAGGCATACTATATTATTTAGAGATAATATATTTCCATATCCCAATTTGCCTATGTGATGATCCATGGAACTCATCAAGAAGAATAAATAGCTTGTGTGATCTTGTTATATCAAATTCTTACCACTGTACCTGGCACTTTGTTGATGCTCATTATATATATAATATAAATGTTAAATTAATCTTTGAAATAGATCAATGACATAAGTGCTCGGTAGCTATAGTAGACAGAATTCTAAGATGACCCCTCAATGAACCTCATCCTTGTGAGATCTCCTGTCTTTCAATGGGAAGAACTTGTGAATATGATGAGCTATTATTACTGTAATGCTACAATGTGTTATATTTTATGGCAAACAGGAGATTATCGTGAGTGGCCTAAAGAGTCAGTTCAGCCCTTATAAGCAGAGAGTTGCCTACAACTAGCAGAAGAGGAAGAAGTTGCTAAAACAGTTCAAAGTGTGAAAGGAAATCAGTAAAAGAAGATGCTCTATGCTGACTTTAAAGATGGAGAGAGTCATGTGATAAAAATATTAATGACCTCTAGATGTTAGGAGGGGCTCTTGGCTAATACCCAGCAAGGAAACATAGATCTCATTCCTACAACTATAAGGAACTGAATTCTGCCAACAATCTGAATGGGCTAAGAAGTGATTTTTTCCCCCCAGGACCCCCAGATGAGTACCCAGTCTGGCCAGTACCTTGATTTTATCCTTCTGATACCCTGAGCATACTACCCAACCGTGCTATACCTGGACCACTGACCGACATAACTGTGACCTTGTAAGTGGCTTTTTTTTCAAGCCACTCCTTTTGTAGTCTATAAGCTCTCATTTCCATTAAAATCTAAGAAAAAACTTCTTGGAGAAAGAGTTTTAAGAAGTTTATGAGTTGGAAAACCTCAGCCATTTTTTAAAAAATGTTTATTCCTCAGATCATCCCCCAATATTAGAATATGGATCCCCATAAATAATTTCATATAAAAGAGTAGATGTTTGGCAGAAGTCAATCCAATATGAATTGTTGCAGCTACTCACCTAATTCTAAGGCATTTAGAAAAAGGAAAAGAGACTGGCCTATATGAAGAACCAATTAATAGTGTTGCCTACATTAGGAAGCAGTTATTTTGGCTGAACACTTCCTTTCATTACAACAAAATCCTCAAGGATATGTTCACAGGAGAAAATGAAAGATTCATTTCTACTGTTTACATATCAATTCCTATGAATTTGTAGACTGCTTTACATCTTTATGTTATATAGTTAGTGCTTTCCTATTATGAACAATTAAATTCTAATTTTCCTACTTGGATTTTATATTGGAAACACATTAGTTATATTGAGATTCATATCTAGTCTATTGAGTACTTAACCTGTGCCTAAATTGAAATCTTTAATAAAATATAAAAGTATACTCACTATAACCAAGTCTGTGCTGTATAAAGAATCACTGCTATTATGCTACTCTACATTAAATGCTATACTGAAGCTCTCTGAACCTAAGGCTGGAATGGTAGGGTTTTATTTCTTTTAATGAATTCTTGTACGCTGCCCTATTTATTTGGTCAGCATGATATAGTAGTTAAGAACGATGATCCTAGATTCAGGTAAATGTGAGTTTGAATCTGACACTGAGTGGTTGTGTGATTGTAAAAATGTTTCTTAACCCCTCTGAGATATGGTGACTTAATATGTAAAACAGTATGTTTAAAAATATTGCCTCAGGCAACCCCAGGGGCTCAGCGGTTTAGCGCCACCTTCAGCCCAGAGCAGGATCCTGGACACTCAGGATAGAGTCCCACATCAGGCTCCCTGCATGGAGCCTGTTTCTCCCTCTGTCTGTGTCTCTGCCTCTCTCTCTCTCTCTCTCTCTCTCTCTCTCTCTGGGTGTGTGTGTCTCATGAATAAATAAATAAAATCTTTAAAAAAATATATTGCCTCATAAGATGTTAATTAGGATTGAGATCATGCTTCTAAAGCACTTAGCACAATGCCCAGAGTAATTAAACCACTCAATATATCTTAGTCTTAGCTATTATTTTTGTTGTTTTTATATCAAAATTAGAAAATATAGATCAGCAAACAAACAAACAAACAAACTTTTCTTTAATTTCACTAATCCAAGCATTCAAGTTTAGCCCCTGTCAAGGAAGGCAGTATGACTAGTGATTAGGCACACAGATTATGCACATTACTTAAAAGGGTAGACTCTTAGATCTCCCACTCACTTTTTAGGTCACTTTGAAAAAATTTCAACTTTTGAGGCCTGAATTTCCTCAGCTATAAAATAGAGAGTAGTAATAGTACTTACTTTGTAGGTTTAGTGTAAAGATCAAATGAGTTCATATATGTAAATACTTAGAACAAATCCTGTAATTCTGTTATGATAAATACATCAGCCTTTAGTAAACCCTAATGATGAACATTCTTCTAAACTATGTGTTTATGTGTGTGTATGTATATAATCTGTATGTATTACACATATAATACAAAAATGCATTATATTGTAGATACTGCCTTGCACATGGCTTTTTTTGTTTTTTGTTGTTTTTTTTTTTTTTTTGCACATGGCTTTGTAAAAAGAATTTACCTTCAATATCTTTCCAAAAAGTAATTGCACTTTCAAGTATCATTTTTACAACTGACCTATATTCTATTGTTAATCAATATCATTACTTATTATATCATGATTTGTTATGATATAATTAGCTAACTCCTATTACTGGATATTCAGATTGCTTTAAATAGTTTTCTATTACATTCATATTGAGTTATTATTATTGATTATATATTGATTATATTATTGATATTGTGGTTAAATACTTGCATGGGTTTTTTTTCTATAGTTAATACTCTGTTAGAGTTTTCCTCCCTCTCTTTTTAAAAAATTCCTTCCCCTATATTCCTGTTGTATTTCTTAAATTCCACATCTGAGTGAAATCACGTAGTATTTGTCTTTCTCTGACGCATTTCACTTAGCATAATATACTCTAGCTCCATCCATGTTGACACAAATGGCAAGATTTCATTCTTTTTAATGGCTGAGTAGTATTCCATTGTATTTATATACCATATCTTCTTTGTCTATTCATCAGTCAATGGACATGTGGGCTCTTTCCATAATTTCACTATTGATAATGCTACCATAATCATCAGGGTACATGTGCCCCTTATAATCAGTATTTTTGTATCTTTGGACTACTTTCTAAGAGTGGAATTGCTGGAACAAAGAATATAAATGTTTGTGCTTCATTGATCTACACTGCATTCTCTTAATGTGTAGGGACTTACATTCCCAACGACATACACAAAAGTGGCTACTTCCTATACCATCACCCACGCTTGCACTCTAACTGGATTTGATAATAATATTTAATTGTTGGATTAATTGAATTACAAATGAGTCTGGACATGGTTTTCTGTTAATTTTTCTTTAGTATTTTTTAACCAAATAGTATAGTTATTTTAAAAGGGTTATTGTACAATATGTATTACAAAGAATTCTATTTCTCAGTAAGGCCCACCAATAAATGTATTAGTTTACCAGTGCTGCTGTAACAAATTACCACCAACTTAGTTCTGGACATCAAAAATCAGAAAATGGGTTTTATCAGGCTAAAATCAACATAGTAGCAGAGCTGCATTCTTTCTGGAGGCTTTAGGGTAGAATCTACTTCCTTGCTTTTTTCAGCTTCTAGAGACTGCCCACATTCCTCGGCTTATAGCCCTCTTACACCAGGGGCATCACTCTGCTCTCTGCTTCCATCACAACCCCTTCTCTTCACTCTGACCCTCCAGCTCCTTCTTATAAAGAAACTGTTACATTGGGTCCACCCAAATAATCCAGGACACTCTCTACCTCAAAATCTTTACTTAATGATATCTATAAGTCCCTTTTATCATATAAGGAAATACATTCACAGGTTTTGGGGATTAGGACATGGACATATTGGTGAGAAGGGATGCATTACTTGGCTTACCACAAGTTACCTTCATTTCTTTCCAGTATAGCCACACTTTAATCTGCAATATATTAGCTAATTATTTTTAAAAGGCTGAAGAGCTTCAACTCTAATACAGAATATTGGATACTGTTTAAATTCAAACACAATCCTTTTGCAAAAGATAGATAATGCCCTTTGAAGCAACACATACACACACACAATGTGCTTTTTTTCCTTTATATGGATAATACATGCATATTATAGCTGATATTAGGATAAACTATAGTGAAATCATGTAAGCAGTCTTTGTTCCTCTCATTTCCTTATATTTTCATTATCATGACTACCTTGGTTCAGGCCTATTTTTTACATCACTGACAGAGGATAGGCCAAAAGGCATTGACTCTGAAATCTGGTCCAATGCCCATGGGAAAACTGAATGAGACAACTGCATGTTTTTAACCTGTGAGAAAGTCCAAAAACTTAGAGCCAAGTTTATAAGAGAAGTTTTAAATGTGGACGCTCTGGTTTTATTCCAAATAATGTCAGTTTATTTGTAAGTTGGATTTCTGACTGAGGAATTCTTCTCACTGATTAAATTGGCCTCATTTCAACACATAATATTGGCTTCTTCCTAAAAACCAACTTGCTTACCAACAGTATAGTCTATTCTCTGTATTACTAATAAAACTAAATTATCCAGCATTTTCAGTGGTTTGGAAAAACTTTTGAATGCTGTCATTTATGAAATGTAGCATTCATTTGGCATAGATAGTATCACTGCTTACACAAGGATACCACAGCCTTTATCACTGTGTTAAAACTACAGTTTTTCTATAAAGCGTAGGAAAATTCAGCAGTTGATAAGGATATATTTGATTTTGATTCAATGTAATTATTAATAATCACTATCATCAATGTTGATTGCTGTGATCTGATTTCTATCATTCTTTTAGAGTTTTGAGATTTGCTTGAGCTATTCATTGTCGTGGTATACCTCACATACCAAAAAATTTCATAACGTGCAGAATAGTCTCTCTCACCATATGATTTTCAAGCATACTTATGGTAGAACATACCAATTTTCATAACATATCTAAGGGAAATAAAATATAAAGGCAGCAAGAAACCAAAACATTATCTCCCCTTGGCAATGATAGTTCAGCAGTTGAATAAAATTCTGCAAATAGAAATTGTTATCCACCTCTCCTCTTCCCCTTTCCTCCTCAATGCCTCAACCCAAGTTCCTCCTGTCACAGACAAACTGGGCATAAGCAACATGGAGGATTCCTGTTAAATGTTTACACGAGGGGTAGAATGCTCCCTAATTAATCACCAGTGGACTGCATGGGTGAATATGTGTTAATTGTGTTTCTGAGCAGGTGTTCATAATTTCAATGGGATTTAATGAGCACAGGCTGTTTGGTAGTTTTTATTCTAGATTGCAAACTAAGGCAATTAAGATGGTGTTTGTATCTGTGGGATCACCGAAGCATAAAATGTGAAAATGGAAGAGACTTTATATGTCTTCATGACCTTTCTCTCATTTTACAAGTGAGGAAGCTGACACTCACGAGACTCAGTGTCTCCCTACCCAAACCCCTTTGTGTTAGCTCTAAATGAGTTTATGGATGGCCTCAGAGCTGCCAATAGGCAAACCTAAAAAGATCATAAAGGCTCTTTGCTTCTCCATCCTGCCCATTACTCTTTTTTAAAAATATTATTTATGTATTTATTCATTAGAGACACAGAGACAGAGAGGAGAGACATAGGCAGAGGGAGAAGCAGGGTCCCCATGGGGAACCCGATGTGGGACTCCATCCCAGGACTCTGGGATCACACTTTGACCCAAAGGCAGATGCTCAACCATTGAGCCACCCAGGTATCCCCTGCCCATTACTTTTTATCTCACTTCTTCCCTGACCTCTTACAAGGTTTTCAGTACTTCCCTTGTTCTTCATATCAAAGTCAGTCTTAGCTCTTATCTCAGACTTTCACACATCACTGTATACTTGATTCCATTACTACCTTCTCCAAAATTATTTACATCACCAAATCATAAACTGTTAAAAAGTGAAATGAATTGTCTGGCATTAGTGAATGAATGAGGTGGTGAAACTTGAAAATTGACTGCCTTTTAAGTGTAAAGCTGGCTCCTTATGCCATTAAGAGAGAGAATTGGTCTCAGACACTTAGAGTACATCAGTGCTGTTTGATGTCCCACAAATATTTTGTATAGATTTGGTTTGTAATTGTTTTCATTAGCTAGGTATGAAAAGAGAATATAAAACAGGTCTAAATCATAAATGACAATATAACAAACACCCATTACACGTATCATCAAGTTCAAGATATATTAAAATATGAATTTTGACACCTGTGTGACCTATCCAAATTACATCCATTTAATCTTTCCTATCAGAAGAAAGAATGACTTTTAACTTATTCAGATTCATTTCTGTGATTTTGCTATTCACCTTTATCCCCTTACAAAAATATACTATTTAATTGTATATGTTTTTAATACTCTGTACATGGAATCATTGTGTGTATATTCTGCAAATTACTTTTTTGGTAAAATATTATCTTGAAATTTATGTGTGTTTGTAATTCTAGTTTATTAAATTTCACTATTTTGTAGTACTCTTTTGTATAAATGTATCACAACTTATTTATTTTGTTTTGGATGTTAGGAATATTTATTTAAATACTGACATGTTTAGGGTCACCTGGGTGGCTCAGTCGGTGAAGCAGCCCCTTGGTTTCAGCTCAGGTCATGATCTCAGTATTGTGGGATCAAGCCCCACAATGGGCTCTTCACTGATCATGGAATCTGTTTGCAAATTCTCTCCCTCTACTTTCACCTCAACTCTCAAGTGCACACTCTCTCTTTCTCTCTAAAGTAAATAAATCTTAATAAATAAATAAATAAATACTGATACATTTATATTTATTTTTATCACTTATTTTGTGTTTTTTAGGTTCCTTTATCTTATGGGGCTTTTTTCTCTTCTTTTTTGCTTTCTTTTGAATGATTTATTTATTTTATTATCTCTCCTTTACTAGTGTGACATCTTTCAGCTCTTTCTAATATGGTAATAACTGCACTAGAAATTATAATATTTATACTTATCAGAATATAAGATGGAAAAATAAGAAACATTATTCATTTATTCATCCATTCAGAGCACTGATACAGCTCTTAGAATATCTCAGTAAAACACACAGACAAAAGCCCTGCCCTATTAAAATTTCATTTTGATTCTGTGGAAATTTACATCTTAGTGATCTCAGCACACTTTATCATCTGTGAACAACTTGCCTCCTAGTTTATATAGCATTGCTGTTATGTATTATAGCTCTATTTTGTTTTATATTTAGTTCTCTAATATATCATTACTATTTGTATATTTAGTGAATATCTGTGTATATTTTCCACTTTCTTTGTTCATTGTTCCTTCTTGCATCTTAGACTTTTCACCTGGAATCAGTTTCCTTCTATCTAAAGTACATTCTCTGTAGAGATGTGTTGATGCAAATTCTGGCTACTGTAATTTTCTAAAATAACTTTAGTTCACCTTCATTTTTGAAAGATATATTGCTGTATAATCATACAATTCTAGGTTGACAATTGCTTTCTTTCAGTGGTTTGACTATATTCTACTTTCTTCTGACTTCAACTGTGGCTATTGAAAAATCATTCATCATTTTAATTGTTTCTTTGTCAATATTTATTTTCCTTTCTGTCATTTTTAAGTACTTCTCTTTGTTCTTTGATTTATGATGATGTTTGTAGATGTTGACTTGTTTTTATTTATACTGCTTAGTTAGAACTTTGGCCTTCTGATTTTAACAATTAGTGTTTTTCATCAGTTCTGAAAGTTTTTCAAGTTTTATTCTTTCAAATACTTTTTCTCTATTCTTTCTTTACTCTCTTCTTGAAATCCAATTAGATATATATTATATTGTATTTTGCTTTTCCATGGTTTTTTTTTTTGTCTTCCTGTACTAGATTCTAGATATTTCTTTTCAAATCTTTCCTCCTGTTCATTAATTCTCTCTTTAGCTATTTTTAATGTTTTGCAGTTTGTGTGTGTATATAGAAAGTTTTAAATTTATATTAATCACATTTTTCTTTCCAAAAGATATTTTTATTATTTATCTTACATTATTATCTATCTACTGTTCATTTTATTCTTTCTTTAATTCTTTAAATGTGAAATATAAATATTTTTGCTACATATTTGATAATTCTTATAGATGAAGTCTTTATGGAACTGATCCCTCCATCTTTTATTGCTACTAACTATAATTCATGGTTCTCTGTTTCTTTATGTAAATTTAGGTATTTGATTAAGAGCTCGTATTTTCTGGAAACATATTTGTGGACATTCTTATCTATCAGTATGAGGCAGCTCAGTAGAAGATATCTATTGGTATGAGGCAGCTCAGTAGAAGGTAGATTCCTTCAAAGAGTATTTGCCTTTGTTTCTGTCAGGTGGCTGAGAGCTCTTTTGATCCAGAATATTAACTAAATTATTTACTCAAGGATTATTTTGACCACTGGTGTACTCTGTGTGAGATATAAACCCAGATAGGAGCTAGAATAATTCCCCACTCAGCACTAAAGTTTCAAGAAGTTAATTTTCCTTTTGCTTTGGAAGTTGTCAACCTATTTTAGTTGATTCCTACACCAAAGACCTATCCCCTTGGGCTCCAAGATTTTTGTGTAGATCTCTTATTAAATTTCCTGTTCTGAGGGCAAAATCTTTGTTTCTAATCCCCTGTGTGAAGAACAAAATTCCAGGTTGCTATGGTTCAGCAAATGTAAACCAGAACCTGGCTTCAGAGTCTTGTTTACCTCTCCACATTTCTGTCTTATCTTAAAATTTTTTGATATCTGAAAAATCTTTACTTTCTTCCTGGCTCATTGATGCATTTAATGCATTTAAAAATAAATATTTAAATTATAATCTAGCATTTGAGTTTTTATTTTTCCTTCGGGAAACTCGGTTAGAACATTTAAACTTGTACTGATGGAAACAGAAGTCAATAATCAATTTAAAATATATTTTCAAAACTGTTGTAAGAAGCAATATGCACATTATGAATTATTGCTTACTATGTATTTCTAGTGTCTAACATAGCATCTTGATTTTAGTAGTCTTCCAAAAAAATTATATATGTATACATACACACACTAAGAGTATGGGACAGGTGTTGTTTTTTGGATATTTATTGGGTGGCAGGCACTCAAATAAGTTTTACATGGATTAGCTCATGTAATCCTCACCACAATTTTTCTTTCTCCTGAAGAAAACTCACATTCTGTAGGATCAATCATTTGCTGAAGGAATGAGGATTATGTGGGGAAACTGTTTAACCTGACTATACAAAATTTCTATCAACATTGTTATTAGAGTACTAGCCAAAATAATAGTAAATCTTAATAGTAAATACCAGAATGATTAAAGATCTAAACATTCTAATAAAGAAATAATAAAATAAATACAAGATTTTAATTTAAAAATGTAAGATAAAGGTAACTTATAGATGAACCCTTGTGTTAGAATAGTTCATGAGAGAGTTTGTGGCTATTTCAAACCAAAAGGATTTAGATACCACTGGAAACTATTAGAATACTGCTGATTTTCTCCATGGCTTATTGTGTTCAACTCTTTTGCTATACTTTGCATTCAGCTTCTGCTACTTAGCGGCACCTAACATTAACATACTGGGAAAAATTGCTTATGAACCAATGTGACTTCTGCATTATGCTAACATCATTCTCCATATGTTAATCTGACATTAGGTAATTCACATTAAAGACACATATGCTATTGTAGAACAGACTATGTTAATATCCTCATCCTCTAGATAAGGAAAATGAGACTTACATCATTAAGTAACTTGCCCAAAGTTATTCAGCTAATAAGTACTGAACCTGGGATTTGAGCATTGTGATTCCAGACACTCCTAACTACTAGTGTCTCTTTGGTATAATAGACCCAAAGAAATGAAGGCCCACTTGAGACCAGATAAAGTATGATAAAGACTGTGGCTGCATGAGAACTTGCAGTGGACTATCTTTTTAGAATTACACAATTTAAATTATTACAGAATCAGACTGAAAATTATCTTAGATGGGTCAATTTTTCTAAAATTCTGATTATTAATTGCTTTAACCTTGGGTTTACATCTCAAAAACAATCACCATGTCAGAGTTGTGAAGGTATTCCAGGATTAAATAATGTAAAATAGTAAGCACTATTTCCATGGCTTACTTTGGCGTTAGTCTCAGCAGGATAAGTAAAAGAAAAGGCATGTACATTCTCTTAGTTATCTATTCATTTATCTAATCTTTATTGAGTACTTTCTAGTTGTTGGGTTGTATCAACAACAACAACAACAACAACAACAAAAAACAAAATCTGTGCTTTTAGGGGCTTATATTCTAGAAGGAAAAAAGAAAATATACAAATAAATGTATAATGTCAAGTAGAAACAGGCACTATTTAGACAAATAGAGCAGTGTTCAGGATGCTGGTGGTAGGAATAGTAAGATATTACACAAATAGCTGAATGAAGTGAAGGGCTGGGGAGATACATTTGAATTCCTGGAAAAAACCCTTTAGGATTGAGGGCTGGGTTATGTGGTGCACCAGAAAACACCAGGTGGTGAACTAGAGTGAGCCATGGGGTTAGAAGTGAGGCCATGGTGGTAAGTAGGGATGAGATTATCAAAGCCATAGTAAGACTTTTGGATTTTATTATGAATGAGATAGAAAATCTTTTTTAATGTATTTTGAGCAGGAAAGGATATGAACTGATTCACAATTTAAAAGCCTCATGGCTCCTGCGTGGTAAGTAGATTTTATATATGTCTATGTGCAAGTGGGGAATTTAAGGATGAAAATAGGCAGAATAGTTCAAGTGGTCCAAATCTGGAGTAAAGTAATAGTGATGAAACTGTTATAAAGCAATCAGTTTCAGGATATGCATTAAAGGTAGAAAAAACACAATTTATTGATATAGATTGGTGTGAACATGAAACCATGCAAAATTCCCATCAACAGTAGAAGAAGAAATAGCAAGCTTAATGAACTTAGAAAAAAAAGCAAAATGTCAATAAAAATTGGAATAATGTCTTTAATCATTGTCACATTCCATCCTGAAATATTCAGATTTCTGCTTTCTACCCCAAACATCTTCGGGGTTGGTACTAGTGTATTGGTTTTACAGGGTTTTTTTATTTGTAGAACCCTTTTAAAAAATAAAATCTTATACCATACCACAATATATAAAATACATCATTATATTTTATTCATGTAGATGTTTTACAAAAATCCAAACTTGTAACATTTATAATAAATGTATTCAGTTAAGTAATAAGACTATTTTAAAGAATATAAAATAAGTTAGTGCCTTCATGAAACTTAAACCTTTGTTGAATGGCATGATAACTGAATGGATGGATGAATTTATTTAGGGAAGCTTGAAAGTTTCACGAACTAGCACATGGGAAAAAGTCAATAGCAAACCACTTTACTGCAGCATAGGAAGAGAAAGCTCTGTTTAGATGACTCCAGGGTCAGATAATCGCCATTACCCTTCTCTAACCTTCATCTGCTGCAAACTTAATTCAATCACACATGAATAAAGTATTAACATTTGACACAGATAGAATTAATAACGTATGTTTTTACTTTGTATGTTCCTAATATAATAGGATAATGCAAAATCACACTTCTTAAAACACACACACACACACACAATCAGTAGAATTCTTCATTTTCACCCTTCATTGTTATTTTCACTGAGCTCACTTTTGGAGCTTACCATGTTTTAGAAGAACAAGTACTCAATGACCTTACCTTTGTTATTCATAGTGTACTATTTTTGAAATGCTGTAAGATAGGAATCCATGTACTTGCTATTTTTACCTGACTGTCTGGTTAATCATGATTACAAATTCACCAATTCAGTCAAACAAGGTACAAGCTGGCAAATAGCTTTTAAATATACAGACACTGCTTCAGAGAATTGATTCTACATCTCCTACTCTTAGAATCGTTCTGGGTATAATTGTATTTATTCTGATAGAAACCCAACGCACAGAATGCTGACTTCCAAAATCAAAAAGCAAGGGAATGAGAGAATAATATTTTTCATTTCCAAATGTTATCCTTGATTGGCTTCCTTGTTGGTTCTTGAATGCTTTCCCTAGACATAGCCTTTAAAATACTTTAACTAAAATTTCATTTACAGTTAATCTTTCAGAAACTTTTCAACTATGTCAAGCAAAATAGACATGAATCAGGAACCAATATAAGACAAGATTTACCTGACGAGAATCCTGATAAATATTTCACTTTTGATAAATAAGGCTCTTCCCTGGGAATCTACCTCACTTTCCATGATCAAATGTTTGGGCTGTCACCTTCTTACAAAGATCACTGCCCCTTTTCTTATAAATCTTTCTGCGAGGCTCTACTCACTAACTCACAACTGCCAACTATTCTTCCTTCTTGCTTTTAGAAATGCCTCACCTTTGAATTGATGAACCTATTCTTTAAATGTGTCAAAGGAAATTCTTGGACTTCTTTATGTTTTATTGTTCAATTGATCTGACTGACACAGTTGCCTTAAGTTCAGTTTAAGGTCATGATACTCCAGAGAACAAATAGTTATTGTGACATCTTCTCCCTTTATTGCCTATAAATAATACATCATCATTAATTGTTGTATCTTATAGTCTTTAAGGAGTTACATTCTTTGATTAAAAACCAATTTCTGACCATTTATGATTCAGAATTGTTTTTTTTTCCAGGATTGAGTTTAATAAAACACATAATGAATATAAATGCTGACATGGATTACTTTTTAAAAAATATTTTAATCTCACCCTTGTTGCAGTGAACAAAAAAGCATGTGCTTAACGACCAGAAAATGAGTCAGTGTATTGATGTGAAACTGAGCGGCTTAATTTCATGTCAAAGGTGAATAATGCACAAGATAAACCAATAATTGAAATGTATCTTAGGGGGAAGAAAAAAAACTCAACATGGTTTTATATCTCTGAAATTATAACATCATAAGCCTGTAATCCACACTTGTAGCAAAGGGTCTGTAGATATTGTTGAATATGTTCTTTGTTCATGCATGTAGGTTATTTCAATCAACTATTCAGATAAAGCCTTGGTATTGTATTTCCAAACATTTTTTTCCAAAGTCAGAGTTCATTGTGCTTCATATGGAAATGTGACTAGCACCTCCTTCAGCCCCTTCAATCCCTAAACTATTGCTCCTAATTTGGAGCTGTCTGAAAGGCACATTTCTGATAAGAAGGCTCTTACCTGCAAAGTAGTTTATAACTTCTTTGATGTTAGTGCAATGAAGCTTTTGACTCTGCATAAAATTGAAATGATCATTTTTTATTAGAAATAAGAGTAGCCCCCGTGAAGTGGGAGAGGGGAATGTCTCCTCAGAAATATTTTCATAAACTAGGCAATTAATGGCAGTAAATTGCTTACTTCAACTATGACCTCTTCAAAGACATGATATGCTCAAATTATACTGGGCATTTATTCATATTTCAAATTATAGCTGAAGTTTATTTAAACTAGCTGTAAAATATTACTCTGACTTTTATCCTATAGATACTCATCTCATATTTATCACTTTAGCTCCTTACACATTTTCTAAAAACCCATCTTTCCCAAATTTTCTCCACATTATTCTCTTCCTCTCCATCAACTCCTTCCTCTCTGCATTTCGTTTCTTATGTTATCTTCTGATCTTTCCATTTATTTTTCTCTTTACAAGCTGCATGCATGTTTCTTTCACCTATGGAGTTTCTTCTTTAAAGAGCTTATTCGACAAACTAGTTATCACAGTATTAGGTAGCAGCACTTCTTCCTAGCTATCCTCCCTATGTGCTTAAAATTTTTTAAGTGAGGAAAACAGGTGCACTTTGATGGCTCAGTTAAGTGTCTGACTCTTGATTTTGGCTCAGGTCATGATCTCAGGGTCCTGGGATCAAGCCCCACCTTGGGCTCTATGCTCAGTGTAGAGTCTACTTGGGATTCTCTCTCCCCTTCTCTCTCTGCTTCTACCCCTACTCACGTTCTCTTTCTCTAAAATACATAAATAAATCTTTAAAAAATTTCAAGTCAGGAAAAACAAAGAGCAGCTACCTGCTACTTTTTTTTTTCCATTTAGGTTTTATGTAATTTATTACTACCAACTTTGTTAGAAGATTTGGAACCCTGCATAAAGTTGACCTGAGGGTTAAAGCCCAGCATGCTTTCTTTCTTTATTACACCCAACACTTGCATTTCATGTTTTAACCCACTCATCTTTCTGTTTCTGACCATGGTGGGAAGGGGACTTCCAATTTATGCAAAATGGTGTAATAAGATTTGGAAAATTATTGTTAATGATAGCATTATAAATTGGGAGATTATTAATTATAAAATACTTTATATATAAATTTTTTTATATATAAATATAAAAAAATAGGTGGCTGGCATGGGGCAGTTAAGGTCATAATAGACAGATCCAGATCAACATTTGGATTGAGAATTAGTCAAGGTTAGGGTATTTGGCAAAGGTACTGGTTGGTAGAAGTGTTAAAATTAGGACATAAGGTCAAGATAGGAAGACACAGAGTCTAGGGTCTCTGTCACTTGGTCAGAGAGCTGTCAGGTAAAGAGAGCTCCTGATAACTTAGAAGTGCATCAAAAATGTCTTTCAGGAGACAGAGTCCCATGCAGTTAGGGCTCAGTGGTCAAAAGTAAACTTTCAAGGGGCTGGATGTGTTGTTCCAGTAATGGAGAGTCACAGTGTACTTCATAGGCTCTGAAAAATCCTATCCTGTAGAACAATTTTGTTTATGTGACTTTTCCCAAAGCTATCTGACCTGTTGACATTCCATGAATGAACACTCTGGAAACTTAAGCCTTGGTTGCATCCTTACTGCCTCCTATCTCAGCTTCATTTTTCAGGCACCAAGTTCTGTAAGTCCCAGGAATTCTTACTTCAAAGAATCTCTTGCAAGTCTTCCTTTCTTCCTGCTACCACTTGTTTTCAGATTAGTGGTTCTCATTGTCAGTAGGTGAGGAGAGATAGATGTAGCTCACATCAATAGGAGTATGTGTAGCTTGAAAAATCAAGTTCAGCATTAGAATATTTGGTTGTTCATCATCAGAGTAATTTACTTGATCTCAAAGTTTCCAAAGAGTACTAAAGAAGTGAGATTGATTTTATGTATCAAAAAAGAGAATAGGTTTAAGAAGTCAAGAAAGACTGATTTGGACCTTTATGAGGCCTCAGGCATTTTATTAGACTCAGTCTAAATTGTTTCTCTGCCCCTCCATGTACCATGGAGCAATGCAATTATCTGAAAAGGAATAAATGGAAACTTGTTCTCATCTCAAGAAGCTATAAATATGCACTGGAAACCAAGAGTCTGTTATAGAACCAGTTTAACTCAGGCAAGATAATTACTTTCTATGGACCTTACTCTACTTGTTTGCAAAATGAGTGCACGGGTTTGATCAATCTCAACTTATATAAATTTAACATCTCTTTCCTACTCAAAATTCTGGAATGCATATTACTATCCCTAATTCTAGCTATAGAACAAATCCCATCTTCTTAGCTAGGTTATTTAAGATCTTTCATAATCTATCACAAATCTGTCTTCACAACTCTTTTTCCACTAGTTCCCTCTGTAAGCTCTCTGCTCTTGTCAGATTTTTCAGGTCATTATTGCCTAAATAACCGTTGCTTATTCCTATCACAGAGCCTTTACTTATGACAGTCTCATTTTTGGAAACTTCCTACCACTTACTTCTTTTCCAACCATACCACATCCATGTCTTACTTATTTCTTAAGAGTTAATGTACATCTGACCTTTCTGTCATCGTTCTAAACAATAGCAATTTCTTCCTAATTAATTTTCTGTAACAAAAAATTTTAAGCCATTGATGATTCTCATAATGTTAAGATCTTGTGTATTTAAGTATATACTACTTCCTCCACTGAAGTTGTATGTGCCTGTAAGGCTAGAAATTCTCTCACTTCAATGGCTTTCTCACAATGCCTAACAATATATACCCATGGTCAGTAATAAATATTTATTAATATTTGGGTATTAATTATTCATGAAAGATCTAGAAATCCACAATAGGGTGTATTTATATCAAATTCAAAGCTTCATCCAAAAACTCAAAATGGCTGACCCTTAGAAAATTGTGAGAAATGTGATTCCATTATTTTAGACTGAGACAGTGAACTTCCTCACTAACTTACTCAAAATAGAAGCTAATTCAACTTCTCTTTATTTTCAAATTTGAAAGGACACTCAGCACTTCTTGATTCAAAAAGTAAGTTCATGGGCACTTAGGTGGCTCAATCAGTTAAGCATCTGCCTTCTGCTCAGATCATGATCCCAGTGTCCTGTAATATAGCCCTGCTTCGGGCTCCCTCTGGCATCCCCCCTGCTCATGTTCTCTCTCTCGCTCACTCTGTCTCTTTCTCTCTCTCTTTCAAATAAATAAATCATAAAAAAACAAAAGATAATTTCAAATATATGAAAACATGAAAAGAAGAAACTGATTATTAAGCAGTCATAATTTATTTTTTTTAAGATTTTATTTATTTATTCATGAGAGACAGAGGGAGAGAGAGAGAGAGAGAGAGGCAGAAACACAGGCAGAGGGAGAAGCAGGCTCCATGCAGGGAGCCTGATATGGGACTCGATCTTGAGACTCCAGTATCACACCCTGAGCCGAAGGCAGACACTTAACTGCTGAGCCACTCAGGTGTCCCTAAGCAGTCATAATTTAGTACAGGTGATTTTATTATACATTTTTAATTCTTTTGCTTAAAGTATCTTTGTTTTAGAATGCATCTACATCTTAGGAATGAAATATCAGTAGATATTTTAATTATATTTTTTGGACTCTGGCTTTGTGTCTAAAGATGTTCTTTTATTGCCTCTACTTAGCTATCTAAAGGTCCACATTCCAATTGCTTTATATGATGTCTTAAAATTATCTTGCTTATTGTTCATCTTCGTATTTGTTTAGCATCCATTCTCTCCCTACTATAATGTAAACTACCAGGTCACAAGAATTTTGGCCATCAGATCACCATGGTATCTTGGTCACTACTGTACTGCCATATTAATAGGTCTATGTAGGTAGTCAGAATCTATCTTTTGGGTTTTTTATGATTTTCTAAACATTTTAATTTAAATTTTAGTTAATGTATGTGCAATATTGGTTTCAGGAGCAGAACTCAGTGATTTATCACTTACATACGACATCCAGCACTCATCACGAATGCCTTCCTTAATACCCATCACCCATATAGCCCATCCCCCACTCACCTCCCTCCATCCACCCTCAGTTTGTTCTCTATAATTAAGAGCCTCTTATGGGGCATAACTGGGTGTCTCAGTGGTTGAGATCTGCCTTTGGCTCAGGTGATTCTCGGGTCCTGGAATCGAGTCCTACATCAGGTTCCCATGGGGACCCTGCTTCTCCCTCTGCCTATATCTCTGCCTTTCTCTGTGTCTTTCATGAATAAATAAATAAAATCTTTCTTAAAAGCCTCTTGTGGTTTGTTTCCCTCTTTCTTTCCCCCCTTTTCCCCTTTCCCATATGTTCATCTGTTTTGTTTCTTAAATTCTACATATGGGTGAAATCATATGGTCTTTGTCTTTCTCTGACTGACTTATTTAACTTAGCATAATACCCTCTAGCCACATCATTGCAAATGGCAAGATTTCATTCTTTTTAATGGCTGAGTGATATTCCATTACACACACACACACACACACACACACACACACATGCATACACCCCACATTTTCTTCATCCATTCATCAATCGATGGACATTTGGGCTCTCTCCAGAGGTTAGTATTGTTGATAATACTGCCATAAACATCAGGATGCCTATACCCCTTTGAATCTGTATTTTTGTATCCTTTGCGTAAATATCTAGTAGTGCAATTGCTAGATCATAGGGTAGGTCTATTTTTAACGTTTTTTAAGTAGGCTCCACACCCAGTGTGGAGCCCAATGTGAGGCTTGAACTCATGACTCTGATAATAAGACCTGAGCTGAAATCAATGGTCAGACATTTAACTGACTGAACTCCCCAGGCGCCCCTATATTTAACTTTTTGAGGAAACTTCATACTGTTTTCCAGAGTGGATGCACCAATTTGCATTCCCTCCAATAGTGCAAGATGATTCCCTTTTCTTTGCATCCTCACCAACACCTGATGTTTCTTGTGTTGTGTATTTTAGTCATGCTGACATGTATAAGGTAGTATCTCATTGTGGTTTTGATTTGTATTTCCCTGATGATGAGCATCTTTTCATGTGTCTCTTCATGTGTCTGTTCATGTGTCTGTTAGCCAGCTGTATGTCTTCTTTGAAAAAGTGTCTGTTCATGTCTTCTGCCCATTTCTTACCTGGATTAGTTTTTTGGGTGTTGAGTTTGAGAAGTTCTTTGTAGACTTTAGATACTAACCCTTTATCAGATATGTCATTTGCAAATATCTTCTCCCATTCTGTAGGCTTTTAGTTTTGTTGAGAATCTATCTTTTGAATAAATAAATAAATACTTGCATAAACTAGAACAAGTTACTCTTACTCTTTTTGCCTGAACCATTGCATCTCTAAATATAGAAAAGTTTATCTATTCTGCTTTGTTTTAAATATGTGCTTCTTCAAACCACAGAGTTCCCTTCGAGCTATCTTAATATTTGAAAGAGTAGAATAAAACCAACAATGGTCTAGTGCCTATCTCACTCTTAACTGGGAAAATCTTGTTTTATCTTTTGTCCTAATGGGGGTAGGTGTGGGAGAAAGAAGATGATTCTAGGGGTGCCTGGGTGGTTCAGTGATTGAGCATCTGCCTTTGGTTCAGGGTGTGATCCCAGGGTCCTGGGATCGAGTCCCATATCAGGCTCCCTCAGGGAGCCTACTTCTCCCTCTGCCTATGTCTCTGCTCTCTCTCTCCATGTCTTTCATGAATAAATAAAATCTTTTTTAAAAAAATAGATGATGATTCTAGATAAAATTTTGTTTAAAAATGTATACTGTTGGGACGCCTGGGTGGCTCAGTGGTTGAGCGTCTGCCTTTGACTCAGGGCAAGACCCTAGAGTTGGCCTGTGTCTCTGCCTCTCTCTCTCTCTCTCTATCTCTCATGTAAATAAAGTCTTTAAAAAAATAAAAATATACTTTTTTTACAATAAAAAAAGAATTTCTAAATAATATTATTTCATAAATCTATGTTCTCCACTTCTATTTTACAGCTTATCTTTCTGAGGCATTTTTTTATTGGGCAAACACTGAAAGAAATAATTATTCTTTCCACTACTATGCAAACTCTAAAACAGAAGTGATTAACGTGGGTTTAATGAAAAAATCAAGATGCTGTTGTATTTCTGGGCTGCTCTAGCCATTTATATGGTATTGAAGTTTACAATGTCGATTTCCATCTTATTCTGATGACTGCTATTCCTTTGCCTGCTCAACCAATTCAGATTAGTACTGAAAATAATAAGCTCATCTCTATGGGTCAAGTATAAATGATATATTTAGAGCAACTATTCAGAGTTTGTTAAGAAACTAAGAAAACTACTCAGATATATTCAGTCTTATCAGTAATAGTCATGATCATTTTAGAGTGCCTGCTGAATTAGTTACATTATTGTTCTTTCATTTGTGCCTTGACTTCAACTATTGCTATTATTATCATTATACATTTGTGTGGTTCATTATTATAGTGGTTGTTTTGCCAGTGCTTTTGACAATGACATGAAACAAACTGAAGGTACTGAGCTTGAATATCCTTGAAGCCGGAATTGTCTTGAACAGTGGAGAAAGCTCAACCATTCTTCTTGTTTTTAATAAACTGAGCATGTTGGCTAAATACCATTCAAATAAGGAATACCTATAACTTAGCATTTATTCTGATTGAGAAAACTTTAGGTTTTCCATTAAGTCATATTTTGGAAATTATTTTTTTTTTTTTTTTGGAAATTATTTTTTTAAATGAGCCACGCTGTAATGAAAAATATTTATGAAATCTAAAGAAATATGAGCTAAAATTCAAACTCCATATCTAGGAATAGCTGGAACAACAACTCCTATTATTTTTGAGCTGATATATATATATATATATATATATATATATATATATATATATATATATCAGTTCAAAATAAATAATATAAAAATAATATATATATATTAGATTTTATTTATTTATTTATCCATGACAGAGAGAGAGAGAGAGAGAGAGAGAGAGAGAGGCAGAGACCAGGCAGAGAGAGAAGCAGGCTCCACACAAAAAGCCCAATGTGGCACTCGATCCGGGGACTCTGGGATCATGCCCTGAGCCAAAGGCAGACGTTCAACTGCTGAGCCACCCAGGCATCCCTTTTTTGAGCTGATATTAATGTCAGACTTTCACTAGGTACTTCCCTAAACTATATAATTTAATCCTCACTGTAATTATTAGATACTGCTCAGGCTCAGAGAAATTGTCAGACGCCAAAAGTCACACAGCAATTAAACGGCTCAATCATGTTACAAACTCAAATATATCTGACTCCTTGGTCAATTTTTGGCCTATATTTTAAGGCCTCCAAACTGAAAGTCCAACTTTACTGATTACCAATGGTATGACCAATCCAAGGGAGAAAAATGAGACCATAAATGAGGTGCTTTGAATGAGAATTTGCCATGCAAAAATGATAGACTTTATCTTGCTGGATTCTTTGTCTATGTACGCTTTTCCAGAATTCTTGGAAAGGAAATAAGCAATATTTATCAGAAACATACCCTCCTACCACTCTGCTTTTTTTCCCTGTTTGTCAAAATAAAAATCATTACACTATAATCAGAAAAAGTGTTAAAATAAATTATTTTGTTCTGTTGCTAATTGAAATAAAGGGAAACTGAAAAAAGTTAAAAATAAGAAAATAAGGATGTAAGCATTATTATATTTGACTAATGTAAAATACTAATAAAGAGAAAAATACTATTTTAGGGAAGAACATCCTTGAAAGACAGAGCATATACATATTATTCAGTTCATAATTCAAATTAATAATTTTCAAATTCTGACTAAAAATAAATGCCATTTTCTAGAAATGTGAACCGTAAAATAGTTGTTTTTTTAATGTGTTTCAGAAAAAAAAAAAGGAAAATTGCTAACCAATGAATTTCAAAGCGTTTTCAGTTATCTGCTCTTTGAGCACTATCGTCCAACCTCCACTGATGATTTCAGAGACAAAGAAAGAGTCTCATTAAAGTAAGCCTCCTGAAACTTTTCTTAAAGGATAATTACGAAGGGATAATTCCATTAAGGACTAAATAACTTGGTAGTTCAAAATGGAAAAGACTTGTTTTTAAAGAGAACCTAAAACAAAATAACCATTGAAATAAAACTCACCAATAGATTATTAGAGGCTATTTTTATTTTGATAAATACACCTTTAACTGCTCACATCTTAAAGGGTCTGACTTTTTTTTTGAACCAATATTATTGGTAAGAGAGTTTAAACATCCTACAATCTATCTTTTGGAAATCCTTTTTTTTTTTTTTTCAAGATTTTTATTTATCCATGAGAGACACACACACACACACACACACACACAGAGAAAGAGAGGTGCAGAGACACAGGCAGAGGGAGAAGCAGGCTCCATTCAGGGAGCCTGGCGTGGGACTCGATCCTGAGTCTCCTGGGTCTCTTCTGAAAGTGGCGCTAAACTGCTAAGCCACCAGGGCTGCCCTGGAAATCCTTTGGAAATAAATGCTCTGATTACCACCTAAATAGATATAGTCTCCCACGCAGACATACTCCCTTACAAATACATATCACTTTGTTCTTACATGTGTAATTTTTTCCCTCTGAGATGCAAGAAATTCAATTCTAAAATGAGATGGTTTATGTGATAGAAAAGAGCTTTTCTTCAAACTTCCTAACATTTTAATGTAACTTTGCCAATGATGGACTTTCCATCTGATCATCGTCAACTAAATTCATTTAATTAGGCAATTATTTTTACTTAGTAAAAATTGCTCCTATATTTTGTCCCCATGATCTGAGTCCTGAAATCATAGTATGATGGAGCATCTCTAGTAGTCTCTTGGAAGGTTTCAAAATTTTTAAATAGGTAATTAATAAAAATATTTTAAATATCTGCATATACATGTATAGTATTACATTTTTGGACAGTAAAGGAAATAGCATGTGAAAATATAATTTAATAGGATCATATTAAATTTAGGGTTCATACCCTAAAATTTTAATCAAGAAATAGAAGCAACCAATTTTAGGAAAACCAGATTTAATTGTAGTCAATTCATTTATCCAGCAAAATTGACTGGCTACTCTTAGGCCACAAAAAGCATAGAGTCATAGAACTGCCATTAAGGAATTTAAAGTCAAATAGGGAAGAGATTAAAACAAAACAAAGCAATTAAAGCACAATTCTAAAAAAAAACCACAAAAACACATAAAACAAGTGTTAAAAGAATAATGGATACAGGGAAGTACTTCACCTTTACACGGGGAATGCTGCACCCCTGCCCAGCAAAGTCTTTTTGGGAAAGGTGTAAATTAAGTTGAACATTAAGGGATAAACAGGTGTTAGCATATGGAACTCTAATTTCAGACCCAGAGGACGGGATGATGTAAAAGTATTGTAGCCTGGGAAAGCAGAGAAGATTCCAGTTATTATAAGTAGGACTTTATGTTTGAAATGTGAGCACATAAACAGTCTTCAGGATGCAAAGACACTAAATCTTGAGTGCCCTTTAAGTTACACTAGTACTTTATATTTTATCCTGAAAGCTATCTGGATCGTAATCACAAGAACAGGACTTCACTTGACTAAGTAAAGGGGACTAATTTGAGGGAGGGAAAAAAATTTAAATGCAGATGGTAGAAAAATCAAGTACCAGAAGATTCCTTCAAGAAATCAAAGCCTCAATTAAATTCTGTCAGTGGGAGCAGAGAGAAGAAATTAGATCTGAGAGCTATTTAGATGGTGAATGTATTAAGACATGGTAACAAATTTGATGCAGCTAATGGTAAGAGAATCACGGACAACTGCTTCATTTTTAGTTAGAGTGATGGAAGACAGTGATTCTATTCATGGAGGTAATTCAGGTGAAAAAGAAGGTATTGGGGGAAAATTATAATGAAATTAGTCATGTTAAGGGTTGAAATACCTCAGGAGCATTTAAGTGATCTCTTATAGACAGTTGAACATGCAGGTCTGGATCACAAAAAAAGGAGTCCTAGGCTGGAAACTACATCAGTCAGCTAAGGCTGCCACAACAGAATACCTTGAACTGGGTGGCCAAAATAATAAATATCTATTTTCTCACAGTTCTTTAGAAGAAGAAAATTTCTCTAGAAGTTTTAAATCAAGGTGTCAGGAGGAGTGGTTCCTGTTGAGACCTTTCTTCTTGTCTTGTGGACAGCTGTCTTCTTGCTGGGTCCTCCCATGACCTTTTTTCTCTGTGTACATGCTCTTTCGGTCTCTCATCCTCTTCTTCTATGGACACTGGATTGGTTGGATTAGGTTCCCACCCTTATAACCTCATTTAATCTTAATTACCTCCTTGAAGGCCTCTATTCAATTAGTTACACTGGAAGTTAGGGTTTTAACATTTGAGTTTTTGGAGACAAAATTCCGACCATAACAGAAACATAGATTTGATGACAGGACAGACAATACCATCATCCTTTTACAAATGGAGAGACTGAGGTAGGCAGTGAGCTGCTAAGTTTTTTGGGCAGTGATCTAAAGAGCGCTTTTTTCATGCATATGATTTAGTGGACAGGACAATTATCCCTGACTGGCAAGTTCAATCTGCACAAGAACAACGACAATACCATCACATAAATCAAAAGAGAATTAGCCAGGTCAATTGTGGAGGCCTTATAGAACACCGGTAAGTCTTTATTGAATTTCCAAAAGGAATGGGATTAAATGGTGCTAGCCAACCTCAGGGGACATGCAATTTCATGACAGTGAGCAAGAATGTCCCAGAAATTTTCTCAGGACCTCAAACACAGCTCTGAGTCTTATGGATAACATCCCAGGGAACCTTTAATATCCTCACAGAATAAACCACGCTATTTGTAACTCAGGGAAGAAGGGTGAAGCAGCCACCCCAGCTGTGATTTGAAACTGAGGTTCCAGGGAAACTAGGTATTTCAAAGCTAGCTTTGCCTTATACCTATAAACCTGCCCCCTGGCTGTGTTCAAACACATGAATTGTTCAGTGCACAATATGATGATTATCCAGCCTTCACCAGAGTGCTATGCAAGAACAAAAGGCTGAGGGGTAAAGAGGATCTTTATTATTAGGTTGCTATTCTTATGAAACATTCATATAGCAAAGGAATTGCCTTGCTGTTAAAAGAAATTTGTTAAGGAAACTTTATGAAAAAGATGGTTATACTGCCTTTAAAGCAACTATACATGTATTCAGGAAAAAAAGAGAGAGAAAAAAAGCTGAGTTAGGAACTCGGTTCAGAACCATATTTTCAAAGAGTAAGTAATGGAAAATGAAAATGTAGACATCTATCAGACTAATTTAAAATTCCAGGAGCATGGATTACAGCAGTAATTATATGTCAAGCAGAATTTACTTTATTACAGCACATGTGCTGATGTTAGTGACTCCCCACTTCTCTTTTGCCACAACTTGAAATCATTTTGAACCACAAGCCCAGTTAAGGTGGGTAGCTCAAGGCACTTCTGTTGTGTGTACATGGTTCATCTGGTTTCTTAGATCCCCAAATGCAGTCAGGGTGTTACTTTCAATTTAGCATCTTTTCCCTCTACTCTCTCAGCCCCACCCAGAACTATCATTAGTCTAAGTAAACCACAGGAGGCCAGATCCTTAGAAACGGTGGTGTTGGTCTTACTTTCGAAAATGAGGAAGGATGGAGAAGAAGGGGTCAGGTTAATGATTTGGCATTGTCCACACATAAAGCCGAGTCCCCATCTTCTGTTCTTTTGGTAGGCTAGGCCAGGGAAAGAAAAGTGTTCCTGCTTATAAATTTCTCACACAAAAGTATACTTCGGTTAACACGCTTTTCTTCAAAAGTTCAAGGAAAAAGTTAAAAATAGCAAGGAAAATATTATTAGACATTTTGGTGATTGGGCAGCAAGTTTATAGATAGCAGGAAGGAATGAGTGAGGTACTTTGAAAAGAAGGAAGGCAGTCTGGAGAGCATGAGACTTCTGAGGGTAAGAAAACAGGAAGCCAGAGAAAGAGATTAAAGACAACCACAGTAGGAAAGTTGCAAGAAAGGATTCCTGGATTGTGTATTTGTTTCAGGCTAAGTCATTAGCTGGTACCAGTGTCAGGGATTCAGGTATAGCATGATGGTGATGACCAAGGCTTTGGAGTCAGGTAAACTTGAATTTGAATCCCTGATCCCTGATTGGGTGACTGTGCAAGTTACTTGACCTCTATAAACCATAATATCCTTGTCTGTAAGATGGAAGGAGTCATTACCTGGAGCAAATAGAAGATTACCTAACACAGCTATGTAGAATGCTTGGGAAATGCCTGGCACAGAGTAAATGCTTGGTAAATTCATCAAGAATTAAAATTATAGAACCCTATAGCTGGAAGGTAGCTTGCTGAACCTCATCAATGCCAACTTGTACACACTAGGAAAGTGAAGGGCCAGAGTATTTAAGTTTCTTGCAAGAGGTAATACAGGCAGTAAAATGTCTCCCAAATCATGTTTTTATAGTTGTTAGGACACTATGTTAGCTCAAGTTGCAATAAAGAAAAGTAACATAGATTATGTGCCTTAAACAACAGGAATTTATTTATCACCGTTCTCGAGGCTGGGAAATCCAAGAGCAAGGTGCTACGGCCAATTCCATTTTCCCAGGAGGGCCTGCTTCCCGGCTTGTAGATGGATGCTGGATCCTTCTCATTGTGTCCTCACGTAGCAGAAAAAGCAGAGAGCTCCAGTCTCTTTTTTTTTCTTTTAACAGCATTAATGCCATAAGTGGGCCCTGCTCTCGGGACTTCATCTAAACCTAATTACACTCCAAAGGCCACACTTCCAAATATCATCACATTGGGTGTTAGGGCCTCAACATATAAATGTGGGGGTGGAGGAGACATAAACACTCAGTCCATAACAGACACAGAATGTGATTCTTTGGAAAGAGCCTGGAGCAGTGGTTTAGGAACTCTGGTTCTTAGTCATAAGACCTTAGGCAAGTCCTTTAATCTTTCAGTTTTCTCACCTAATAAATGTGAGGGGTGGAAGATGTTATCTGGAAACGTTGTTCGGCCCCATGCTCAAGTAGTATTATTCTTTGAGTATATGAGTAATGTACAGTGAGAGGTAATGTGTTTGATTAGGCTAAGATTAGACTATTTGGGAGTCCAGGACAACAGAACGAGAGGAAACAGCAGAGCTAGGAGGGGTTTTCAGCAAAGAGCAGCAGGAGCACAAAAATTCCTAGGGATCTGGGAAAGCAGAAAACAGAATGTGAAAAAAAAAAAAAAAAAAGAAATGCATTTCAGGAGGGTCACACAGATAGCTCTTTCTTCCAAAAGGTGTTCACCTGTTTTGTTTTGTTTTAGAATAAAAAAAAGCACATATGGAGTATAATGGTGGGGGCTGAGAAGGATCACTAAGAGTTATTCACAGCTTGGTGCTTGATTTAGAAGAGTGATTTGAATAAAATATCTTAAAAGCAGCAAGTGTATTTTGAAATCGGGAGGACAGAGTTGCTGCTTTTAAATCACATTATTCAGTATATTTAACATGTAAACATGAATGAATACATGTGAGTAGATCAACAAGATGAGTGGAAAGGGCTCTAATTCCTTATTATAGATTCAGGAATCTCTTCAGGGGAATGCTCAGCATAGTTTTGGGTTGTGGGAAGTTTTTTTGTTGTTGTTGTTTCTTTTTTTTCCCTTCATAGTTTCCAGCTGAGGCTGAGAGGGCATCATGGCTATACAACAGTAATCCTGATGACAAATATTTACATAAACTGGATACCATCAATGGCTAATTTTCCTTCAGAAAAAAATACCATTTAAGTTTACAATTAAACATGTGACTGGTCATATCTGTTAAAGATTTTATTTAGCTATGATGATAAACCATCAATTATAATAGTAAATGCGTACCTATGTATCCATATATATGCAGAATTAATAACCTATTGCTGAAAAAACAAGTTCGACTTCTTGAAAAGAATTCTGTGTGTAGCAATAATTGCCCACAAAGTCAAAATGGGCACTTTTTTAATAGAAGTGGCAAGGGAATAAAGAAAAGAAAAATCTCAGCCAACCCTCTTAAGAGTTTTGAGATAAAATCCCTTCAATTCTTATTCTACATTTGGAGGCTTTTTCTCTCATGCAGTGCGATCAGTGCATTTCCTGAAGCTGTCTTCTTATGCTGACAGATTTTTAATGATCTCACCTAGTTTTTTCTAAACTGGCTGATCTTGGTAGTCTCCAATGAAAGTTTTTATTATTCTTAAAATACTACCTTTGCTCTTTCATATTCCCTAATTAAAACAAGAGTAGAGTCTACAGTTTCCTGCTCACTTGTAGATCAAAAACTCCTACTAGTTTTGTCCATTTTAAAACTTCATTTTCTTCTCCAATTTGACAAACACCTCCTCCCTATTTTCTAGTACAGCCAAGTTTTAGTTTGGGAGCTTGCAGTGGGTAGAGAATATGATCTGATATTTTACTCCTCTCTCTTTTCTGGTTTTTACTTCTCCTGACTTGGGAGGATAGAGGAAAAAGAAAGAAATGTGACCTTCACATTTGAACAAATAATTGCAGTCCTCTGTCTGAGGTCTCTGATCTTCCATCAAGGCCCTGTGTTGTTTCACTGTGAAAACTGGCTACCTCATACGGGTGAATTCTTTGGGCAGTCTTACAGGAGCTTCCCATTACATCTGGCCTTGGATCAATCCCTTTCTACACAAGGAGTGGATCATATATAATTATCTTCAGGTATTTATTTGAACCTTGAAAAACTTGTACATCCTTGCTTTGCCGAACAGTTGAGGTGCAAGAGTATGGGCTGTTCCTTTCCTATCTTTTCTCTCCATCCTGCCCTAGTATTTTCTTCCTGTTCACATAAGAACAGGAGAAATCAACAAACCCTCTTTCAGAACAGAAATCTAACCTGGGAATGAGGCAACAGTTTCCAATTCTGGCACACAGCTAAATAAATGTCTCTTTGGGCTTTCCTCTCTGGACTTTGCAGAGAGAACTGGGCATAGCGGAACTAGTCTGTTCCTCACTAGACCAATGATCCATGACTCTTAAACATACTGATATGGGTACTTCCCTGTCCAAAGCCATTGGTCCGTTGCCTATTCAGCCATTCCAAGCTGCCAGATGTTAGGATTAAAGCAGAGCTCTTAGTTTACCAGAGCAGCTACATGTACTGCCTTCCTCACTGCCTGAAGCCATCAGGTCCTTTGTCTAGTTCTGTGTTATGTACATCCTAAAAACAAAATCTTGCCGTTGCCCTATTGCACTCATTAGTACAACACTTTTCCTCAGAAAGAATCTCCTACAAGATACTCAAACACTTGGCTAGACAAAGCAACAGATGGTACATGGGCCTATTCAGACTTTTAAATGGGTCAAAAAGTATGTTAGTAGCAATAAAACAACAAAATGCCAGCAGTATAACAGAATATACATGCCCAAATGAGCCTGTTCAAATCATTTTTAAAATCCTTTTGGGGCTTTAGTTATGATCCATAAAAAAACTATTTTTATTACTTTTATAGTTTTTTTTAATCTGAAATAGTATGCTCAAATTGATCACTCATCTAATTCACCAGACTTGGCTACAGATGAATTTTGTTTATTTTCAGCAATTAGATATGCCCCCAAATATCCTCAGGGTAAACACGGTGGATGTTTAAAAATTATGCTGCATATTCTAAAGGCAATACAAATAAATAAATAAAAACAAAATGGGAAAAGAAAGAATATGAAAACTGGCATATTCATTAGTTTTTACTATAGCAACAAATAGCCCCAAAGTTTCAGTGGCTTACAACACAAATTTCTCACTCGTTCAATACATAAGCTGCAGACTTGCTCTAGTTCTGCTGGGCTCCACTGGACTCCTCACAGCAATGCTTAGCTCTGCTTTACAATGTCCTGTTACTCTGCAACTGGAGGAATAGCCCCCAGTGGGGACATACTGTTTTCATGGCAGAAAGCAGAAGTACAAGCTGCCAAACCAATCCATAATAGCACATTTAAAATATCTGCGTGCACAAGGGCATACATTACATCAGTCACATCCTATTGGCCAAAGCGAGTCACATGACCAACCCTGACACTGGGTAGAGAAATAGACTCTGACTGTGGGAAGGCACTGGAAGTCATAGAACAAAGACTCTAGATTATGTATAACCTCCTTCAGAGGTTCAGAGAAACCTATGCTTCAGAGAAAGCATAGAGTTGGAAACAATAATCGGATCTACCACAGAGAGTCAGCACAGTGGGGATATCATTAGGCTGAATGTACATTTCAAAGAGAACACTTTCGAGGTGGTAATAAATATTAGATATATAAATTATATTATGGTGATGCAATTATTCAGCTACATACTTTATGGGCCTCCTCTCATATTTAAGTGTTCTAAAAATGTATATAATCTCTAGAGTATGAATGTCATTACTTTCTGAATTTATTTCCTTTTAATAGTTTTATATTTAAGAATTGTTACAAAATAGTGTATTGACAGATTTTGCAAAATAGCTAGTGATTGGAAATTACATTTCTGCAGACATGGCCAATATAAAGCTCCTTGCATGCAAAATCCAACCTAAGTTTAGTGTTACATTTTGAAAAAAGTAAATTAGTATTCTAAGAATAAACTAGTCCTAGGAAATGATTATCTTTGCAAGAACTATAAAATGTATCAAGTTCCTGGGGCTCCTGGGTGGCTCAGTTGGTTAAGCATCTGACTCTTGATTTCATCTCAGGTCATGATCTCAGGGTCATGAGATGAAATATACAAAGGTTCTGTGCTGAGCGCGGAGCCTGCTTAAGATTCTCTATCTCCCTCTCCCTCTCTGCCCCTTCTCCCCACCCCACCCCATCCCTGTGATGTGCTCTTTCTCTGTCTCTCTTAAAAAAAAAAAATGTAACAAGTTCCTCAGTCTGGGAAAATATTAAATAAACATCTAAAGAAACACTAAGAAGTGAAATAAAGTTGTAAAGTCTAAAAAGATACATGCTTTTTCTTTTTCTTCTTCTTTTTTTTTTTTTTAAGCAGACCCCAGGCTCAGCATGGGAGCCCACAACCATGAGATCGAGACCTGGGCTGAGATCAAGAGTCAGACACTTAACCAACTGAGCCACCCAGGCATCCCAAATTCTTTTTACTTTTTAATCACACTATTAAAATCTTAAAATTAATAATTTTATATCAAGTATTGAATATCAGTCTATATATCCTAGAGTTGTAAATACACTTGAAGAAGTGACATTCTAGAATCTTCCTGTGCTCACTAGAAACTGGTCTCCTGAGCCACGCACCTTGTCTTGCTTGCTCAGCCAACATGGGAGGAAATGGGAAGAGGAGGTTCTGGACTGACCTGAAGTCACTCATCTTCATTGTGTAACTCAGTTCTCTTCTGCTCTAAGATGTTTCCCCTTTTCACTCACAGGATATAACTCAAGTGGGTCAAAATTTAAGACAGCTCCTAAGATGGGGAGTACCCTGCTATTAGAACTACAATTAGATCTTCACTGAAGAGAATTAGGAGGCGAGGAGGGCAGAGATGGTGTGATGATTCTATTCTGTCCTAATGGTAGACTGAGAAGTGAGAACTATGTCTCCTGTGGCTCAAGCAAGTTACTCCCTGTAGAATTAGAAGCAGCCACGTGCATGGAGAAACAGAGACAAACTCAATATCCAAGGAAAATCTCCCTATCATGCTAGCTGGGGTTTCTATCTTAAAAAACAGCTAGTTTCTCTGAGTCTTCCACGATCCCCTTAATTTAGTCAAATACCCTCATAACATCTTACAAGCATGCTATTACCTGGGTTTCCTCCTCATTCTTGCTTCTGCCTCTCATCCTTAACACTATCAAAACCTTTAATCAGCTAGACTTTATGCATTTATCCTCATTTTAACGTTGTCATTACTTACAGTCCATAAGATGTGTACAAAATCATATCAAACTGAATTATATCCCTGGATCTCAGATATTAGGATAAACAAGTCTCTGGCATTTTAAGATTTACCTCATAGTTTATATGCAGTCACATTGTATGCACTTTAAAAGTCTGATCTTTCACAACTAAATTTGTCAGTCCCTTGACTTTAAAAATTAAAAAAAAAATTGGCATAAACAATACTGCTGCTCTTAGGTGACAGTGTTTTTTGAAAAAGGTTTCTGCTGGGACGCCTGGGTGGCTCAGTGGTTGAGCGTCTGCCTTCGGCTCAGGGTGTGATCCTGGAGTTCCGGGAAGGAGTTCCGCATCAGGCTTCCTACAAGGAGCCTGCTTCTCCCTCTGCCTATCTCTGCCTCTTTCTCTGTGTCGCTCATGAATAAATAAATAAAGTCTTTAAAAAAAAAAAAAGAAAGAAAGAAAAGAAAAGAAAAGAAAAGAAAAGAAAAGAAAAGAAAAGAAAAGAAAAAGGTTTCTGTAATGTTCCAGAGAGTGGCCAGCTCTTTGCTAATCTTAAAATAGAGGCAATGGATACAAAATACTCAATGAGGGGCTTACTGCTTCCTTATGTAGAAGTCATCGATGCAGAACTGTCCAACCCTCTACCTCAAGCTGTATAGTCCAACTTTCTCTGCAGTTGTTTAAAATGAAGGACACGTTAATTTTTCTTAACTATATCTAAGGACACAAGGATGGTTATTTGACCTCTCATGGTCATCTCCTACACTCTACCACTCCATGATTTCAGGTTTGCAATGTGTAAAGACAAACTCTTCATTAGGCAAAAAACTGTTGAGTTTGAACCAGATCTCACCAGGAGAATCATATGATCTTAGCGGGGATGCAGGGTTGGAATGAGGCATATTCTACAAGGAAAATAATGACAGTGGAATACACTGAATTTTCATTCTTTGCTTTTATAATTTTTTTTTAAAACACAGTCATATTCTTTCTGCAAATCTTCCCTGCTCTGTTTTATTTTGAGCAAGGAATAAAATTTGAGTTTTTTCTCCTTAAAAAAATCAAATACATTTCTAACAAAAAAATTAAGAGTAGTATGAATACAAATTATATAATTCAGACAGTTCCCATGAGCCCTACAATATCTAAATGTATCTTTTAAAAAAATTATTTTAGTAAAAAGTTGACTTCATCTATACAAAATAACTTTTCCTTTTATATGTATATAGCAGTCAGGAGGTTATAGAATTATATTTATGTACAAGAACTGGTTAAAGATATTTTTAAAACAAGTGACTCAATATTTAAAGTGTATGAAAATGCTGGCAAACATCAATAGAGATATAGAAATACACTACCCATCAAGTACCAATCTCACTGAAACCCCAGTACACTATCAAATGGTATATTACCAAAGTCCTCAAAATACTGAGAGAATCTGAGAGATATACAATTTTATATTAAATGTCTTAAAGTTTTACATGTGAATGCCTGCATTTGCGACCTTCCAGTTCATACTCACACAACATTCATTTTCTCAGAGCTTCCAAATAATGACAGATTTCACTTATTACATCTGATATTTCAAAATATCACCATAGGGGTACATATAAAAAATTTCATTATTATCTACTATTTTTCTTACATTGAAAATAAGCAGGTGTCAATGGATTATATTTTTTCATCAATACATCTTTAACCCTTTGAGGGTTTTTTTTTTTTTTAGTGCTTTCCAGAGGTAGGTAAGAACTGTTATTCAACTTAAAAGCAAAAGAGGTGCTAGAATTTAAGTTGGCTTCATAACAATGACAAGAGAGCAAGCCCTCACCTAAAAAAATGTCTCAATTTTTTTTAACTTTTTTAACTTAATTTTTTTAAATATGTAGAAACAAAGAGCATAGAACAAATGAAATAATGTGTTATAGTCTCTGTACCATAATACATATTAGGCAGAGGTGCAAAATTAATAATTCAGAATGAAATTCATCTATATATTTTTCAACTGCTTTGCATTTAATCTTTTTTTTTAGTATTTCATTTTCACAATAACTTTCTCCTAGTTTCTTGAATGGCAATTTTACAGAGAAGGACAAGACTGGAGACCAGTTAAGATTAAAAGAACCAATCAAAGAGAGGTTAACATTCAAAAGAATTAGTTTTTTAAATTCTTTTTCAGTGGTTTGGGACATAATAGAAAATGTTTGAGCATATTGGAATTAGTTTCAAGGCAATAGAAGTTGTCACATGACAAGCAGTAAAAAAATATTTGTTACTGCTCCATTATCTAGCAGAGTATTCTCATTTCTTTGTGTCCTATGCTTCCCCTGTTCATTACATGAGCAGACAGCCAGGCAGTGACAGAAGTTGGCTGAGGGAGGCCACAAAATACAGAGGGACTAATTAATGTTGGTTGACTAGTAGGTACATGGTGCTAAGGCCTTTCAAATGCATCAGCTCAATCTGTGTTCTATACAGCTCTACAGAGTCAGTTTATTACTTTATTTTATAGATAAATAAAATCTCAGCCTAGTTAAAGAACTTGCCTAAATTACTTATAAGTTGTAGGGCTGAGATTTGAATCCAGAAATGTCTGAAAACAAAACCATTCTCTTGCCTTTACAACGTCTACCTCCAAGTAATCAAAGGAAGTTACTGGAAGAAAGAGAAATATGTAGTATGTGACAGTGTGGGAGCCTTTTGAAGAAAAGTAGAAAAAGGTAGGGTTGATGGCTGACTTCCAATATAATGTGGTCAAGTACAAATACTATTTCTAAAAATCTTTGTCCTTATTTTAATAAGAAGTCAAAATATGTTAAGTATTTGTTATAGACAGAATTAAGAAGCCTGAAAAAAGAAAAAGTGCATTGTGAATTGAAATGAGAAAAGGCAGGTCTCTTATTGATTCTTCACTCTAGGAATCTCATTAGCTATCAGATGGAATTTGATGACTGCCAACGAACAAACAACATTTTCCCTGATTCAAGGCTGTTAAACTGCCCAAAGCCACCAAATACAGATTAGTCTGAAATGCACTGATTGTTCCTGCTGGAGGTGGTTAAAAAATCAGCTATAGATACAAGAATTCTTGTTCTCTCTTCCCTTCAGGCTGCTAAAGGATGCACAGAATGAAACTTACTTTAAAAGCTGGTATCAGAAGCTGTTGGCAGCTCTTCAATTCTGTTCAGGAAAAGCCTTGAGTGATGAGTTTTCCAAGGAGAAGAAACTTATTAAAATTCTGGGAGACATCGGGGAAAAAGTCAAGTCTGCCAGTGACCCTCAAAGACAGGTTTGTTGAAAAATTAATCTTCCTGTAGTGTTTTCTTTAATCTTTTGTTCAATTAAGTTTTAATTTCATAGTTTAGAAAGCAAATTCCTTGCCTATACTTAGTATAAGACACCCAAATTATTACTTTAATCAAGATTTTTTTCAATTTACAGTCTCAAAGTTAATGATAATGTCTACTAAGAGAACATGTTTTTTTAAAGGTTTTATTTATTTGAGAGAGAGAGAAAGCATGAGTGAATGATGAGAGGAATGAGAGGGGGAGAGAGAGAGAATCTCCAGCAGAGTCTGCACTGAGTGCAGAGCCCAGTGCAGGGCTCACTCTCACAACCCTGAAATCATAACCTGAGCCAATACCAAGACTTGGATGCTTAACTGGATGAAGTAATTTCCTCAAAATGGCAGCACAATTCAGGATAGTAGAAGTCCAAAGGGGACTTTTTAGGGCACCTTTGTCCAGGGTATAAAATCTAGGTCTAGATTTTTCTAACACTGCACTAATCAAAATCACATTTTATTTATTTATTTTTTAAAAATTGCATTTATTTATTCATGAGAGACACAGAGAGAGAGGCAGAGACATAGGCAGAGGGAGAAGCAGGCTTCCCATGAGAAACCTGATGCAGAATTCAATCCCAGGACCACAGGACCACACCCTGAGCCAAAGGCAGATGCTCAACCACTGAGCCACCTAGGCGCCCCTCAAAATCATATTTTAAACACTTTTTTGGCATAACAAACAAAATGAATTAAATCAATCGTGGTATGGATAGTAAAACTTTTATACTAAGTTCCATGAATAATAGTCAAAATATTGTGCCTTTTTCATCACTGATTATAATAATGGACTTGGCTCTTCTTGTTCTTGATCTGATTAAAGTATTTTTACTCTTTTTAATTATAGGCATCACTAATTGCCCTCACTGACATAGAGCATTGAGTAGGTTCTCTTATGTTCAACATTCTGGATGCAGGGTGACAGTGGTTATCCACCCATTGTATTAATGACGTTGTTCAGTCATTAAGTACTTACAGAACAGGAGTTATGGATAGAAAAATGACTGAAATTTGAATTTTGTCCTCAAAGGGCACACACAGCTTCTCTCCGTGCACTCTCTAAAATCAAAAAGAATTTTCAACAATAATATAAAAACATTGACAGGCAAAATGTTCCAGAATTCTTTCCCACCCCAATACTTTTCTTGCTGGAAGTCACTCATTTGATTTGGAAATGCCAGAAGCTCTGGCACTTCACCTCTATAGGAATAAAAAAATAAATAAAAGGCATAACCATGGGATTTATTCTTAAATGGGAAACATATATAAACTCTAAATTGACAGAAAAACTTTAAGATAAAGAACATGATGAGCAATGCAAAAAAAATTCTATAATTTCTTCATATTACTGCAGACTTACTAATTATTTTCTGGTGATAGGCAAAAAGTTGAAAGTAAGTAAAATAAACTGGTTTAAAATTTATAAAATTTGGGACGCCTGGGTGGCTCAGCAGTTGAGCATCTGCCTTTGGCTCAGGGAGTGGTTCCTGGAGTTCCAGGATCGAGTCCCACATCAGACTCCCTGCATGGAGCCTGCTTGTGTCTCTGCCTGTGTCTCTGCCTCTCTCTCTCTCTCTCTCTTCGTGTCTCTCATGAATAAATAAATAAAATTTTTTAAAAAATAAAATAAAATTTACAAAATTAGTGTATGAGAGTAGTCTTTGTTTCTTACATTTTAAGATTCCACACATATTTGAGATGCATACTACAGTTAAATAAATCTGATGCCTTTTTTGGCCATTTGCATTAAATTCCAAAGTGATATTGACATTATTCTCTCAAATTACTTTGCTCACCTAGACTGATTTTGTGATAACACTTCTTAACATAAAAATAATAAAATAAAAATAAAGAGATGGAAGAAGCATTTATAATTTCGCACAATTCAAGTTATTGTTAGCTATTTTTTATTTCTTTTTTAAAAAGTACTAATTAGTATTGTATGGAAATGTCGAATCACTATATTGTGCAACTGAAACTGATATTACAATGTATGTTAATTAACTGGAATTTAAATAAAAGCTGTGAAAAACCTCTTTAATAGATAATTCATAATTCTGCAAACCTACTTATAAATTTATGTCTGCTTATTCTGATAAAGGCTAGACTTTTAATATATCAAAATTGTCTCCTCTATTAGTTTTCCTCAGATTCCTAGAGGTTATTTCCTTACAGATTGTTTTTCTCTGCTGTTTACTATTAAAGCATATCATCTCATTGAAAATAAAATAAAATTAAATTAAATTAAATTAAAATTTTTAAAAGTACTAATTAAACCTAACTCTGTAAAGAAGATATTTTAGTTAAAGAAAGTAGAGATTCCCCTCCATGATATTCCTTAGGGAAATCCAGGTGTAGATAGGACAAAGGAGGACATACAGAAAGAGTGCCATGGTGGAATCTGCCTCATTTTTCCACCTCGCTCTTCTGGATTCTGTGAGCAGCATTTTCTATTATTTGCCAAAATGACCCAGGAGTAAAAGCCAAGAAACTCTTGGGAGTTAATTAAACATTAGTAATCTGATACCTTCATTTTTAGAATTGGACTTAAAGAGTTTTTGAAAATGGGATAAAAGGAGTATTTTTATACTTTGGATTATTGCTCCTCCCCCTTTTGTATCAGAAATATACTCATTGGCATTTAGTGAACCATTTGTTCAAACATGTTACTATTACTATTATCAATTGTCTGCAATTATCATTTTTTGCCATTATTGCCCTTAATCCATGTGAATTTTTTTTCTAAAATGTAAATCACTATTAAATATGAATCTTGAGAGTTACAAATTAAAATTCCAGGAAATTTTCAGAAATGGATCGTGTTAATAATTACTTAAAGCAGGTATTGCAAGATGGTGGGCCACAGGTCAAATCCAACCCATTGTGTTTGTTTGAACAGAATAGTTCCTTGTTAGGATGCTTGGGTGGCTCAGCAGTTGAGCATCTGCCTTTGGCTCAGGGCGTGATCCTGGGATCCAAGATTGAGTCCCGCATCGGGCTCCCTGTGCGGAGCCTGCTTCTTGGAACTCTGCCTATTTCTCTGTCTCTCATGAATAAACAAAGAAATCTTTAAAAAATAAAATAGTTCTTTGTTTTGGTTTTGATTTTAATTGAAATTAAAATCCTGTAGAAAAGGCATGAACTCATTAGTTCCCCATTTCCCTCAACACTCCATATTGTCTTTAGCCTGCTGCCTCCTTATATGTGTCTACAACACCTACCTGATCCCAAAGTATCCAAGTGTGCAACCCCTGAATTAAAGAGTTTATTTAATCAATAGAAGAAAATTATAACTTGAAAGAAAAGCAAGTTCTTTACAGTTTCTAAAATGCTTTTCAAATGATTTTTACACAGGAGGTACTGAAGAAAGAGATTGGCAGACTAGAAGAATTCTTTCAGTGTGTAAAGACTTGTCACCTTCCTCTGAACCCTGCCCTGTGTATAAAGGGTATTGATCGTGATGTAAGTCAGTTTATTCAGTAGATAAATTGAGTATTTTTGTTTCGTATTGTTTAGTTCACTGTATGTTTTTGAAATGGCAAAAACGATTTGTGAATTGTCATTGCAAGTATTTAAAAAAAAAGTAATTGAATTCAATCCAAACTATGTGCCACATTTGATGCACTGTGTAAGGCTGAGATTGCATTGGCCTCATCACATGATTTGTTGATTTAGAATTAAACTATCAGTTCAGTAAAAATAAATTAAAAACGATATTTCTCACTAAATTGATTTCTCAATTTATTCAAAATGGTTGATTTGGTGACCTTATGCAGGCTTGGCTTTAATTTCATGCTATTTAGATTATGTGCATACCCATGCCTAGTACACTAGGGTATTATTAGCTACAACGCCTCAGTTTTATTTAATTTAAAATTCACTGAAACTCATGTGTCAGTATACCATATATTTTGTGATTTTACTTATGCCTGGAGTGACCTTCCTGCCATCAGAAACAATTTCTTTCTCTTTTATGCCTCTACAAGTCACACTTCTCTAACTTAGAATTATTCTTTCTCCTTTTATCTCCATTAACTTGATTAGCCTCCTTCTCAAAAGCCTGAGTAGAAAGCACTAATAGAGGTAGGATCAATAAGTGAGACTTAGAAGAAAAGAGGTTAAATTATCATGCATGAACAATAAATGTTACTTAACTGAAGTCATAATACAATCAAGAAAACAAATCCAATGATTAGGAGAAAAATCAGACCATTATTAGTATGAAATTTAAAACTTCTGTTAAAAAGTTGGCACTGTTACCTTTACAACTTTGCTGTTTCACAGGAGCCTTAGAAACCTTCCTAATATGATACATAGCATATTTTTTAAAATAACAAAATAAGGCATCAAATTCCATAAACTGAGTTATGTCTATTTGGGTGAAAATCTGAATCATTGCTACTTTTTAAAAATTTGTAACTTCTTAATCATTAGCGATATCCACTGGTTAATGCTGAAAATACAGGGAAATGCAGCATTTCAAGACACGGTATCTGAAAGTAGAAAGAACAGTATGAATCATTGAATCCAGATGTTGATTTTTTGTTTCTGCTTTCTTGGTTTATTGTTGTTTAAGGAGTAGAACAATTTTCTTAGTTAAATTTCCATATGAGTCTTGGTTTTCTGTTTGTTTGTTTTTAAATTTTTAATTATTTATTTATTCATGATAGACACAGAGAGAAAGCCAGAGACACAGGCAGAGGGAGAAGCAGGCTCCATGCAGAGAGCCCAATACTCGATCCCGGACCCCGGAATCATGCCCTGAGCCAAAGGCAGACACTCAACTGCTGAAACACCCAGGCATCCCCAGTCTTTTTTTGTGTGTGGGCCTTGGTGATATGGGATATCAGTTCTAAATGGTGACTGCTGTGGGTGCCGATGTGAGATTGTCAGGCTAAGGGTCATCAGCCCAGGAGTTACCACCCCTAGCACTCTAGCTGGGACCACACTCCTTTCCTATACCTACCTGCAGACAGTAGTACTTTCCCTGAGTCTGGAAAGTATGCCAAGTAAGCTGCCCCTTGCTTCATTTGCTCTGGTCAGCTGTGCCTGGCACAATGCTGGGCACCTGTGCATAGAGCACTAAACAGGGCAGATGCAGCCAGGTGACACTCTCCCTTGGGGAACATTTTAGTCCATCCTACAGTCCTGCCAAACAAACAAGGAGGTCTGAAGGAAAACACATCACATCTGAAGATGTGGTAAATGTGGCAAATTTTTAATCAGAGCCTGCATCAGAGGATCCATAGTGGAAAAGAACCTCTAAGAGTGTAATGAGTATGATAAGACATTTAGAGAGACCTCTCAGCTAATGGTTCATTTGAGAATCTACTAAGGAGGGAAGCCCTATGAATGCAGCAAGCATGGGAAGAGCTGTCATCACTACTCCCACTTATTCAATATCAGAGATTCCATAATTAGGAAAAACCTTATAAATGTGCTTTATGCGTAAAAACCTTCACTCAGAGTTCCCTACTCATTGACCTTCAAATAACTCATCCTGGGGAGACCTAAATTTCATAAGTGTAGGAGGCCTGCATTTAGAGTAAAGTCCTTTTCTAACACCAAGTATGTCACACTAGTGAGAAACATTACAGTTGAATGAGTGTGAGCAAGCTCTCTGTTCCAATAAAAAGCATTTTGGTCATCAGAGAATCCATACTGCAGAGAAGCCCTGCAACTATAATGAGCATAGTAAGGCCTGTCAGAATAAATGTCTTATTTGATGTTAGAGCCTCCACACTGGGGAATGAGTACAATAAATGTGGGCAGTATGGAAAAGACTTCAATCAGAACTCTCAATTTGGGGCACCTGGGTGGTTCAGTCAGTTAAGCGTCTGCCTTCTGCTGGGGTCATGATCTCAAGGTCCTGGGATCTAGCCCCATGTTAGACTTCCTTCTCAGTGGGAACCTGCTCCTCTCCTCCCTACTCGTGATCTCTCTTGCTATCTCTGTTTCTCTCAAATGAACAAATCTTCTTTTAAAAAACAAAAACAAAAAGAACTCTCAGCTTGTTGGCTATGAGCAAATTCCTACCACAGAAAAGCATTTGGAAAGCAGTGTGGCAAGATATTCAGTGAGAGTAAATGTCTTATTTTATGTCATCCGACTTCACACAAACAAAAAGCTCCAGAAGAATACGGAATGGAGACTCACATCTTGTTATATAACAGAGAACTCATATTGGTGAAAAATCCTATGAATGTAATAAGTATGGGAAGGTTCTTTGGTGATAGCATGAATTTTATGATGTCAGAGAACCCATCTGGGGAGAAAGTTTATAAATGAAACGATTGTGGGAAAGCCATTAGTGATAGTTCCCAGTTTATTATGCATCAGAGAGTTCACATGGGATAGAAGCCCTATGAATGTAGTGAGTACAGGAAAGCGTACAGTCAACATTTCTATTTTAATGTTGACTGTAGTCATCAGTAAACTACACTGGGGAGAAGCACTCAAGCCTGGCTCAATCTATTTTTTAAAGTGTGGCTCTCCAAGATGGAGGACAAAGGTCTTAGCTTTGTATTAAGCCTTCTTTCAAAGAATTTTCACCCTTGTCTCTCCTTGGAACCACTAATTACAGTGGATCATTTCCTATTTTTCTTTGGGTCACTAGGGAATGGATCCAGCATTTGGGAGAGTGGTTTTAAGTTAATGTAATCCTTTTCCACTCCTGGGAAAGTAAGGACCACACACTTCATTTACTAATAGATTTCTTTCCTTTTTTTTTTTAGAAACTATTTTAAGTCTATATCATTAGTGTGTGCTTCTCAAGAACAGGAATCATATCTTCCTTTCTCTATTCCAGCTCTTCTTATTTTCTTATTTCTATTCCAGCTCTTTTATCTCATTATTTACATAAAATTATCTTCCAAGATTCCTACTCATCCTTTCCCTTCTCTTGGTTGTGGCCCTTGCAATGTACTTTTCACATCTAATATAAGTTCTCATTGTTTGCCTTTCCCTACCTAGAACCCCCCTTTTATTTTAAAAGCTGTTAGCTAATCTCTGTCACAATCTTCAAATCCAGCCCATCTCTGAAGGACTTCTCTTCTTTAAGTGCTTCTTCATTCAACCGTGATAAATGGCCTTGTCAATTATTTTCAACCTAATGCGTATGTGTATGTGTTCATACCAACTTTCTGTAGGCTCTTGGAGAATAGATACGGTGTCTCTGATATCATATGGATAGTGGTTTGTGCATACTAACTGTCAAATACAAAATATTTTTGACATGACTCTCAAAAAGTATACTGCATGTGAAAACCAAAATATAAAACAATGAAAACAAAATAGCTCTGAGTGACATAATTAAGAAGGGCTAAGTCTTATCTTCAGCCACCCTTTGCCCTTTTCCTCTTCCCTGAACTTGAGATGCTTCAAAGAGACCTCCAAGAATAGGTTGAGCATAGTTTGAAAACCACTGATCTAGACTCATTTCTAACCTAATACAGGACTTCCTAATTTGATACCATGACAGGTCATATGTTCCCTGATTGATTCTTGAAGCAAGAATTCATTACTTAACAAGCAGTCTCACCCATTTACTATAAACCTCCAATTGATTCAGTAAGCAAGGGTTTCTGTTTGCTTAAGGATTAGGTTAGTTTTCTGTTGATAGGTTAAGTTAAACAACATATCCTTTCCTCTCTAAGTCTACTGATTTCAGACTTCTCAGGAACAATGATATTTAAACTGATCCTTCAACATCTATTGATGTCATATTTTACTAAGTTGATAAATTGAAACCATCAAGTTCTTTTCCTTTATTTAGTATTGATTTAACTCTTCACTGTCAACATGAAGTCTCTAATAGCCTAAAGACATACAACCTTTTAGCATTCAGACAACTGTTAGAACATAAAAGGAAAATAACCAACAATGAAAGTGTAATGGAAAGTTGTCAATATTATAAAGCTGAAATGGAAATGCAAAGTGTAACTGAAAGAAAAGAAAGGAGGAAACATATGTTGTACTATTATTTGTAAAGATAAAAAAATGTTAACAAAAAGAGAAAAATAATGCATTATTTTATTTGAAGTACCTAATTAATGCCAGGCACTGCACTGTAGAAGGTCTTTTATATCTATTAGCCCATATATCTATTACAAATATGTTTGAGATAGGGACTGTTATCCCCATTTAAGTAACTTGCCCGAGACCTTGCAGCTAATAAGTTACAGAGTTCTAATTTAAATTTAGGTATTTCTTAACTCTATGTTTCCTTAAAGTATGCTGCAGGGGAAAAATAATTAAAAGAAAATAGATTTTTGAATAGCAATTTTATCTTTCAGATATTAACCAACTAGCATAAACACAATATTTACATACTACTTTGTTTATCTAAATTCCCAACATATCACCACTGTTCAGTGAGAAAAAAATGTAGTTGAAGGTTTACAACCTGCCAAGAAGCTGGATTTTAAGTTTCTAAGTAAAAGTCTTTGGCTAATAAACTAGAGTTGGCTTATTTTTGTTTTTAATAAATATAATCTCTTTGTTCCAAAGTGTAAAAATTATTTATATGTGTTACATTTACTCATATAACAAATTATGCAAGAGGCCCATGATTTCAGGGTAAGTGTTCTTTTTGCTTTATTTTGCTCACCATTTTTCTCTTCTCTTTTCGTAGGCATGTTCATATTTCACATCTCATGCTTTGCCACTGAAGATTACTTTCATCAACGCTAACCCAATGGGCAAAAACATCAGCATCATTTTTAAGGTACAGTAGCCCTCCTAAAACATCAAATTGATTTCACAGGTAGAATTATTGATTTCTCACAAAAAGAAATTATTTTAGTTGTTTTCCCCTGGCAACAAAGAGGATTCCAGTTATTTTTGATTCTGCATTTTTACAGAATTATAGTACATGTCAAGCAATGATTGACAATAAATTGATCATTACTGGCTCAAGCTAGTGAACCTTCAATGGAAAACTTAAGAAGATTTGTTTCAATAAATTAAATTATACACTTTTGAGTAGCAAAGAAAATGGAATGTATGATGAACCCCCAATGGGAGAGTTTTCTTTTGGTTTAGGTACTAAATTAGAATCAATATTAGCTGAAATTCAAATGATATGTTAATGCAACATAAAATTCTTATCTTCAGGCACTAGCTTATTTTAGTAATTTGGGTTATTTTCTTTTCAAATAAATATAGGCCAGTCTTTATCATGAATTCCATAGGAAAGTAGAGTAAGTGGTAGTGATAGAGGTATAGACAAGTAGGAAAGAGGGGCCAAAGAAGAAGCTATGAGTAGAAAGGAAAAATTTGGACTCACTCAGTTAATCTAATCAATCATTCAGCCAAACTAGACAACCAGGTCTCAGAGGGAATTATTTGGTGAATTTGGACTATTTTTGAGTATAATTTTTAACACACCCATACTTTGGCTTTGACCTGTGTAACCTGAAGCATGAATGGTCACGAAACACTGGATTTTGGGTGAAGAAAAAAAATACCACAAAATTTCATCTTGCAGTATTTCTCTGCATATAATTTAGAAAGCATTTTCAAAACCAAACCTCTTAGTTTAAAAGCAGAAAACTATCCTTCACCTTTGGACATATGCCACTTCTTTCACCTATGCTAGAAAATTATCTCTTAACCATTTCTTATTATCAAAGGCTGTGTACTCTGAAAACTTTTTAACCACCTTCATAATATGAGAAGTCAATGATTTAAAGTCTGATGAATCTTATGTGTGCTATTTATACTCCTAGTGAAGAAGCTCTTGGTATTCTAACTGTATATCAGTATATACATTTATGGCATACCAAATAATGTTTCAGTTAGAAAGAAATCTCTCTTTGCTGAGTTTGAAATTTGAATAAACATTCATGGAGCCTCTCTTCACTAGACTTTGAATCTGAGACATTGCACAATGGTAAATTAAAAGATTATTATCAGCGAACAGCATTCCAAGCAACTTCTAATTTAATGGCTGAAGCTTCTGTAATCATTTAAAGAAAAGTTCTTACTTCTTTGATCTTCTCTTAGAAACACAAGGTGTTCTTAGTACTAATAAAATAATTGAAATCACCTTAAGTCAAGCTGGAAATTTATTCGAGGAAAGAAATGACATATCCATATTTGAAGGCTTTTAATGGAATTCAAGGAGAAATCCAGAGTCTATGATTTTATGTTTAACAGGCTGGAGATGATCTTCGTCAGGATATGCTTGTTCTGCAGATTATTCAAGTGATGGACAATATTTGGCTGCAGGAGGGCCTGGATATGCAAATGATCATTTATAGATGTCTATCCACAGGAAAAGGTCAAGGTCAGTATAGATTAGAAAGTGATTTGACTTCAATTATTTATCTCAAACATTCTCTGGTAACATGACACCAGACTTTACCAGCCTTCATTTTAGACTATAAATTTTAAAGTCAACAGAACTATACAAAGCCATTCCTTTTTCTTAAAAAGAATTATTTTCAAAAGTGGTAAGCCAAGTAATTTACATAGAATATAATGTCTTTTTTGATATGAATTAGGATTTTGACAATCCAGATGTTAATTGTGGTGTCCCTTTGTGTGTCTTTTGTGTGTTCTTTTCTCTGTAAGATAACAGAAAAGCTAACTTATTCAAAAAAATTCAATTGTTGCCTATTAACACAAAATTTACAAAGTTGCAAATGCTTAAAGGGGTTCTGAAGATTATAAATACATTACAAATATGCATTTAATTTCTAAAAGACTTTTGAATAAACCATAATATCAGTAGTCAAAGATGACCAAACATGCAAATTTTGAATGTACTTCTTTTCCTTTATAAATGCCAAATGTTAATATGGAAATATAATTACATTTATACACATTTTCAATGAAAATAGTGTCGATAGTCCACCCAAATTATTACCATCACAGGTAAAAGCTGTACTTAATTACAATCACCCTGAATTGAAATAATTCCTAAGATACCTTATAATCTTTTTAAAATGTGGTCACTGCCACCCAGGATTTCATTAAACTAATTGGTAGGAATTATAGCAGATAAATCTGTATTTTAAAAAGGATAAAAAACCAGAGAACTATAAAAGGGACTAGAACTATGTTGTCGTAGTTGTTATTCAGGCAGGACTGCAATTTAAACCTAACAGAAAAACTATCCCTGTCTGCCCCCCAGTTCCCGAGGTCCCATCAATAGGCTCAGTACCCCAGCCAACTATGATTTGAGATGTAGAAACTAAGTATGGAAGCACCTCTGCATTAGATTAATTTGCAACCTGATACTTCAGGATTACTCTGTTACAAGTCATGCTACCCAATTATTTTGATTCTGGTAATAGGGCTTTTCTTCGAAGGCAAGTGGCCACCTCCGAACCCTTTCTAAATCTCTATTTCCTAGAAGAGTCTTTATCATTGTTACTCTGAGATTGTAATTCCTTGTATTTACTCTCCTTTTTCTTATGTAAAGTAACTTAATTCTTTCAAATCCTAATGTATTGCAAGAGTAAAAATAAAGCTGGATGAACCAAGCTGAACTTCTTGATGTCACATGGATCACCTTTTCTTCAGAAATTGAATACATCACTGACCTCAAGTGGAATTCTTCAATTGCATCTACTTATTTCTCAGTTTAAAACTATAGAATGTAACACAGGCTAGATCATTTAAAGTTAATAAAATGATTCAGCAAAAATGAATGTCGATCTGCCCAAAGTTGTAGATGTCATAAGACAAACAAGCTATTATTCCCAGCTATCTACCAACAATCTTCTATAGTTGTTAAGATTTGAAAGGGCATTACACTGACAAAATGCTTCTTTGAGAAAAATAGAGATCATTAAACCAAACATAATTTTTGGGAGGTCAGGTTCCATTTTTAACATGATTCCAAGGCTTATTAAATATCTATTGTTTTGGGGATCCCTGGGTGGCTCAGCGGTTTAGCGCCTGCCTTTGGCCCAGGGCGCGATCCTGGAGACCCAGGATCGAATCCCACGTCGGGCTCCCAGCGTGGAGCCTGCTTCTTCCTCTGCCTGTGTCTCTGCCTCTGTCTGTCTCTCTCTCTTTCTCTCTCTCTATCATGAATAAATAAATAAATAATTCTTTAAAAAAATATATCTTTTATTTCAAGAAATATCACAAATGTAAGGTAAGGAATACTAAAATAAGCTAAACAGAGTCGCTGCCCATAAAGGAGAGTATATTCCAGGCTAGAAGTTTGTATGACTTTATCAACATTATTGTTTATTATAATTCTGACTACTTTGCATATGATATCCTAGGATATCATGAGGGAGACCATCAGGGAAAATAAAAATTCTTTTTTTTTTAAATTTGTATTTATTTATGATAGTCACACAGAGAGAGAGAGAGAGAGAGAGAGAGAGGCAGAGACATAGGCAGAGGGAGAAGCCGGCTCCATGCACCAGTAGCCCGATGTGGGATTCGATCCCAGGTCTCCAGGATCACGCCCTGGGCCAAAGGCAGGCGCTAAACCACTGCGCCACCCAGGGATCCCTAAAAATTCTTTAAGATTTATTTTATCACTGGCTCTCCAAATTCGATGGACATAAAAATTACTTAGGGAAATTGGAGGAGTAGATATAAGTAGGCTCCGTCCAGGTACTAAATCAGGTTTTCTACTTAGGCATTGAAGTCAAAATCAAGTCTCTGTGACTGTAAAAAGCTGCTCCAGTGTTTGTTATGCACCCCACTTTGAGAGTTACTGCCTTATATGATACCACCTTAAAAAGTTTTGTCCCTAAGAATGCTGCTATTTGAAATATGATCCATGGAGCAGCAGCATTGACATCACCTGAGAGCGTGTTAGCAGTGCAGAATCTCAGGCCTCACCCACACCCTAAAGAGTCAGAACCTACACTTTAACCCCAAGTGATACATATATGCCCTAAAATTGGAGAAACTATGCATTAGAGGACAGTAAGAATAGAACTACTCATATTACTCAATGCACACAGAATTGTTATAAGTATTTAAAAGGTGTATGATACATACTAGCTTAAACGTATAAAATGTAATTTATGGCTTTATTGATAGACAAAACTTAGCCACCATGATTATTATAAATTAGGGCAAGGTTTTCAGAGTAGTCAGCAATGTAAGTATTATGATAAATGGCTTGGGATTTAGCAAAGATTAATTCCCTGAAGACAAATCTGATCTGAAAAGTAATTGACATTGCCATAGCATAGTATCTAAACTGTGCTAATAATCGAAGTCTTAATTTTGGTCCTGGTCAAATGTGAGGCACTGAAGCACTAAGGACCCGGATAGGAGGTGATTTCCCTTTAGGAATTATCAATTCCTTCATTAAGTGAAGGAATTGGAAAAATGAAGGGGGAAATGTTACTACTAAATGTAATGTTGAGATGCCTGGGTAGCTCTGTGTTTGAGCATCTACCTTCTGCTCAGGTCATGATCTCAGGATTCTGGGATGGAGTCCACATCAGGCTTCCCACATGAAACCTGCTTCTCCCTGCCTATGTCTCTGCCTCTTTCTGCATATCTCTCATGAATAAATAAATTAAGTATTTTAAAATAAATAAATAAATAAATGTAATGTTTACATTTGCTATCTCAGTTAATACACATGAGAAAATCTGCACAAGAGCCAAATACGTTGACTGTAATACTGAGGATATGCCCAAGATTTACCTCTGCAGTGTTGTTAGTTTCTCTTTCTTTAAATATATTTTATAGGTTATTTCTGTAGCCATTCAATATTCTATTCCCACTCCCCATGTTTAAGTTTCTTCTGATCCAGCAGTGCAGATGCCTAAAGGTCACAACTGGGCTATTAAATAACAAGAGAGGTTAATGCTGCAACCAGCTACTACTGGCCAAATCCAGCACAGAGAAGTGTTTCATTTACCAATAAGGTGATTTGCTTGCTTTTTGTTTAATTTAAATACTTTTAAAGATAGATCATGAAATAGTTTTTAAAATTCAAGCACCTCTCTTTTTATATAGTTATATTTGGTTCTTTGGTCTCTTAGGACATTTAAGTTTTCAAGTCTTGAATTGCCAAGATTGTGGAAATCAGAAATTCTAGACTTTTATTTCTTTCAATGCTTTTTATTTATAGAACTGCATATTACAGATTTCTTTGTGGACATTAGTCCTGGGACAGTTTTAAATACTTGGTCTAAATTGCTATTCTGTACAGAATAAAATCAGAAGATTTGATAATATTTACATTAAAAAAATTTTTTAAAAAGATTTTATTTATTTGAGAGAGAGAGAACATGAGGGGCGAGGAGAGGCAGAAGCAAATTCCCCACTGAGCGGGGAGTCCAACGCAGAACTCAATTCCAGGATCCCGGGATCATGACTTGAGCCAAAGGCAGACTCAACTGACTGAGCCACTCAGGGGCCCATTTTTTAAAAAGATTTTAGAAAATATTTACATTTCAATAACCTTAGAAATACAACGAAAGAAGCCTTGTTGGATACATGGTCAGTAGGGCAAAGGTCCTATTCAAGTTCAAACAATATATGCCCTCCTTTAAAAAATTATTACCATAGTTTCTCTTTAATGTTGACTAAGAAGGAAGAAGCAGGCAGCTCTCTACATGTTTACAACAGTTAATCTGTTCACTCCTAGGAATGGGACACTTAACAGTGAAGCCTTTATTAACCTGAACATTGATTTTTATAATATATTTGAAAAGTTTGTTATAGCAATTGCATTTGGTTCTCTTTCATCATAAATATGCTTGTTATTACAAGTTTGCCCTCCCTTAAGCTGTAAATGAATGCACAAGTCATACATTAATTAACCAACTACTTTATTGACTCAGTGGGAACTCTGTGAGACTAGCTAGATTGGCTCTCTACTGTAGTTCAAGAAAAAATAGTAAAGCTTCTGATAGATCTAATCCAAACACTATAAATAACCCATTGCTCCCCAGAATTTAGGAAAACTTAGAAGGAAGGCAGTCTAGATAAGGTTCCTTCAGAGAAGAAGGTTTACAAAGAAAAGGATCAATCAACTAGTGCTGGCAACTATTGTTGCTATGTAGTTCAAGATGTGTTTCCTACCTATTCCTCATCTTGGGAAGAAATAATTATTTCAATAATCTCTTTTTTATCAACCAGGATTGGTGCAGATGGTACCCGATGCCATAACCCTAGCAAAGATCCATCGCCATTCTGGACTGATAGGACCGTTGAAAGAAAACACAATCAAAAAGTGGTTCAGTCAACACAACCATTTAAAGGCAGATTATGAAAAGGTTTGTCTTGCTGCAGCTAATTTTAAGTAATGTACTTAAATAAAAATATGCTCTGGATTCTCAGCTATTGTGATTTCTGAAAAAGTAAATTAAGTACACCTTGAGTTCTAATTCACTCAATCATCAGCTTAGTAATAATGATCCAGTTTAAGTGGCATATTACCTAGATAAAATTTCTATATTTGGTTTTACTTCTAATAACTATCTCTTTTGAGATGATGCTTCTTGAAACTATCTCTTTCAAATTCTTCTCCTGTCTGTACACAATGTCTGATTTCTATAAATCCACCTCCTTTCTTTGCAATGCATTTCTTCTGCTGAGCTCTACTTTTTCATGCCTTATTCTTTCAATATTTGCAGAATGCATAATTGTTGTTTTTTAATATCTCAGAACTTAACAAAGTGTAGTGTTTTATTTGACTGCAAACACTTTTTCCCACTTTCATGCTGGCATCTAGCCTGCTGTGTACCATTGTGCAAATTCTGCCCATCCCAGGGCTCACAGCTAAGAAGATGAGTTGGTTACAGATAGTCTTTGTTCCACTTGCCGAGACATGAACTGGTATAACAAGGTCTGCGCAGAGGCAGAGGCACCTTTATACTAATTCACACAAAGATACAAGGTGGGCTAACATTGAATTTGCTCAGAACTGTTCAGAGCACTGAAATTCCCTCATCCTAGGAAATCCCTCAGTCTTGAGGAAACTGAGATGATTGATCATCCTAGTTAGCACAGGCCATGATAGAGAAACCCAAGAGGACATCTACTACAGATTTCTATGATATTGGAATAGAACAAAATGCAGGCTTTTGGGAGGTCAAATAACAAAAATAAGATGATATTATCTTGAAATCTATTTTTAGCCATTTTGGAGATTATAACTTGAGTTTTGCACAAATCTCTGGGGCTATATTATTTGAGATGTCTTCATATACATTTGTTCTTCACAACTACCATGTAAAGGCATCTTTTATTACCTTCACTTTATAAGTGAAAAATGTCTAGAGAGACTAATTAAATGACTTGTTCAGGCACTTGGGATATCTAGAATAAGACATGAAATTCAGTGACACAGATTTCTACTCCAGCATGTCAGCCACACCTTTCCAGTAGTCCTATTACTGTGACCCAGCCAACCACTCATGCTTACACCATGGTTACAGTTAAAGTTGCATCATTGTTGAAAATGATGTACACCCAGGAGACCATTTTGAAAATAAAGAGTAATTTTGGCAAGAAATCTCTATTTCTTAAAGAAACAGAAGCCATGATTGACTCAGTGTGGCGCCAATCTGCTTTCACCCACATAGACATTCACTGATATATACTATACCAAAATGTTTTTGGAAAAAAAAAATGTTTTTGGACATCAACTGGATGACCTATTTATAAGGATAAACATAAAATATTACGTATATCTCAATATGGCTTTTTTGTGTTAAAAATTCAAATATCCAAAATTGGTATTTTATTTTTTTAAAAATATGTTATTTATTCATTTGAAAGAAAGAGAGAGAGAGAGAGAACACAAGCAAGAAGAGCAGCAAGCAGAGAGAGAGGAAGAAGCAAGCTCCCCATTGAGCAGGGAGCCTGTTGTGAGACTTAATCCCAGAACCCCAGGATCATGACCTGAGCCAAAGTCAGACACAACTGACTGTACCAACCCAGGTGCCCCCGAAATTGATATTTTACATTTCTTTGGGGATAGGCAATATTGAGCCATATTGCTCCTTCTTTTACTTTGAAAAAAATCATTCAATATTGTATATTTGAGACATAAAAAAAACCCACCAGGAATCCTCCTCAATAAACTATGGAAATTAGATCCAACTGAGTAAAAAAGATATTTTGCACAATTTCAAAAAAACATTTATCTATTAGGGCCAAAGAATAGATGTTCTTCTGTAGCATATCAAGAACTAGTCATTTGATCATAATCTTCTCTTCACTGAGCTGTAGAAGTGGCTCTCGATTATGTAATTTTGCTTTTTATGATACTTTTTACCATTAGCTCTGATGCTCCTGCATTTGCTTATTTTGTCTGTGTGTTATCTTTGTGTTATTGTTTTTCAACTGATTAGGCCTTGAGGAACTTCTTCTATTCCTGTGCTGGCTGGTGTGTGGTAACATTCATCCTGGGAGTCTGTGACCGACATAACGACAATATCATGCTGACAAAGTCAGGCCACATGTTTCATATTGACTTTGGAAAATTCCTAGGTCATGCACAAACATTTGGAGGGATAAAAAGGTCAGTGTGCAAATAATGTTTATTATAGTAATGAAGCAATATCCTAGAGTGATATATAACATGCAATGTCATAGAAACCCAGCAAATGACTTGCTCCCCATCTCTTACATCCCTCTAGATGACATAAACATGTTTATAGAAGATTGAAGGAAATATTTTTTAGTAAGTTGTTAATGAAACAAATTAAGTTTCCTCAAATTCTTAATGGACTTCTCCCATGAGATAGTAATCCAGTTCCAGTTGGAATTGTCTGAAATACAGTACATTCATTTTCTTATAAACCTTGAATGAACAATGAGGCATGAATTCATGCTCTCAATACATCTGCTATATTGCCCAGAGGAATCACCACCCCTGGTCTACATATCATAAAACTAGCACATTTCCTACACTGAAATAGCCTTGAATCATTCAAAAAATACCTAGTGAGCAACTACCATTTAAGGCTCTAAGGATATAACAGTAAACAAGGCAGACACAAATCCTGATTTCTTTGTAATAGAGATGACAGACATTAAACAAGTTAGCATGCAAGGAAATAATATGAAGAAGTGAGGAGTTTAACTTGTTAATAAGAAACTGACACAAGGAAATGGGGTACAGAGTGGAGCAGGGATGCTATTTTAAAGAAGCCTCTAAGGAGATGAGAGACAATTGTGTAATTAATGATCTTCCTGTGTAAATCCATGAGAATAGTATTCTAAGAAAATAGAATAGCAAAAATAACAGTCGTGGGCATGGAAATAAGCCTGGTATGTTCCAATAACAAGGAGGTCTGGGCCTAGAGGTAGATGGAAAGGGCAACCAGTAGGGGTAAAGGTGAAGAGTTCAGTGGAAACCAGATCAGGTAGGGCACTGAGGACATAGTACAGAAGTTCGCTTTTGTTTTGGGCTCAGGGGCAAGCCATTGATGGATTTCAGTGGATTTCAAAACTCTTTCCTTCTGTCCTATGAAATAATGAGACTAGTTAGGAGTCTACTACAATGATTAGGGCAAGACCTTAATGGAAAGGAGGTGGTAAAAACTACAGATTGAGAATGTATTTTGGAGCGAGAGCCATAGAACTTGCTGATTGATCGGACACCTGGCCATGACTAATGGGCAGGGGCAGGGGTTTAGCAGGTAGAAGAAGGATGGAAAACATTCAAGGATGACTCCTGGATTTTTGGTCTTAATAATAATTATATCATTTAGAGTAAGTTTTTGTTTTCCTTTATTTGAACTGGGGCAAGGAGACCTAAAGTTTAAGACTAAAAGTCCCTTGCTTTAAAAAGATAATTTACCTTAAAGTAGAAATGAGATCAAACCATTCTAAAGAGTAATCAGTCACTTTTAGCTAAAAGTAACTTCCCCATAGAAGAAATAATAATGACTCCTACAATATAGCACGATGAACTTTCATTAGATGACCATTATCTGGCATTAAAATGCCAGCATAAACTACATAATATCTCCTATTTTGTAGAGACACACAAATGGAATCTTTTCACTTGCTATTCTTTTCAATATATTGCCTTCTATACTGACTGCCTTGAGAAAATTCACCACATCCGCATTAATTCCTTAAAAAATCTACTGAGGATGGTCTGTGTGCCGAGGACTATTATGACCTTGGGGACACAGAGGTTAATAGTCCACATTTACTACCTCAATGGGGCTTGCACTTTCTTAGAATACTGGAAGACAACACATAAATAATCACTATAAAATGTGGAAAGAGCAGAAATAAAGAGTTGTATGGACTATCAGAACATCCATAGAGGCAGAATACCTAGTTTATGAAAGACAAATGTTATTTAACATACATGAGCATATTACTTCCTCATATAACTTGTTTTCCCTAGAATCCATTCTATCCCAGAAATTTAAAGATCAGATTATAATTTTGACATCTTATTTATGGTCCACTGGAAATTTGGGTTAACTATTATTTATTTAAACAGCAACAGTGTTGACCATGGGGTGGTTAAAAAAGGAATAAAAATATTTCAGTCCCACAGAAAATGTTGAGGGAGACATAAAAAGTAAAGAACAAGTTACTAAACAAAATGGTAAGTGCTGTAATGGAGATATGTACCAGAGCTGATAGAAAAGGTGGATCCCAATTTGTTTGTTTATTATTAATATTAAAACAGTTACAACTGCTTCTACATTTGGCAGGGTTTTATGACATATTATATTAGTTTCAGGTGTGCAATATAGTGATACAACATAATATATTTCAAAATACCACAAGTGTAGTCACGATTTGTGACCACACAGTTATTATATTATTAACTATAACTATATTCCTTATGCTGTACATTTCATCCTGTGTCTCATTTATTTTATAACTGGAAGTTTGTACCTCTTATTCCTTTTCATCTATTTTGTTACCCCCTACTTTTCTCCCTTCTGGTAACTACCATTCTGGGTATTTATGAGTTTTCTCTGGCTTTTTATTTGTTTGTTTCATTTGGGTTTTTAGATTCCACATGTAAGTGAAATCATATGATATTTGTCTTTCCCTGTCTGATTTATTTCACCTGGTATAATACTCTCCAGATTCATTCATGTTGTCATGAATGGAAAGAATTCATTCTTTTTTATAGCCAAGTAATATTACATTGTGCCAATATTCCATTTCATATATGCCACATCTTTATCCATTCATCTATTGATGGACATAAATATAGAGGTGCATATATATTTTCAAATTAATGTTTGCATTATCTTCATGTAAATACCCAGAAGTGGAATTAGTGAGTTGTGTGGTATTTCTGTTTTTAATTTTTTGAGGAACTTCCATATCACTTTTCGTAGTGGCTGCACCAATTTACATTCCCACCAACAGTGCATAAGAGTTTCGTTTTCTCTACATCCTAAACAACATTCGTTATTTCTTGTCTTTTTGATACTAACCATTCTAACAGGTGTAAGGTGATATCTCATTGTGGTTTTGATTTGCACTTCCCTGATGATTAATGGTTTTCAGTATCTTTACATATATCTGTTGGCCATCTATATGCCTTCTTTGAAAAAAATGTCTATTCAGGTTCTCTTTTTTTGGCAATTTCAAATCTTTTTTTATGTAATATCTGAGGTACATGAAAATGTACCTCACACAGAGCTTCACTCATAGTAGATTCTTAATATTGCTTATCAGGTAATAAATCACTCATAGGGAAGCCCTCAATCATTCAATAATTAAAATTCTATGAATGAAAATGAAGATGGCACTGACTTCCCTTGAGATTATTGATTACTGTTCATCAGCTAAGGGGGCCAACTGCAGCATTATGATCCATTTGGATTATCATTTGCAAGATTGTATCTCTACCAGTGGCCATGTAAGGCTCGTTAGCAGTGTCTCCTTGGATTTCTCTATTGACACTGATACTTCTTCCCTGAGTTTAACAGTTAAACTGAACTATTTCTACTCATTATTTCTCACTCTATCTTTTGAAATGTATTATAATAATTTTCTTCCAAGTCTGTTTTGGCTGTTTCAAGAGTTCATTTGAATGTTGTTTCATAAGATAGCTGACTTCTTTTGTTCTAGGACCATTGGTTGTTCTTATTGGTTGCTAGGTTGGCAGTGGGCTTCTTATAAATTGAACCTCTGTATTCCCCTAGAATACATAAACATTCTTAGTTATACTACATATTTTACCTTATACCCTTGATCTTTGGGGAAAAGCCTAGCTTCACCTAGCTTCTTCTAAACACATAGTAGAAATATTAATAACCTACCCATAATGGACGAAGCCAGGTATTAAATCATACCCTAGGGCTATCCAAATCTCTCACAGTCTAACAAGGCCATATCATGCTCTGGTAATAACCAGTAATAACCCAAGATCATACTCTTAACATAAAATGCTACACCCACTGGGATAAGAAAGTACATGTGTTTCTACTATTGTCTACTCCTTAGAAACATGGAGGAGGAAAGTTTTTGTATAACTTAAATACAAATTTATACAAACAAAGTTTATACAAACTTAAAAAGTTTACAAAAGATTACTAACGCATATCAACTAATTTCATTTCATAATACACTTGTCTAAATCTTTGCTCAACTGCACATAAGGAGTAGTAGTTTCCAGTAGTTGGTTTATGGGTTGGCAAAAAAGAAATCACATACACACTGAAGATGCCCTCTAAGTTGTAGAGATACCCTGTAGCCAAGGATATAGCATTTGATAATGGATATTGGCAGGCCAACAGAGCAGAACCAGATGTAGTATATCTGGGGATAGATTTTCTTTTGATCTTTGGTCTCCTTAAGAAAAAGAGAAAACTGATTTCTTGCTGGGCCATTGTCCCTTTATAGTAATGCTTACATCACCATTCATACTAACCATCTACGTGATTCTGTTTAGAAATATATCCATAGACATTGGCCCTCCTGATTCTTGGATTATATTGAGTCAGCTCAGCAGCATCCTCATTTGGAATTCTTGTCCAGATGTCCCTGAACCATTCCTCTGAATTCACTTTCCCAGAAATCTGGAAAGCCCATGCTTAGACTGAATTGGAGGTTCCTGTAGACTTTCTAACTTTGAAGAAAGAAAAAAAGTCTTCTCAGTTATGAATATGAAGAATTTCAGATACTGTGTATAAACAAACAATCCTTCCTTACTGGTTTTAATTATAAGATTAGATAAAGAGGATTTATACCATTGGATTAAATCACAGGGCAATTCAGCCCTAGCATTCCTTAATGATTCTGGGGAAAATTTCTAGCTAATCCTTACAGTGGAAACAATGAAGAATTTCACCAATCTCGAAACCAATTGGGTTTTCTTTTGAAATATTGCTTAATTATTATCTTCTTTCTCTATTTTCTCTCACAAAGACTCAAATTAAAGTGGTTAGCAAATTTTACATCCACAATTTTTCACTCAAAGTTCCCCTGTAATAATGATTTCTATATAGCATTTTTTCATTACATAAAAGATATTATTGTAATATACTGTATAAATTTAAATTACTGTATAAATTATACTGTATAAATATAAATTTATACTGTAAATTTCAACTTAATAATTTCTTGATGGTAAATTTCTCTTACAGAGGAGAAGAAATTAAGGAACCCCTTTTATTAGTGATGTTTATTGATCTTCTAACTTCATTGTTTCATACTTTTATTTTTTCAAACCATATTTTCAGTCTATATGGTCTTTCACTTCAGTAACGCTAGACTTGCATGAAGTCTTTAATTTGAGAACTTATATGAATGGCGGTCAAGGTCAGATACCCTGGAGATAGACTGTATGATTCTTTTTTTTATCCCATACTACAATGTACTATTGATGTGACCTTGAAAAAAAATGACTTCTCTGTGATTCAATTTAGATTTTTTATGAAACAGATTTTTTTGAAGATTAACTGATAATGTAAAGTGCTTAGAAGAGTGCCTAGCATTGAGTAAAGGCCCTAGAAATGTTGTTATAATTAACTGTAGTTTAAGTATTCCAAAGGAAGTGACAAGAAATAAGACTGTATCTCTAGGTGATTATCTTTTTTTGTGTGTTTAAAATTATCTAAATGTCTTATTTTGGTACTTTTTAAAAATATGCACTCTGAAATTCATGAGTTGAACAATTAGTCTTTAAAGTTCTCTGATTCTGAGGCTTGTTGACTGACAGATTGGATTGCATTGCAGGATTCTTCAGATTTATTTAGACTATAAGGAATTTTACCAAATCATTCCTGACTTCTGATATCATTTCAGACATAAGGAAAGGTGTGCTGGGCCTTGTTCATGCTAGCTTGCAAGAGTGTATTGTTTGTATTCTTTCTCAACTCCGTGTTCAATGACATTACCTTGGTAACCTGAAATCAGCCATAATGGAAATATATACACCATGAAAATAGGCAAATGTCACAAATAAGAGCTGCTTTTTTTTTTCTACATAGAAAAGTGAGCTGGTTATTAACTATATACCACCATACCAGAGGACATAAATTCATTTAAAACAAATGAAAAATCATTCCAGAATACAAACAAAATTCAAACTCTTTTCTTTTCCTATTTCAGTATATGTGCTGCCGAAGCGAGCACTCTTTTCTTTTCCTATTAAAATATTTACATGAACATAACCAAAATATTACATATCTATCTTTTTATAGCATGGTTTTATACCCTTTTCAAGTTTTATCTCAATAAATCACCAATCACCGAATATAATTAATCTCAAAATTTTCATTTCAATATTAGTCATAAAAATTCCTGTATCTACAGCCAATTATCTTCAATAGTTAATTACCACTGATTTAAAAATTTGTTTAACCCAATTTGAGTATTGGCATGTTTATATTCTAAATAAACTCAATTTAAAACTATCCTTAAAAAAGAAACTCCTTTAGCAGAGTAAGATTTTTTGTCTTGCTCCAATCATTCTGGTTTAATGTTATATTCATAGTAATCCAAGTGCTATATAGGCATTAGTGATCTCCCACATGCTTTAGTTACTACCTTAATGTATTTTGAAATTAGGTAAGTCTCCTTGGTCTATTATTCACACAATTGTTTATTAATAAACATTGTGGTTCTTTTTACTCAAAGTAGACCTCAGTATCTGAAAAAAGCATACTTTTCAAAACCTCTCCAACTGTGAGTGCCTTAAGGGCATCTTTGTATCAGCTAGTTCCTGACACTTAGCAGAGGCTCAATTTTGGTTGATTGAAGGATCACTACAAAAATGTCATAAAATTTACCGCTCTGGACCTGAAACAGTACAATTTTTCTGAAGATAAAATTATTAAGAACTTGCCATATTCTGTTATTCTAATTAGAAATTTATCAAGGGATTTTTACTTAATGGTCAGTCTAATATGGGAATCTGGGGAATGAGACTCAAAATTTGATCATCGTTACCTCATACCCATTAAGATAGATAATATTAAAAAACAGAGAACAAGTATTGGTGAGAATGAGAAGAAATTGGACTCCCTGTGCAGTGGTAGTGGAAATGTAAAATTGTCCGGCTGCTATGGGAAATAGTATGGCCTCAAAAAATATGTTTCTCAAAATTTTATTAAAAAATTACCATATGGGGATCCCTGGGTGGTGCAGCAGTTTGGCACCTGCCTTTGGCCCAGAGCGCGATACTGGAGACCCGGGATCAAGTCCCACGTCGGGCTCCCGGTGCATGGAGCCTGCTTCTCCTTCTGCCTGTGTCTCTGCCTCTCTCTCTCTCTCTCTGTGACTATCATAAATAAATAAAAATTAAAAAAAATTACCATTTAATCCAGCAATTCTACTTCTGAATATATATTCAAAAGTTTCTAAAGCAGGGTCTCAAAGAGATCTTTGTACAGCATTATTTACAATAACCAAAATGTGGAAGCAACCCAAGAGTACATCAACAGATGAATGGATAAGCAGAATGTGACATATTTTATAATAGAATATTATTCAGTCTTGAAGGAAATGCTAACACATACTAACAACATGGATAAACCTTGAGGACACTATGTTAAGTGAAGTAAACCAGTCACAAAAAAAAAAAACAAATACCGCATGATTTCACTTATATGAGGTACTTAGAGTAATCACAATCATAGAAACAGAAAGCCAAATAGTGGTGGCCAGCATCTGGGGGGAGGGCAGATGGGAATCATTGTTTAATGAGTATAGTGTTCCAGTTTTGTAAGATGAAAAGAACTACGGAGACAGATGACAGTGATGGTTGCCCAATATTATGAATATATTTAAATATATCGTATGGACTATATTAAATATATTGTATGAACTATACAATTAATACATAATATATATGTATGAACTATACACTTAAAAATTGTTCAGATGATAAATTTTATGTAATATGTATTTTACCACAATGAAATAATTGAAAAAAGTTGGTACTCTGTTTCACCAAGGCTTTTACCAATCACAAAGCCAGTCCCAGGCAAACTACACCTAACATCTGAATAGTGATTTGATGTTCAAAGTACTCTCACAGAAACTTATTTCCAGAAATAAAGTCTGTTCTGTCATTTTCATCTACACACTATCATTTATCCTTTTCCCACCCCCCTTATCATTCCACTATGTTTGATTATTTGGTTTCTTCTGAGTAACCTTTTTTATATCTACTCCCCTTCCCAGTATATGTAGAAAACAGTTCCTTCAATTAAAAAAAAAAAAAAAAAAAACAAATCATGACTTTTCTTCAGAGAGAGACTTGTAAGTTTTAAGATGAAGATTAAAGGATAATTAAGGATGAAGTGTATGGGAAAGAAAGAATAAAAGGAAGGAAATGAGAGAGAGTAGAACAGAGGGAGCGAGAACAATTTATTTTTATTTTTTTAAAGATTTTACTTATTTATTCATGAGAGACACACACACAAAGAGAGAGAGAGAGAGAGAGAGAGAGGCAGAGACAAAGGCAGAGGGAGAAGCAGGCTCCATGCAGGGAGCCCCACGTGGGACCCAATCCCGGGACTCCAGGATCACGCCCTGGGCTGAAGGTGGCGCTAAACCGCTGAGCCACCCAGGGATTCCCAAGAGAACAACTTAAATAGCGGGAGGATTCTGCCTTCTGGCCCTCAACGGATCTGCCCCATTGTGAAAAAGCATGCTTGACATGGAAGACCCACGTACTTTCCTTGTTTAGTCTAAGGTACAATGTACCTGCCAATATAAGCATCTTATAGTGTTGACTCTGAATCTAGTTTGTAAAGAAAGGTTACATGTGTCTCCTAAACATGAGCCTAATATAAGGACTTCCACTTGGTGTCCAACTGAAGAAACAGTACCTGCTCCTATGCGGAGTTTGACTTATGGCATAAGAGATAAAATGTCCATTTCATCTTTCTCAACCTAGTAAGAGATTAGATGTCCATTTCAAGCATGATTCATAAATTTTGGTCATGCAAATGATAACTTAATGGGTAATTTAAATGTTTTCAGAGGTAATATGGACTATTCTTGATTTTCACTTCCAACTTGATTTGAGAACCTAATCCTATTTAAAATGTGATACCGCAATCCAATTTCACACAAGCATTGATAATCTTTTCCTCATAGTTAGACTAACATCTGTTCTAAGCATACACTGGAATTCCATGCAAAGTATAACTGTACTCTTACTTATTCTTGAACTCAAACTCAAGGGAAGAGACATGAGATTTTAGAGGAGCTGACCAGCCTCTTCTTGTCCTCGTAAAATCCTGACCTACTATAAACTCACACCCAAAATGTCAGACTTAAGAAAGTATGACTGATCATTTTGAAGAGGTAGCTATTTTAACTACCCTTTTCAAATAAGAGAGAGAATGTATCTGAGCCTGACAGGAACTCCAGAGTTAGTATCTAAAGTTTCAAAGCAGTTTAAAATCAGAGACCTCTCAGAGTCTAACCATGGACCCACACTGCCTCTATAAGAGGCTAGACTGGGAGAAAAAAACAACATATTTTACACTTAACAGATTATTGGTGAGAGTCCCCTTGGTTAATAATTGCTGAGATCTTGAGGATCTCACAGGGCATTAAATGTTCTTTTTGCAATAGTACATGCACCCTAATGTTTTCTCTATATTGGACATAGGAGGTTTCCTGTGTTGCCTAATTATACAATGTTCTATCCTATCCAATGGAGATTCTAAATTTGCCTTCTCAATTAACTCATGGATATTAGACAAGAGACTTGTGTTGTTTCTGTTGGACAGCAAAATGTGTTCTCTGAAATGTAGGTCGTTTGTGATATAAGGAAAAGTGTAGGCTTAACCATTCCCCAGTGTACTCTGTCTGCATTCATTTATTTGTATACTAATATCACCATTCAGTATGTCAAAGTCTGCAACTTTTTAACTCTCCAAAGCAATATATTTTAATGTTACTATATTTCCTGGGGATAAAACCATCTGAAATTCATGAACTTAGTAATAATAATTTCAATAGTAAAAATAAAATGTACCTCCTTACTGAGTCCCACATTTCAATTCAGGGTACAAATACATATTCAAACACTTGAGTCCAAAGTTTGGGACTAAAGTTTATGTCCATTTACTAACATTATCAGTTGCACAAATGAATACCAAATGAAGAATTACTATAAAAAGAAGAAATATATATGTTCACAGAGTCCAGCAGACAGATTCTGTTGTGAATCCTTCATAGTGTTCTCTATCTTTCCATTTCACTCTCCAGATCTCCTCCCTCCAACAGCAACATTAAAATAGGTAGCTCTTCTCACCTTACACTGGATTATCATTGGGACTGGCAGAAAGTAAGCACTCCTTAGTGTGATGCTGCCTCATCTGGGTTAGGGGATCAGATTCTAAAGGACATAGTCAAAATTACCCTTTTAAGCCTCATAAATACTTGATATGCATCAGCTAATTCATCCTCACAGGAACTTTTTGAGGTAGCTGTTGTTATTTTCTTTAATTTATAGATCAAGAAAGACAGAGAGAAGTCTTAATTGTTATAACCTGTCCAAAATCATACGTAGTAGGTGGTGGGACCCTTGGGAAAATGCCATGTGGGAAACCAATACTCTCATTTCTCAATAATCCTGCATTTATGGCCATGATATATATTAAATTAATATCTTTAACAACTACAATCAAATATGTTGCAAAATGATTGCACTGTGAGAGGCATTCACAAACTAAGACCACGTGTTAAAGTAGCAGGGCCACTCTCCCATCTATGGGCAGTGTGCTCTCTTATGGGTGAAAACACAGGCACAATTGTCATTCTTTTAAAAATTTTTTCTTACATTTAAAAAAAGCCATCTAATAGGAATAACTAAGAGATGTTAAATGCTTATGGGATGTGACTAGTTTTCAGAGCCCACCAAGGACTGTTTTATTGAACGTCAGATGGCCAAGACCACCCCGAACTGTTGGGATGAAGCCCAGTGATATCATCTGGATTGTATAATTCACATTTGAGGAAGTTACTTCTGTGAATTATGATGTCCTTAAATAGCTTATGTGCTCAATACTTTAAAATTGAACATCATTCATTTTTAAAGTACATACATATTTGCTTAAGGAACAGAACAATAAATGGAGGACCTCTAATTTTAAGGATATAGCACCTCATCTATTTCAGAGTGCATCCATTACAATTAGGACACTTGGTCTTTTTCCTTATAAGATATATTTCAGAATAGGGCAGTCTCCACTGTGAGCGCCAGTGATATTGAGAAGATTTCAAGAGGAAGTACAACAATAGCAGGACTTTGAAGAAGGGGTGAGATTAGCAGGAAAAAGAAAGAAAAAGCCTGTATCTAACTGTATATAACTGTGAACAAAAGTGCGAAGGCAGAAGATAAGCGTGTGCAATAACGCACTCATCTTTCTCTGTGCCACACCACAGCAGCCAAGGGCTATAAGAAACCATCGACACTACAGGACAAGCGTTGTCCCCATTTTCAAATAGGCTGTCCTCACAGCCCAGCAATCCCACAACACTTCTGTAGCCATCTTACCATTTCATGTTCCACAACAATATGTACTTTATCCTTGTCGGATGAACTTCAGATCCCTCCTATCCATTATTCCTCTCTCCCTACTTTATTTAGATATACAATCACAGCTCCTAACTTTACTGGGGAAATAGAAACAGTAATAGGGCCAGATTTTCTACTCAATACAAAACTTACAAACTAAAAAAATAAAATAAAATATAAAATAAAATAAAATAAAATAAAATAAAATTAAAAACTTACAAACTTAATTACATCTTAATTATGTAAACTTCTTCCTTCCTGTTAGAGTAGATTTTTTTCCTTCTAAAGCCAATCCCTCCATCTGTGCTTTGCAGCCATTTCCTCTCACCTTCTATTGTACATTATACTATCAATAATTCATTTTCCTTGTATATTTATCCTCTCTCCTTAAATAATCCTTTTAAATACCCTTGCCTCTTCAAAGTTTAAATAACCTTGCTTCAAATGCCCAATTTCCATGCCACTTTGCTGATCACAAACTTCCTGAAAGAGTTGTCTAAATTCTTGACATCTTTTCCTTACCATTTATTCCATAACCACTTCGATCTGACTTTATTCTTTATTAGATGATAAGATCAGAGGCATTTGGGTGGCTTTGTTAGTCAAATGACTGACCCTTGATTTTGACTCAGGTCTAGATTTCAGGGCTCTGGCATTGAGCATCAGGGAGTCTGCTTGAGATTCTCTCTCTCCTTTTGCCCCTTCTCCTGGCCTTCTCTCTCTCACTTTCTCTCTAATACATAAATAAGTCTTTTAAAAACTGATAAGGTGAACAGCGACCTATGTATCATTTAATTCAACAATATCCATTACTCATTTCACCTGATTTATCAGCAGATTTCAATGGTGTTGACATCTCTCTCCTTCCTCAAAATACCTCTCCATTTGCCTTCTGGAATAGATCATTACTCTCTGGTTTTTCTCCCCTTCTCAGTATCCAGTGCAGGAGGTTCCCTTTTGCCATGCCACTAAATTTTAAATTCCACAAGACTCATCTTATCCCTCTCCTCTTAACCCTCTGCAGTCTCCACCAAACTGTTATCAGTCACACTCAAGGTTTCTATCAATATCAATATTTAGAAGACCCATACAAATTTTAATTAAACATTTTATTTTGAGATAATTGTAGATTCACATACAGTTGTAAGAAATAATACAAAGAAATCCCATGTACCCTTTGCCAGTTTTCCCCAACAGTTGCATCTTATGATAAGTATCACAGTATCATGACCAGGATATTGAGATTGATAGAGTCCAGATGCAGATGAGTTTTAAAGCCCATAGTATCCTTTGCTGCCCTTTTATGGTCATATCCACTTTCTTCTCGCCCTTGTCTCCCTCCATCCTTATCTCTTAACAACCACTAATTTGTTCTACATTTCTATAATTTTGTCATTTCAAGAATATTATGTAAATGGAATCATACAGTATGTACCCTTTTGGGATTGCCTTTCTCACACAGCATAAACTTTTGGAGAATCACCCAAGCTGTTCTGTGTATCAATAGTTTGTTCCTATTATTGACAAATAATGGTCCATAGTATGGATAAACCACAGTTTGTTTAATTATTCACTGATTGAAGGACATCTGGATTATTTCCAGTTTCTAGGTATTACAAATAAAGCTGCTATGGGGGTGCCTGGGTGGCTCAATCAGTTAAGCATCTGCCTTCAGCTCAGGTCTTGATCTCAGGATCCTGCAATGGAGCCTCGCACTGGTTTCCCTGCTCAGTGTGGAGTCTTCTCCCTCTATCTCTCCCTCTGCTCCTATCCCCCTACCATTCATGCTCTCTTTCAAATAAATAAATGAGATCTTAAAAAAAAAAAAAAAGCTTCTATAAACAGTCATGTATAGGCTTCTCTGTGAATAGAAATTTTCATTTCTCTGAGACAAATTCCAAAAGCATAATTGCTGGGTTGCATGGTAATTGTGCTGTGGGAAACAAAAGCAAAAGAAAAATTAAATTTTCTAACTACTTAAAGCCCTTTGACAAGTCCTTGAAACAGGCAGGGTGACACTCCTCTAGCAGCTCAGCTGCCTCGATGTTAATACTTTGCTACGGGCAAAAAGCAATTTAGCTTAACAGTATCCTGATACCCTAGGATCCTGTAAGTCTACTTTTAACATATAAAAATTCCTTTGGAAACATCTTTATCTTTACCCTCTAAGATATACATTGGTAATCAACTCTCCAGCATATGGCCCACTAATATACATCTAAAGGATCTCATGACTAGAGTCTTACTAGATAGTAATAAATGACCTTTTCCTAACAAAACCAACCGCCTTAAGGTCCTGGAAGCCTGGCTTCCAAAATCCCTTAGAGACTTACTCTATCCCTGACCCCCTCCTAACTAGAAAGTATATAATCGGCCATTCTTCATGACCACAGGGCAGCTCTTTCTGCCCACAGGTCCCATCCCCATATTTTAATAAAACCACAGTTTTGCACCAAAGACATCTCGAAAATTCTTTCTTGGCCGTAGGCTCCATACTCCAACCATTTTCTACATCAGTTGCATGTTGTTGTTGTTTAAGAAACTGCCAAGTAGTCTTCCCCAGTAACTATATAGTATTTTATATTCCCACCATCAATGTATGAGTGATCCAGTTTCTCCGTATCTTTGCCAGCATTTGGTATTGTCATTAACATTTTACTTTAGCCATTCTGATAGGTATGTAGTGATATCTCATTTTGGTTTTAATATGCATTTCCCTAATAGCTAATTATGTTGAACATTCTTTCATGTGCTAATTTACCATCTGCATATCCTCTTTTGATGTCTCTTCATGTCTTCTGCCCATTTTCTAATTGTATTGCTTGATTTTCTTTTATAGTTAAAATTTGAGAACTCTTTATAGGTACTAGTCTTCTGCTAGCTATGTGGTTTGCAACTATTGTCTCCCAGTCTATAACTTGTCTTTTATCCTCTTAAAAATTCTCTGCATAGCCCTAGATTTTCTTCTACATTTTTTCTAGAAGTTTTATAGTTTTACATTTTATCTTTAAGTTTATAATCCACTTTAAGGTAACTTTTATATTAGGTATGAAATTTAGGTCTATTTTTGCCTATGAATGTCCAGTTGTTCCAGTATCATCTGATCCAAAGCCTGTATCCTATCTATACTTTTGCACCTTCACACAAAAATCAGTTGGGCATATTTGTGTGAGTTTATTTCTTTTATTTATCCTAGTCAAATGTTCTATGTATCTATCCCTCCATCAACACTAGTTCCTTACTCAACTATCTAACACCATACACGGGATTGAGGTCCCTCATTTTAGCTTGGTGAGAATGGAACTTTAGTCTCCCTTTGAAGCCTTCACTGGTGGGTGGGAGAGTGAAGTCACATTTTATTTTCTGCAATATTTGGCTGGAGTAAAATGGTTATTGTCTAAACATTTTCTGTCTCATTAGGCCACCCCCTTCCTGGGCCTTTGGCTAGAAAGAGCAGGCTTTTCTTGGCACATTTTTTTTGTCTGCACCCACTGGCGTTTCCAGGTTGCCAGCTTCTTAAACTCTATGTTTGGAATATATGTAGCAAAAGAATACCCAGAGAATTCACCACCATGTTGTCTCTTGAGTCCTGAGGTCCTTATGTAGTCAAAGTAGAAATGTGACTCACAAATTTTACCTCCTGGCTAGACCTTTTCTTTGCGGTTTGGAAATAAGTGTCACAATACTTCATTGTCATCTGCTTCTGTATGTCTCAAAGATACCTCAAATGTAACTTGTTCAAAGCTGAACCCACTCTGAATGTTGCACTATAATCAAATCGCACAAGACAAAAATTTAAAGCTATTCTTCACACTCTTTTCCTTTTTCATTTTGAACCATATGAATTCCTCCTGATTTTTGATTCAGAATATTTTTTGTCTTCACACTTCTCTGTTTGCATGCCACGATCTAATCTGAGCTATGCTGATATCTAATCAAAATCTTCTGCAGAAGTCTTGTCTCGAAGCAAGGTTTCCAAGACCTTTCTCACATACACCCTGCCTGTTCCAAGTCCTTCTCCATGTTAGAACTGGAGGGACCTTTTCAAAACACTATCATTATTATCAATATATTTTTATTGCTTTTAGGATATTTACTTTTAAAATGTTAACCTCACCTATAAGCCTTACCTATATCTATTGTAGATGCTCAATAAATGTAGATAAATAACTATAGTACTCTAACATTTTGAGTACATGCCTCCCTAGCTAGATTAAAGTCACCTAATGGAGAGACAAATCTTGAAATTTTATGCACCCTTAGTGCAATGGCAATGTGTAAATGTTTAATGACGATGAGTTTAGCATTCTAGTGACTTTATACAAGGATATTACCTCCTTATGTAAAGGGGAAGTTTATGCACAAGTAATAATGAACAGCAAATTATTAATTCTCCTGCTGTTTCCCATATCAAGTGAAGTTATTTGTCTCCTTAATAATTAGGATTCATTTGTAACAGTAATATTCTTAAATTTCTCAAGTATTTATGCATTCTTAAAGTACTACTTACTTCTCAACTATATTGGAAATCTAAAAAACATTATCTGTATTTTTACAGAATAATACTTTCAAAGAAGGACTGATTATAAGGCAATAAAAAGTTTAACTTTCACAACAAAATGACAGAATTATAATAAATAAGATTGTTCACACTTCCTTCCCACATAAATGTTAAATTATCCCAAGTTTTTCACTGCATAAGCTATGTATATTTACCGCTGCATCCATTGCAGAGTACTATCAAAATATTGTTTGAGACATTAAGAATATATATAAAGGAAAGATAAAATAATGTCTCTTCCCTTGAAAATCACACAGATGATTTGGTGGGGGGGGGGATGTAAGACAAATAAAAGACTCTGAAGAATGAAATATATTAGCTGTAAGGCTAAGTAAAAAGGCAAAGTAAGAGAGAAATCAGCAAGGGCTAGGTGAATTAAAGAAGACTTATTAGAAAAAAAATAGAGTATTAGGTGAGAGACAAAGAGAGAAACATAGCCCGAAGCAGGAAACGATACAGGTAAAATGTACAGAAGCAAGAACAGGTAGAACTTAGGCAAATAATGGTAACACCACTAATCTATAAATAAAAGCAACAGGATAATCACAACAAGAAATTTCTGGTAAATGTGTTCAGCTATAAGTGAGGGATTTTCAGCATATAATTCAGAATGCAAGAACAGTATGGACTCCAAGAGATCAAATAGTTCCCAATCTTCTCTCTTGCCACAACTAATTTTTATCTCAAATTTATAAGTAATGCTTAAACTTCAGACACAGTCTATAATACATTACTTCTGTGACCTTGGATTAGGTTCTCATTTGAGTGAACTGATAAAGCACATCCCAGTTACGACTCCTACAGCTTGTAGGAATGGGATAGGATTCTGTTTCACATGTATAGCTTCTTTCCATTTACAAAAAATTTTAGTCTAAATCATTTTAAAAGTGGGTGAGAAGTGAGTCATGCAAATCATATAGAAAAAATGTAGCATTTTATTTTTTTGGACCCACTGAAAATTTAGATTATGATAATATTTAAACATAGCTAAGATTGAGTCCTTCGATATTATTATTAGTTTATGTTTTCTCTAACTTAGATATATTTCTTTTGTGTATTTGATTTTCTGCTATGGTATTTCTTCATGGAAGGAGGAATTGTATTATCACATGAACTTGAGCAAAATTACAATAACTCTCTAAAAGAAATCCAGTTTGTCAAGCATATGGAAGAAAAAAACCGCCTGTCTATCATATTTAGAAAGAAAATTTTTAGGAAGTTGTACAATTTAAGACCCTCAAAATTATTTCAAAAGTTCCATTCAATATAGTAAATTAGTATAAAGAGTAGGAAAAAATTAGGAAATTTTTGTACATAAAAAATATTTTTTATGATTATGGAAGTCTGGGATATTGCTAAAACTCTGCTAAAATGTTAGCGATAGTGATGACTATGTGTGTGAATGTTATATAAAAGGTGCTACCAAATTCAAAGGTCTACTTAAGGATTCTTGCAAAGAGTTTACATGGAGTTGCTGGGAGCAAATTAAACCTTGAAGGAAGGAAGGAAATTTACTGGCAGCACTTTTGAAGAGAGACGGAGATTCAACTATAACAAGATTCAGCTCTGAGAACCCATTTATTTGTTACTAGTTTGAGGACTAATACTAGTATTTAACATTTGTTGAAGGCTCACTATGTGCCTGACTGTATTCTAACACTTTCATAGGCTTTCACCCACATAATCTTCTTAAAAGTCTCAGATCAAGGGCCCTTGGCTCCTTTTTACCGAGGAGGAAATTAAGGCATGGAGAGGACAAGTAACTTGCCCAGGATCACAAATGTAGTAAGTGCTAGAACATGATTGAAACATGGCAGGCAAGGGCCTGCACTCTCTGCCTTCTGCATAGAGTCTCTAATCATAGCAATTCACAAACTTGTAGCCGTCTCTATGTGTCAGGCATTTGTGCCCATTTTTTTAGTTAATCTTCACAGCAATTCTAAGAACTATGTATTACTTACCACCTCAGAATGAGGAAATTAAAAAACAGCAGGTCCAGGATTAGAACCCATGGTGTATTTCCTGTTTTCAATAGTTCTGATTTCAGCTTGGCTAAAATAAAGGGCTGTAAAGTAAACTCATAGAATATAGATTGAATAAATCAATGAAGGCCAAAGATAAAAGAATTTGAGGCAAAAATTTTAAAATTTGGAACTTGTTCTTAGGATCATTCCTAAGTACTGAGGTGCTCAATAAACTTTGCTGAATGAATGAATGAATGAATGAATGAATATAAAGATATTGTTACACTAGCCTCCCCTCCAGGCAATAGTAGTATGGATCACTAAGATAAAAATAAAAATAAAAATAAAAATAAAATAAAATAAAATGACATAATCACAATCAAACAGATGCAGATTATTTATTTTCTTCAAAATACTTGCCTATAATCAGATTCTACTGCTCCAGATCAGCTACAAAATGCCTGGGTTGTAGCTTTCTGATTTGAATATCCTTCTGCGAGGTCTTAGTCAGATAGATTAGCAAGATTTTCCACTTTATTATATTTTTATTTAAATGCTAAGCATATAACAATAACGAACACAATCATTTTTTATTTAAAAAAATAAATCATTAAGAAGCTTTCTCAATAGTCCATGACTTCTTTCAATTATTGCTTAGTCTAAATTATATCTAGGTTGCTAGGCTCATCTTTTAAAATGTTTTATTTCAATTCTTTCAAAAATCTTTACTTTTAAACCAATGTTTTACCCAAAACTGTATTCCTATCTCAAATGTTTCTAGAGGACATTAATCCAAATCAGTATTAACACTTTGTCTCATCGTTATTCTTCCTATCACAGCGAAGTGTTTTCAATCTTTCCTCTGCTAATCTCTTAGAAATGCTCTTGCTTCATATTGAGTCTCTTCATGTCTCAAAGAACATAAAAGAAAATGACAAAAATAGAGAAACAGGATCATTTCTCTGGTCCTTTGTTTTCCTAATTTTTTCAACCTTGGGACTATGGTAAGCAATATTATTTACATACCAACGTGGTTTGCTCATATTTCCTTCTTTCTGATCAATATTTTTATTGGGCATGTATGAAATGAAATACAGTTGCCTCTTTTTTCCCTTACAAAGCATATGAAAGTGAATTTAACTTTTTTTTTCATAGATTGCCTTCTGAATTTGTCATTACGTATCTTAGCTATTACTGGAAACTTTTTCCCTAGAGTCAATATCTTCTAAGAAAAAAAGGAAAAAAGAAAAAACTGAATAAAAAAAAAACAGCATAAGGTCAAATACATGATCTGTTCTATCATTTTAAAATTTAGGAGTAATTTAGTAAAATAGTTTCTGTAAAATCACCTTTGCTATTAATTGATCTTACATTAATTTTAATGGATAATATTTTTATCAAATATAACTTGGAATTAAATGTTTGAGACCGTATAAATCTATGTAAAGTAACTTGTTCTTTCTTCTCTGTTGCAGCCCAGCTAGGGTATTCAAAACCTACAATTAGCAAGTTTCTTCAGCTATTCCATAAAGGAGGTGGTTCCATTCCTCAGAGCAGAGAGTAAATAACATAAAATATCCAAATGAAAATAAGTTATTGTAACTGCCTAATTGAATCTGCACACCATTTCTCCTCCTGCTTATGGTTGCTATTGTTTGTGGTTTGTAGGGACCGAGCACCTTTTATTTTTACTTCAGAGATGGAATACTTTATTACAGAGGGTGGGAAAAATCCACAGCATTTCCAAGATTTTGTGGAGCTTTGCTGTCAAGCTTATAATATTGTCAGAAGGCACAGTCGACTGCTCTTGAACCTGTTAGAAATGGTAAGTCCCTTGGGGAAATAACAAAAGTAATAAACTTCATTTATGTCTCTCTTTCAGTAGTCTATTTTTGCTAATGGCTTGGCATTCCCCAAAGAGCTATTCAAACCAGAAAGGAATGAACAAACTAAAAGTACCATTGTACAGCTTATAAACACATTTCTTAATAATTCATCCCATTAGTTCACAGTTATCGTCTCAAACATTTCTATTCACAATAATATTGATGTATTCAGGGGTTATCTCAGTATATTTTGTTTAAAGATTAAGGACAGTAATTTAGAATATTGTATGAGTTGTATTGTGCAAAAGTACTTTAAAAAACACTGTCTCATTTACACATTATAGCAATCCAATGATGTAGACAACAGGTAAGGATTTTTCCTGGCTCCCCTTCCAGTCTTTATCTTTTTCCAGATTTAGAAATGGGCTCAAAAATATAAGACAGCTTCCTAGCAACTCAACTCGAGAGTAGTACATTTAGTGATGTACATTGGGTCTACTGAGTCATGCTCCCACATGCTCTCTGTTGACTTACAGTAGAAAATTCAAGTTTCATTCCACTGTCTAATTTTAAAGAGATGGAGACCAGGTAGACAGGGTGAGAGGAGAGAGATCTGATAGAAATATCTTCTGGGAGAAGGATGAGGTGATGCCTTTAGGCAACATACATACACACTAGTAATTGAAGCAAAATGTAGGAGAGAAACACACCTTTGGTAAATCAGTATACCATGGAGTCAATGCCATCATAAAAATTAGCTGGTTTAGAATCTTCAGATAACAATAATTCTCCTAGATGCTATTAAGGGCACAGACTTCTTAACTCTAATAAGACAATGCTGCTTATCTATCAAATCTCATCTATCAAATGGAAATAATAGCATCTACCTTATAGGATTGGTGAATAAATGGCCTAATAGTGATTGTTTTGCATGAACATTATACTAAGTGCCTTATGTGTATTAATTGATTTATATTTCATAATAACCCGATTAGATAATTAGATCCTTATTAATCCAAAAGAGCACTCTCCAATAGAGTATCCTCTATTCATGTGTGATTATTTAAATTTATATTAATTAGTATTAACTAGACTTTAAAATATAGCTCCTCACTCTCACTAGCCACATTTCAAGTGTTCAGTAGCCACATGTGGCTTGTGATACCATATTGGACAACACAATTATAAAACATTTACGTTACAGAAAAGTTCTATTGGGTAGTGCTAAACAAATGTTGACCTTGTTACAATGAAGATTTGATTAGATCCTTATTTTAACTTTCAAACAACATATGCACCTTACCCTGTCTTAAAAAATAGATATTTTCAAAATTATAAACATGTAGTCTTTCATATATAAGGATACTTTGGTTTATGTGTTTACTGGATATATAAAGTTTTGCCCATCTCCAGAATTTTCAAGTTCGCTATTCCAATAATAGCCAATGATGATTCATATTGGTAGATTTGCATTCTATCTCTCAATTTTTAAGCCATACTGCAATTATGAGATGGCTTATGGTTCATAATCTGTGTTCATACCACAAAGGAAACTCTATAAGGACTAACTCTGTGACCTTTAATCTATTTACATATAAATATCTAGGTAGTATCATTCCAATAATCTCTTGGGCTTTAACAGGCTCTAAATCATGAATCCATGAGTTCATGAGTACTTAACTGTATGCCAGAAACTGTGAGGATACATTAACTTATATGACCCAGGCAGCCTTAAAATTTTCAATATGATAAGGAAGATAAAATTCGTGTACACAGTAAATGAGGTATTCAGCATTTCTAAATGTCTGTAATGTTATAAATAACAGCGTATAAGGAGTAAGTGCCATATTCTAACAACTACTTGAACCAGTCACAGACATTTTAAAAATAAACCCATAGTAGAAAAGCACAACTACAGATTATGCTATTTCTCAGGAGACACTAAAATTATGCTGAATAACAAAAGTGAACATATTAAAATAATGTGAAAGGACAGCTTTTTGAAAAAACTTGATTGAGAAAGCTATTGGTGGGCTTTTTCTTTTCTTGTTTAATAAACTTTTCTACCTACCTAGACACAAAACTTTTAGCACATGCGTCATTTAAGATAATTATTAAAGTAAAGAGTTTAGGGGCATCGGGTGGCTCAGTCGGTTAAGAATCTGACTCTTGATTTCGGCTCAATGGTCATGATCTCAGGATCATGAGATTAAGCCCCATGTAGACTCCACATTGAGCAGGATGCCTGCTTAAGATCCTCTCTCCCTCTCCTTCTGCCCCTCCCCACCCATTTACATCCACGTGCTCTCTCCCTAAAACAAAACAAAACAAAACTATAGAGTTTATATAATGTCATTTTATTTAAAGAAGTAGATGCTGTTTTAGTCAAGTACTGAAGTAATTTTTCATAAAATAATATTAAAATCAAAGATTGAAGGTTTCTGTTACATCATATGCCCAAAAAATCTCCCTGTGTTCTAATTATTCAAGTCTTGACTTTTAGGCTAAGGAGGAAATTTTGGCAGTAAAGAGCACTAATTCAGATTAAGCAAATAATCTTAGATTTAGAGTCTCACAGAAATCGAAATAGACCAGAAGCAATGTGGACCAATTAGGCCAATGAAGAAACACATATCAAACAGTAGTATGTTATTCCCTCTGTTTCTGGTCATTTACCTCTCCAGTCTCTGCTTCTGAAGTTTCTTTCTTATGGGATTCTGTAGATAATCAAAGCATCAGTAAAGGTTTCAGAACCATGTTTTTTCTGGGATAGATTCCTATAAAATAAAAACCGAATATAAATTTGTGAAAGATTACTTTCTACCCATGTGGATAATCAATATTTCCCTCAAATTCTCTTTCAAATTGACTTTTGCTGTATTAACTTCATTTAAAAGAACTCAACTTACTACTCCATGATCCAATTACAACTTGAGAAATAATTGACATGGGTCATAAATTCTACCTTCTGTGAATGGTCAATATCCAGGATTATGAGTCACAAGTGGTTGTCATGTCTACTATGGGGTTAATGGCTCATCCCTTGTTGAGAGCAGCATATTTCCAGATATCCACAGTCCTTTTTATTTACTCCTGGGAGAAGCAGGGAAAAAAATAATCCATGAAATTCTCATCTTGCTTAAAAGCAAAACATCTGTAGGAGACCCAAGAGTGTTGCTGGCTGAATTCACTAACATAAAAGCCTGTATTTCATCAGCTTTTCTCTCATTAAAAAATCAATATCAGCTATTATGGAAGGCTCCCAAAGAACACAAGGACCATTCACCCAGTTTAAAATGTTTATCACACCCATTATTATATCAGATATTTCCCAGAAGAAATCTTTCTAACTGCTCTATGTGGTGGCAGAGTATCTGCTTCCCTAAGCATAACTATCAAAATAGATTTGGACTTCGGAGGAGAACAGAAGTGAAAATTTAAAAGTGTCCCTGTCCTTTAAAAGGAACTTACCTTTTAATCACCTATATCTGTTCATTACTTATACAAGCCTAGCCACCCTTTCCCTTTCCTATTGCCCCAATTCAAGCTATTACCCATGTAATCTAGGCTAAGCAGTACTTGAACCATATCTCTGTGAGTCAGAGAACAGAGAGGTCTAGATGGACCGTGGTGTGAGGTTATTCTTACTCCAATGGCAGAGTCATGATACTCAAAGCCTCCTCTCTGAGGAACAGAGCACATCAACAAAGAAAGGTAAAGTTGTACTTGTTTTCTTTAATCAACTACATAACAAGGAGAGTGCTCGGTTCACCTACTTTGAAGCCATCTGCATTTGGCAGTTGGTATATAATGGGGGCAGGTGGAGAAGGAGTAAGCATAGGGTGTACTTCCCAAGAAAATGTTTGACAGAATTCTAAGCAAGCAGATGTGAATTCTGAGCATCTAGAGAAACCAGAAAGCAATTCAGATTTAGGGAAGAAGTCTGTTCTTAGCAAATGGACAACCACAGTCAGATAAAGGAGAAACTTTCTCAATAAGTACACAGATGTCTTTAAAACTCTAAGTACAGAACCAAAAAGATAAAGCCTAATCTAGACTTTAGTTGCTTTCAGGAATATTCCTCTCTATGGTTGATTTTAAGTTTAGTAGTCAGAGTTGAACTTGCTACTTACAGGCTTTCAGTGCCTAACAAGGCCAGGCATTTTTTTCATTCATTCATTCATGCATGCATGCATGCATGCATTATTTTATAGATATTCATTGAGTTCTATTTACAAGGCACAATGCTTGGTGATATAAACAATTTAACATCAAATAAAAACTCAGTTCCTGTCCTCAAAGAAGTTAAAATCAAATGTGACAAACATGTGAACAGAACATAGTAAAAGTGAGGCAGCAATAAGTGTGAAAGAGGGGTGACCAAGATAAGATTGCTGTACAGAGAAAGCAGTAATTAAATCTTATTAAGAGGCCCTATAGTGCTTCTAGAAGAAAAACATATTTAAGCTGAGTTTTCAAAAATAATTTCAATAGATAAGGAGGGAGAGAAAAGGAAGCCTGGCTGAGAGAGAAATACACATATGGGTAGAGAGGCTCAAAGAGCATGTACATGATATGTATTGGAAATAGAGGTAATTAAATGTACCTAGATTGTGGTAGAGAGGAAGATCTATATAGACAATAGATGAAGTAAAAGGTCATAGTTAGATTATAAAAGACATTTATGAACAGGATGAGGATTTTGGACTTTGATATATAGACACCTGAGAACTCAGAAGTTTCTTTGCTTCTAATGAAGAGAGTTCCATCATCTAGCTTGGATTTTAAAAAATAACTCAGAAATTATGTAATTAGAAGAGAGATTAGAGAACTAGAAAAAGGCTACTCAAGTTACCTAAGCAATTGAAGGTGAGGAGCTGAACTAGGACAGTAACTGCAATGGCAAGAGGAGTGAATACAGGAGACCATTGAGGTGGTTGTTAGAATATAATATAACTGACATTGAGATCAGAAAGAGAGAATCAAAGAACATACACAGTTCTTATTAGCTGGATAATGGTGGCAGTGTAAATGGAGCTATAAAACAGGAAAAAAGAGGAAAAGGTTATGGGAGAAGAGAATTTGCTTAAATTTAGATAGCACGAATTTTGATCACCCATGAGGAGAAGTAGTTAACACCTTTCCAGGATTACCCGAGCCATTTCATGGTTTTAATTACTATCTATGTGTTAATGACTCCCAAATCTATATTTACAGCTATACATTTTAGATCCCACCCAGCCTTCCAAATATAGCCAGTTAATCACCCAGTTTTCTCAACTCTACTTCTTACTTACATATATTTAAAATTAAATAACTTAACTTTTTTCTTTATTCTTAAATATTCTCCTAGTTTAGCTTTTTATTTGGCCTCGCTTTAATCCACTTTCCACAAATAATGACGATCTCAAAACACAATTTAGTTATTTTAATGACTGTTTAAAATTACTAAAAGAGCTTTCTCTTGCCTTTAGGATAAAGTTCAAAACTTTTACATTGCTGAAAAATCCTGCCCTACTTACCTCTTTAGCCCCATTTCTTGTCGCCCACCCACAAAATATCTTATGTTCCGGAAGCTCTCCTGGAGTTCTTTCTGTGAACTAATGAAAGATGTCTTGCTTCCCTTAGTATATCTCTAAAGGCTGCTCCCTCTGCCTGGATAGGCACAGTAGAAAAGGAGAAAAGTTTCAAATCCATTTTTTCCTCACTTGAACTTCATCAAGTCAATCACAATCTCACCTATCCTTCCTAACCATATTCTCATTTTATCCTTTATGTTTGGCATTAGCAGCATTGTTCTTAACTTCCCACTAAGTTGCCTCTATTCCAGAGCAGGAAATAATTTATCATCTTAGTCATAGAGGTACTGTTGAAATTCTCCTTCTCCTCCTCCTCCTCCTTGTGCTCCTCCTCCTTCTTCTTTTTCAAAGTTTAAATTTATTTCAGAAAAGATCTACTTTCTCTCAAAAAAATTCTTTGTTTTGCCTATAACGAAAGAATATTATCCCTTCAGTCTACTTTATAATATTAACATAGCATGTTTCCAAAGGTGGGCAGAAAGAATATCTGAGCCTTTGTACAATTTTATCTTTAATTACTTTATTGTTTTAATAATCTTTAATAAATGGGGAAGCTGGGTGGCTCAGGGGCTGAGCATCTATCTACCTTCAGCCCAGGGCATATCCTGGGGTTCCAGGATCAAATCCCACATTGGGCTCCCTTCAGGGAACCTCTTCTCCTTCTACCTATGTCTCTACCTTTCTTTGTGTCTCTCATGAATAAATAAATAAAATCTTTTTTAAAAATCATCTTTCGTAAATAGAATCACCACCTAACTAAGGAAAATTGTGTTTTTAGAGTATGAGTCATAGAGTCATGAAAGAATGTAAGATTAAGAACCAGAGGGATGAGTTTTATTCTTTGTGCTTACACACCATTTGATCTGGACACTTACTTACACTTTTAGGGAGATTAAGTTTTTCTTCTTTAAAATGGGTATTGTGATATAATTTTTGTGTAATAATTTATAGTATATAAAGCCCTTTCTTATTCATTAGCAATTTGATTGCCCCAGAACATATTGGGTATTCTCATCTCTACTTTAAAAAAGGAAATGGAGATTCAAAGAGGTTATAGAGATTTTTTTCATGATTATTCAGATTCTAAATAGTGGGTCCAGAAATTCTGACACTAGAACTAGTGTCCATTGTTCAATTATTCTACTGTCCAGTGCTAAATATGCCTCTTCTACAAGAAGATGAGGTGGGGATAATCATACTACCATGCTTACTTCACTGGACTATGATGAAGATAAAATTCAATTATTAATCTGCAAGCACTTCAACAACTCTTTGGTTCTTCTTCTTATTATTATTGTTTTGTTGCTTTGGTTAGTAAATATAGGAAGTTAAAAAATCCATTCACGTTTACAAACTGAAAGGCATTGCTATATAACTTTTATATGCATTTGTAGAATTAACCAAGTAAACTTAACCAAACTTAACTAAGTAAGATTCGATTTATGTTTATTCTGAGGTTTTTTTTTTTAATTTTGTTTTGTTTGTTTTGGTAAGATGCTACATGCAGGATTGCCTGAGCTGGGTGGAATCCAAGACCTGAAATATGTCTATAATAATCTTCGTCCACAAGACACAGACCTGGAAGCAACAAGTCATTTTACCAAGTAAGATTAGCTATGAATATATGAGTGTGCATTTACTCATGTGTACAGACGTGTTTCACATTTGAGATAATTTCAGGGTGAACAATCATTGGTATAAAACTGTCATTTCTAGAACCAGACTATGTCTTCTTTCCCGAGGTATAGAAAGGGAGCAATGTGTATGTCTAGCAGAAGGCCTTAGTCCATGTTTCTGTAGCATGTTATTGTTTGCTACCCAGCCTCTTCATCTAATACATTGCTCAGTAAGAGGTCACTAAAAAGAGCAAGGCTGACATAAATAGATTGGTTGTTCTACTTGAACTATGTCCAGGAAAACAATTTGGAAAAAGAGATTTATGATGAGATATGGACTTGCTACTTTCATCTCTAAGACAATACAAATATTGGAATATTTGGTAACTATCCTATTTTTAATCTATTTTTTATTAAGCAAGTCTGGGAAAACACTAATACACATCAAAGTAAGAGTCTGAGCAGAATACAGTGAATATTAATTTGACTCAAAATCATTGTCAAAAGGATAGTACATTTTATAATAGAAGGTTCCTTTGAACTTCGATACTTGAATGGATCACATAATTGCTAGCAAATTTTGGGTGCTCAATAAGTGTTAGCCATAATTATTATCATAGTAAACAGTTTAAGTAGAGAAATACAGTGCTCTTTCCTGTAACTTCTTAATATCGAATCTTAGTAGAGTCTACTTTTTAATTGTTCTGATACTTTTAACCAGAAATTTATAAACATGGATTATACTTTTTTTTAATTGTATTTATTTATTCATGAGAGACACAGAGAGAGAGGCAGAGACATAGGCAGAGGGAGAAGCAGGATCCATGCAGGGAGCCCGACATGGGACTTGATCCCCAGACCCCAGAATTACATTCTGGGCCGAAGGCAGGTGCTCAACCGCTGAGCCACCCAGGCATCCCCAGATAATACTCTTTTTAATGAATGTATGTTTTGTCCTTCTGATGAAAATAGTATTTACCCCCCAATTATTGCTTTTTCTCCCCCCACCTTCCACAATGTACAGTGAGGACTCTCTATTACAAGGGAATAATGAGAGTTAATTGGGACATCCTCATACTTGATAAATTTCACTTTTGCACAGAATCTCTGTTTTGTGAACTTTCAAGGATAGGCTGCCCTAGGAGTTGAGTAGCAATATGGCAGAATTATAGAATACTAGAGCTGGAAAAGCCCTTACACTTTATTTATTCTGACAATAAATATGCAAATGGGGAAACTAAAATTCAAAGAACAAAGGCCTTGCCCACAATTAAAGAAGTAGTAAGAAACAGGGATCCTTGGGTGGCTCAGTGTTTGAGCTCCTCCCTTCAGCCCAAGGCCTGATCCTGGGGCCCCGGGATCGAGTCCCACATTAGGCTCCCTGCATGGAGCCTGCTTCTCCCTCTGCTTGTGTCTGTGCCTCTCCCTCTCTCTCTCTCTCTCTCTCTCTCTCTCTGTGTGTCTCTCATGTTAAATAAATAAAATCTTAAAAAAAAAAAAGTAATAAGAAACAGAGCTAAGATTAGGGCCCATAGCTAGGACTTTAATCCCCTGGTCTAGGGTTTTTCAACATTCAACATTGGAAACTATATGATACCATTAAGGAACACCAGGCAGAGCCCTTGCCAAAACTATACCTTCCTGCTACCTAATTTGTTTCTGAAATTCTACCATTAGGGATTCTTTAGCAGAGTCTGGTAGGTTTTTTGAGTCCTGAAAAAAAAAAAAAAAGCCCTTTAATAGTAGAAGTTATCTCTGAAAGAAGGATTTATGTCCATTTAGACAGCTTCAAATATTAGTTGACAATCATTTGTGACCAAAGACACTAGCTTGAAGATTTTTTTTAAAGATTTTATTTATTTATTCATGAGAGACAGAAAGAGAGAGAGAGAGAGAGGCAGAGACACAGACAGAGGGAGAAGCAGGCTCTATGCAGGGAGCCCAATGTGGGACTCGATCCCCAGTCTCCAGGATCATGCCCTAGGCTGAAGGCAAGTGCTAAACCACTGAGTCACCCAGGTGTCCTGAGGATTTTCATAAATATTTCAGATCCCTGGTTTTATGGATAAGGGACTTTAAAGTTGCCTCAACTAACAGGGACAGAGAATTTGTGTGAGAAATCCCAAGGAAAAGCAGGAGGTCTTCTGTCCCAGAGGCTGGAAAGTCCTTCAGAGTCCAAGACAGCTCTGGGATCCCATCAACAGGAAAGAGCCTTTCACTCTAGTTGCTCATCCCCCGTCCAGTTAACTCCATCCTAGGTTCACATGGTACCAAAAATAGCCCCCTCGGCCTATTCCATTAGGATCTGAGTGGGATACCTTTCTTTAAAGTGGGCAGCTGCACAACAGATACAATGATTGATGTGTCAGTGGAAGCAGGTGGGGAGCTAAAGGAGGAGGATGAAAAGGTCCAGAAAAGGTAGAGATTGGAAATATGTGATTGGGCTAAAGCCTGTATTTGATGTGTCATTGTTTAGGCAGTTTATAAATAATCCCTACTACCATTTAAAGCAAAGAAAAAAAAAAACCCTATATATTGGATGAAGAAAAGCTCCTTCAGGCCCTGGTCACAGGAAAAATGTAGATAGACTTTATTTGTCCACCAGAATTCCATCCCTTCACATTTCCTGACTTCAGCTGATACATCCAGATCTATAAAGAGAATAATTTTAGGTATGAGTGAGCTTGCCTATGTTGACTTATCTCCTCTTCCTATTCAAGTGATTGTGAACTAATATGAGAAGTAGATCTGAAGCCACTAATCTCCTGGCAGTGAGCTAGACCTCATTGTCTCACCCGCATATCTCTGCCAGTCTAATTTTCTCACTTTCAGATGTTATATACTATGTCCTGTTAATTAAACTTCTTTCTACAACTTTATGGTAAAAAAAACTTGTTCTCCATTGCAGACTTAAAAGCATCTAGTCAACTAAATGAGGGCACATAATTTCTCTGTTCAATAATTGTCTTTGACTTGCCATTTCCGACCTCTTACTTTTCATAAAATTACTGGAATAGAGGAGGGAGTCTGATCTAACTTTCAGTTCTACCTGTCTCTTGAGATGTGGGACAACTAGTACCTCATCCATGAAGCCTTCTCAGATTATTCTAGTAGTGACTAGTCTTTTTTTTCTATAATTCTATAGAACATGTACTATTTCATGCTATACTTAATTTATTACTAAATTACATGCTGTCTAGTATATCACCTTAATATACTAGTTGGTTATACCAGTTTCTCCCAATGAAAACAGGGGACATATTCCCATTTTTCCACTTTCAAGATATTTGAATGTGAAACAACTTTTTATTCCCCTTGAAATATATTTAAAAGTTTAACTGAAAATGCTATCCAAACATCAGACATTAAGTTTATGAAAGTTATGAAACAATGGCTGACATTTAATATAGTACTTTTTACGGGTTAGGCACTGTTCTAAGTGCTTTTTTTTTTAAGATTTTATTTATTTATTCATAGAGACACAGGGAGAGAGAGAGAGAGAGAGAGAGACAGAGACAGAGGCAGAGGGAGAAGCAGGCTCCATGCAGGGAGCCCAACATGGGACTCGATCCCAGATCCCTGGGATCATGCCCTGGACTGAAGGCGGCGCTAAACCGCAGAGCCACCCGGGCTGCCCTCTAAGTGCTTTTCAAATAGTAACTTGTTGGGATCCCTGAGTGGCGCAGCGGCTTGGTGCCTGCCTTTGGCCCAGGGTGCGATCGTGGAGACCCGGGATCGAGTCCCACGTCGGGCTTCCGGTGCATGGAGCCTGTGTCTCTGCCCCTCTCTCTCTCTGACTATCATGAATAAAATAAAAAAAAACAAAAAAACAAAAAAAAAAAACAAATAGTAACTTGTTTAATCATCATAACAAGTCTGTGAGATAATATCATTTTTTTAAAAGATTTTATTTATTCATGAGAGAGAGAGAGGCAGAGACACAGGCAGAGGGAGAAGCAGGCTCCATGCAGGGAGCCCGACCTGGGACTTGACCCCGGGTCCCCAGGATCACGCCCTGGGCTGAAGGTGGCGCTAAATGGCTGAGCCACCAGGGCCACCCGAGATAATATCATTTCAATGTAAATTTTTAGATTAAGACATTGAGACCCCAGAGGGGTTAATTTACCAAAGGACATAGCCAGCTGTAGACAGAACCACAATGTATATCCAGGGGGTTATACTGTAGAATATGAGGTCTTAACCTCTACCCTGTGTGCTCAAAACCATCTCTCTCACATGCAGGCTTGTGGGATATGCTGCTTCATAAATCAGACCATAGTTTTTCCCAAGGTTCCTTATAGCCACTTTGGCTACAGTTTGAACAAAGTAGATCTTTTCTCAGGCAATAATCCTCATATCCTGAATATCCCAAGCCTTGATGGAGGACAGGTGTCCCTTCCCAGGAGCATTATCTCTGTGCCATCACTAGGTGTTCCCTGGATGTTCCGTTTAAGAGCTGCTATAATTGCTGCCTTGGGGGACCACCATGGGATAATTTGACTGGTGACTCCAAGATAGTCACCTCTTTCCTTTCTGTGTTTTGACTCTTTACCAGATGCCTTAAGCCTCTCTAATTTTACCCTTTTCTGCTCAGAGAAAGGAGATTTCTCTCATGGGAGCATGAGACTCACTGTCCTTTTAAATTCCAAGAGCCTGTCTCAATAGTATATTTTTTCCTATAATCTCAATTACATATCTTTATTTTTAGATATGGTTTAATGTATTTTGAGTTTGCCTTTCCTGTTCTCTAAGTTCCTTGGTAAACAAATGTAGGTCAAGCATTGAGGATCTTTTCTATCACACAGCACTGTCAAGACCCTGTTAGGGAGATTTGAGAAGCCTCAATTAATTGTGGCTGTGATTCTTAACCATTTTAAAAAGTTACTGAAGATCTCTCTATTATTTACATATTTACAGTTTTTACAACTGATTATAGAATATTTCTTTTGTCAACACTTAATATATAGAGTGACTATATAAAAGTAGCCTGAATAATTAAAAACAAGAGTGGCGCTTTAAATGACATGATCCACATGGTTAAAATAAATGTTAAAAATTATGTGCACTTGTTTACTTTTCTGTGTAAATAATATTATCTTAAGCTGTGTTCTCTGACATCACATGGATTTCAAAACTTAAGGAGGTACTTGAAGTGTAGACGTCAGTGCACATAACTTACCAAAAAAGAAATGAAGTTATATGATAGATCCAGCGTTGGTCTTGGTACTTCAATGAGTGACATTAACTCCAATATACTTATGAGAGCTCTTGTATATTTAAAGTCCTTTTTCTCCTTGTTCTGACAGGCTAAAAGTGCTTTATGCTACTGGTTATTCTAATATTACCACTAAGATAGAAATAAAAATAAGAAAATCCACCCTTTACCACTGCCAGGCTCACAGATCTGGGTCATGAATGAGGACTAAACCATCTGAGACACAGCATGTGTGGCTACTTTAAGCACCTTACTGCCGACTACAGTATTAGCATTAAGAGGCTGTCCTCTTGACATTGTTTGAGACTCCAAAGAAAGAAATGGCTTTCCTTCCTCTCCAAGAGAGTACGCTATTTATGAACAATATAAGATCCTACCTCATTCTTGGATATTCACATTCAGGGTTAAGAGCTGATCATAAAAGTTTCAGAAAATGCTGTACTCCACATAGCATTAAAAATTGTATTACAATTAATGGCATTTAGATGAAAATGAGAATAAAATTGGTTTACTGGCCACAAATATTTTTCACAGCACTGCCAACTCCTCTCTGCTTCCCTTACTTTTTTCCCCCACTCACCTTACAGCTGAGTGCTGTTGAATAGAATCAAGAAAGTCTCATGACTCAGTTCCTGCAAATTGATGCTCTCATGTAATATCTCTGCCGAGCCCACTGCTAGGCAACAAAGGCAACGATCCATTAAAATGCCGTCCAAATGGGTTATTTTAGAATTTTCAATCACTTTCAAACCTCAGGTTAGCTGTCCTTAGAAACAGATAACCTATTTCAAAGACCAGACTGACATCATTAAACATAAACTTCCCTGCCTACCTCCCCTCCCACATACAGATCATGCTTTTCACTTCATCCATTTTCTGCTCCAAAATTGTGAGAGGAAATTTTCCATGTATTCCCAGATATTCCATTTGACCTGCCACAGATTCTTTGGTTTAGTAAGTGTAAGATCGCCTGCCCTTTGGCTAAAACTGAAGGCAGCTTGAAACTCCAAACTTAAAAAAAAATTATTTGTATTAGTGAAGTATTTTGGTAGCAAGAACCAAAAATACTATCTGATATCCTTAGAGAAAAGGGTACATATATGGACTCAAACTGTAACCTAACAAATCCCAGAAACCAATAGGACCTAGCTAGTTTCCAGTAGACACAGACCTTCTACTCTGTTTACTCTACCTATTATATTTTACCTCTTTGCCCATTGGCCAGTATTCTCTAGTCTAAATTCCAGAGAAAGATGGTCTAGTTGATTTACCTAGTTGCCTTTGTTCCAAATGGATAGGACCCTTCATGCAGTCATCATGGATTCTGTTGCCCATTCTTTCACCTATCATGGGCCACTCCTTACAAAGGACAGCCTAGAGTTTCTTCTCTGAACTTTGAGCTTTAGAGAGAAGAGTCTTAGTAGTTATGAGAGGCCTCTGGACAGGCACAATGACTGTTTCAACAAGTACAACTATGAAACTACTAGAAATGTCGATGACCTCTGGAAAGAGTACTCCTGGACTCCTCATAACAGCCAGAATCTGTGAGCCACCGAGCGTGTGTAGACATAATGCTAGCAACTCCCAGTGTTTCTGTCATTCCTCCTGAGATTATTCATGCCTACAGGGTGAGATGAGACCCTTTGTGCTCAAATGTCTCCAAACATAATTCAATGGCCTTTTGTCTAGTTTCTCCTCAGAATTGAGAAAGAAAATATGGGAGAGGGATGCAGAATCCTGGATTCTTTTATCATTAAATTTTCTTTTTAATTTAACTTTATTTATTTATTTGATAGAGAGAGAGAAAGAGAGCATGTGCACAAGCCAGGGGAGGGGCAGACTCCCGGCAGAGCAGGGAGCCTGATGTGTGCCCCTCAATCCCTGGACCCTGGGATCATGACCTGAGTTGAATGCAGACCCTTAACTGACTGAGCCACCCACATGCTCTCATTAAATTTTCTTGATGCTTTTTTAGTACTTGGCAAGTTGTTATCTCAAGGATTGTTGTAATTCCACAAATATGAGTCAAAGTCTTCCTTTGCCTTAGATTAACCATTGATACCCACAGAAATAAATGTATAACCATAAGAAAACAAAACAAAACAAAACAAAAAACAGAACCTAGAGGAATTAACAATGATGATATCCAACTTTCCCTAAATTAGTAAAGCAAAGAGAAATGCAAATTAAACCAGGTGGAATTTTCCCTTTAATTGTGAAAGTCTCTCATTTAAAAGAAATAAATTATTTTCTTTTTTTAAAATTTTTATTTATTTATGATAGTCACAGAGAGAGAGAGAGAGAGGCAGAGACACAGGCAGAGGGAGAAGAAGGCTCCACATAACCGGGAGCCCGACGTGGTACTCAATCCCGGGTCTCCAGGATCGTGCCCTGGGCCAAAGGCAGGCGCTAAACCACTGCGCCACCCAGGGATCCCTAAAAGAAATAAATTATTAAAATAAATCTGAACTAAATTCATTTTATAAACTACTTTTTAAATCGCAGGTACACTTTTTACAATGCTGTATTTCCTAAGTTGCACGACCCAGTCACACTCATTACAATGCTTGATAGCTTGGCTACTGTTCTAAAATTCTGCAATAGGAAAGCCTCTGTTTCTGAATTATATATGCTAAACTGAGAATTTGCCCAGTTTCCCTAAATATCAATTCATGATACACCTTAGCTATTAGCTTTTTTAAAAAGATATTTTAACTCTTCAGGTGACTATCAGGCCGAAGGTTAAGAGCCTTTGGAAAGTTCAACATACCCACCAAGAATGCCAGAAGTCATTAGTTTAAAAAGATGAATAGCCCAGGTGGCGCTGTTTCACAACAGCTGCTAACCCCCAGAACAGCTAGCTACATGCATCAGCCTATCCTCACTGCTATTCCTGACTCCGTGAGTTGCACACAACTAGACTAATTTACTATTTTAAAGTGTATTTTTTCACATTTTAAAGATTTTTATTACCTTAATTACAGCACCATTTATGGCTATTGATTTTTCTATATTATTGCATGTTAAGATTTATTTTCCTGCTTATTATCAATAAAATAAGCTGGCTTTGGTGGGGGGTTGGTGGGAATAGAAGCCTGGGATATCATTTCACTAGCATAAAACTTCTACATACTAAAACCAGTCCATCAACCTTTTTTCTAATCCCTTTCTTCCATTTGCTCTGATTTGGCTGGTTTTTCTAAATAGCATCCCTAAGTGTAAGAATTACTTATTGATAGTCAGACCATGGAACCTAGAATTCCTGTTTATATGCAGAGCTAAGTGCTCGTGATGACATTTACATAAGGCTCCCTAACCTTGTAGGTAAATTTTGAAGACTTCAAACTTTAACTTGGAAAACAGCAGTTTTTTCTCTCCTTTTCTTTCCTTTTTTTTTTTTTTTGTAAGCCAAGTCCAAAGAATGAAGCAAAAAAAAAAAAAAAAAAAAAAAAAGGAGAAGAAAAGAAAGATAAACCTAAAGCTGCCCTTGTTTTAACCATTATCTAATTTCTCTTTTGTAGGATTTCAGTTTACCTCAAGTCATTTTCCATAAAACCATAAATCTCCACTTTTGTTTTCTTTTTTATCCCTCTATCTGTAGTTTACTACCTTTTGGACTCATATATATTCATTTCTTTACTTATTTGGTAGTAAGCTTTCTGAAATAATATTTGCATAATATTTTTCTATTTCCAATTACTTTTCATATGTTACCTAATTCAATTTTATCAACGGTCTTGGGGGAACGGCATGGTTTAGTCATCATATGTGTTTTATAAATGAAACAATTGAGTCTCCTGGAAGCTAATGGACTTTCTTGAGATCACGGGCAGAACTAATAAGTGAGTTCAGAATAGAGCAAAATTGATTTCTTACATAATGGATCCTCTTCCAGGACTTTAAGCAAAATCACACAGTGATTTTTTTTCAAATGGTGAAAAATCCTACATGTGAAACTCCTAATGCTCTGATAGTCTCAGATAAATATAGATATTTTTAACTTTAGTGTCTTCAGATTAGGTGAATATGGTAAGAAAATATCCAAACATCTAAATGTTTAATAAGAAAATGTCTACATGCTTATAACCATGTATCTTAAATTAGGGTACCAGGCCATTGAAGCCACAAGGATTAGCATGAGATATTCTTTCATAGTATCTATTTTATTTAAAAGGTTATAACATGAAGCTTAAAGGTTTGTGTTCATACATGTGTGCATACCTGTGCAGCCAAAATCTTCTCTTTGTCATGCCAGACAATCTTGAATTTTTATTTTTTTATTATTTTTTAAATCTTGAATGTTTAAAACTGAAAATGCATAGAGAAGAACTTTTTTTATTGTGTATCAATTCAGCAATAATTATTCACTGAATTCATTTCAGAATGGTAATTTTTTTGGTTAAAATATGTGGGTTTGAATACTTATTGTTCCAGTTATAAACTTGTAACAAAGTAAGAATTATCTCCATAGCACACTTTACAGGCTTAAGAATGAGAAAGTGTTGGTCAGATATTTTAGAGATTACAAATTCAACGTTGAACTATTATTTTTCTTCACAGAATAAAAGAAATTGTGACAAAGTTGTATTAAGCCATTGTTCCCTCTGAATTGTTAAGAATGACTCACAAAGCTGGACACTCCATCAGTAACTTGAATACAGAAAGGGAAAAAAAAAACAAAAAACTGTGTTTATCACACATGCCAAAACCAATGCAATGAGAATGAAGTTTGGAGGTTAGATGAAGAAATTCATTCATGGGAAGTATGAGTCACTTGAAACTCTTGTATTTATATATGATAAAATTACAGAGTCAGTGGCAAATAAGAATGTTCTTATGCAAATTCCTTCACAGATAAAATTTTTGAGAAATATTTCTCTGAGACTATTAAAGAGACTGACTGGTACAACAGGTATTCTATCAAACCAAAAAAATGATATAAACAACTTCAGCAATAGAAATATGCTCTTGAAATTTCTCATTTCCTCAAAAGCTTCACTCAACTGCTATTCATTCCACAGCATTATAGACACCTCTCCTCAGTGGTTATTCTGTTATGGCTCATAAAATAGTGAAAAACTTTTGCCCCTTAACAGTCACATATTAATATAAATATGATTTCAAAAATATTACAAAATTTAATCTGAGAAAAAAAAAGACAACTACTGTTCTCTGTCTGTATGTTGAACCTGGCATGGAAGATCAGACCTCCTAGATTCAACCCAGTTTTCTGAGACTAATAAACTCAGTTGCTCTTTCTCATGCTCATAGCTAGGAAACCTGTTAGCAGCAGTTGTTTCTACTGATAAGCAATTTGAAATGATTATGTCATATGAAAAGGTGAATATGTTATGAAATACAATAGATTTTGTATACATTTTAAGATAGGATCTAAGGCTTAATTTTGTGGTTATTATATAACCACTTGGACTATGTTCCCTGGCTATAAGAAATATTTTTAAGCGTTTTTCTAAGGGTTATTTTTATGTAAAAACTGAAAGATCATTATTTTAGTGACTTTATTCCACCTAAGAGTTCCATGTTAAACATATTTATTGGCTAGTCTTAAAGACAAAGTTGAAAGGCTGCTTATTATAAATAATGAGAGCAGACTTGGGAATCAGGTAAACATCAGCTGAAATTTTTGAATACTACTTTCTAAATGATGTCACCTTTGGTCTTCATTTAACCATCCTTGGTCCTTTTTTTTTTTTTTTAAATCTATTGCTAAAATAATTTTACTGCTTTCCTATAAGGATGAAAAAAATAACATAAGGCATTTAGTGCAGCGCCTGCCAAAGGATATATACTCCCTGAGGGCAGATATCTGATTTTTTCTATCTCTATGTCCCAGCACATAAAACAGTGCCTGACAGGGAGTTAGAAGTGTTTATCAGGATGATATGGAGGTTTCCTCTAAGAAATTTAAGAACTAGTTCCTTCCAGCTGCTACTTTGAACCTGTAATATGAGGATACTCCAAAGTATAATCCTGCTGATACTGCCATTAAACAAAATAAGTTGTAGGGTTGCCGCTTGCATAAATCAGATCTTTGCAGAAGCCTGAAACCTACTACTATCAGGGCTCCAACCCCAAATTGGGTCATACTTAACAGTGCTATTTTATCTGACCTGTTAAATCTGCCACCTGTGAGATAGGAGATGGATTTAGGTCAAAGTTTACCCTTAAACTATAGGCTTATCATAAAAGTTCATCCGTCACCTTGAGTCTTCGTACATATTGACTTTTGGGCAATGTAAAAGTAAGGCATGGATGTGTTTGAGATTTTGTAAAGGTGAACAGATCATAACTTATGATTTATGATTCATAGCCTATCTTTATGAGAAGTGAGTACATGCTGTCACCCTCAAGCTTTCCACTCCAACACATAAAATATGTTCAGTAAATATTTGTTGAAGAAATGAATGAATGGTTGGCTCTCCATAAATCATGAGTAGCATTGCACTAATACTACTATCATTATCTTAATTCTTTAAACTATGAATGAGAAAAGAAATGAATGTTTTATACTGTACAATATACCCATAAATTCATAAAGTCAAAGAATATCTTTAGAAATATGAACACTGTGGAAATGAATAATGATCAGAGCCATATTTTAACTTTTTAAGTGAATTTTGACCTAGATTGATGTATAATAATGGAAAATTTTGGAATTTATTTTAAAGAGTCTAATACTAGAACAAGATAAATGGGTTTGAAGTTTTGCAAAATTGAGGGGAAAATTATTAAACATTATTGAACTACATTGTTAACACTGAGGACATGGCAGATTAGTCTAAAGAAGGCATTGCATGATAACTTTGATAGATGCCAACCCAGAAAAGTAGTATTTAATTATATTCAATATCCATTCCTCTTAGAAAATTTTAGGAAGTTCAGAATAGAAGGAAACTTAGATAAACATCATACTTTTAAAAGTGAAAAATTGCAAGCATTCCCATTAATGTCAGGAAAAGATAATAATGTCTTTATATTGATAAGTAAAGCTCTATGTTTAAGTTTTATATATTATTATTTTCTTTTTCAATAGGAACAAATAAAATAATCCTAGAGAATTTTCAAAATTGGAGTAATAAGAGTTCAGTAAAGTAAGCAGTTACAAGATAAACAACCAAGACTCTGTAGTAAAAGAGGTTAAAGGGGAAACGTTATATGATCACTTCAATTGATACAGAAAATGCAGTTAATAAAATTTAGAATCACTCTTTTTAAAAAAATAAAATCCAGAATAGAAAGGAATGCCTTAGCTAAAACTGAATAGAAAACATTATACTTAATGGTGAAATATTTTAATCAGAAACAAACCAAAAATGCTATCATCACTTCCATTTAATACTGAACTGGGTCTTAGCAGTGCAAAGATAACAAAAACTCTATCATTTTTACAGATTACATGACTATGTCTATACAAATTTCAAAAGATTATACAGAAATATTGTTAAAATCAATAAAAGTTTAAAATCCATTTACATATTATCAAATATTATTTAAAATTTAGGAAAAGATAGCATGCACAATTTGCCGTTAACAAAAACATGTTCAACTGGAGAATAAATCCAACAAAAGATAATGCAAATCTTTCATAGGAAAAAAAAAATCTGAGCTCATACAGAGAAATGTAAAACAAGACTTAAGTAAATGGAGAAATCTACCATGTTTACTGGTTGCGTATCTTAATATATATATTTTAAGATTTTATTTATTTTTTTTAAAGAGACCGAGATAGCAACAGAGATAAGGAGAGCATGAGCGAGGAGGAGAGAGAAGCAGGCTTCTATTTGGCCAGGAGCCTAACTTGGGACTCCATCCCAGAACCCTGGATCATCACCTGAGCCAAAGGCAGCTGCTTAACCGACTGAGCCACTCAGCACCCCGCATGTCTTAATACAGTAAAGATATTAATTCTCCCCAAATTGATTTATAGTTTCAATGCAATACCACTCAAATACTTACACATTTATTTTTTGTATGGGTGAGCCTGCTAGGCTGATTCTAATGGGAGAAGATATTTGCAAATGACGTAACAGATAAAGGGTTAGTATCCAAAATCTATAAAAAACTTATTAAACTCAACACCCAAAAAAACAAATAATCCAGGTAAAAAAATAGGCAGAAGACATGAATAGACACTTTTCCAGAGAAGGCATCCAGAGGGCTAACAGACACATGAAAAGATGCTCAACATCACTCATCATTAGGGAAATAAAAATCAAAACCATAATGAGATACCATGTCAAACCTGTCAGAATGGCTAAAATTAACAACTCAGGAAACCACAGATGTTGGTGAGGATGCAGAGAAAGGGGAATCCTCTTGCACTCTTGATGGGAATGCAAACTTGTGCAGCCACTCTAAAAAATAGTATGGAGGTTCCTCAAAAAGTTAAAAATAGAACTACCCTACAACCCAGCAATTACACTACTATTTACCCAAAGGATATAAAAATGCTGATTCAGAGTGGCATGTGGACTCTAGTGTTTACAGCAGCTTTATCAATAATAGCCCAATTATGGGAAGAGTCCAAATCCAAATGTCCATCAACTGATGAATGGACAAAGATGTGGTAGATATATATAGGATTGAATATTACTCTGCAATCAAAAAGAATGAAATCTTGCCATTTGCCACAATATGGGTGGAACTAGAGTGTATTAGGCTAAGCAAAATAAGTCAGTCAGAGAAAGACAAATATATAATCTCACTCATGTGGAATTTAAAAACAGATGAACATAGAGGAAGGGAAGGAAAAATAAAATATAATAAAAACAGAGAGGGAGGCAAACCATAAGAGACACTTAAATATAGAGAACAAACAGGGTTGCTGGAGATGCAAGGTGGATAGGGGAATGGGCTAAATGGGTAATGGGCATTAAGGAGGGCATTTGTTCAGGGCATTTGATGAGCACTAAGGGTTATATATGTAAGTGATGAATCACTAAATTCTACTCCTGAATCCAATACTACACTATATGTTAACTAACTTGAATTTAAATTAAAAAAATAAAATACAAACAGAATATATTTGGGAGACTAGAGGACCTAAAACAGTGAAAAAATATCAAAGAAGAAGAGAGTAAAAGAGCTGTGGATTTCAAAACTTGTAAGTTCCAGATTTTGAAGAAGGGTAATATTGACACAGAAATGGACAAATGACAAGTGCAACACAGTGAAGAGGCTAGAAGCAGCCCCAGGCATATATAGAGGCTTAGTATTGGACAAAATTGAATCACCAAGGAAAGAATAGTCTTTGTAATAAAAAATATTGGTTAAATTTATGACTGTATGTATACTTTCAGGTACTGTGATATATTACTAAGTTAAAATAGCAGATTACAACATTGCATAGAGTTGTGTTTTTTTTTTACTCCTGTCTATTTTACTTTTATATCACACAACATCACAATCCGTACAAAACAGTGCTCTATTTGTCTAATTCCTTTCTCTCCCTCCTCACTCTGTCAGCCACACTGCTGTTTTTTGCCATCTGCCAAACACCAGTCACCCAGCTACCTCTGAGTTTCTGGATTACCTGTTGTTTCCACTTCGAATGTCCTCTATCAGAAATCCCCATGGCCTACACTCTTGACAAATTAAGACTGTGTCAAATCACTCAACTCTCTTTTCAGTGACATTACTTCTGACCATCCTATTTAAAATTGCAACACTTTTACCTACCTCATAGTCTATCTCTACAATTTCTATTTCAGTGTTTTTTAGCACTAGTGTATGTTTCTTTCTCAAATCCTTAATCTTTAAATGTTTATTTCATTATTGTCTGAATTTCACATTATACAAACTCTGTAAAAGGAAAAATTTTGGTTGTTGTTATATCCCAAAACTAGAATAGCACCTGGCATTTAGTAGGAGTAAATATATAGGGTTTGTATGTCTGTGTATCTATTTGTTTGCACAAATATATAGAGAAAGCTTCAAAAGAATAATATCAAATTGTTTCTAGTAGTTATTTCTGTAGAGGTAATGGAGGAAGGATGAAGGGAATTCCTGTTTTTCTTCATGTTTTGCTGTGTTGCTTGAGTTTTATCTATTATATAAAGTCAAGTTTTTTAATATCCCCGAATCTCTTCCAAATAAGCAGACCTATCAAATAGAGTAGCAAAATCCAATAACTATGAACAATATCTACAACAAAACTAGGCAACAAAGTCTTCCCAAGAACACTAAAATATGAGCAAGTAGGACAAACCATTCAGCTTTAAGACCTATGTATCAGCATATCATGGGAAGAAACTAAAGAAGCAATAGGTCATCTGATCTGAGAACAAGACTCCAAAGATGACACAGGTACTCACTGGAAAGCTGAGCAGACCACTTTGATAACAGCAGCAAAAACTGGAAAGAATTTTTACACACTTCAATTCACTGGGAAGGACAAGGGTTCTGTGGCAGATCTGAAAAGGTCAGAGAACTTTATGAGCTTTCAAAAGTAACTGGAGCTCCCTTCCAGGAAAAAGTTCTACACCTAAGAGAAACTGCTAGGTGTATATCCCAACATGAGAGAGGAGAAAGATCATAGGAGAAAAATAAAACCAAAGTCTAGAAAAAAAAATGGGGTGAGGGAATAAGCAAAAGAAGCATATCTCAGAAAATATTAAACAGTTTTTATCACTGTGTAATAGCAACAGAAAAAGGAGCTTCAGGCTCTCAAAAAATCTTCTACTCCTTCCTAAAAGTTCAGGAATGCTAATTTCATATTCAAATGAGCAAACAAAATGGATCTTGTTTGAACATCATACAAAATTATATTAATCAATAAAGAAGTAAAATGTAAAACAAAATTCCTACAGTGAAGTATGCCAGAAAGACATTCCCACAAAAGAAATTGTATCCTTATATTTCAAATTGAGCTAAAAGAAATTAACACAATGATAAAGACATGAAAGAACAATATGTATCACAATTAGAAAAACTCAGAAATAAGGTGATTGAATTCAAGAAAGAAAATAAAACACTTTTATTGCATTTTTTGTTTTTATTTAAATATCAATTAACATGCAATATTAGTTGCAAGTCATACAGTGTATTAGTAGTTAATTTATAGTGAATCAACACTTCCATACAACACCTGCTGCTCATCAGAAGTGCACACCTTACTCTCATCACTTATTTAACCCATCCCCCCACCCAGCTCCCTCTTGGTCACCATCAGATTGTTTATAATTAAGACTCTGTTTCTTGGAATGCCTCTCTCTCTCTCTTTCTCTCTCTCTTTTTTCCCCTTTGCTCATTTGTTTTGTTTCTTAAATTCCACATATGAGTCAAATTATGTGGTACCTGTCTTTCTCTGATTGACTTATTTTGCTTAGCTTAACAGTTTCTAGCTCCATCCATGTCATTGCAATTGACAAGATTTCATTCTTTTTGTGGCTAAATAATATTCCATTATATATATATATATATGTGTGTGTGTGTGTGTGTGTGTGTGTGTGTGTACATATATATACACATACCACATCTTTATCCATTCATCAATGGACATATGGGCTCTTTCCATAATTTGGTTATTGTAGATAATGTTGCTATAAATATTGGGGTGCCCGTATCACTTTCAATTAGTATTATTTTTGTACTCTTTGAGTAAGTACCCAGTAGTGTAATTCCTGGACTGTAGGGTAGTTCTATTTTTAACTTTTTAAGGAGGCTCCATACTGATTTCCACAGTGGTTGCCTCATTTTGCATTTCCAACAACAGTGCAGGAGGGTTCCCCTTTTTCCACATCCTTGACAAAAACTTGGGTTTTTTTGTTGTTGTTAATTTTAGCCATCCTGACAGATGTAAGATAGTATCTCATTGTGGTTTTGATTTGTATTTCCCTAATAATGAGTGATGTTGAGCATCTTTTCATGTGCCTGTTAGCCAAATGTATGTATTCTTTGAAAACTGTCTATTCATGTTTTCTGTCCATTTTTAATAGGATTATTCACTTATTCACTATTTGGGTGCTGAGTTTGATAAGCTCCTTATATATTTCCGATACTAACCCTTCATCAGATATATTATTTGTAAATATCTTCTCCCATTCCATAGGTTGCCTTTTAGTTTTGTTGATTGTTTGTTTTGCTGTGCAGAAGCTTTTTATTTTGATGGAGTCCATAGTTTATTTTTGCTTTTATTTCCCTTGCCTCAGCAGAACGTATCTAGAAAGAAGTTGCTGTAGCCAATGTCAAAGAACTTACTGCCTGTGTTTTTTTCCAGGATTTTTATGGCTTCAGGTCTCACATGTAGGTCTTTGATACATTTTGAATTTATTTTTGTTTATGGTGTAAGAAAGTGGGCCAGTTTCATTCTTCTGTATGTTGCTGTCCAGTTTTCCCAACACCATGTGTTAAAGAGACTTTTTGCCATTAGACACTCTTTCCTGCTTTGTTGAAGATTAATTGATCATATAGTTGTGGGTTCACTTCTGGGAAAAGAAAACAATTCTAAAAGCAAACTAGAAGGAACACAGAATAAACATGACAAAAATAACAATGCCTCCAGAGAAAAAGATGAACAAAAGGAGGACTTTTAAATTAAAGAAATGAAAAAAGGCAATGAAAATCCAGCACGTATATACATAATGAAAGACCCTGATAAGAAAACCAAAATAGAAAAGAAAAGAAAAAAAAAAAGAAAACCAAAATAGTATATTAAATTGGTATTAAACCTAAATTATTGGGTATTTGTTTTTAGATTTATTTACTTATTTTGAAGAGAGAGAGAAAGAGAAAGTGCAGGTGGAGAGAGGCACGGGGAAAGAGAGAGAATCTCAAGCAGGCTCCACGCTGAGCAGTGAGCTGACAAAGGGCTCGACTTTAGGACCCTGAGATTATGACCTGAGCCAAAATCAAAAGTCAGACAAAACTGAGCCACCCAGGTGCTCCTTTATTTAGTATTTTAATAAATGCTGGTATAATAATTACATTTTCTGAAGTCAAAAGACTTGAAATTACATTAAGACACATTGAATATTTGGAAAAATTGCTCAGAATAACCAACCTGGAACATATTTTAGAAAAACTATTGTACTTTGAAGAAAAAGAAACCTCCTTCAAGCATCCAGGAAAAAAAGACCAAATTATTTATAGGAGAAAGAAGTTCAGTATGTCATCGGTTTCGGATACTAATTCTTTATTCCAAAAGAGAATGGATTAATGTTTTTATGACATTCAAAAATGAAAATGTGAGGGGTGCCTGGGTGGGTTAGTCAGTTTAAACTCTGGCTTTTGATTTCGGCCCAGGTCATGATCCCAGGGTCCTGGGATTGAGCCCCACATTGGGCTCGCTACTCAGCAAGGAGTCTGCTTCTCCCTCTACCCCACCTCGCCCCTCTCCCACTTGTGTGCATGCACACACACACTCTCTCTCTCTTTCTCTCTCAAATAAATAAATACATAAAGGATGATGTATCCAGCCAAACTGACTTTTAAGTCAGGTCAGAAACTATTGTCCACACCCAAAATTCAGAAACTGATTTCTTTAAATACTTTCTGAGGACTTTACTAGAGAATAAGTTTCAGGTAGTCAAAATGACAAAGATGCAGACATATTGCCTGGTAGAAAATTTAAGATTCATATGATAGAAGAGAGACGAGGTAGTATGTATAGTACAGACACTATGCAATGTAGGTAGAACAACTCTATAAAAAATGGAAGTGGAGGGATCCCTGGGTGGCGCAGCGCTTTGGCGCCTGCCTTTGGCCCAGGGTGCGATCCTAGAGACCCGGGATCGAATCCCATGTCGGGCTCCTGGTGCATGGAGCCTGCTTCTCCCTCTGCCTGTGTCTCTGCCTCTCTCTCTCTCTCTCTCTGTGTGTGACTATCATAAATAAATAAAAATTTAAAAAAAAAATGGAAGTGGAATAGGAAGTACATATGAACAGAATAAGCTCACCATTTGCTTTATAGTATTAACCAGGATAAAAAGGACAACACTCCAAATCAGATACCGGAGAAGATGGTACAGATAAGATGAAGAACATTATATGAAGATATTTATATCATTAGAACACAACTGCAAACTTCAAATATAAAAAAACCCAAAACTTTAAAAAGCAGAAACACACCAAAAACTAAGACCACAGAGTGAAAAATATTTCATAGAGAATACTGTATATTAAACATAGTATATAATATGCAACACTTTTGCAACATAGTTGAGAGAACACAAATATATACAAAAATAAAATAAAGCAGTAAGACTTGAACCATAACTTTTTAAATATTTAAATATGGGGAGAGAAGGAATAATATAGAGTACAAGGATAGATGCTCAGCTTCATGGAATATGCATTGTTCTATAGTTTTTAACTTCTGGAATTATTTAAATATTTTAAATAATGTTAAAGTAAAATTGAATTTTAAATGAATTATTTCTAAAACCTAAAATAAGTCAAAATACAAAATTATAGTTAGTTTTATATTTCACCAAGAAGGTTTCTTTTATATTCTGACAACTCAAGATGTGAACTTGGGGTTTATAAAAATAACATTTTATAAATAAACAGACATGGTTCTTGACTTTTTCCTCAACATCTAACAAACACAAGAAAACAAATTTTAAATGAAATGAGTCAACTTAGAGAAATGTTACTCACTATCTTTTCTTTTTTGTTTCTCTAGGAAAATAAAGGAAAGTCTGGAATGCTTCCCTGTTAAATTAAATAACCTGATCCATACACTTGCACAAATGACATCCATAAATCCTGCTAAATCTGCTTCACAGAATTTTTCCCAGGAATTCTGTATGCTGAATGCAACCAGATCAATTCAAAGAGCGACAATTTTAGGGTTCAGCAAGAAAACTAGTCATGTAAGTCTCAAGTCTGTCAATTTGACTTAAATGTCACTTGACTTCATCTCAGACTTCCCTTCACTATGCTACACATCCTCCTTTATATCATGATTTTTTTTTTACTATGCAAATGAAAAATCAGTTACAATTTGAGCAGAAGTACCATTAAAAGAGAATGTTCTAAGGAGAAATCATAACAACCAGAGCTATTAGTAGAGAACCATCAAAGAGAACAGTTCCTGCCCTTTGGTAGACTATAAATCAAGAGCTAATTAAAGTGTCCACATGAAAAAAGAGCAGAAATTAGGCAGTCTGTTCCCAGTACATAAGATTATGATATCTTTATATAGTGTGTTTATAGGTAATTTTGCCTTTACAAATTGCATCTTTTAGCTCTTGTGATGACTTTTTGCAGAAAGTTCTTGCTTTGTTTAGCTTACATGAAAACAGATTTTTAAAATGTATCACAGGTTGATAATGCCATCTTTTGATTTTTGTCTATTTATTTTCTGCAGCTGTATCTAATCCAGGTGACACACAGTAACAATGAAACAAGCTTGACAGAAAAATCATTTGACCAGTTTTCCAAACTTCACAGCGAACTTCAGAAGCAGTTTGCATCACTGACTCTCCCAGAGTAAGGCCCTGTCCTCCCCAGTATTTTGCCTGAAGTACTTGTCCTTGAACATAAGGAAAAATTACGGTTATGGGATTTTCTATTTGTAAGCAACACAGCATTCTGACTCAAATGCCATTGAAACTATCCCAGCAGAGTCTGTATTGCTCCCAGAGTAAAGAACCTTTGTCTCATAAAAACAGGACAAGGTTTGCAATTTCTCTGTTTGCTTCTAGCCATTGATTTTGTAGATTGAAAATTCAGAAGCCATTTCATTTTTCATCAGTTATAAGGAAAATTGTTTTATTTGCCCATTTTTATATTTAATATATTTTTTAGTTTTTTTCTATAAAAATAAGATTGAAATTGAAAATGCAGAACTAAATTGGATATATCTACTCTTTCAACAAATAATTGCAATAAAAAGCTCTGATATAATTATTTCCTATACCAGAAAACAATTCATTAGTATTATTTAGTATATAAGTAAAATTTATTAATTCCAACTCACTTTTGTTGTGAATTGTTAACTTTTACTTGGATAATCTAAATTTAATTTATTGTTATGTTCATTGTCAAACGATCTCGACAACCATTCCTTTTGTTCATGTTATAATTTTAAAAATACTAAACATAAACACATTAAGAATAACTGAAAATTACTTCTGTTCAAAAAACTTTTTAAAACTCATCACTTAGAACTAGCCAAATTTAGGTCATAGATTTCAGTGTATACCAAAGGAGTATCTTGACTTTAAAAAAAATGACCTTGCCAGAGATTATATTGGCACGTAGGGAAATCAAATGTTATTTTATTTATACTGAGATTTTTAAGTAAATGGCCCTTTAACAATGTGAATGCCCATATCTAACCTGACATACTTTATACATGTGGATTTTCACTAGGCTTTCAGGATTTAGTCACTTTCCAAATTTGAATCTAAGTAAAGTTATCAATGGATGGATAGATACTGTGCAATACTGAAGAGCAAAGTAGTTCATGTTTATGAAAAAGTGTGCTTGCAGATGTCACAGAAATTTTGAAATGCAGATGCTTTAAGCATCAGGAAGTCAACAACTTAGAGTATGTTCAAGAGATTGAGAGGGAAGGAATGTCATTATGGAAACTTAAAGGCAGCACCAGCTTTAAGAATTACCAAAAAACATCTGATAGAGTAACGGAAAAAGATGTGCTAGCAAAAAAAAAAAAAAAAAAAAAAAAAAAAAAAAAAAAAAAAAATTTCCAAGTTTGACTGCAAATATCAAATTCAACATCAGTGGTTGCCATTGTACTCTACTAATTAATTATTTAAAATATGTTAGTCATTGTTAAGTGGCTGCCGTTTTTGGTTTCAAAAACTTCTCTGTTCTACACTTTAATCTCTGTACTACATATTAATACAACTTGTAAAACCTTAAAAGTGTTAGTAATCTCTCTCCATATGCCTCTTCTCAATTTTCAGCTTTAGTTAGGATTATGCCTTGCTCAACAACTACCACCTGGTATTTAAATTGATTTAAAAACCATTCCAGCAATGTGTATTTGTGTACAGGCAGGGGTGGGGGAGGGCGCAGGGTGGGGGAAAGCAAGGCATATAGTTCCTGTATGCCCTTGACTATATTTGGGTGCTGACAGTCCCAAAGGAGCTAAGGCTTCCAACGATGCATATAAATGAACGATGAAAGCAAAATTTCTTCCGACTTCTAAGCTTACTAAGAGAAGCTCTACAAGAATTATGTAAACCTGTCCTGGAGAGTATGATCAGAAAGTTAGAGTCATAAAGAATAAAATTTAAATTAGTCATAGTATAGAACAGTGGTCTTCAAAGCACACTGTTTTTATACCTCTGGGTACCTTCCAAGAATACACAGGCATAGGAATGTTCTATAAAATTAATGGTCCTCTTTAAAATTAACTGGCTTAAGAAGGGTTGACTTCCTTTCCCTCTTCTACTTTCTTTTTTTTCTTTTTTTAAACTATTGACTTTTTTTTTAATTTTTATTTATTTATGATAGTCACAGAGAGAGAGAGAGAGGCAGAGACACAGGCAGAGGGAGAAGCAGGCTCCATGCACCGGGAGCCCGATGTGGGATTCGATCCCGGGTCTCCAGGATCGCGCCCTGGGCCAAAGGCAGGCGCCAAACCACTGCGCCACCCAGGGATCCCTCCCTCTTCTACTTTCAACATTACTTTTCTCCCAACCATCCAGAATCTTATTTTGATGCCTTATCCCAGAGAGGAAAAGATCTCTGAGAATCAAATAAAAGGCAAACCAAAACATTGGTGTTGGTATTGAAAAAATAAATTATTGTAATAATCACATATCAAATCTGTTTGCAAGTCAAGTGTTACCTAATCTTTGGCCTGAACAAAATGGAGGGAGGACATGATGGCATTGTCAGATAAAAGGTCATAAAAAATCATTTTCACAAAATGTTGCTATATTTGGCATATAACTCAAAAACATTTCAAACAATTGAACAACTTTATTTTGGCTAAATTCTTCAATTCTCTGATACTTAATTATATACAAGATTTTTTAAGTACATACCTCTGTAAAAACATCAGCAAAGGAATAAAATTGATACCGAACTCCATTTTATTTTAACATAAGGAGAATTCATCTACAGATATACAAATGAATATGTAAAACCTGCCCAATCTGTTTATCAAATGCATTTCTATGTTTTGGTTAATTGTATATGGTACTAATTGTTGTGATAATTAAATCTGGATGAAAAATTTTAATACCGTAAGCCTTATAACTGCAGGAAAACCTTTACAAAATAAAATGTCAATTATTTAAGTACACAAACATGATTTTGGACTTCCTTAACATTTCCAACAGGAAGCCATGAATAGTTTAGATGGCTCACAGTTATACACTTCTGTATTTGCTGACAGCATTTCACTATCCCTTCATGCCCCTACACCAGGGAAATATCTACACCAAAGAAGCAGAGGTATGAAGGAGGCAGCAGCAAGATTGCAGTCAGAGGAATATGCTAGAGAGTTCCTAAAAAGATGTATTTATCCAGCAAAATATGTTACCAAATGCTAACCATTAACAGATCATTCCACTTAGTAATTGGTCTTAATCACATCTACCCCAACAAGAGGAATCATCAGATAGAGCAGAGGAAGTTCCGCAAGTTTAACTCTTGAGGAAAGTGATACTTTGTTCCAAAAGACTAATACCAGATGGAAACATATGCCACTTGGTAAAATGTTTAATTTAGTTGGTGAAGAAATATCTCTAGTGAACCTAAAAGAAATAATACAATCTAACCTTTTTTGAAAATTATGAATCATTAAATTTCAGAAAGCATTTATCAGGCCTCCATATATATTTAAAGGACAAAATGTGTGGTCTTCTATAAACACAGTAAGAAACAACATATATATTAATGTGGTAAATTAAATTAAATTAGTATTAATATTAATGAAAGTTAAAACAGTGCAAGTGACCACAACTATGTTAATGAAACCCTCAGGATTATTCATGTGTTCCATTTTTTAAAAAATATTTTCATTGGCCTTTAAATCTGATGGTATAAATTCATGAACAACCCTAAGATGCAGAGGCCAATTTTCAAACTAATAAAAGATACACTTTTTTCTTTAAAACAGGTTTCCTCATTGGTGGCACTTACCTTTTACAAATTCAAACCACAAAAGATTCAGAGATCTAAATCATTACATGGAACAGATATTAAATGGATCATATGAAGTTGCAAACGTATGTTACAATTTAATTTTTTATTTTTTGCATAAAATATTGATGATTTTATGTATTATTACTAGAAATATTTTTAAATAATTGATAACATTGTTTTATTCCTATATTCATTCAACAAATGTGCGTGCCTAATATGTGTGAAATTCCTGTAGAGGAAACTGAAACAGCAAAAAAGGTATAGCACCTTGATATCAAATAACTTGAAATAATATGTGATTAGTGGGCCATCAGGATAGTAAGTGCCCTGGCGTTTCGAAAATTAAGAATCATTTCTGACTTTGATGGTAGAAAGGATTTGAGGAGAAGAGAACATCTGAGCTGAATCTTTAACAGTGGGTAGGATTTTTTTTTAAGGTTTTATTTATTCATTCAAGAGAGACAGAAAGAGAGGCAGAGACATAAGCGAAGGCAGAAGCAGGCTCTCCACATGGAGCTCGATATGGGACTCCATCCAGGAACTCCAGGATCACACCCTGAGCAAAAAACAGATGCTCAACCACTGAGCCACCCAGGCATCCCCACCAGGTATGATTTTAAAAAGCATTGGCCTAGGGAAGTATTTCAAGTAGAACCAAACAATTTCCCATAAATGTCAAAAGTGAAAAAAAGAAGGAGGAGGGATATCATTAGATTCTATTGCTTTTGTGATAAATTACCACAAATTTGGCAGTTTAAAACAACACAAGTCTATTTTCTTTCAGTTCTAAAGGTCAGATAATGGGTCTTAAGGGACCAAACTCAAGGTGTTGGTAGATTGGATCTTTCTGGAGATAGTAGAGGAAAAAAAATCATTTATTTGCCTTTTCGATTTCTAAAGATTTCCTGCATCCCTTGGATTGTGCCCTTTCCAGCAATTGCACACTCTGACCTCCACTTCTGTCACCACATCTCCTTCTCAGATTCTTACTCTGGCTCTCCTTGTGTTTATACTAGGCCTATCTGAATAATCCAGGGTAATCTCACCATTTCAGGATGCTTCAGTATTTTATCTGCAAAACCCCTTTTGCCAGGGAAGGTAACATGTTCACAAGCTCTGGGGATTAGAAGGTGAACATCTTTGGAGGGCCATTATTCTGTCACAGAGATAACATGAAAAAGTGCAAGAACACAATTCAGTTGAATCTCAGCATTCTTGTTAGGTATCTATGAAAGGAAGATTAAAACCAGCAAGGAGGTCAGGGCCAGGTTGTCAAGAGCTAGAGCTAAGCCTTAGAGGGTAGTGAGAAAATAAAAACAATACTATTATCCCAGATACATTGACATTTTTCTCAATAACCTATTATTCCAGATCCTGGCCTCCTTACTAGACTGGAGCTGTGTTCTTTTCAATTTTTAGCTTTTTAAATTGTACAACATGTATCTAGGAGAGTCTACAAAACATTTGGTAGAAGTGCACTGCATGGCTTTCAAGATAGAAAAGGCCAAGGGGCTTCTTTCTGCCAGTTTCTCTGAGGATATTCACTATGGGCACCTCCAGCTGCCCTATAATAAGTTGAGCTCCCTTGGGTCCACAACATGGAGAAACAATTATATAGAGATCAAATAGAGAGATGCCCAAGGGATACCACTCTGCCAGAGCCCAGCTGAGGTTACAGCCAACAGCTAACATCAACATCACGTATTTTGAGTGGATGATGACTCCAGCTCCAATCACCAAATAACTATTTATTAGAGACCTCAAGCAAGAATACCATAGGTGAGCTCAGCCAAACCCCAGGACTGAGAGACAATGACAAAATGATTGTTTAAACCAGCAACACAGGGCTAGACCACATCCAAGTTACATGGATTTTCATTGTTATATAGCATTCTGTTACATGAATGTATTGCAATTTGTAGATTCCTCTCTACACAGACATTTGGAATGCTTCCAAGTTGGGATTATTACAAATAATGCTGTTATGAATATTCTTTTACTTGTATGTCTCTTCATGCCCATGGATTTCATTCACTTATGAACAGAATTTCTGGATTTTAAGATACGCTTATTTTCTTTTTTTTAAGATTTCATTTATTTATTCATGAGAGATACAGAGACAGAGAGAGGCACAGGCAGAGGGAGAAGCAGCCTCCATGCAGGGAGCCCGACGTGGGACTTGATCCCGGGTCTCCAGGATCAGGCCCTGGGCTGAAGGCAGCACTAAACTGCTGAGCCCCCCCCAGGCTGCCCTAGATATGCTTATTTTCAACATTATAGACAATGACCAATTTACTCTCCTACTTGTAACGAATAGTGTTACCATTTCCCACAGCCTTGTCTATACTTGGTGTCGCCAACTCTCTCTAATTTTAGCTATTCTGGTGAGGGTACATCTCACTGCATTTTAGTCTGTATTTTCCTAACTACAAATGAGCTGGATTATCTTTTCATATGTTGTTTGGCCATTTGGATATTCTGTTTGGTGAAGTGCCAGTTTATGTCTCTTGCCCTTTTTCTATTAAATTATATGACATCCTCTTACTGATTTATAGTATTTTTCATATATTGTGGATATAAGTTCTTTGTTAATTAAATATGTTGTAAGGATTTTCTTTCACTCTGTGTTTTGTCCCCTTGTTCTTTTTATTATGTGTTCTGATAAACAAAAACTCTTCATTTTAATATAGTAAAATATATTCATATTTTCTTACATTAGAACATGCCCTACCTCAATGTCATAAAGACAGTTTCCTGTATTATCTTCTAGAAGCTTTGTTGTTTTGCTTTTCACATTTAGGCCTACAATCTATCTAGAATAGACATTTTAGAGTATGGCGTGAAATAAAAGTCATCTTATTTTTTTTTCATGTAGATTTTGAATTGTTCCAATTCTATTTAAAAGACTTTCCTTTTCTTGTTATTCTGCTGTGCCACCTTTGTGATAATTTAAATATCCACCTAGGTATGTGTCTACTTCAGGCCTCTTTTTTCTATGCCACTAATCTCTTTGTCTACCCTTGTGCCAACAATCTTAATTACTGTAGCTTTATAATAAGTCTGAAATCTCACAGAGTAAGTTCTCCTATTTTATCTTTATTCTTTTTTCTTTTTCTTTTTCTTTTTTTTTTTAAAGATTTTATTTATGTATTCATGAGGGACACAGAGAAGCAGAGACATAGGCAGAGGAAGAGGCAGGCTCCTTGCTGGGAGCCTGATGCGGAACTTGATCCCAGGATTCCAGGATCATGACCCTCAAAGGCACCCATTTTACCCTTATTCTTAAAGAATATTTTGGATCTTCGTGGACTTCTGCATTTCCATGTAAATTTAAAATTTTCTTTAAAAAAAGATTTTATTTATTTGAGAGAGAGAGAACTAGTGGGGGGAAGAAGGACAGAGGGGGAGAGAGAGAGAGAGAGAGAGAGAGAGAGAGAGAGAGAGAAGCTGAGCAAGGAGGAGAGTGCAATGCGGGACTTGATCCCGGGACCCAGAGATCATGACCTGAGCCAAAGGCAACTTCTTAACCAACTGAGCCATACAGGCACCCCCAAAATTTCAAATTTTTCTTGTTAATTCCATGCAAAAGCCAACTGGGATTTTAGTTGAAAATGAAGCTTAATATCTTCCAATCCATTATCATGTACTTATTTAAACCTTAAAAGTTTTTTTCTCAATAAGTATATTGTTATATGCATAGAGATCTTAAAAGCACTTTATTTTACTTGATATCTTATGGTACCTTTTTAATTTTTTTTTTACCAGTATATACATACAACTGATTTTGTATATTGAGATTTTCTCAACAAACTTACTAACTTCACTTTTAATTTTAATGATTTAATTGTGTTTTTAAAATATTCTGCTTATCATATCATCTGTAAGTAACAGGAGTTTTACTTTTCTTTCCAATATTTATATTTTATATTTCTTTTCCTGGCTATTTTGTACTCCATAGACTCCAAATGATGATGGCAGACATGCTTATGTTATTTTTAGATTCAGGGAAGAACTGTCTCAAGTTTCTCATTTAGTACACAGGTTTTTGTGGGTACCCTTTGTTATTTTAAGAAAGTTTCTTTCTGTTGTAAAAGTTTTGACAATACAGAAAATTTAATTTATCGAATTTTTTTCTGACTCTATTGCACTGATCAATGATTACCTAATAATAAATGTTTTTTCTCCTTTATCCCATTAGTGTGGTGAGTTGCACTGATAGATTTTCTGATTTTAAACAAATTTGCATTACCAGGATAAAACCTACATGGTCTAATGTATTATCCTTTTTATGTATTGCTGAATTTAACAATTTCTTTAGCATTCATTTTCACCTTTATTTATGACAAAGATATTCTATCTTATAATGCCCTTACCAGTTTAGAATGGAGGGTATGCTGACCTCATAATATTAGTTGCAAAGACTTCTTGTTTTTCTTCTTTTCTCTAGAAGAGTTTGTATAAAATTGGTTTTATTGGTTTAATTTGGAAAGCCATTTAGGTCCGGAGATTGAATTTATTTAAGAATTATAGGACAATCCACATTTTCTATTTCTTCCTGGGTCTAAGTTATAGCTCTCTAGAAATTTGTGCTTATTTATTGGCATAAAATTATTCAAAGCGTCTTCTCACAATCTTTTTAACATTTATAGGATCTGAAAAGGTGTTTTCTATTCCTTACATATGTCATTTCCTAGTCAGTCTTTCCAGAGGATTATGAATTTTACCAGTCTTTGCAAAGAATGAAATGTGGGAGTTACTGTCTCTATTGTATTATTTTTCTATTTCATTTGATTTTTATTATTTCCTTTCTTCTGCTTCCTTTGGTTATAATTTGTTCTATTTATTACATTCTCAAATAATTATTTGTTTATTTTCAACCTGTCCTCACATTTAAAATTCTAAGTCTCCCCTCCCAATCAAGATTTAATTGCACCCCATAGATTTTTACATATGATATTATCATTCTTCTAAAATATTTATGAATGTTTACTATGATTTTCCCATGATCATGGATTAAGTCTATTTAACCCACTTGAGTTTTATATGTTATACTAATAATGTATCCCATAAATGTAATAAGTACTTATCATTGTTTTATACAATCAGTATGTTTAATATTACCCTATATCTCATTTCTATTGCTATAACTCTGATTTTATATGTGACATTGCTTTCCCCTATACCTGATGAACACCAGTTATTATTTCCTTTAATATGAATTTGCTAATAGAAAAAAATTCTGAATTTGTATTTGAAAAGTTTTTGTCTACATTCAGAAGACAGTTTAACTAACTATAGTATTTGGATAGCAGTGATTATTTTGAAATCTTTAAAGCTATCAGTTCACTGTCTTTTAGCTTCCACTGATTCTGTTTAAAATCCACCTATTATAATTGTTCTTTCTTTTAAACTATTTTTTTCTTTATTTTTTATCAGCTTTTAAAGTTTCACTTTTTTACTGTTGGCTTTCACAATTTTAATTGCTCAGATAGAAGTTTGTTTCTATTTATCATGCTTGTTAGCTCTTCTGAAATTTCTTCCCTGATGTTATTCATCGGTTTTGGAAAGTTCTGTCATTATTGCTTCAAATATTGTTAATATTTTTCTTCTCTCTTTGTTTTTTCTGAAGCTATAATCACATATAAGTTGATCCTTCTTGCTGTATCTTCCATGTCTCATACCTCCACTCCAATATTTCTTATCCCTTTGTTCTCCAAACTTATTCTCAATATTTTCTTCTGACTTATCTTCTGCGTTACTTCTTCTCTACTAATCTGTGTTTAATGTACCATTAGATCCATCCTTTGAATTATTAATTTCAATTATTTTTCAGTTTTAGAATTTCCTTTTTTCAGTTTCTGGTTCTTTGCTGAAAATATCTCCTTTTTTTATTTCTTTGAAAATAATAAACTTTTTTTTTAAGATTTATTTATTTGAGAGAGAAGAGTGGAAGGGCAGACAAAGAGGGAGAGAGAGAAAGATGAGACTCTCAAGCAGACTTTCTGCTGAGTTGGGAATCAGACATGGCACTTGATCCTAGGACCCTGAGATCATGACCTGAGCTGAAATCAAGAGTGGGATTTTCAACTGACTGAACCACCCAGGTTCTCCTAAGCATAGTTATTTTTAAATCTTTCACAGACTTCAATATTGGGGCCCACTGCATATATATTTCTATTGTCTAGTGTTTCTACCCATCTTTAATCATTCAGTCTTATTCCTTTGTAAGCCTGGTTATTTTCCTTTTTATTGTGGCCAGATATTGTACTGCAATGTCCTTTGCAGAAATAATTGGAGGCCTATGTTGCCGTTATATTAGCCTAAAGAACTGTAATATCTGAGGACATTAACAATCTAGGATTGATTGCTGACATTCAATTGCAGGGATTCACATTTTTCAAACCCAAGCTGTAGCGTTTATGAGAGTCTATTTCTAGCTCATCTTTCTTCCTTAGATGTAGCCATTTTGAATCTAAACCCAAAATAAGGCAGATTCACCAAAAGCCTAGTTGGCAGCTTTGAATTCCATTTCCTTTCCTCTTATCTCTGCAAAGTGGTCAAAAGTACAGCTCAATCTCTCAGCCCTTCCACTGCCTCAACCTATATCAATAAACACCCACAACAAAAAACAAGTAGTGCCAGAACCCCAGTTCACATCTCCAAATTCTTGCCCCAGATCTTTGCCTGGTAATTCTTCACTATCTTGTTATCTCTCTGATGCTTCCAAGCAAAGTTTAAAAAACAAATTGAGTAGTAATCCAATTATCCTCAGCAGGAGGTTTGCACTGAATGACTTAATCTACTATCATCAAAAATAAGAGTCTAGACCCCCAATTTCAACCATACCACCCTTCAGCTTCCAAAGTTATCTACCATTCTGTCTCCTAACCCCCATCCTATGCTCAAATATACCTTTTCTCTCATAGGTAGCCATTTTAGAGGGCCTAGGTCTATTGACACTTCCCATCTGAAAAAAATATTTAAGAATTTCTTGGTGAAGTATTTAGTATTCACCAGTGATTATGAAAATAGCATAGAAAATTGAAGAGAAATAACAAACCCCAATTCTGCTCCTCTCTCTCATACGAGTAAAAAAAAGCTTTCTTAGATCCCCCCGCCCCATACACCCACATCTATGTATATAAGCTATACGTGCATACAGATGTTACAACTCATCTTGAATGTTCAAGGGAGCACTAGCTCTCTTTACTATTAGGTGTTCGTATCACCATTTGTACAAAAGGTTTCAGAGGCAAGTACCAAACTAATAGAATCCTCCAGAGTTCTAGGAGAGACATAAGACCCTTTAGGGATTTATCTAGAACACTATCACTAAGGGTATAGAGGGCAAGCCTCTAAGAGTGTTTTGCCTTTTAAAAAATAGAAACCATTTATGGAATATTTTTAAGTAATCCACATATCTGGAATAACTTTAATGTCGCCAATGGGAGCTCATTTTTAATATTTATTATGCTGGCCAACAAGCTACCATTTTTATTTTAAAAATCTATCTCTGACATTCAAGATGCTAATTAATAAAATGCCCATTGTTTATGGAGTTGTAAATGATTGACAGAAGCACTTATAATAATAGCCCCTAGTATGCATACGGCTCTCCTCCCCCATCCAGGTGTCTCTCTTAGCACAGCCTTGTTTCGGACATTAACAGACCCTTCTGCAGTCTTAATTAAATGCCAGAAGCATGTGGGTTATACTATGTATACAATACATAATATCATGCTGTATATGCAGATATAAACTTCAGTAAGTCACAGGCATTATAATAGGAGAACTGCACTAGATCCCACAACTGGGACTCAATAAAGGGTCAAAGAATCCTGTTTTTCTCAGCTGTTATTTCAACAATCTTTCTCCTCCACTTGGAGCTTGGGAAAGACATTAGGTGAGACTACTTGTACAGCCATGGTTTGAATTTTTTAAAATAACATGCTGTGTCTTAGAGTAAATCAGTGTATATTAAGAAAACCTTACTGGAATTGGAAAATACAGTGGATTAATGAATGTATTAAAAATTCTGTCTCAACTGTAGGCTCAGTGATTTAGGATATTAGCTTACTGCTATACTTCCCAATTGAGTAATATTGTGGTTTGATGATTAATAGACTCACTTAACAGAAGAAAATCCCACAATTCAGCAATAAGGGTCTTATGGCTATTAGGGAAAAAAAAACAAAAACAAAATTGTCAATAATGACTACATTAGATTCCATATAGTCAGTAGCAAGAGGTAAAACTTTTGAATTCCTATTTTCTAAGACTAGTTGTTCAGTTGTTCTCAAACACAGTTTCTGGACTGTGCTAGGAATCTCACTTGCAAATTTAGAGGAACAAAAATTTTTGACCGCTTCCTAGACAGACTAAATCAGAAATTTTGGTCATTGATTATTTTTTTAAGTTTATTTTTTATTTTTAGGAATCTCTCTACCCAGAATGGAGCTCAGATTCATGACCCCGGGATCAAGAGTCTCATGCTCTATTGACTAAGCCAGCCAGGGACCCAATATCAGAAATTTTGGAGATGAGGCCCAGCAGTCTGTATTTTAACAAGCCTTGCAAGACATTCCAATGCACACTATTGTTTAAGAAAAATTACTTCACACTTTTTTTTTTTACCTCTTTCCCTTTTATTTCAGTTTGGAGATGGTGAGACATTCGGCCTTCAATAGAGTAGATACTCATGTATCTTACTGTATTATTGACTTTCAGTAAATGTAGGCTCAAGGAGGTTCTGCTACACTATTATTTCCAGGCTGGTAGACTCTCAGCTGGAGATGCTGTTTGGTATCAAAGGACAAGTGGCTGAGCACTTATATAGGTATATTTAACTCAATTCCAAGTGAGTTAGAGAAGACATCTCAGAGAGTAGGACATTCAAGTTATTTTTAAAGGGCAAATAGGAGTTAGTAAATAGAAATTGGGAGAAAGTTGTGCCAGATAAAGGGAACTCTAAAGGCACAGCATCAACTATAGTTACATGCTTTCCTCTTGTTTTGAGGCTTAAAGAACTCACTGACTATATTCATTCAATTTTTACCCATTTATATAGCACAATTACAAACTTATCAATATTTAATAGATATTTTAAATGAATAACAGAATCATTAGCATATACTAACCATAGGGTTTATATTGCTTTTCAAAACCTAAAAGATTGGAAATCTGCATCTGAAAAGTACCTAGCAGTGGTCTCTTATTTTATTCTTCTATCCTACAAATTTCAGATTTTTTAAGAAATTAGCTCATGGTTCCAGAATATGTTATTCATTTATGTTTTACACAGAAAATACTACCTAATAAGTAATAAATGTTTTAAAATTTGTAAAAAAAAAAGATGGGACTTCCAGGCAAAGTGGTCCCTTCCCTCCCCTCCCCCACTCACACTTAGTTTCTCCTCTGGATCAAACACATAATAAGAGAATGTTTGGAATCTGAAAAAATAAAAATAATAAATAAATAACACTTGTTGAAAAATTGAAAATTTGGATGATGTTACAAAATAAAAATTAATGTAATTTTGATATTTTTCCTCACCCCAGCATATAATCCCACATGAACCACATGATAGAGACTTCTGGTTTGCTAGAGAATAATGTTGGGAGTCCTACTAGCTGCTAACTTAGAGACAGATCCCACTGGTTACCTAGTACCGAGCCCTGGAATACTACCTGGTCATGCTTATAAAGAATGAGCATTAAGAGTGCACTGAGTCATGATTGTACCTTTCAGAAAGACTGCTCAAAGCACATTTTTAATATGTCTGTTATGATCAAAGAGAAAGAAGTAAACAGTGTGTGTTCAGCATGGAAATAGAACTATATGATAAGGAAACTAAAAACAAAGATGTAAAATAATTATTGAAAACAGTATTAGATGATAGTAAGGCTATACTATGATAAATGGTTAAGTGTAGATATATTACATATGCATGAATTTAGACTATTGTCCTTGCATAGTCAATATAAATTGTATCCAATCTTTTGAATATATTTGGTTTTATGTCTTAAATCAGTAAGTAGTGGGAAATAAGGTATAGCAGAGGCTTCTGCCCTATAGGATCAAAGCAACTTAATTTCTTTCATTGGATTTCAAGTGCTTTTTGTATATTTAAGAATATAGAATGTTGACATCTTTTTAAATAAACTTTATGCCTAACATGGGACTTGAACTCAAGGGTCACATGGTCTACCAATTGAGCTAGCCAGGTGCTTCCTTTTAGAATGTTGACATCTTAATGTCCTTTCCTTACTCTGACATTCTCTGAAGGCCAAGTCCATTAACTTACACTATAGTCAAAGGACCTCATGGATATGGCAGCTGTCTATAAGGGAAAATGCTGAGGGGATAGTGGATGGGATTGTCATCTTTGTATGACAGCTGGAGGCTGCCTCATTGATTATACTAAAGCTGTCTTAAAGGCAATGCCTTTTCTGGATAAACTGACAAAATATCTAGTAACCATGGAAGGTGCCAGGCTTTAGCTTGTTTAGGCAGAGACAAGTAAGTGCAAAGTTGAGAGGCTTCTGATTTCTGGCCCTAGTGTGAATAAGACAAATACTGAGATCTGTTTTCATATGGCAGCAGGCTTTCATTAGGGAATTCTTAAATGTAGCTGCTCACAGGATAAGTTCATATAGAAGTGCTAACGGAGGACTGTTATGAGAGGGGAAAGCAAAGGAATCACACATAACAAGTAGGGAAGACTTGCAAAGGTGCAGCTTAACATAGCAAGGCTCAGTGAATATTGTTGCCCATCACAATCAGTGTATATGCATAGATGAACAAAACCACCAAATATGTAGCTCACAGGTTTCATCATGTTCACCTTTGCTAATGTGCTTACTAAAGTACTACTATAGATACCCCCAGGAAGAGATGTTTCTATTTTGTTTTGTGTTGTTTTTAATTTCTGTTGGTCAGTATTTAGGAAAAGGAAGGCTAAGCAAATTTCAGGCACCATACTTTTTTTTCTTGGTGGAATTAAGGTCTGAGAGTTGAATGAGAAAAATAAAAGGAAGAAAAAGAAAAGAAGGTATTTATATCATCAAACATGAGAGACTATTGTAAAATCACAGATCCTGGAAATGCTCCAAGTGAGAATAAGTCAGCCATCTTCTAACACTGGACTTCCAAAAAGGAGAATCCGATTTATCTCATACAAAAGGAAGCCAATATTACAGGCGTGCCTTCTCCCAAAGTAACACCTCCCCTAATAATTTAATGAATTTTGTACACTGAGTACATTAAAATACCTTCCTGAGATGTAAATCCTATATCTATTTATTAGTTGTCATGTCTGTACTACAAAATAAGTAAGGTTATGCTATATTAATAAAAATCAAATCAGCAAAAATTACATGTGGACACTAGCCACTTTGAAACACTACTGTATATCTAGGTATCTGTATTGTTTTTTTAAGAACAGAAGTAATTTAGATGCTCAGGCAGATTTAAGAAATTCTATCCTAGAATGTCGAAAGCTAAATTAGTACTCTAAGGAGCTTATAGTCTTTGTCAGTTGTCTATGGTGATAAGTGCCAGTGGCCACATAAAGACTTTCATAACTTTTTTCATTGGGTTTTTTCCCCCTTATTCCTAAGGAACTTTATGGGTCTTGATATAATACTCATTATGTGGATTACATGGTAATAGAACAATAATAATTTGACAGGGCTATCATCAGATGCTGATTAGCATTAATAAGCAGTGTGACCTGCCTAATCATTCAGGTTCTTTGTGCATAATGCATAATGTGGTCAGTTTTCAATTATCTTCAAATGGATTCATCACGGTGAAAGCTTTATGGGTCTCCATATGTTGGTGGACACTTCTCTGATTCAGTTATTTTTTTATGTTCTGGAAATGAAAATTTATTTTTAAGATCAACTAAATAAAACATTTTTGGCCTAGAAATCACATAAATCATTTCAAAGTAAGTCATGTTGAGATTTTTTTTAATTTTGTATTATTGATACAGTTTTTCTCTGTAAACATAGTTATCTACATAAACACCAAAAGTTATCTGTGTAAGTTATCTACATAACAACAAAGTTATCCACACAGACATCAAAATCTATAAAGTCAAAAATGAAACTTGAATATTTTAATTATTTTAATGATGTGAATGACTTAGAGGAAATTTTTATGCACACACAAGTTTCCTTTCCTTTTCTAATAAAATAAGGAATTCTATTTCATCTGTGTGAGATTGAACCCCGCATGAGGCTCCTCTCTCAGTGCAGAGTCTGCTTAAGACTCTCTCTCCCTCTACCCCTCCCCACCACTTGTTCTCTCTCTCTCTCTCTCTCTCTCTCTATATATATATATATATATATATATACATATATATAGATAACACTGATAACACTGCAGGCAGGATAAATGAGAGATCATATATAGATATATAGATATATATCATTCTCTCTCAAATAAATAAATAAATCTAAAAAACCCACAAAAAACAGTTTTATTCCTTCATAGATGCTTGTCATGTGGCAGTGTAGGAAAGGCAAATAATCCTACTATGCTTATACACTAAAACTCATACTTTTTTAGTTACATTAGTATATTTATTATTAAAGTACATTTAGTACATTTATTTACAACTATTTAAAATATTTTATATCACATATATAACTTAGTAAAGATTTTTAAATTTTTATTGGGCATGAAAACTATAACATTACTATGTATTAACACTCTAGATTAAGAGCTTAAATTGGTTGTAGAGAACAAATTGGAGAGATTCGACTAATGCCATATAAACTTTATTCTCAATGAGTTTATAATATGGTGATAAATACAGACATGAGCATTAGGAAATATATGATAGTAAATGGAAAAAGGGGAGAAAGGAAGTAGAAGATACAGCTGGAATATAAAACGGGACAACTTTATCTTGATAAAATCAACTGTTACATTCCCTTCTAGGGTCATTTGCGATTCTAAGCAGTCTTGCTTTTTGTCAAGGAAATGAGATAAAAAGTCCAGTATCAGGTATCTAAATTTAGATGGGAAAGACATCTCTGGGGCTTTAGTCTAAAGACACAAGAGCAACCCAGATAGAGGGATTCCTGTAAATCTCTGAGACCATGTCTGTCTACCTATCTGTCTGCCTCTTTCTCTCTCACACATACATGTAATCTGTTGATAAAAGAAAATAGACATAAATGAAAACTATAATTACATAGTACCCCATTATCTCTTCTAATGAAGTTGGAAGCATCAGTTTAGACATCCTAGTCCTATATCTATCTGGCTTTTGTTTGTTTAGCTTTATTTTCTTCTCTCAAGCTAATAGAAACTTCTTTTCTTTCAATGTAATTTCATTCCACAAGCAAACAATAGTTGTGGTAACAGGAATTTCTTGCCTTAAATTTTGCTCTGTTTTGGTGGAATTTTGTTGCAAACTAAATAAAATCTTTATAAAAAACAATATAAACATAAAATAAAAGTTATAGCAAATGATTACAGTACCTAAACACACATGTACCCACATTTGATTCAGCTGAGATATATAAACAGCTGTTGTTTTTTAAAATTTTAAAGCCATATTAATTGTCATGTCTAGCTCTTTGCAATGTTGCTGTTAATTTCTAAAAGCCTCTTAAAATAAGAAATAATATCACTTATGGCTTAAGCAATGTTATTTTTTTTAAGCAGAAATCAAATGTCAAAGTAAATCCAAATGGGTAAATCCTAGCTTAATAATGAACATATGTTTCTTGTTCCCTCCTTGCTAAACCCAGATGTTAATTGCTACATTTGTCACTACATTGCTCTTTTCCTATTTAGAGCTGGCTGAGATAACACTGCAGGCAGGATAAATGTCATATGTGTACCATCAGTAAAACCAAGATTATTTTTCAGAGTCTAGTGAAATACTGATGACATTTTAGAATCAGAATTATGAAAGATTCTTTAGAAGTTCACCGTTCTTCATAGTATCATTCTATGTAGCTCTAATACAAATATAGTGGGTTGAACTACATTAAAGACTGGACATTCTGACAAGCTGCTTTATGAAAAAGGCAATAAAATACAATTACTGTTCAACTTTGATTTAAAACTCTTATGGGAATTCATTTTTAAATTCACATTTTTAGAGACTTTCAGTGTTTGAGAGAGATAGATTTAGCTTATTGTTTTAACTCACTGAAACTAAATCTTGCGGCCAATTTTAGATGTTGGCTGGCCAGTTAATAAATGGGAATTCTTAATGTGTTATTTTAAAGAAAGAAAAATTGTTCTCAGCGTTATATTAAATTACTTCTGATGCTTGCAAATACTTTGTCTCTGTAGTCTTTGAGAGCAATAATATGTTCATATGATATAAGAAAAACACTAAAGTTTTGAGCAACTTTGAATTGATCGACCTCAAAAATCAATCATTTTAAATTGCAAATGGCTTAATAATATAATTGGTAAACAATATATTAATAAGAGCTCTGAACTTAACAAAAACATAAGCTGATACAGATTTTAATTTTAAAATTGTTCAATTGGCTTTCAAATTTGTTCTTTATTGACTGCATTTCTAACTTTAAAGTACATTATTAGACTTTTAAAACCCCTTATTAGATGAACATCATATATATACATATATATATATAACCCCATAAAGCATTTAATATAGCCTAATGCATTTACCTGAACCATTGATATATCAAAAACCAGTAACTTTAGAGTCCCTGAACAAATACCAACCTTTTAATAATTTATTCACTAAGTATATATCATTCCACATAGGAAGGATGTTCCAAATATTTAACAAGTGTTAGGGCACTAACCAGTCAGGATAAGTGACATTAAACCCACCATTATGGCCATACAAGCTTGTATTGATTGAATATTTGCTGTGATGAAGAAAACTAGGAGCAGTGGAGAGTGGGGGCAAACAGGAGTTTAAATCAAAACACACTAAGTTTGAGTTCCATAGGAGATTTCTTTTTGTTAAAAGATTTTATTTATTTGAGAGAGAGAGTGATAGTGAGAGCAAACATGAACAGGGGGAGGGACAAAGGGAGAAGAAGAAGTAGTCTCCCCACTGAGCAGGGAGCCTGATGCGGGACTTGATCCCAGGGCTCTGGGATCATTACCTGAGCCAAAAGAAGATACTTAACTGCCAGCCACCCAAGCACCCCTCCACATGAAATTTCTAATCAGAGATGTCAAATGGTAAATTGGATGTCTTGAGTTGAGGGAAAAAGAGAGGCTGGAAATAGAAATATTGGGGTTGTAAGCAAGTAATTGGTTTTTAAAGCCATGAGATTGGATGAAATTACTTAGAGTGAAATATATATATATATATATGAGAAGAAATCTGAAGAAGACTAGACTATGCAACACACCAATTTTAAAATTTGAGAAGATGAGAGAACCATCAAGAGAGGCTGAGAAAAAGCAACCTGTTGGAGACCAGAAGGATTTTATGCCCAGAACCCAAGAGAAAAATCTATTTCAAGGAAGGAAAAAAAATAGCCGTTTCAAGTCCTACTGATAGGTCAAAATTTGTCAGTTGGCCACTGGATTTGGCAAAATGGGTGTCATTTGTGAACCTAGCAAGAGCAGTTTGATGGGAGTGTTAGGAACAAAACCCTGATTAGGATAGGTTCAAAAGAGAATATGAAGGAATTTGGGATAGAAAGTAAAATATTGTTGAAGGTGCTTTTCTCTAAGGATGAACAGAAATAAGACAGTGTGCAGGGAAATGTAGGTCAGGAATTTTGTTTATTGAAATAAGTTACAGCATATATGTATGCTGCTAGGAAGATCAATTAAAGAAGCAAAAATTGATGATGAGAGAAATGAGAACTTAGCCAGAGACCAAAATGTTGACCTTGAGTAGAAAACAGGGCATGGGATCTAGTGCCCAAATCAGTCTTACATTAAAGCACAGACAGTCCTCCCATGTAATAGAAGAAAGGGCAGAAGTAAGGTAAGACGATAGATGTGTTGGTGGGAGCTCGCAGAAATTCTTTGCTGTTTCTATTTTTTCTGTCAACAAGAAGACAGCCTTGAGAAGATTAAAAGAGGAGGAAAGTGTGTTTAAAGTGTGTTGGCATGTTGAGGAGTAAGGATAAGATATTAAATAAACCTATAGATTAGTAGAAGGATAAATGGACTCGTGACATGTACAGACTCGCCAGAAAATCTTAAACACCAACTTGAGGGTACTGAGCATGAGGTGATAGTAAGACCAGTAAATGTGGTTTAGCACTTTTCTCCAGGAACATTCAGTAGGCCTGCTACAGTTGCAGAGTTGGCAGAGAATAACCCAAGTTGGGTTTTTTTTTTTTGACAAGTATATAGTATAATAAAAGGAGAAAGGGCCAAAACAGTTGAAAGAAATATGCAACAGTTATTAGTATCAACCATGGGATCCAAATTGGCCAAAAAAGGACAGAAGAATATGAAAGGAGTTAAGGCCAATAAAAAGGTCTTAGAGTCAACAGATTGTTTGAGTTGTATAACTAGAAGGGAATGAGCTGGAAAGGAAGAAGATGGTGATGGTAGACTAGGCAGCTAAAAATCAAGATAATGGAAGAGGTTTCTTCACTGATCAAGACAAGATTAAGGGAACAGGAGTGGCTGATGGGATGCAGAACGAGATCAATGGATGAAAAGAGTTCAAAAACAAAGAATGTACAACAGGGAAGAATAATTTCTGTGAATATTATAATAAGCATGAATTATGACAAGTACTATTGAAAACAATGACAATATTCCAGGGTGGAAAATGTTCAACAGAGGAAGGTGAAGGACCAAGAGATCAGTAGATAAGTTCAACAGAAAGCTGGGATGGCAGTACAGTCAGCAGATATGATCTTCAAGGCAGTGTATTTTTAGAAAATAAGAATGAATGGAAGTAAGAAGACCAAGGAGATGCAAGGAGGATAGCTACCTCACAACCAGGACCAGGGTTATAAAGGGAATGAGAAAGAACACAAATGCAATTTTAGAGATTTGGTAGGAAAGCAGAATGGAATGCTCAGAAAATACAATATATTGAGCAGTTTTGCTGTAATATTCTCCAAAACTGGCCACTGTTTTTTCTTTCTTCCACAATGCTGCCCAGTCCTCTTTCTAAAAAATATCTGCTTGTCTGCTTAAAATTCATCAACAGGCTGTGGTAGTTTCAAGCTTGTGTAGAGCTAGCATGCTCTAGGACTCCTACAAAGCTCTCTCTGGCCATATTTCCTATCTGTCCCCCACATGCATTCTTCACATCTATAGGCCTTTAGCAGTGGTAATACAGGTGGGCCTGGGCTTACTGACTACACTCTACCAGTCTTTGTTTTGGGGGCCTTTTTTTTTCTTTTGGTACTAATTTCAATCAGTGAATCCTTATACTATATAGTATTCAGTTTTCTCACTTATGGAATAAAGTAATCAAAATCAGAGGTTTGTGCTTTTTTTCTTTTCTTTTTTTTTAACCTGGGAAACTATTACCTGTTGAAGAATTAAGCAGAAAAGCAACAGTCCTCATAATGTGAGAATATCCCAGGTGTATTGCAGGACATTTAGGACAAATGGCCTTGCCCATTAACTGCCAATTGTATCCTCTGAGGCAACCAAAAGTGTGCTCACACATTTTCTAGACATTTCACATTGTAGAGTAGTGAGATAAAATGCAGGCCGCCTGGTTAAATTTGAGTTTGAGACAAACAAATACATATTTTTTAGAATAAGTACATTGCAAATATTGCATGGATATCCTGTTTTTATTTCCTATATCTGCCAGCCTTACCGATGGGCAACACTGCTAAGTAGGATTATACCTGTAGTCCATGTAAAAATGGCACCCATAGAGTTGTTCAGTGTACAACTTATACAGCTAAATGTAGCCACATTGCTTGGGAGTCGATACAAACCCAACTGAGAACATTGATTTATGTTATCAGTAAGAACAGTTGTAGTTGCTGAAATTTCTGTAACTAAAACTACTCAGTGGTGTTGTGTGAAAAAGCAGTGGGAGGCATGCATATGAGTAAAGTCAAGTCTGAGAAAATTTTAAAATCAATTATTTTGAAATCCAGCAACGTTACTTTTCTTACCTTCTTTATCTCTTTTATTGATTTCTGCCTGCATTGACACTGAGTCGTGTTTCTTCTCAAGGATGAAAACAATCTTATTACAATAAGGAATCAGTATTTAGTATGTCACCCACACCAGAATTACAAATGAGGATTTCAAGGATATGACAGTGTAAACACAAGGGAATAATTAGCTAGTGGTGACATTTCAGACAGTAATTGGGAAGATATTCTGCCTACTATTGAAGTTTAATAGCCATTGGGTGGTGAGGCCAAAATGTCACCAGAGAAGAATAATTGACTAGTTGTCAAAAGGCCGAAAGAAGGTCAAATTTTCCTCAACAAATTCTGCACAGTCTGAAGTTTGACTTCAAGCTTTCAAAGAAAAAAAAAAACTTGGTTTGGTCAGCATCCTGAATATGGATACATTTCTTGAGGATAGATCCTTATTAAGCAAGTTCACAAGAGATCAATACATAGAGATCAAAATTGGTAATTAATTTACTATGATGCATAAAACTGCTACAAAGATAAGAATATTTGCAGTGTATTCTATATCTAACGACAGATCTCAGTTAAGAAATATCTGTTGAACAAAAATACTGTATTACATATGAGTGAGTAAATGGCAATACCTACTCTTATTATCTTATTGTCTAGGCTAAAAGAGTAGAAAAGAAAGCACGTGATAAGCCGTGGGCAATGGGTGGATAGGAGTAGAAAAAATAGATAATGGAATGTGTAGGAAGACAAGTTAGTGAGAGAGCATAACACACTTGAGGAAATAAATATAATTCAGCGTAGTTAAGTATAAAGCACTGAAAGAGAAATAGTGAGAGATGAAGAGGGGAAATGAACAAGATCCCAGCCAAGAAAGGTTGTCCAAGCCTTGTGAAGCAGTTGAACTATTTCTTAAGAGCAGTGGGGAGCCACTGACATGTTTTAAGCAGTTAAGTGTTAGATTTTTATTTTGAAAGATCAGTTAGACAATTAAGCGGAGAATAGATTGGATTAAAGGGTAACACGATAAGGATTGGGAACCCTGATGTAATTTAGGTGAGAAGTAGTGATGCTAGAAGTCAGAAGCATACCTGGAAGGAAGAAATGAATAGTTGAGGTATTTAGGAATTAAAATCAATAGGACTTAGCAATAAATATTATGTGTGGGATAACTGAGAACAGACAGGCTAAAAAGATACACCTTTTTTGAGCCTGTACATAGGGAGAAGTAGCAATTTGAGGGCAAAGAAAATCCATTTATTGGTGCACTTTTGGTTTTAATTGTCTTTTAAACAGCCAAGGAAGCCAACAAATAGGTATTTAGGTATAGAGGGGTGAGGCTCAGGAGATAGATCTGTGATAAAGGTTCAGATTTGTGCATCATTATAAGAGCCACCAAAAGGGATAACATCACCCAGAAAGAATGGGTCAGTAATGAGAGAGATAGCCTAAAAGTGAGGAATAGTAGAACTTAAATTATAAGCCAAAAAAAAAATAAATAAATACAGAAGAAGCCTGGAAAAAAGTTCAAAGAGAAGAGGTGAACAAATGGAAGCAAAACTGGGAGAACTTAGTATCATAAAAGCAAATGAAAGAGAGTTTTTCACTAAAAATGGAATAGCTATATAAAGGCCAAGAAAATCCCCAATAGATTTGGAAAAAAAGACATTCAAACAGAAAAAGTTGTTTAAAATAATGGTAAGAACATTTTTGGAGGCCAATCAGTGGCAAAAACCTGTGTGTTGTACATCATAAAATCAGTAGAAATTAAAGAAGTGGAACCAGCATGAATGTTGGCAACTCTTCTCATAAGTTTTGTCGACATGGGGGAGAATAACACAGGATTTGAAAGGGGCCTTAGTGACAGGGTATTATTTATGTGTGAGTATACCTTATGTGGTTTGTCTCTTCTGTTTGCTAATTATTAAAATGGAGAGACTACTTTATGCTGATGAGGAAGAAAGGAAGAAGATGATGGTACTAAAGTATAGATTGAGATATTCCGCAAGGTTCTTGAGGAGGAAGGAATAGAGTCTAGGGCATAGATGAAGGGATCACCACTGGGTGCTATCTTAGTTAGGTTGGGTTACCATAACCAAGTACCACACTGGGTGATTTAAACAACAGAAATACATTGTCTCACATTTTTGGAATCTGAAATCAAGGTGTGGAAAAGGTTGGTTCCTTACGATGGCTGTGATGCAGGAATTTATTCCAGGCCTCTCTCCCTGACTTATAAAAGATCATCTTCTGCCTGTGTCTCTTCACATTGTCTTTCCTACATGAATATCTGTGTCTAAATTTCCCCTTTTTATAAGGACACCAGTCGTATTAATTAGGAGTACATCACCCACCAGTGAATAGGAGCAATAAATAAATCTAAGACATGAAGAAATATTATCCTTTGTCTATTTTTCAGAGTGATTGTGTGCTTAGTTTTTTCCTCTCTGAGCCTGTGCAACAAACAATTGAAGAATCATCCCTTCTGGACCTAGGCAAGTAATTTTATCAGTATTATTATGTACAATTTTTGAGTTTCAATATAATCGTGCAAAAAATATCACAACTATATTTTTTTCAACTTTCAAATTAAAATCCTTTTAAAGAGTAAGCTTTAAGGGTCTTTTCTTTTTCTTTTTTTAAAGGATCTTTTTCTATTTTCAAAGCTTTTTAACCCCTTAGAATATATTCAAATTAAATTAAACTGGCATGTATTTGTCTAATTATAATAACTACATGATGTCGCACTATTAACTCATTTTAATTAATTGTGCATTGAGGTGGAATTGCATGTCAGAGACAGAGTTCCTGTTTTCCCTTGCAGGTAAGTCTTCCAGTTTACTCAACATCTTAGGAAGCAACAAAAATAAATATTAGGCAATAGTAGTGATTATGAATTATCTAGCAGTTTCACTCTTATCTTTTAAAGCTCAGTAATTACTCTACCTTCCTCATGAAGTCTTCTTTTTATTACCTGGATCCCAAACTAGCCCAGAACAATTATCCACCCTATTCTCTGCCAGATGTGTGTTAATTATTAACTTTTCTAACATCTCTCCTAGACTGGCAGGGACTCTCTTTGAATCCCATCAATTTTAAGCATTTGTAATAAATTTTCATTGCCAAATTAGGATTATTATTGTAAAAAATAAAATAGTTATCTGAATTTTTTCTCATTCACTTATTTCTTACTACATCATACAATATGCAAGACATTCTGGTAGAATGATGGACACAAGATTTGAGTCTCAATATTTGGCGGCATTGTTTTAAAACAACAGAACAGGGCAGCCCGGGTAGCTCAGTGGTTTATTTATTTATTTATTTATTTATTTATTTTTTATTATTTTTTTTTTTTTGGAGGGGCTCAGCAGTTTAGCAGGCCTTCAGCCCAGGGTGTGATCCTGGAGGCCCCGGGATCGAGTCCCACATCAGACTCCCTGCTTCTCCCTCTGCCTGTGTCTGTGCCTCTCTTTCTCTCTGTGTGTGTGTGTGTCTCTCTGTGTCTCTCATGAATAAATAAATAAGATCTTTCAAAATAAATAAATAAGTAAATAAAACAGAACACACCTAAGCAGAATATGCAAATCATTACAACAAACAAGGATTAGCAGAAAGTTGGTCCTTCTTGTATTCTTTAAATTATTTTCTGTTCCGTAATTCCAAATTCTTCATACTTTTTGTCATGTTCATAACAGGAAAAAATTGTATTTTAAGCACTATTCTTGTCAGGTGAAACTTTCTGCTTATGTTATTAAATGATTAGAGGACAAAATAATTTAAGTGTATTAAAATATTGGTTGACATAGGATGACCTTAAGCAAAAATCTCAGAATTTACCATATTTACTACTTCTAGTAACAAATTGAGGGTATTCTAGATAACTGTATCTAGACACAGACTTGTAAAAATCATATTGGTAATACTTTGTAATCTTGGCTCTGGGAAATAGTAATATTCCTTTGCCTTTACTCACCAACTAACCATGCCTTGGTAGAACAATATAAAAATTTATCTTTTTAAAGGGATCCCTGGGTGGCGCAGCGGTTTGGTGCCTGCCTTTGACCCAGGGCGCGATCCTGGAGACCCGGGATCGAATCCCACGTCGGGCTCCCTGCATGGAGCCTGCTTCTCCCTCTGCCTGTGTCTCTGCCTCTCTCTCTCTGTGACTATCATAAATAAATAAAAATTTTAAAAAATATTTATCTTTTTAAAGTGCCAGTCCAATCATCACTCTTCTCTAATTCACACTTTTTCCTTGGCTTCTCATTACCGTTAATTAGGGCCAATGTAATGGGCTTGTAACCTGTGCAGTCACACTAGGCACTGTGCTTAGAAAGGTCCTGCCCTTGGATTAATATTCAGCTGTCACTATCTTGAAATTCTTAGTAATTTTTGTAAAAGGAACCCTGCATTTTCATTTTGCATTTTCATATCACTGAGCCTCAGAAATCATATAGCTACCCCTTCCATGGGATAAAGACCAAATTCCTCATGATGGTGTCCCAGCAGAATCTGGCATCCCCCAATTTCCCTTTCCAGCCTTAATATCAGGCCCTTCTTTATCTTGATTCTTGTGTTTTTTCCAGTTCCTCAACTAAGACAAACACCTCAGCACTTAACAGATGCACCTTCTCTGCCTGGACCACTTGACTCCTATTCTACCTTCTTCATCATGTTTTTTTTTTTTTTTTTTTTGATCCTTCAGCTCTCATCCTATTTGTCTTTGCTATATACTCCTAAAATGTTTTTTCTTCAATATTATTGCAGTGATGTTATGGCTTGTGTGTTTCTTTGTAGGCTAGAAATCCGTGAAGACATAATCCATGTCTATATTGTTCACCATTGTACCCCCAGGGCTTAGCACAGTGTCTAGCCTACTCTAGATTCTCTATAAATAATTACTGAACAAATGATTGATAATAGACAAAACAATGGAAGACACATTTATATTCTCTACCATGGTAGCTTGTCATGGTAGCTTTGTTCATGAAAAGGACAAAAGAGAAGAAACTAAAATCCCTAACCATGCTACTCCCCCCACACTGATTACTTCCTATGGCAGTGCCCTGACACAAGGAATTCACTGCCTTCCCATCACTACAATTCTCTTGAAGTATCACCTAGAAAAAAAATCTACGCATTATCACATTTAAGATTATAGACTCAACCACATTCAACCAAAGCACTACCCAGAAAGTTGCTGGATTTTATCTTGTATATTCTTTAACTCTCTCTAACATGATCCTCTCTAGTCCCTTCAAATTAATATAGGTCCCAAGCCAAATAGTACCCCCACAAAAATATAAAATTATCCATCCTCAACCTGTACACAACACTGACATGTAAGATAGATTTTTGTCAAAGTATAGAGACAATAACATAGGTAATGGAGTGATCAAAGATAACAGTTGTCAGGGTTAAGAGGATGAATCAACAAGCATTTAGATGCCATCGATAATTACAAATGGTTACAAACCAGAGCTTTCAATCATTACCTCACATCACTATTTCTAGTTGGAGATGCTAATTTAAAAGGGAACTTGAAGCCAGAGTCTCCAAGGCAGAGTCTCTCTAGTTAATGTTATACTACTTGCTCTAGCAGAGCCCAGATTAATTATCTATAGGTTGGTTGAAGTATGTTACCCAGGTTTTCAATGTAAATTGTAATTATATGGAAGGACAGAAAGGGAAGTAAATACTTAGAAATAAATACTTACATTGAGTTGTTTCTGAAAATTGAAAGCTTTAAAATATTGTGCATTTTACTGTGTTATATCATATAATATCATGTTTGCAATTAGAAATTATTTTAAGCTTTTACTTGTGGCTGATGTGGGCAAAAAAAGATGAAAAGAAGATGAGAGTTAGAAGACTTTCTCTAATGACTTCATTTCTAATAGCTGGGTGTCAAAGGATATTGCTAAAATCTAACAAGTCAGGCTATAAAAAAGTTAACATGTAATATTAGTGTTAGAGAAACACTAAGATCACAACATTGAATATAATTGAATGGTAGATGAAAGCAGAGTGCAAAAGATTATGCATTTATTAATTTTATCTCTGTTTCTATCAGGAAACAAATATTGTCAAAAAAATAAAAGTCTAAGAATATTAAATAAAAGTAACCACTAGAACAAAAGTAAAAGCTTTTTCTAAGTATCACAAGTACATAAAAATAAAAACAAATTCCTTAGCAAAAGACTTTCTTTAAAAATCATAAAAACAAAAATGTTGTGTTTCTTTAATAACATAAAACAATAAGAACAAAGAGAAATGAATCTATTGTATTGATAAGTATAACTGGACTTAACTCATACATAAAGAAAAAAATTCTGATTGGAGAAAAGTAAAAATCATAACTCTATGCTTTATGTAAAAACACACCTAAGACAAAATGATTTTTAAAAATTGAAAATTAGGGGCGCCTGAGTGGCTCAATTTGTTAAAGCATCTGCCTTCTGCTTAACTCATGATTCCAGGGGTCCTAGGATCAAGCCCCACATAAGGCTCCCTGCTCAGTCTGCTTCTCCCTCTCCCTCTGCTCTTCCCCTGATTGTTTTTTCTCTCTCTCTCTCTCTCTCACTCTCAAATAAATAAAATCTTTTAAAAAAGGAATTGAAAATTAAGCTCCAAGCACAGGTATATTAGGCAAATGCAAAGACATGGAAACCAGAAGTCACAGTCTTAATAAAGAAAAGGTGGCATTTAGGCCAAGAAACATTGAATTAAAAAAGAATGCAACTTTATAATAAGTACAATTCTCAATAAAGATATAAGCATATATATACGTGTGTGTGCTTATATATATATATATATATATATATATATAGGTTGTATATATATAGGTTGTATATATATCTCAATTATATGACAGCAACATATATAAAGCAGAAATTATGGAACATTTAAGGAAAAATACACAACAGACTGGTAATAGGATATTCTAATTCTTTTGATTTATGAAAGACAGTGAAAAAATTAAGTAGATACATAGAAAACTAAATAGTAAAATTAATAAGACAAAATTTATTAATTTGATATATCAAACTCTTTATCATGAAATTGGGTTATATATTAGGTCACAAAGATAATTTCAATTAATCCTAAAAAGTAGAAATAGTACAGACACATTTTCTAATCATGAGAAAATAAAGTGAAAAATTAATTTTACTGAAAGATTCTTATTTAGAGATTTAATTTAAAAACGGCAGCTCTCTTGAACAACCCTTGGGCCAAAAGGACTTAAAAAACAAAACTGCAAAATTTCTAAAGAATAGCTATACCATCAGAGAAGATAAAGCAATTCTCAAAAATTGGAATAATTGGAATAAGACCATAAAACAAACCAAAGGCATACAAAAATAGAAAGAAAGAATAAAGAAGGAAAGAAAGAAAAGAAAGAAAAAGAAAGAAAGAAAAGGAGAAAGAAGAAAGAAAGAAAGAAAGAAAGAAAGAAAGAAAGAAAGAAAGAAAGAGATTCAAGGAGAGATTAATGACTTAGAACACAGAAAATAGAATAAATAAATCTGAAAGCTAAAAGTAAACAACAAAGAATGCAGTAGTTAAACTAATCAAAAGAATAAGGGGAGATGCAAATACAAGAAATATATAGTATTTATAGTATATACATATGAATGAAATAAATACAAAAAGAGAATCAAGAAGTAACCATAGAAAAAGATGAAACTAAAAATAGTAGAGACTACTTTAAGTCTACAAAACTAAATTTGTAAATCTGTCTGAAATAGTGTTCTAGGAAAACCCAATTTACTTACCCTAGAAAAGATTAAGTTTGATGGAAAAGAAAAAGCTTCCAAAGCAACATTCAGAACAACACCAAGTTCATATGATTTCCAGAGGGATTCTACAAAACTCTTAAAAAGTAGATAATTCCACTGTTATTTAAACAATTCCAGACCAAAGTAAGGAAATTTTTCTATATTATTTTTATGAACCAAATAAGTATTTATGCCAGTAGCTGTAAGGATTACAAGAATAGCAAAAAAGGAATCACAACCTAATCTCACTTCTGAGTATCAATGGAAAATTATAAATAAAATATTTGCCAAAACAATCCATGAGCACACTACAGATATGTAATTCACCGGGACCAGAAATGCAAAATGGTTCAATATTGGTAATATACAATATACATGTTATCATCTTTAAATGATATGGTTGTCTCTGCAGACCCTGAAAAGACACTTGATAAATTTCAGTAAACTTTCTTGACAAAGCACTGAAATAAAAATAAGTGCTTCAACATGAGAAAATGTATCTGTCTTGGCTATCCAAAGCCCACATCAGGTATGACAGGATAACAGTGGAAAAACATTTCCACTGAAGTATAAAATAAGACACTATGCCCATGATCATCACAATTACCAACAGATGACTCACTCTTTTAACCTCCTTCAGGTCTTCGCTCAGAATTTACCTTCTCCATGAGAAATCCCCTGATGGTCGCATCTAAAATTGCAAACTGACCCTTATTCTGCTAGTTTCCAGTGTCTTGTCATGTTCTGGGTTTTTATTCTGATCATGTATCATATTCAGTTATCATAAATTTTACATATTTATTATGTGTTTTGCTCTTTTGTATCTCCCCCAAAACTATAGAAATGCCAAGAAAGGAATTTTGTCTAATCTGTTCTAAGGGCTTAGAGCAGTGCCTTGTCCATAAAAGGTCAATAAATATTTATGAAATGACTGTATGAAACTTTAAAAAAATTAGAAACAAACTTTAGAAGACAAGATGAACAATGTCTACCAGTAATACCATTACTGGTATTACCAATGGTAATACCATTACCATTACCTGGAGAAATAAGAATCAATTAAGAATCTATCACAAATTATGAAGATCTAATAAAGGTAGAAGGTACCAAATTGATATAAAGCTATCTATTGCATATAAATATATGCAATAGAATGTAGATAAAAGAATAAAAGTAAAAGAAAGATAGAAGAAAGATCCTATTTGGAATAGCAGGGAAAAAAACACCTAGGAATAAATTTAACAGAAGTGTGCAAGATCAAATGAAGAAAACTTCAAAACATTATTGAGGAATTTCAAAAATGCCTTGAACAAATGGAAAGACATAGTATGCTCTCATAAAGGAAGATTCTACATCATAAAAATGTCAGATATTTCTGATTTAACTTTGAATATAGTTTTTAAAAATATTAATGGATTTATTTTTAAATAGGAAAGTTAATTCTACAGTTCATAAACAAAAATAGACAAAGGCCAAGAAATTTTGACAAAAGCATGAAGTAAGATTAGCCCTACCATATATATAAAACATATTACAAAGCCCCAAATAATTGAAATACTGTGGCATTGGCCCCAAAAAATGAATAAATAGAACATAATAGAATGTCCATAAATAGAGTGAAATATAGTCAGAGATTTAATATGTGGCCAGACCACTAAGGAAAAATTCAGTCAATAGTGTTGAGAGAGCATATTTCACACCATGTGCCAGTGTAATACCAAATGGATGAAAGACTTTAAATGTAAATAATAAAGTCATATATTTGACAAAGAAAACAGAAAAAAATCCTTTATAGTCTGAGGATGAGCTAGTATAGTTATGACTAAAAATCCAGAAGCCATAATAATTTTGCTGTATATAAAAAAACTATAACAGAGTTTTAAAAAATTCAAAGATAAATTACAAAATGGGTGAGATATTTGCAATTTATCACAAACAGTGGTCATCAAATATGTAACCAACTCCTAGAGATTGATAAGAAAAAGACCAACAACCAAATAGAATATTGTGCAAAGAATTTAAAAGATGATATGCACACAAAAATACAAAGGCTCTTCAGCAGAAAAGGGATCCGCAAACTCACTCATAATAAAAATGCAAATTAAAATCATACTGATACCATTTTTAACTCATCAGATTGCAAAAATTCCAAAATTTAATTAATAAGCTTGGTTACAAATCAGCCAGCACTCTACACTGATGATGGTAATGCAAATTGGTACAACCTCCATGAAAGGTGGTTTGGCAACAATAATCAAAATTACAGATGCTAATACCCTTCCACCAGGAATTCTGCTGCTGGAAATTTATCCTATAATATTTGTGCACAGGTTCAAAAATGATATGCATACAAAACTGTTTATTACAGCATGATTTGTAACAGCTGAAAAATATTAGAAACAACCCATATGCCATCAGTGGAGAAGTGGTTAAATAAATTATAGCATTTCACATAATGGAATAATATACAAGTGTATTTTTTTAAAAATAAAGAAACTTTGTATATTATAGAAATTTCTCCAAGATCTTTGTGCAAAATAGTAAATATTATGGAATAGTGGGAGGGGGAAATAAAAGTACTTATTCATATTTGCTTATATGGAGAAACTATGGAAGGATGTGTTCCTCTGGAGGGATAAATGGTGGAGGAACTGGGTGCATATTATTATGAATGGATAGGTATTAGGAATGAATAGGCATTACTGTATATTTTTAAAATAAATTTTTATTTTTTAGTTATATGAATAGATTATTATCTGAAAAAATATTTGGAAATGCTACTTTTTTTAACATTCATGGACACATTGTGCATAAGTGCTATATTAGCTGCTATACTGTCATGCATTCAAACATTTCAACACAATCATCCTTGGATCAATAATATTTCAACAGCTCTTAAGGTTTTATAAATGGTTGGATTAAACATAATCAGATTCTCCAGACTAACTTGAAGCAGAAAATCAAAATATTCTAGCATCTTCTTGTCCATAGGAAATGGATATATGGATTTTGTTTTTTGGATTTTTGGATTCTTCATTTAAACTCTCTCTTAGATTATTGCCCCTTCTTTGCCCCTTTACAGCATGGTGTTTAAGAACACAGACTTTAGAGATCATTTAACCCTGCATGGTTTATTATCTGCATGACCTTTAACCAAATGCCTTTGGCTCCTCATGTGTAAAACAGAAGTAACAAAAACTTTATAGATTTGCTATGAGGATTGAGTTATTTCATGTACATAAAGCTCTTAGCCCAATGTTAGGCATACAGTAAAAGTTTTAGAAATACTAAGTACCTCTACTATTACCACATTGACTACTAAAACTTCCTGGAGGCCTGAATTTTCACTGAGTTCTGAGCTCTGCCTATATTGACAGATACTGGTTTACTAATCTGTCACTAGAGTTTCAGAGTAGAATATCACTTCGGTTAGTTTAACAGTTACAGTTACTATTTAAACACTCAATCATAAACTTATGCTAATTTCTTACTTTTGAATTAAAACTCCTCTGATTAAATATATTGAGTTTCTATGTAGTAATCTTTTCACTCTTTAATTAAAAAATAATGTTCGTTGTGCATCAAAAGGTCATCAGCATTTTTACCATTCTTATACCAAAATCCAATTACATTTTTTTTACTATGAATTCAATTTACCTCAGTACTATTTGAGGTAAATTATCTCATAGTATCTCTAACTCAACAATATCTCTCAGTCATTGTAATCAAATAAAAATATTTTAAGGAAGAATATTATTATTTTTTTTATGTAATTACCATTTCAATTATAAGAAACAATGCCAATTTTAATTATCACAATGTCAATAATCCACATTAACAAGAACATTAGTAAATATTACCTACAGGTAATGTGTAAACTACTCTTACAAACATGTAAAAATCTTTGGAAACGGAAACATACCAGTCAGGTTTTCTTATCAAAAGTTGGAGAGAATTGGAGAGCTGAAACTTACTCTCAGAAAACAATGTGGACCACAATGAGCCCATAGTAGAACATTACCAAATTCCTGTTATTAATAAATTTCTAATTTCCCTCAGAGAATATACAACCAGAGATAGCCAATGGAAATATCAGAAAAACTACAAATTATGCTTAATCTGTATAAAACAAAAAATTTTAATTAAAAACTAAAGCCTTCATTCCAAAGATGGAATGATATAACTTGAGAAAGAATAAGACTACTCTTATTATTAAATAAATGTTTAGTGTGACATTATGGAGCAAGCACTGATTTATATATCCCTTGGGTATATAGTGCAAAAAGTAAGCCTTGAGGTAGATTATAATCCACTAAACAAATTGAGGCACATCAGATAATAATTTTGATACAACTATTAAGTGATAAGGGCTGTGCTAGGAGTTCAAAGGGAGGTGACCACAGAAACTATTTTGCATCTTAATTAGGCCTCTAGAAAGATAAAGGTTCAATAGGAAAAATGGTAAAAGAGGTCATTTCAAATAAAGAGAATAATATGAACAATGACTGGAAGGAAATAGCAGAGCGTGTTTGTAGAACTGAACATACAGACTACAGCATGGAATAATAACAGTGGGAAATAAAAAAAAAAAAAAACCAGAAAGATTCAATAAGAAGCAACAATATACTGGGACACCTGGGTGGCTCAGCGTTTGAGCATCTGCCTTTGGCTCAGGGCGTGATCCGGAGGGCCCGGGATCAAGTCCTACATTGGGCTACCTGCATGGAACCTGCTTCTCTCTCTGCCCCTCTCTCCCTCTCTCTCTCTCTCTCTCTCTCTGTGTGTGTGTGTCTCATGAATAAGTTTAAAAATCTTAAAAAAAAGAGCAACAATATAAATCTGAGAAATTCTGATTTTTTTCATAGGTACTGGAAAGCCATGAACAGTACTTTGATCAAAAGAATAATTTTATAGAAGTTGCTGTAGGAGCAATATATTGGTAATTGTGTATAAATGGGTTGGGGTTCTAGGATAGGGGAAGAGAATGTTCTAGTAGTTCAGACAAGAGATTCATATGAGTCTGAACTAGGAGCTGTGGAAATAGATAGGAAGAGATGAATGCAAATATATGGAGAAGACATTACTAATTGCAAACATGAACTGAGAGGTTACATTGTGAAAACTGTTGAATTTCTTAGTTGATCATCTCAACTATACCCTGCAGTAGGTAACTGTCATCTCCATTTTAAAGAAACCAATTATCTTAGTCATAAGTTAATTATACACACATAACACAATCTTAAGTATAGTACTGGGACCTGAACCCCAGGCTCACTGACTTTTAAAGCCAGCACTTCATGCTAATACTTAAGCTTAATGGTACTGAAGGTTGAGAAAATTAGAGCCAGAAATGGCACTAAGTTTTCAAGCTTAAATAATTGGGAAAATAATCAATCAAAACAAACACAAAATCAATCAGAAACACAAAATATGAGGAGAAAGAGTTGGTTCAGGATGATTAGACACAAATCGCATCGTTAACCAATTGAGTTTCCTAAAGAATATTATGTTTTCTGCCTGATTTGAAGAATGTTTCTTTTTTTTTAACATTTAATTTATTTATTCATGAGAGACACAGAGAGAGAGAGGCAGAGACCCAAGCAAAAGGAAAAGCAAAGGGAGAATCAGTCTCCCTGCAAGGAGCCCGATGCAGGACTCGATCCCAGTTTCCTGGGATCACGCCCTGAGCCAAAGGTAGACATTCAACCGCTGAGCCACCCAGGCGTCCCTGAAGAATGTTTCTTTTGCATATTATTCATTGACTCCATTTTAGTCTTTAAATGTTTAATTTATACTGTGATGAACCACTTCCAATTTAACCCACCAAAATTCTATTGCTTTAGCAGGTGAGAAGTTTCCTGACAAGACGCCTAAGGTGCAGTTAGTGATATCACATGAGGATGCGAAGCTGACCATACTAGTGAAACACATGAAAAACATTGTAAGTTTATTATTTCTAATAAGAAACATGTAAGCCTACATTTAGAAATCACTTCCCTCCTTCCAGCAATTAATGTCAACATTAGTGAGAGAAATGGGGCCAGCCACCAAGTTTAAGTGAGGAACAGTAGACCAATTACAATGTTCTGCCTCAGTATGACTGTGATCTCTGGGGTAAAGACTATAAAATGTTTTACAGGCAAAGTCCTAGAATGAAAATTAGGCTTTATTCACAATGAAGCATCAGGCCAAATCTAGTGAAAAAGGTTTGAAAATGCAGGACTAACTGGAGTATTGAGATCCAAAGGGAAAAAGTTAGGTCCCGAGAATTTACATCTATCTCATCCTACTGAGCTTAGTGGAACATTAACTCATCTCTGAATAGTGCCAGCACTTTCTCTGTGAAGCCAGGAACTCTTAGGCTTTCCTCCTAGATACCCATGGAGTACCTTGAGTTTATACCACCAAAACAGTTATGTTTTGATGTAATTACTCAAAGATATATCTTTCCCCCACAAAATAATTTTTTGAGGGCAGGAACCCTATCTTTGTATCCCAGAACCTAGGACAACAATGGTAGTTAGCCTCTAAAGAAAACTGAAAGCTCTTCCATTATACCCCATTCGTCTCTGAAGATGGGTCAAGTCAGAGGCACAGAGAGCAATTGGAGCATTGTCATTAAGTAAGAGAAGGTTTCTGCATCACAGTGTAATTGATTAATGGTCCAGGTCTGGGTGCATAAACCAAGAGGGGTAACTCTAAGCTTTGCCACTTGTCCAGTCTTCCTCTAGTCTACTCAAAACAGATCCTCCATTTGCCAAAACTCCCAGGATACTGCTCTATAGAAAGTCAGTAGCCCTATTTTGGCTCTATCCCTTACACACATATGTCTCTCATGATGTGCTTGGAAAGACTTTAAAAAGCAAACTCTTTTCATTGTGACGTGCATCTGGAACATACTAGAATTTAGTCAATATCTGTTCAGTAGACAAATAGTTGGCATTATTTGCAGGGGATACATCCTTTACAAACTTAGTATTAGCCAGATAGCCAAGAATGCTTGTTTATAGATCTATGGTGCTCATAATCAACAATTTTTGTAATATCTGGACAAATATTATGAGATGTGTTTTGTAAAACTTTTACTAACTAAAGTAATTATTTTAGTTGCTTTTGATAAGATTATCATCTTAAATGAGAACAGGAGTTGTTAAGAAATTCTTAGTCTGGGAAATGAAGACTCAATGAGATATTATTTATGGCTGTCTACATATTCATAGACTTTAATAATCTGTATAAATATATGTAATAAAGTAAAAGAATGTTAAGAAATGATGTCAATCAAGTTAACAGAACTTATATTTGTATATGATTATTAGTTGAAAATAGTCCTCTTGAAAATTATGTATTTATTCCAGTAGTGTCATAGCTCAGAATGTTTTAGAACATGCTTGTTGACATTGCTTTTCAATCTGGCATATAAACCACACAGTAAACTTGGTGATATTACTCAATAGTCATGCCTAATATTTGATCAAAAGCAGTATTAACCAATTTGATCACCCATTTTATTCACCAGATAAATCCCCAAATTACTTTTGACAGTTTTCAAAAATGCATTTTATAGCAAGATGAAGTTGTGCTGACAATAAGAATATTCAAAACAAAAGTGATGCAGCATAAAGGGAGGAGGGAAAGTGAGTAAGAGCAAAAATACAAGATTTAGATCAAGTGAGGGGTAAATGGCAAATGACCAGGTAAATCCTACCAAAGGTAAAAAACCATCTAGGGCCACGAGAGCCTCTACATTGCCAATGTCCTCTGAAAGAACGTTATTAATAATGAAGTAATACTCCTTGCAGTCTAACTTCTCAGTCTAAATGCCAGTTCTTCTCTTCTCCCTAATCTCTTAGCATTGCCCTGGAATTTATTCCTACACCTCTTCTCTCTTCTATTTCCAGCCCTGTGGCTTGAAATATCACTTACGTGTCTTTCTCTTCCATATTTATAACTCCAGCTTGGAAGTCTCCCTAAAATCCAGAGGCATGTATGTAACCGATTACTCAACAACTCTAGTAGAAATTGAATAGGCACCACAACCTTAAGCTACACCAAATCAAACTTCTGATTATTGCCCCCTAAACCTGCTTCCTTTGCAATCTTTCTCATGTCAGGAAATAGCACCTTTATCCTACGATTTACTCAAGTTAAGTCCTTAAAACCATTCTGACATCTCTCACAAACTACAACCAATTTATCAGCAAATTCTGTCAGCACTGCTTTCACAATAAATCCAGAATTCCACAACTTTGCACCTTCACTGCTACCACAACTACCATAAATGGTTCAAGCCACCATCATCCCCCACCTGAATCACTGCCATAATTTCTTAACACATCTGCCTGCTTCTGCTCATATTTCTTTCTAATCTCTTCCTAACCTAGGAGTCAGAATATTCCTTTGAGAGTAAAAGTCAGATCTTGTCATTCTTCTCTCATATCCTTCAGAGAGTGAGGCCTTACATCACTTACAATGAAAGCTGTAGTACTTATTAATGATCTATTAAGCCCTGCCAATCTGGCCTCCGTGACCTCTCCAACCCCATCTTCACAGACTCCCTCAATCACTCCACTCCAGCTTCAGTAACTTCCTTCTTGCTCCTTAAATATCACAAACATTTGTACCTGTTACCCACTTTATCTGGAATGCCCTTCCCCAGGCTCATGGCTCAATCCCACATGTCCTAAAGGACTATGGCTTACTGCCACCTTTTCAGTGAGGTCCTCTCTGATTCCCAAATGTAAAACCACAAAGCCACTACTTGTTGCCACTTCCAAACTTCCTTTCCTCCTTTACTTTCTCCACTGCCCTGTGTCACTGCTATAAGCCAAGGGGCTTAAACAGTGTCAAGTACACTGTTGTGTACTCAGGTGCTCAATGAATACTTTATTGAATAAAAGAATGTCCAATTTCTGATGTGAATAAATAAGAATTAGGATCTTGTTCACCTTGCAAAACCCATCACAACAAAGCTCTTATGCCTTGTATTTTTCACAACTTCCTTTATATGACTATTTCTTCTGCTTATCTGAAGACAGAGATACCACTGTAATATAAATGACAGGAAAATATATCTATAAATTCTCCACATATTTTTTTGCTCATTTCAAGTTTTAACTAATTATTATTTATTTTTGAGCCTTTAGTGTTTTCATGTGCTGAAGTAATCAGACTAAAGAAGTTGTGCTTCATTTTATTTTAATGTTAAAATGTATTATTCTGCCTGCAGTTCTGTTATATTTAATATTAAGTGTGATGAAAAGAATTGTTTATCTTATATTGAATCTTTAAAGATTTGCTCTAAGAATTACTTCTCTCCTGTGAATTCATAAGCTAAAACAAAATTGCTAAAAAGATTTTCCCTTTTAAAGCAGCCCAAAATGATTTATCCTAGTGAACAGAGACTGACAAAGTAATGCAGTTATTTAGAAGCTTGGCCAAGGTTTTTTAAAATAATATTTCAGTTTATATAACAAAGAAATATATAAAAATAATTTAGATTTAAAACATTTTTAAAAATCTTTCTAGCATTTTCCCATGTAGCCCACTATAAAATGCCTCTTCCATTGACATCTGCATGTCTCTCTATGCATTGAAATGTCTGTAATGTCTCTCCTCATCTCTGTATTCCCCTAGGCTGTGATACTTCCAGACAGTTTTCTTTTACCTGCTCTAGAATATGTGCATTCTTAAAGGCTCTAAAAGTAATCAATAAGGATTCCAGACTCTCTTCTGATATTAAATATGCTCACACTGTCAGAAACTCATACACTGTAACAAAATAATATGATTTCAAATGAGGAACAAGGGAAGCAGGACATACCTCAAATGGAGTGCTGTTTAAGCCTTTTGTAAGACACAAAATAGGAGAGAATAGTTGCTATATGAAAATTAACAGGTGAAAAGATAAGAAATAACAAGTGTTGATGAGAATGTGGAAAAAAGGGAACCCTTGTGCAATATTGTTCATGGGAATGTAAATTGGTGTAGCTATTGTGGAAAACATTGTGGAAGTTCCTCAAAAAATTAAAAATAGAAATACCATATGATCCAGTAATTTCACTACTGGATATTTGCCTGAAAAGATTAAAACACTAATTTGAAAGGATATATGTACCCCTATACATATGGCAGCATTACTTACGATACCTAAGATATGGAAGCAACTCATGTGTCCATCAACTGATGAATAGATCAGGGAAATAGTGTGTGTGTGTGTATATATATATATAATCCTATTACTCAGCCATTAAAAAGAATGAGTTCTTGCCATTTGTGACAACATGGATGGACCTAGAGGGTATAATGCCAAGTGAAATAAGTAACATATGATTTTACTTATAGGTGGAATCTAAAAACAAATGAATAAATAAATAAAAGAAGAAATAGACCTATAGAACACAAACTATTCTTTGCCAGAGGGGAGGGGAGTAGGGGAATGGGCAAATGAGTAAAGGGAAGTGGGAGATGCAGGCTTCCAATTATGACATGAAAAAATCCTGGGGATAAAAGATACACCATAAGGAATATAGTCAACGATAATGTAATAGCATGGTATGGTGACAAATGTTAGTTACACTTGTGGTGAGCTTAGTATAACATATAGACTATGTTGTATACCTGAAACCAATGTAACATTGTGAGCCAATTACAATTTTTTAAAAAAAGATTTAGGTAGCCTTATTATCCAATAAGCAACTCGTATGTAATTAATTAAAAGGCCTGTTTCATCTTGCTATGAATATTCATGGCATTAGATCTTCCAGCTATAGGCTCAAAATGGATGAAGGAGCAGAAATGATGGGACTTGTCTCATTCTATGAGAAGACATATGTATCTAGAGGGATAGTACTGGTTAAAAACTTGATCTCATCATTTATAGCCCTAAACCTGTCTTCTGACCATATCAAATTCTCCAACAGTAAAAGAATTGGCTTCAGAAGCAGTAAGGATAAAACTTTATTCTCATTTCTTTTCTCCCTCCTCTACCCATTTTCTTCCTCTATTTTTTTGTCATTATTTTTCTTTTCACTTTTATTTCCAAATAATATTAGCCTAAATTTAGCTATAGGACAGAATATACAAATACAAAAATACAGATTTAGTATGTCCTTTTCATTGTTGGATTTGCTTAAACATTTGGGGTGATAGACATCGGGTACTAGATTTTTTTTAACAAATATTTTGTTTATTTTAATGAAGCTGGTACAGACAATGTCCATTTAAAATCCATATCCCAGGCCAAAAAGTACAAATAAAATAAAAAAAGAGCAGTGTTCTGTTGAATACACTTCTGCATGAATAACTTTATTAACTGCTAGTGAAAATTAGAACTTTTCTGGGATCTTCTGACAAGACTTTTATCTTAAAATGCTTTCTCTTCAGTGAAGCCATCTTTGGAGTTAGTCATTTACTCTCATCATCTCTGTCTTCTTGACTCTGGCCTGATATTTCTCTTCTTTTGGTCCAGACCCTCAAATTTTAAAAGAAGCTTCAAGTTAAGGAAAGGTCATTCTTTCACAGTTCAGTTCTCTGAAAAACTTCCATCTCCCACTGAAAGTCATAGTCCAGGAGTGAAGCAATCACATGCTAGAACTTCAGGGCCAATTGGAAAATCATCACGAACACTTGTATTGGTCAATCTTATTTATCACAAGCCTGAAAATGCACAGTCCTGGAAAAGGTGGCCTTTCTGTGCACACATGTAATTTTTAAAAAGGAAAGGGCAATATGAAGGGGGCTGAGGTTTGATCACCAAAAATCAGCACAATGAAAACAAGTGATAATGAATAATGGGCACTAGAATTCAAATTACCAGATGTTTTAAAGAGATGGGGTGCCAGTTTTCAATTCCGTTTTGAACACCACATTACAAAAGAACTATTTTTAAAAATAAAAAAAGGATTGAGGGTAAAGAAAAAAAAGAATATCTAAATCATTGAATGACCCCCTGTTTGTTCCTGATAAACTACAATCACATCTTCTTCCTCCATTCCCAGTTCTTTTGGAGTGTGATTATCAGCAATTCTCTGACCTTCAAAGAGAAACCTGAGTGAATTCATTGGAACTCCCTTTCTTTGACAGTATGATTCTTTGAGTTTCTTGAGATGTGTTGCCATTTTCACTTTGAAGTGAATCTCACTGCGAACCTGTCCAATGACTTTGAGTTTAATGTATTCTCCTTACTTCTTATCCCCCAAGTCCTCAGTTGAAGGTTTTGCCTCCTAGTCAGACATGGTGATGGTGGCTTCACCCAGGGTCTCTGCACTGCAGCAGCCTCGGGTAGGCAGAACCTCGCTCCGGGGTTTACAAATCTGTCTCTCTTCCCCACAGCACAACAGCGCGGCTCGGGTACTACATTTTAAAACACACACACACATTTCGACCTTTAATGCACTGAAATAAATATAAAAAGAAAAGAAAAGAAACAGGAGAGAAAGAAGTAGACTCAAATACATTGATAAGAACCCCTGGCTAAACACACACACACACACACACACACACACACACACACATACATTTCATTACATTTTATTTTCAATTAAAAAAATTTCTCACAATTTTAATGTATATGCGTAGCTTGGAGGTTCTTACTTTTAAAATATACATTCCTGGGACACCTGCATGGCTCAGCAGTTGAGCATCTGCCTTTGGCTCAGGGCATGGTCCCCTGTCTGGAATCGAGTCCCACATCAGGCTCCCTGCGAGGAGCCTGCTTCTCTCTCTCTAATGAATAAATAAATAAATAAATCTTAAAATCAAATATACTTTCCTATGTGCAATTCCCAGTGATTGATTCTGTAACTATTGGTTGGTATTTTTTTCTTTTGAGAGAGAGAAAGAGAGTGTACATGAGTAGGGAGGGGCAGAAGGGTGGAAGGAGAGGGAGAGAGAGAATCCCAAGCAGGTTCCATGCCCAGTGTGGAACCTGATGTAGGGCTTCATCTCACAACCCTGTAATCATGACCTGAGCCAAAATCAATAGCTGGATACTTAACCAACTAAGCCACTCAGGCACCTGTAGGTTGGTATTTCTATGTGTTTTACAGGCATCTCTTGATCTCATATATCCCTCTGTTCTTTCATATCTAGACTTGTTTTCTTCTCTCTTGATCCCAAGTATGAGCATTCCAGAAGGCTCTTTGACACCAGTAGTCCATGGACCACATTTTGAGAAACATTTCTCAAGTGGTTAAATACCCTACAAGTGGCACTCTACATATAATGAGTTCGGTACATGGCAATAAGCAAATTATGGTGCCTATTAGAGAAAACACTTAGATTTAGTAAAGTTAACAAAAGAGGGTTTTGAGGGGCACATGAATGGCTCAGTCAGTTAAGCGGCTGACTCCAGATTTTAACTCTGGTCATGATCTCATGGTCCTTAATTGAAGCCCCATGTGGGACTCTACAATCAGCAGAGTCTGCTTGAGATTCCCTCTCCCTCTGTCTTCCCCCACCACCCCTACTCACACATTTGCTCTCTCTCTAAAAAAGAAAAAAAAGGGGTGCCTTGATGCACAATCAGTTGAGGAGCTGACTTGGTTTTCTCTTGAGTCCTGATCTCAGAGCTGTGAGATAAAGCCTGCCTTGGGCTCCATGCTCAGCTTGAAATATGGTCAAGATTCTCTCTCCCTCTCTCTCTGCCCCTCCTACCCATGTTCTCTCTCTCTCAAATAAGATAAATAAATCTTTTTTAAAAGAAAGAGGCTGTGAAAATAAAGCACACATGATGGCAATGCTCAACATATAAAAACAACAGTGTTCTGTGTATCCTTTTAAAACTAACTTGGCTAAGTCCTCTGCCTATCCCAATTCAATTTTTTTAATCTAGATTTTTTTAACAGAAATTTGTCATTGTTCCATCCTAGATGCACTTCAATATAAACCAACATCAATTTCTTGATAAAAGGCAACTTTCCAATAATAATTATCCCGATTGGCCCATTATGACATCAGTCTCCTATTTCAAAGGATATGATGCAAAGCAGTGGATAGTGAAAACTAGCCAACCTAGATATAGATATTGATTTTTTTTTACCAAGGAAACACTGACCCTCAAAGATTACCAATTATCTCTTAATGAAGCAAACCATAAATTGTTCTTAAACCTATAATAAATCATATGCTAATGATAATAGATCTCTTTCCAACATCAGTATCTTTAACTAGTCCTTCCTTTGTGAACTTTACTATTTTGGAATTTTCATGAAATCTCACTGTCCATCTATTCTCTAAACTTCTTTGATAGCACTCTTTCTTAGGCTTCCTTAGCTTTTATAAATTTAAACTAGTTAATGTATGTAGTGGCTTAATAAATGCTGGCATATTCACCTTTAGTCCTTAAATGAGAAGAGTTTCCAGTATTCAGAGCTTTAACTCTTCAAACTGATTTCCTCAAAAATTCCATTTAGTCTTGTGACTTCGAAGATTATGTGAATTACTCCTAAATTTATATCTCTACTTTAAATATTTCTCTGAACTCAATTTACATATTTTCAACTGCCTGATGGGCATGTGCATTCTGATATCTTGCCATCTCTTTAAACTCAATATTTCTAAATTATAGTTCTCTACTTTTCACTAAAATCAACTCTCACTCTTATCTACTTATTTCAAAAAATTGTTACACCAATCTCAAGTAACCTTAATCAAAATTCTCTATTATTTATTTTCTATATTTTAACTTGTTCCAGTACCTCTATGTATAATCATCAGCAAATCCTTTTATTTTTTTCTTAAAGATTTTATTTATTTACTCATGAGAAACACACAGAGAGAGAGACAGAGACACAGGCAGAGAGAGAAGCAGGCTCCATGCAGGGAGCCTGTTGTGGGACTTGATCCAGGGATTCTAGGATCATGCCTTGAGCCAAAGGCAGATGCTTAACTACTGAGCCACCAAGGTATCCCATCAGCAAATCATTTTAGTTCCCTGTTACTTTTATTATTGCCAAAATCCTATCCTATATTATCTATTAATTCACCTGTGGATTATTTTGATTGATTGTTATATTCCTATCCTTGTTTTCTACTTCTTTTAATCCATTTTGCACAAAACATCCTAAAATTCCATTTTTAACATATCAATAAATTTCCATTTTTAACATATCAACAAATATGCTAATAGAACCTTTGTAAAACTCAAACTCTTTAGCCTAATATTTAAGATACTACACAGTTTAGCTGTACCTACCTTGATATCCACCACACACACACAAAACTTATATTATGTTCAAAATGGTTCATTCATTTTTTTACCAAACACACTCTAGTCCTTCTAGCAACCTATATCATACTTCTACTTACCTTCTGTTTACTTTCTATATCCATTCCAACTTCCAGGCTCAGCTCAAACCTCTCATCCTTTCTGAATGATGCCTTATCTCAGTTCTTGAAACTTATCTTTTTGGCTCATCTTGTAGTTTCAATTTGAAAATATACTGATTGTAAAAATTGTCAGAAATATATTTTGTATACTCTTCAGTGCCTAGCATAATACTATGTCCTTAATACATGTTTGTTAAATTAGTGAATATTCATTTACATCACTGAGAAAAATAGCCACAATGCAGGGCAGTGTAATTTGAGCTATATTTATAAATGAATAGCTTTTCTCTGTGAATTCTGCTGCCTATAATACTTGATACTAATCTGAGAATGATAAATATTTGACCTTCACATCAGTCTTACTTGAAAATAGAGTGATTTCCTGCTGAGGATTATTTCTCTAAATATTCAACAACTCTGGATACTAACCATATCTCTAGCTGACATAACCATCAATGTACAGGTCACCACATGATGCAGATTTTATCTAATCACTCTCCTTTCCTGACGGGCTTGTATCCTAGTTGCTATTCTTTATCCAAATCTTCCTCAATTTGACATTCTAACTCAATCAAACAAACAAAAAAGCAAGCAAACAAACAAAACATAAGCTAGCATCCTGACATTGGTTCTCTTAATTTGATTTCTTCATGGCTTTTCTGAAATCAACTTGGGAGTCACATTAGCATCATAGTTGCAAAAGACATACCTTACCAACAACAAAAAATTTGGCATCCATTCATAGACAAAAGTATGTTTGTGGGAGCATATACCAAGGGATCCAGGAGGACTCTCCCTAACCTATGTTCCAGATAATAGACACATAGACCTCAGTCCCAACTGAGGACCCTGAAGTGGCTCATGAATTGGTTCCAGTTCCTCTTAGGCATGGTCAGAGAGTTCCTGGAAAGCATTGTCTTTAATAGTCATCCATAGATGAAAGAGCCTTTGTGGAAGTCCAGGTTTGCAGACATGTTTCATCACACTATTGTAGAAAAAACCACGAGTCTGAACACTTTGAAGTGGGTGGTTAGTAAAGACTGGAGGAGCTGATAGCTACTTCATATTTGAAAACAGCAATGCAAAACCTCAAGGAACATGAAAAATCAAGGTAACATGATACCACCAAAGGATCACAATCATTTTCCACTAACCAAACTCAAAGACCTGATATATGTGATTTGCATAATACAAAGAATTCAAATAGCTTTACAAGGAAACTCAGTAAATTACAGAAAGCACAAAATGACAATTCAACAAAATCAGGAAAATAATAAATGAAAAAAATGAGAAGTTTATCACAGAGAAAATTTTTAAAAAGAAGCAAATTTTGGAACTAATGAGTATTATAGATGAAAGGTGAAAAAAAATGCAGCAGAGAGCATCACCAGTAGAATGGATCGAGCAGAAGAAGAATCTGTGAGATAGAGGATGGGAACTTTGAAATTACCCATTAAGTGGAGAACCAAAAAAAAAAGGAAAAAGAAATGAAAAAGATTGAAGATATCCTATGCAACCCTAGGATACCATAACAAGAACTTTGAATTATTGGAGTTCCAGAAGAATAAAGGGAGAAGTGACAGAAAGCACATTAAAGACATATGATGGAGTATTTTCCAAATCTGAAGAGAGATTTGGATATCTAAGCTCATGAAGCTCATAGTTTCCCAAACTCTACTTCAGGAGATCCTCTTCACAATACACTATAATGAAACTGTCAAAAATCAAAGACAAAGAGAGAATCTTCAAAGCAGTCAGAGGGAAAAAAATCTTGTAACTTACAATTTACCCTTCCTAAGGTTATTAGCATATTTCCCAGCAAAAACCTTACCAGCCAGGAGGGAATGGAATGATATATTCAAAGTACTGAACTAAAATAAATGCCAACCAAGAATACTTTACCTGACAAAGCTGTCCAATGGCTAAAGCTATGGGTTGAATAAATAAGCTAATGGTTTCGATAATCACTAACATTGGAATTAGGGGGAGAGGTGTACCTTGGGGTAGGAAGTGTGCCAGGGATGCTTTGGTTTTATAACGGAAGCCAGTAATTACTGTCCCTGCTCATAGGGGGATTGCTATTCCTAGATTTATAGATAACTGTGTTGTAGGTGTGAATGAGTGGGGTAATAGTCCAAGTAGATTGGTTGAGCCGATAAATAGGATTAGTGATATTAGTATGAGGGCTCAGGTTCGTCCCTTTTGGTTGTGGATTGTTAGTATTTGTTTAGATGTTAATTGAATTAGTCATTGTTGAATAGAGATTAGTCGGTTATTAACTAGGTGGTTAGGTGATGGGAATAAAATTTCCTTCAGAAATGAAGGAAAGATAAAGACTTTTCTTTTTTTTTCTTTTTTTTTAAGACTTTTCTAGACAAATACTGCTGAAGGAGCTCATCACCACTAAGCTTGCCTTATAAGAAATGCTGAAAGAAACTTTTCAAGTTGAAATGAAAGGATACTAATAGCATAAATACATATGAAAATATGCAACCCATGGCAAAAATAAGTATACAAAGTCAGAGACTCAAATAGTGTAATGCGATGGAGTACTAACCACTTAGCTCTAGTATAAAGGTTAAAGGGCAAGAGTATTATAATTAACTATAGCTACAATAATTTGTTAATGAACAAACAGTATCAAAAGGGGTAAATTGTGACTTCAATAACATAAAAGATGAGGAAATAAAGGGTAGAGTTTTCACATGTGATTGAAATAAATTTATCAGCATAAACAGACTATTATACCTAAATTTTTTTAAGATTATTTATTTGAGGAGGCAGGAGGGGCAAAAGGAGAGGGAAAGAAAATCTTAAACAGAATCCTCTCTGAGCCTGATACGGGGCTCAATTCCACCACCCTGAGATCATGACCTGAGCTGAAACCAAGAGTCAGATGCCCAAAGAACTGCACCACCCATGTGCCCCTATACTTAAGATGTTTTATGTAAGCCCCATGGTAACCACAAAGCAAAAACCTGTGTAGTAAAATCACAAAGGATAAAGGGAAGGGAAATTAAAGCATAGCACTACAAAAAATCATCAGTTCACAAAAGAAGACAGCAAAAAGAGGAATAAAACGGCCAGGGAACTAAAAAAACAACCAGAAAACATTAAGATGACATTAGTAAAGTCCTTAGCTATCAATAATTACATGTAAGTGGATTGAATAGATTATTGACAGCTGTACATCATATATCTGTATCTTTATTTAAATCATGATAAACTGTTTAGTAGGACAGAATCCAAGCAAATATTTGAGGTGTAGGGGATCCCTGGGTGGTGCAGCGGTTTGGCGCCTGCCTTTGGCCCAGGGCGCGATCCTGGAGACCCGGGATCGAATCCCACATCGGGCTCTCGGTGCATGGAGCCTGCTTCTCCCTCTGCCTGTGTCTCTGCCTCTCTCTCTCTCTCTGTGACTATCATAAATAAATAAAAATTTAAAAAAAATATTTGAGGTGTATAGGTAGAAAACTCTGAATACTTTACCTCTGAATTACTAGTTTCTGGGTTTTTTGCAAAAAGTTTCCTATACTATGAAGTATAACAATATCATAAATCTAATCTTCCCATATTTCATCTGTTTTTCACAATTCCTCAATAATAATTAGCAAAATGTAGTCTATTTCTTATTTGTACAACTTTCTTAGCATTGGGGGATAGAAGCTGAGGGTTAGAGGATTTAAAATCATTTAGAATGGTTCGGTGCAATTGTAAAAAAAAAAAAGTTTAATTACCACTTAACTCATAAACAATTCTTCAGCATTTTCTATGGAGCAGATTGTAAAAAATAAATGAGGTTTAAAGCCTTATTTCTTACATTTTATTAAGATTGAGAAATGGAAAAACTTGCCAAACTTCACAAGACACTTTAGTAGCAAAGTCTGGAGCTCTAATTAAAACTCTGGATTTTTAGAAGCAATTCAATTCTTATGCATTGAGTCAGAAAATATAGGAATTCTATCTACTGGACTGGCTTCTGACTAATTGTTAACTGCATCAAGTTGAGGATTAAAATTTTTTTAATATGTATATAATAAGATGATCATGCCCATGAGTTTTTTATTTCTGAAAGTAGAAATGGTTTAGCAACTTTTCTGCGACCTCTCATAGTGTTAGACACATGGTGGTTTGATTTTTGAGTTGATTGTTTAAAAAAATTACTGAAAATCACCTATTAGTGACAATAATTCTTTTAAAGCCTTTATTGGTGTGAAATGAAGCAGAAGACCACCCTAATTTAATTCAGGAGGACCTGAAATTCATCCCATTCTATATTAACAAACACACACAGAAAGTTTGGAAAGATCATCCCACCATTTCTTTAACTGAAGGACTAAGCAAACTACATATCACAAGCACTTTTATTGCACATTGTCATTTTATAAAAAGACCCTCTTTGTGTTAGCTAGCCTGAATTTCAGACCTGCAATTTGGCAGGCACATAGATGAGGAAAATGCTTTTTATTGTTATTTTGTTTCTGGCATAGACCTCAGGTTTTGATAGCACTATCATATTTTAATCATCGGCAGTTGATTTCTACCAAAGCCTATCTTATCATATGATTGGAAACATTTAAGTTAAAAAAAAAAAAGAACTAGATGGGAAATTCTCATAAATTATTCATCAAAAAGATAAGAGCCTATTAAATACAATTAAGCTTTGAATTAATCTACAGAAGTTATTTTTAAAGCATCTATCCTCATCACATTTCTGATAAAACTTGATCTAGAAGTGCTTTTACTTTGAATCTGGTGGTTTCCTTTGCATTCTTTGTAAAGGCCCAATATAGGGATAGTGGTTAAGAGCACAAGTCATAATAAAATCTTTTCAATAAAATAAAGACCATAATACTGGCTCAAAGTTTACTTTATGAGAGTGCTTTAAATAAATACTCATTATGTGATAGTTATTATTATTATTGTATATGAAAAGTGAGTATTTTCTTCATAAACTCATGAAAATATTAAAGGGTTGCTAGCATACCCTACAATGTGAAATAGTTTTATTTACTTTATACACAGTTTATATCGTGCTTTGTTTTTATAGCAATATGCTACTGTTTATCCTTTTTTTCTTAATTTTGATAAATTAACCTCTTTTTCAATATAGTTTTATGGTTAATGAATAGCTTTATTCATGAATTCATGAATAAAACTTCATTAACCATAAAAACAACAGCAGTAGCATTGAAAACCATTTAAAATGCTGTGTGCAAAGTAGTGCAAGAAAGGGAGGCAGAAATTAGCATATTTAATTATTTATACACCTAAGACAATACCATTAAGAAGTCAACATTGTGAGTAATGATTTACTAATATATATATGCACCTTAATTTTTATAACCTAAAAACAATAACCAAGCTAAGAATCTCCTATACTTCATTCTTAGTTGAAAAAGAAGTGTCTGCATCAGTGATGCTAAGAATATGCTGAGGCTTTCATTTCCAATCTTTTCAACTAGAAAAATTTACAATTTTTTTTCCTAAAAAATCTGATAAATTTAAGAAATGTAAAACAAAATTTAAACTACTATAAATTCAGTAGTGCTTTTAAAATATTAAAATTGTGTTAACAAAAGACCTACATATATTTGAAAAAATAGTAGCACATATATATGAGACATATATATTTCCTCTGTAGGGAATACTTGGTGCAAATATGGATCTAGCACCTAGCCTCCACCCAAAGGTCTCCATAGGCAGGTCTCTAATTAAATTGAATGTGCACATTTTTGTTTCTTTCATGTACTCCACAAATGGGGTATACAGAGGGGAAAACTGCACAAGGTTGAGTAAAGGCATGAGAACAAAAATGATTTTAGTTTACACTCTACCATCTAGTTGGCCTCCAAGAAATTGTCAGGTCATTGTTAGCTCCTAGAAGGAGATTTAAATAGCCTGTTGTACTTATTGTTAAAGAGATTCTTTTTAAGGAGTGAAGTGGAAAAAGTCCAGAGAGATAGAGAAGACTGTCATAGAAGACTGGACAAGGTGTCAGGAAAGGAAGACAGCAATCAGAGACCAAGTCTTCAGGGGAATGTGAGGATGGCGACTAAGGATTGGTTTTGTAATAAGTAATTATGTTACAAATCCAGTCTAGCTCCAGTTGCAGACAAAAAGGGGTAAAGAAAGGTAGTAAGAATCTAATTGTTTAATATGATCTGAGTGATGAGATAAAATCAAAGTTTTAGAAGTCAACTATTGAGATATCAGACATAAAAAGCAGATCTTAACACGAATACCCCATCAGCCATGAAATCCAACAAAGCACATGTGAGGATCTGCTCCATCTGCAGAGGGATGCCATCAAACAGCTAAGCATTCAGAGTAAACCTTGGGAACACATCTAAGACACATCCACTTTAGCCTTAGGAAGTTAAGAAGACTGCTAGATTTTATATTGCATTATAAATAATGATTCAATAAATAGCTATGGAGTACTTTCAAAGAGCTATATGCTATAAATATATAGCTCATCCATTCAGTCATTACATAACTATTTATTTAGTATTCACTGCGTGCCACACACTGTTAGGAACAGGATTTCTAGGAAAGAAAGGCATGCTGTGAAAGAAAGGCAGAACTATGAAAGGAAAGGAAAGAATATGATAAAGGTAAGCCCAATATCAAAGGAAGATTTTAAATTTTTCATTGGAGATTCGAGACCCTTTGAAAGATTAGGACAAAGGAACTGAAGGTGGGGTTAGGGTAGTAGAATAGTGAGTAACCAATGGAGCAAAGCCCAAAGGAATTGTTAAGGGAGGAAAGTGTAAAACATTAAGACGGATTTGTCTTTTAAAGAATTTCTAAGCTCATAAAGGAAATAACATATATAAAACTTTTAGAAACATAAAAAATGAGAAACATTTTAACACAATAACTAGAATATATAGAACTCAAAGTTAGGATGAGTAACAAAAATGAGGTTTAGAAGATTTCACTTCATCTTCTGAGTACAGTAAAAATATTAGCCAGAATTCTAGAAGAAAGTGTAGCGCTGTTTGACTTCAATCTACTGTGAATAAGAAAACCCTCTGGATGATACAAGGAAACTTTCCATTGTTTGGACTGAGCATCAGACTAAGAGCTCTGCATCTCCAAGCCTTATAACTCCTCAGGTCAAAGTGTTAAATCTTTGTCAAGGCCTAAAATGCAACCAGAGTAAAAATCCTAGGTTAAAACATTTAGACAAGCATGGGCTATTAAACATTTTGAAGTTGAATTTAATTCACATAAACATAAGAGCAAAGGATGAAATGAGAAGTATTGATATTGATAAGAGAGCTAGAGTTGTTTTTTTTTTTAATAAATTAGCTGTGATCTTTAAGTAACAAGATATGGTGAGAGTAAGAAAGAAAGAAAATAACATCCATAAGTCAGCTGCTTTGGGGAAAAAAAACAAAAACAAAAAACAAAGAAGGACTCTCTGAAAGACCCAAGAAGTCAATGTCTGCATTGAAATCTGTTAAGGACAGAATAAGCCCAGTGCTGCTCAGATATAATGTACCCCTGATTTTAAATTGAAACCCGTGCTGTTCTATTATTCTAAAACCTTCAGGATATTCAAGGACCTTGTCAAGGACATTAACTTGGAAACAGAAACCCAGATCTTTCATTGCTAAATGCTTGGTGAAGGCTGGTATGCAAAATACCTTTCTCTGTGTTTGGGTTTTATTCTTCAGGCAGTGGGAATGTGACATGATCAAAACAGCTTAATAGAAAAGTTAAGTACAACAGTGGTCTATGGAATGAATGAAGGAAAGAGATGGGAAAACTAGGGCATAAAAAGTCGTTAAAATCCAGTTACAGTAAGTTAGGAAATAAAGATCTGTGGTGGAAGATGAACTGGGGCAAACAGGGAGGATGTTGATCTCAGTACACACTTGGATTTGAAAATCAGTGACAAAGGAGACACTAGAGAAGACAAACAGTGTAACTTATTATATGTTGAACAACTTAGAAAATTTTGTTTTGGAAAGGTTAAAGAAGGATAGAAGATAGAGGTTGGTTAGATTTTATATAAGGGCAACAAGAAGATATTCAGGTAGAAATACAGATCACTAGGCTGGGATTCAAAGGATGAATGAACCATCTAAATGGTTCTCAATTAGGGTTAATTTTGCCCCCCAAATGACATTTAGCAATGTCTGGAGACATTTTTGATTGTCACAACTAGGAAGATATTGCTATTGGAATCGATAGATCAGTGATGCTGTTAAAATATTCACAATGTGTAGAACAGCCCCCTACAACAAAGATTATGTGGCACCAAATGTTGATAGTGTCAATATTAGGAAACTCTGTTCATAAATGCCATAGTATATTAGGGGTATCTTGTCCAATCAGTGTATATAGTATATTTATGTTTAATGTAAATTTAATTCATAGAAAATTAAAATAGTATCAAACATCTATTAAGTCTTACTCTATTTCACCCCTTGTCTTCACATTACATGGTGTATTTTATCTTTTGAATGCTGTAAGGCATATATCACCTTTATCCTCATTTACAGCTTAGGAAACAATCCACTGAAAAGTTAAGATACCTGCCAAAAGCCACATAGCTAGAAAATTTGGGGGCCCAGATTGCAATCAAAAAGTCCATTTTCAGTACCACGATTCTAACCACTAAGTTGCAACATATAGTGATTATAGGTATAGTTATCCTTATGGTGGACAAGAGAGAATTATATAGAGCAAAACATTATACTCCTTTCATCTTTCTCCCCAAACCAAACCAAACCAAACCAAACCAAACCAAATCAGGCAAAACAAAAGCAAATATTAATAGCAATGTCTTTTTGAGTCACTGAGTATTCCATTATGCCATTGATATATTTGATATACTGAGCATTTTGTCCTGGAAGAAGGCCTCAGAAGAGGAGGAAAACTTGAGCTCTTATCCAAAGCAGTGGTATTGACAATCTTAGCATTTTGACATATGATATATCCAGATGTATTATATCTAATTTGTGAGTACTAAAAAAGAGCCAAACTTTCCTAATGTAATTTTTACTATGTAAATTAGAACTGAGTAAAAATTAGTACTGTAATAATATCATATTTTCTTACTTTCCACTATACTTTCTTGAGTGCTAAAGAAAGATACAAAATTAAAGCTAATGACATTGAAAATGGTACTGGATGTTCACATGTAAATGTCACTGTGATTCAGAACACTAAAATGTATTTGTTGAAAATTACCAATTTAATAGTTAGAATGAAGTCAACAAAAAAAGCATTTAATTCCTCAAGTTTGACTTTTAAATCCTCCTCTTTAAATATAAATTATATAAAGATTTCTCTTTTTATCAAACTAGATATGCAGAGTTTTAGTATGACTTACTCTCCACTTGGTCAAGATGACAAAGGTGAAACTTTTCTTTGAAGTGCAGTGGTTTCCAATTTTTTGAAACAGTGGATTTATTCCTCAAATGAATATTAAGACATAAAAATATCCAGCGGCACCTGGGTGGGGCTCAATCAGTTAAGCATCTGCCTTAGGCCCAGGTCATGACCCCAGCGTCCTAGGATTGAGCCCCAAGTCCAAGCCAGGCTCCCAGCTCATTGGGAAGCCTGCTTCCCCTTCTCTTTTTGCTGCTCCCCTGCTTGTGGGATCACTCTCTCGTGCTCACTCTGTCAAATAAATAAATAAAATCTTAAAAAAAAAAAAGAGAGAGAAGAAAGAAAGAAAAAGAAAGAATGAAAATCCACAATCTTTATCCACAATAAAGAAAGGTAGAAAAAGAAAGAGAGAAGTTCTGAAGCCAGAATGGGGAAGCTGGGATGAGACGTATTTGGGGGTCCATTTAGGACAAACTGAGAAGAGGGGATCCAAAGATCTAGCCATCGACAATATTGATCTACCCATCAAGCAGCACTTTAGGCAACTTTGGAGGTTCCATAGTACATAGTTTGAAAAGGATTATCCGATATATTTTAGGGTAATTTAGATAATAAAATTATCATAATTATCTTAAAATCTTGTAAGTATATTAAATTTGCAAGTCTGATATTCTAATTAAATTCTACCTTAAATGTGATATTATTTAATATGCATATATGCATCATTAAATGCTACATTTTATTTTATGTGTTAAACTTGCAATTTTTTTATTTGCAAGTGGTGGACAATATCGCGAGGCACTTAATTCCTGTCTCTGTTGTGGCTTATATTCATCTCTTGACCATTTCTGTCAAAAATGCAAATGTGTTTTTTACTGTAAAAAAAACTAAAGTAAATTATATTTAATAGGCTTTTAAATATAGTTCTCTGACACAACACTTAATTTAAAATGGACAATTTTACTCTTTTACTCTGTGCTTTGGGAATATTTTTGAGCAATGATGTATTTCTTTTGATTGTTCTCTTATTTTCTGATAAACAGTACTGTAATAAATTTTGATCCTGCCTTTGGTCTCGGTATTTAGTAGCTATGTATTTTTTTCTTTGATAGAAACATGCATTAATATTTATAACCATTTTCCTTTGCAGCATCTCCCAGATGGCTCTGCGCCCAGTGCACATGTTGAATTTTATCTTTTACCATATCCCAGTGAAGTTCGTAGGAGGAAAACAAAATCTGTTCCAAAATGTACTGACCCCACTTATAATGAAATTGTAAGTATGATTCATCTCTTGTCCAGTTGCTTTGTATTTTTCTTACCATTTTTCAGCTTAACAACCAAATATGGAAAATTTGCAGTAATTGGCAGCATTATTCCATAAAGGGAAGACATTTCACAAAATAGCCACTATGTGCTGATCACTGTTCTAGATTCTATGGGAACTGGAAAATACAGATTCTGCTTTTAAAGCACTTATGAACCAATTTTCAAATTGTGGCTAGCTTCCAAGCAAGAGCCCAGGATGGCTTTTTGTTTTTTGTTGTTTTTTTTTTTTTGGTTTTTGGTTTTTGGTTTTTGTTTTTTTTTTGCCTAACATCATCCCTGACTTCATCTTATTTTCCCCAACCTTATTTTCCTTTACTTGGTCTTCCTTATCTAATAACTTTATAATAGTGTATCCTGTGTATAACATAAACTTTATAAAATCTCCTTTGAAAACAAAAGAAAATAAGCAAGTACAAAGCACAAATTAAATTAATTTATATTATATTATATATAGCTCTCTAATTCATTTGTATTCCACAATTTGAATATCCAATTCCCTACTTTTTTTCTGAGGCAAACCCTACTTTTTTTGCAGATTCCATCTCCTTTCATCTCCTTTGCACCTTACTCAGATGATTATTTGTTTGCCTTTCTTAAGGCTGTCTCACCCACTGGATCCTCGGGTCAGAAATCTAAAAAAAAAAATTCCTCAACTCAACCTTTCTAAAGCATCCATATTTTCTTTCCCTATGACCCCCAGAGTTTTGCAAAAGTGACTCACAGTTCCTGCTCTCACTTCATTGCTTCCTTTTCATCCTTCAGTCCTTTGTGGTGTGGATTCTGAACTTAATTGATGCTGCTGTATTAGAGTGACATCTGTGGACTCGTAATGGCTCTCTTAACTCCCTTCCATCTCCTCTGACCACTCACTCAATTTCCTTCATTGCCATTCTTCCTTTCAAAAATATTGTTGTTTGCTGGAGCTCCACGATCTACCCTCATTTTCCTCTTGATATATACGCTCTCGAAATTACCTTATATACCTACAGATTTTCCTTTACCATCTCTATGTAGGTTGCATCTGAATTTATTCCTCAAGACCTGGCTTCTATCCTAAACTTTTGACCTGTGCTTCTGCCTCATTACGGGAGAACTCTGTTTGAATGTCTCCTAGGTACTTTTCAACCAGCCTTTCCTCCTTTGCCATCTCAAAAGATACATTCTTATGACACTGTTTTCTCTCTCACTCATTTTTCCAACCAATCCCCAAGTTTTGTCAATTTAACAGTTTGATACACGTGCAACCATCTGCTTCTTGAATCCATCACCTTCTGTCTGCCCTACCACTGCTTATCTCTTTGAAGTCCCTGTGACTTTGGCCACTATATAATAGCCTCCTCTACGCCGCTTGCATTTTTCAATTAAATCATGCACATTTCTACCTAAGATGTCTTTCAAAAGCCAGTCATATTTATTTCTCTACTATTCAAAGTTTTTTTCAAAGACTCCTCACTGTCTACTGGATAATGTACAGAATCCTAAACATGACATTAATATAGCCCTTGAAACATGATGCAGTAACTTTCCTGAGTTGTCTTTCTGAGTAATATCGTCTTCATATACTTAAAAAAATGTTTGAGATAATTGTAGATTCACACGCAGTTGGAAGCAATAATACACAGAGAATTCAAATAACCTTTAGCTACTTTCCCTCAATGGTAACATCCTGCATGACAACAGTACAATATCACACCAGGAAATTGACACTGGTACAATTCACTGACCTTAATGAGATTTCACTAGTTTTACATGTGTTCATATGTATTCTGTCCTATGCATTTTAATTATAATTCCAGTTCGTTCTATGAATTTTTATCACATGAGTAGGTTTGTATGACCATCACCACAGTCAAGGTATAGAACAATTCCATCACAAGGACTCCTGGTGCTACCTTATAACCACAGACATTTCACTCCCTCTAATGCCTACCTTCCCCTTCTCCCCATCACTGGCTACTAGTAATCTGTTCTCCATCTTTATAATTTTGTCATTGCAAATGTTATATAAATGGGAATCATACAGTTTGTAACATTTCAAGATTGGCTTTTTTCACTCACCATAATTCCATAGCCATCTATCCAAGTAGCTGCATGCATCAATAGGTTTGTTTCTTTTCACTTCTGAATAGTCGTAGTGCTATGGAAGTATAATGCTGTTCACCCATTAGAGGACATCTGGGTTATTTCTGGCTTGGGCTATTGCAAACAAAACTGTTGTGAACAGTAATGTATAATTGGTTTTGTGTAAACATAGTTGTAATTTCTGTAAGATAAATGTTTAAGATGTAATTACTGGAATATATGGTAGTGGCATATTTAGTTTTGCAAAAAATTGCCATACTCTTTTTTATACCATTTTATGCTCCCACCAGCAATGTATCTAGTTTTCTCTGAATCTTTGCCAGCATTTGTTATTATCACTATTTTTAATTTTAGTTCTTTTGATAGGTATAGAATGATACCTCATTGTGGTTTTAATTTGCATTTATTTAATAACTAATGATGCCGAACTTTTTGTCATGTACTTATATACCATCCTCTTTGGTGAAATGTCTCTTCATCTCTTTGCTCATTTACTAATTGGATAGTTTGCATTTTTGCTGCTGAGTTTTGAAAGTTCTTTGTATGTTATAGATGGTAGCCTTTGTCGGATAATTGGTTTACAAATACTTTCTACCTGCCTATAGCTTGTCTTTTCATTCTCTTCTCAAGGTCTTTCAAATTAAAAGTTTTTAATTTTCATTTTGTACAATTTATCAATTTTTCCTTTTATAGACTACAAGTCTAAGAACTCTTCACCTAGCACTAAGTCCTAAAGATTTTCTCCTGTATTTTTCTAAATGTTTTATAGTCTTGCATTTTATATTTAAGCCCATTATCCATTTTGAGTTAATTTTTGAATAATGTATGAGGTTTAAGTTGGAGTTCATTTTTTCTTACCTGTGAATGCCAATTACTTCAGCACCATTTATTGGAAAAACAATGCAACAAATGTCTTCTGTACCTTTGTCAAAAATAAGTCAGGAATATTTGTGTGCTCATGACCTTTTATTTCCTCATATCTAATCATGTTTTCAAGTCACATAAGACACCTTGTCATTCCCTGAATAGTCCTTCTGACCTCTGTGATGGAGCTCATTCCCTTTACCATTTCCACTCTTCTCTGCCAACTTTGAAGCTCACCTCAAATGTGGACTCTGAACCACTCTCTCCTCCTAGACTCTTATACCACATTTAACATCTTTTACTTAGTCTTACAGGCTTTTTCTTCCAGTATATTGTAAATTTCTTGAGGATGAGGAAAATACCTTATCTTCTCAGTATCTTTAATACTTAGTTGTTTCCAAATAAATTTGTGGAAATAAATATTTGCTGTAGTTTTGTGATACTTTATATGCATGTAAAAAATGTAAAACTATATATATATTTAAAAGTTAGTAAGGAAAGATCTTTTGATATTTTATTTGTCATGGTGTCAATAGCTAGAGATATATCCTCCCAACAGTATATCATTAGTTTCTGAGTACAAGATCCCCTACATCAACATCAAGAAATTTTTCCAAACCTAATGCTATGCTTCAACATTTCTAATCTCAGGAGGGATGTAATGACAAAAAGCCACTTAACAATTCAGGAGTTTAAATGAACTTATGTTTTATTTCAAGCTATCTGTATTATTTTAAAAATAGTAAATATACATGCATGAAGATTATAATGCTTGTTGTTTCCATAAATTTTCTGATGGCTTGTAATAATTCTGACTCCTCCCACATTCATGGCCCATTGATCAGAAATCACTGTAATAGTTTCTTCATCAGCCAACACTTGTAGCTTGGACACACACTGTTTATACTTTTAAAACTGTTTTAAAAACAAGAGTCCATCATCCATGTCTACTACACTCCAATTTATACATAACCTAAATAAGCTGAAATGTGAATTAATATGTAGATAAGTGACTATTTTTAATAGTAATAATCACCATATAAACAAGTTTGTTGGGGAAGCTGGTTGAATTTAGAAAGCCATGAGATTAAAAAAGACGATATTTTATTTTTTCCCCACTATGTTCTGTATCAATACAAGAATCTTTATAAGAAATGCAAATAAAGAAGTAGACTGGTTTTACTTTCTCTCACCCTCTGTGATACAGGCCTCTCTCTGTGCCAAACCCTTTAATTATTTCAGTGTACCCTTAGCAACCATGTATATGTGTTTTTTAGGAAACCCACTAAGTTATCACATGGCATCCACCTTTTTTTTTAAGACTCCATTTATCTATTCATGAGACACACACACACACACACACACACACACACAGAGAGGGAGAGAGAGAGAGAGAGAGGCAGAGATGTAGGCAGAGGGAGAAGCAGGCTCCATGAAGGGAGCCCCACGTGGGACTCGATCCCAGGTCTCCAGGATCACACCCCGGGCTGAAGGCGGCGCTAAACTGTTGAGCCACCTGGGCTGCCCAGCATCCACCTTTTTAACTTCTCCCCTGCTTTGCTTCCTGAGCACTGCTACATCAACCTCTCAGTATGACTGGGATTTCTCAAACTGCCAAAGCTGTGCAATGTTCTGGGAAGTAGGAGAGAATGACCTCACTCTCCTTTTTATATAAATCTCTTAAAGGAATACAAAGGGCATATTACACTGCATCACCAATGTCCTACAAAGCTTTTCATGAAAATAATTCTTTCCATTTTTATTCAGAGCTCTCTCTCTCTCTCTCTCTCTCTCTCTCTCCCCCTAATATCCAGATTGAGAAAGGCTGAGTCAGGGATACTGCCAAGAGTCCCTCTCATATCCACCCTTCAGATACTAAACTTTCTTGCTACAAGATTTAGCTTGTCTACTTGACACTTCCCAGAGTGATTCCCAACAGACTTTGTTAGCAGTCTCCCTGAAAACCTCTATCATATACAAATCCATGTTGTGGACATGACTGGGCTGAAGGTAGGGTGGAGCTGACCCTTGGAATGCTCACAAAACTGTCCTACTGCTTTTAAGAAGCAGAGCTGGGATTCTAGCTCCAATGCCATTGCTTTTTCCACTCTGTTGCCTTTGGCATCTGGTTAAAAACTATCTTTTTTTTTTTCAGTTACTCTTTAGAAATACAGATTATATTGTTATAGTCAATGTATTTTATACATTGTGTTCCTTTCTTACTGTTCTATTATAAAATATAAAGGAAAAAATTAAAAAGGACATTAGAATAGGAACATTCTATGTATTTTACATTCCTTAAAATGTCTTGCAGAATGTTCATGATTATTTAGGATAGCACTATGTATATGGTATACTCAGTACGTCATAGCCATTGTTATCTGTATCATCCTCTCATTTTGATATTCAAAACATGATGAAAATTATATTTGTAAAAAAAAAAAAGACATTGAGCCGTGATGTCAAACATTTCAACCAGGGTTAAGCAACTAGTTTTCTTTCTTTTTTCTTTTTTTTTTTCCTTAAAGGATTTATTTATTTATTCATGATAGACATAGAGAGAGAGAGAGAGAGAGAGAGAGAGAGGCAGAGACACAGGCAGAGGGAGAAGCAGGCTCCATGCCAGGAGCCGGACGCGGAACTTGATCCCGGGACCCGAGGATCACGCCCTGGGCTGAAGGCAGGCCCCAAACCGCTGAGCCACCCAGGGATCCCCTTTTCTTTTTTTTTTAAATTGGAGTTCAGTTTGCCAACATATAGCATAACACCCAGTGCTCATCCTGCCAAGTGCCCCCCTCAGCAACTAGTTTTCAAATCCAGAACTGCCAGATTCCAAAACTCATATTGACCCCACTAAGTTATGCTGCTGCCCCTCCTTCTCTTCACCCACAGAGTTCTCCCGTTCTCACTTGTTTTGAACTCTCCTTCCCATTATCCTGCCTCCTCACTCCCCTTCCCACCAGCAGTAGGCACATTCCAGTTTCCATGTTATTAGCCTTCCACTGAAGTCACTCTAAATACACTAAATACACTCTAGAATTATTTACTATACCCTCATGTCAAATAGCATGCAATGAGTGCTTATATCCAAGTTAACAGATGTTAAGTACCCTAAAGTTTTTTCTGTTTGATGTAATAATTTCAAACCTACGAGTTCAGTATTTATCAGAAGGCAATGAACTTGGTGCATGTCTATGGGTAAAAAGTATTATAAAGTGAAATTCAAAGAGCTGTGCATTTTGGTTCTATTTATGTGACAACAGAATACATATTAAAGCCTTTGGTGAAAAAGTCTCAAAGAATATAATCATTTGTGTTCCTCTTTTAGCATTACCCACTAATTATTCATTGCACAATAAGAAAAGAGTGCTTTTTTTCTTTTTTACTTATTTTTAGAAAATTGTTTAAATTCTAGTTAACATACAATGTGGGATTAGTTTCAGGTGTACAATATAGTGAGTCAACACTTCTATACATCACTCAGTGCTCATCACAAGTAAGAGTGCTAACTTTTTTAAACAATGTTATGGATGCAGTAAAGCAATTAAAATATATATCATCTATTATGTGCAATGATTACCTGTCTATAACACTTCAGTTACTTTTTATAAAATAATTTTTGCATAACAAAGCACAGGGAAAGAAATCTATAAGGTAATATAACTTCTGGAGTTCAAATGTTTGTATTTTAACCAAAAGGCAATTAATTCTTAAAGTCATTTCTTGAGAATTTCAGCTTGCTAAAAACCAAAGAGATTCAATTCTGTCTGGAACTGTTTTCTCCAGACAACTAATCCAAAATACCAAGAAACAGCTGTTCTTTGTGTATTTGATGGATCTTTTTCAGCTATAATTTATTAGCGTTCAATATGTACCAGGCTTTGCAGTAAGACTTACATTCATTATCTCGCTTATTCTTCCCCACAGTGCTAAAAGGCAAATATTATTATCACCATTATGCAAATGAGAAAACATATAGTTAACAATAGAATCATATAAATATAAATTATTATGTGTCAGAGAAATATATATCTTTTGATCTTACTTATATGATTCACAGAGTTCTTAAGCCAGACTTTCACAAAATCCTAATGCTTAGAGTTATTCCATTTTTCTCCTTCACATACAGTAACACTTTGAGGACCCCTTCATCTATTTACTCTGTAAAATAAATGAGTTTGTCTGCTGAAAGTGTGTGTGAAGGAAAATGGAGGGTATTTTAGATAGTTCAAAATAGCCACTGTACAGAAAAGGAAAAGGAACCTACTCTGAAGTCTTGGAAAGATAAGAGTCCAGGAGGAGGAGATTCCTGGGTGGCTCAGCGGTTTAGCGCCTGCCTTCTGCCCGGGGAGTGATTCTGGAGTCACAGGATCGAGTCCCGTGTCGGGCTCCCTGCATGGAGCCTGTTTCTCTCTCTGCCTGTGTCTCTGCCTCTGTGTGTGTGTGTGTGTGTGTGTGTGTGTGTGTGTGTGTGTGTGTGTCTCATGAGTGAATAAATAAAATCTAAAAAAAAAAAAAAAGAGTCCAGGAAGAGATGTGACTCAGAGTCCATACTGAGAATCCTGTTGCTGTTAAAGAAGATGAATTAAAGTGGTAGGGCTTTGAGATTTTTAAGGCAGCCCTTAAAATCTTCTACTATCCCAGAGGAACTCAATAAATAAAATGGAATAATTTGAATCAGTATTCCTAAGAAACTGAAAAGATCCTGAAAAGATCATCTTCTGTCTGGAATGAGAGTAGGATGTTAGAAGAGGAGGTAGCCAGGAGCTGTCACATGAAGCAGGATAGATTGCATTCACATGGCATATAGCATCTCATGTCTCTTGATTGAATTGTTATTTACTTGATAAGTAAATCATTGTTCAGAGGAGCTATCAGACTGATTTTGAATGGAATTTCACCGATAACTTTGTGTGTTCATAAATACCAGACAGATGCAATGCAATGGACCAGAAACCATATCCTATACACTAAGGAGCCTCCCAACTGACTCAAAGGGCTTCCCTCTCAAGTTTTTCCTCTGCTTCTTTTTTACATATATAGAGAACTCTTCTTTCTGTCTTGTAGGTTGGCTATAAAAAGCAAGCAAGTTTGTAGCCGCATATGAAACTCCTTTCTAAATGTGTTCTAAGTAGTTTCCCTGGCAACCATGTTGGATTTATACACAGCTCTCCCCTCCCTTCATAATGGGTAACTAATTTCTTGATAGTACTACACTTTTGAAGTTTCTTTACTACTGTAGGCACCCAGTGGTAATGCCCATGACTTACTTCCTGGATATTATAAAACACAGTTGAACAGATCCCTTTTTAGAAACTAGTTACTTACATGCCTAGCAAGTGAAAAAGAGCAAGACACAAAACTCTACATATAGCAAAATTACAGCTCAGATTCTTAAAAAGTAATTATATATGTAAAACAAAAAGAACACTGAAATGTTAACTATAATTATCTCCCAGGGGTGGAAATACAGATTTTCCTTTCTTTTTTTTCATATTTAATAAGCATGTGTTTTTATAATTAAAAATTAAACCATTTTAAATAAAGTAAGCACAGAATGAATTCTTCAGATGTAGATGGAAATATTGTTATACTGCACTGAATTAGCATAAGGAAATCTACTCTCCTCATTAGCCTTCAACAAAAAGAGATAGTGTTCAAGGTCCCATGGTGCACAATAAATTCAAGGACAGTTAAAAGGCGATGGGTATTTAAATTTCTTCCTAGAGAATAATTCACAGTCATATTAAATGTGGGATGGATGATTATTAATGGAATCAGAATAAATTCTAAGCTTCTTAGAGAAATATTCTGTGATCAAACTCCATTATGTTAGCAGAAACTTTAGCTTTCCAGAATTAGAGTTAGAAATGAAAGATTCTATATTAACCAATCTATTCCAAGCTAAATGATATTAACAGCTAAATATTTTTATTAAAAAAGTATTTTTAAATGTGCATTTAAGTATATCTGATTTATATTTTCATTATTCTATCCTTTTTTAGGTGGTGTATAATGAAGTCACAGAGCTCCGAGGACATGTCTTAATGCTTATCGTGAAGAGCAAAACTGTATTTGTGGGAGCAATTAACATCCAACTTTATAGTGTCCCTCTCAATGAAGAAAAATGGTACCCACTAGGAAACTGTATAATTTGACCATTTCTATCAACCAATGCATTATTCAATAGCTACTTATATCTTTTTCCATTCCTGGGCCTCTCTATCACAAGAGCAGGACATTTTTGTTGTCAAAGATAGCTTAGTGTACCAAGGACACAACATAAAGATATAAAAACTAGTCTTTATAGTTATATATTCTCCACTTGTGTTTAATTCTTTGCTTAGAATCTTATCTTCTTAATAAAATGTCAATTTATTGTGTAAAATTCAATATATAAAATAATACCAGAACATTTCTTTTTAATTTATCTTTTAAATCAAATATGTGTTCATATTTTTTAATTGTGTACCTACAGTTAAAGGCAACACTATTACTGTAGTTTCTGATACAGTAATAAATAAGACTCATCAATTAATTCAAGACCTAGCTATATCTCTAACAAATTTTTAAGCTTGAATTAAATATATATACCTACATTCTGACTTATAATCCTATTTATTGAGGAAATTAATAAGCCCAGGTTTTCTATCAGAAAAACAAAGGATAAATGCCTGAAATTCTTAAATCCAATTTTTGGAAGAAACTTCTTTGTAGTTTCTTTTCAATGTCAATCAATTAATCATCACTAGATTTCACCCTACTATAGGCATGATCACATTTTAAATTTCATTACCCCTTAACTCCAAAATGTCAAACTCTGAAACTTTCCCCTCTGATCAAATCCTCTTCTCTTTGCACATCAAGAATTTCCCTTAATTCTGAAGCTACTTCCATATCCATCATGACCTGAGTAGACAATACTTCAGATTTCCACCTGAAAAATAAGTACAATTCACAGCATTATGCCACATTCTTTAAGAGAATCAAATAGGAGTTCTCTTTTAGTGTGTGCCATTTAAGTGACTAAAAAAAAAAAAAAGTTTAACTTTTGCTTTTTTTAATGCTTCACTGTGAATAAATTAAAAAGTAACTTAAGCTCTTATATATGATCATCTACATAACCATATAACATGTAAAGGACTCTAAATCTATACATTGAAAATATTTGAGTACCAGCCTACAAGAGGCAGAAAGGCAGAGAGACAACTGCACTGAAAGGAAAAGTGATTCAGACACAACAGCAGGGCATAAGCAACACACACAGGATACTCTACTGAAGTGCCAGGTTCTGGTGAACAGGGGACACTGCACTGCAAGGCACTTCAGGACCTCTTCACCATGAAGTCACTACTTTCAAAAGCAGGAGATATTGCTGACTTTCTTAAAGTAGAGAAACAGAGATGTGGGCAAAATGAGGAGACCGAGAAATTTATCCAAAGTGTAAAGGATAATACAAGCCATAGCCAGACCTAAGCAAAAACAGATAGAAATAATGGCTGATAGAGAATTAAAAGCAATGATTAAAAGGATATGCACTGAACCTGAGAAAAGAATGGAAGAAATGAGTGAGACTCTTAACACAGAGATAAGGAATAACATAGTAGAGATAAAGGGCTCAATAAAACGAAATGAGAAATGCACCTGATGGAATGAACAGCAGGAGGGAAGAAGCAAAGTAACAAATTAGTGCCTGGAAGACAGAAATGAAAAGCAATGAAGCTGAACAAAAAAGAGAAAACAGAATTATGCAAAATGAGAATAAGCTTAGGGATCACAGTGACTCCATCAAATGTAATAATATTCATATTATAGGAATCTCAGAAGAAGAGAGAGAAAAGGGAGCAGAAATTTTATTTGAATAAATAATAGTTTAAAATTTCCCAAACCTGGAGAAGGAAACAGATATCCAGACCATGGAGGCACAGAGAACACCCATCAAAATCAATAAAAGCAGACCAAGACATAGTTGTAATTAAATTGGCAAAATAAAAAAATAATAATAAAATAAATAAATAAAAAGAAAAAATAAATAGGCAAATTGTAGTAACCAAGAAAAGATTTTGAAAGCAGCAGGACAAAAGAAGACAGTAACTTACAAGGGAAAATCCCTAAAGCTAGTAGGAGATTTTTCCACAGAAACTGCAAGCCAAAAGAGAGGGGCATGATATATTCAAAGTGCTGAATGGGAAAATTTTGCAGCCAAGAATATTCTACCAGCAAGGCCAATATTCAGAATAGAAGAAGAGATAAAGAATTTCCCTCAACAAACAAAACCAAAAGGGTTCATGAACACTAAACGACCTGGCAAGAAATATTAAAGGGGACTCTGAGTGAAAGGGAGAGGCCAAAAGGGGCAGTATAAAGGTAGGAAACACAAAAGCAGTAAAAATGAATATTTCTGCAAAAAATCAGTCAACTCACAAAATAAAAGGATATAAAATACATACCTAAAACAGGAAGGAAAGGAGTAAAGAATGGGTTCAAACTTAAACACCATCAATTTAATATAGACTATATTATCCAAAAGAGATTATATACAAACATAATGGTAACCATAAATCAAAACTAATAAGTATGCAAAGGATAAAGAGAAAGAAATCCAAATATATCACTAAAGAAAATCAGCAAACCATGAAAGAGGAAAGACAGGAAAGGATCAGAGAAAATATCCAGAAACAACCAGAAAACAAATAATAAAATGACAATAAATATATCTATCAATAATTACTTTGAATGTAAATGAACTAAATACTCCAATCAAAAGACATAGGTGAAAAAAAAAAAAAACATAGGTGACAGAATGGATTAAAAAAAAGAAAGATCCCCCTACGTGTGGCTTACAAGAGATTCATTTTAGATCTAAAGATACTTGCATTTGAAATTAAGGGGATGGTGAAACATTTATCATGCAAATGAAGATCAAAAGAAAGGCAGAGTACCAATGCTTATATCAGACAAAATAGACTTTAAAACAAAGATTGTAACAAAAGACAAAGCAGTACTTTATAGAATGATAGAGCAGACAATCCAACAAGAATATGTAATCATTGTAAATACTTATGCAACCAGTATAGAAGCACCCAAATATATAAAACAATTAATAACAAACACAAAGGAACTAATCAATAATAATATAATAATAGGAGAGGATTTTAACATCTCCCATCAATGGATAGATCGTCTAAACAGAAAATCAGCAAGGAAACAATGGCTTTGAATGACACATGGGAACAGATAGATTTAACAGATATATACAGAACGTTCCATTCTCAAACAGCAGACCACACATTCTTTGCAAGTTCACATGGAACTTTCTCCAGAAGAGATCACATATTAGCCCAAAAAACAAGCTTCAACAAATTCAAGAATATTGAAGTCATACTATGCATCTTTTCTGACCACAAAACTATGAAACTACAAGTCAACCACAAGAAAAAAATCTTGAAAAACCACAAACACTTGGAGATTAAGTAAAACCCTATTAACAATCAATAGGTGAACCAGGAAATAAAAGAAGAAATAAAAAAATAAATGGAAGCAAATGAAAATGAAAACACAATGGTCCAAAACCTTTGGGATGCAGCACGAGCGGTTCTAAGAGAGAAGTTTATAGCAATACAGCAATACCTCAAAAGGCAAGAAAATCTCAAACAACCTATCCTTACAGGAGATACAAAAAGATTAACAAACAAAATCTAAAATCAGGAAAAGAAAATAATAAAAACTAGAACAGAAGTGATATAGAAACTGGAAAAACAATAGAACAGATCAATGAAACCAGGAGCTGTTCTTTGAAAAAAAAAATCAAGAATATTTATAAGTCTCTCACCAAATTTATGAAGAAAGAAAAAGGCTCAAATAAATCACAAATGAGAAAGAAGAAATAGCAACCAACACCACAGAAATACAAATAATTATAAGATAATTTTATGAAAAATGATATGCCAACAAACTGGACAACCTAGAAGAAATGAATAAATTCCTAGGAACATATAAACTACCAAAACTGAAACAGGAAGAAATAGAAATTTTGAACAGATTGATAACCAGCAAAGTAATTGAATCAGGAATCAAAAAACTCCCAATAAACAAAAGTCCAGGACCAAATGGCTTCACAGGTGAATTCTACCAAATGTTTAAAGAAGAGTTAATACCTATTCTTCTCAAACTATTCCAAAAAATAGAAATGGAAGGAAAACTTTCAGATTCATTCTCTGAGGCCAGCATTACTCTGATTCCAAAACCAGATAAAGACAGTACTAAAAAAGAGAGCTACAGGACATTATCCTTCATGTACATAGATGCAAATATTCTCAACAAAATACTAGCAAACCAAATCCAACTATATATATATATATATATATATATATATATATATATATATATATATGTATATATATATATATAAAATCATTCACCATGATCAAAAGGGATTAGTTCTGGGTTGCAAGGGTGGTTCAGTATTTGCAAATCAATTAACATGATATATCACATCAATAAGAGAAAGTATAAGAATCATATGATCATTTCAAAAGACACAGATAAAGCATTTGACAATACATTCATGATAAAACCCTTAACAAAGTAAGTTTATAGGGAACATACATCAACACAATAAAGGACCTAAATGAAAAACACACAATTACATCATCCTCAATGGGGAAAAAACTGAGAGCTTTTCCCCTAAGATCAGGAACAAGACTAGGATGGCCACCTTCACTTTTTCTCAACCAACATAGTACTGGAAGTCCTAGTACTCACAACAAAAAGAAATAAAATGCATCCAAATCAGTAAGGAAGAAGTAAAACTTTCACTATTTATAGGTGACATGATTCTCTATAGGAAACCTGAAAGACCACCCAAAAACTGCTAAAACTGATCAATGATCAGTAAAATAGGATACAAAATCAACATACAGAAATCTGTTGCATTTTTATACAGCAATAATGAAGCAGCAGAAAGAGAAATTTTTAAAAATCCCTTTTGCAATTGCACCAAAAATAATAAGATATCTAGGAATAAACCCAACTAAGAAGTGAAAGACTCATACTCTAAAAATTATAAAACAGGGATGAAAGAAATTGAAGACAACACAAAGAAATGGGAAACATTCCATGTTTATGGATTGGAAGAGCAAATATTGTTCTATAATGTCTATACTACCAAAGGCAATCTAAATATTCAATGCAATCCCTATAAAAATACTACCAGCATTTCTCACAGAGCTAGAATAAACAATCCAAACGTTTGTATGGAACCACAAAAGACCCTGAATAGCCAAAGCAATCTTGAAAAAGAAAAGCAAAGCTGAAGGTATCATAATTCCAGACTTCAAGTTATATTTCAAAGCTATAGTAATCTAAACAATATGGTAATGGCACAAAGGTAGACACACAAATCAATAGAACAGAATAGAAAACCCAGAAATCAACCCACAACAATATGGTCAACAAATCTTCGACAAAGCGGGAAAGAATATCATATCCAATGAGAAAAGGAGACTCTCTTCAACAAATGATGCTGGGAAAACTGGACAGCTACATACCAAAGAATGAAACTGGACCACTTTCTTATACCATACACAAAAATAAATTCAAAAATTGATTAAAGACCTAATGTGAGACCTGAAACCATAGAAATCCTAGAAAAGAACTCAAGAAATAATCTCTTTGACATTGGCCATAGCAACTTCTTACTTGATGTCTCCTGAAACAAGGGAAACAAAAGCAAAAATAAACTATTCGGACTACATCAAAATAAAAACTTTTGCATGATGAAGAAAATAATCAACAAAACTAAAAGGCAACCTACAGAATAGGAAAAGATATTTGCAATTGAAATATCTGATAAAGGGTTGGTATCCAAAATACGTAAAGAACTTATAAAACTCAATACCCTCAAAACAAATAATCCAATTATAAATTGGGCAAAAGATATGAACAGACATTTCTCTGAAGGAGACGAACAGATGGCCAATAGACACATGAAAAGATTTTCACCTTCATTCATCATCAGGGAAATACAAATCACAACTCTAATGAGATATCACCTCCCACTTATGAGAATGGCTAAAACCAACACAACACATACACACATACACACATACACACATACACACAAGCAGGTGTTAGTGAGGAATTGCAATCCCACTATTTGTGGGAATGTGAACTCATAAGCCACTGTAGAAACCAGTAGGGCGTTTCCTCAAAAAGTTAAAAATAGAACTACCATGTGATCCAGCAATTGCACTATTGGGTATTTACCCAAGATTTAAAACACTAATCCAAAGGGATACATACACCTCTATGTTTATTGCAGCATTACTTATATTATTTATATTTATATTAATAGCCAAGACTTGGAAATAGCCCAAGCATCCATAGATTGATGAATGGATAAAGAAGATGTGGTATACAGAGATCGCAGGCTAAATCCCACCTGTGGAGGAGGGGAATACTTCTATTGTAAAAATTGGGGGTGCGAGACTATGGGGGACACAGGATGGGAGGCCCTCCTCCTCCTGGGATTACATCACTGTCAAGGCTAACTATACTCACCCGCGGTTACCAGGAACTCTGCAATACTACCGCCCCGATTTTAGGGACTGACTCTTACCTGGAGCCCCAGCCGGGAACTTGGTGGGCATGCAACAAAGTCCTCACCCCCTGTGTCAGCTAAGGTTCTAAATAGCTCAAACGACTTCTGTGTCATGGTGCAGATCATACCCAGGGTGTTCTATCACCCTGCTGAAACTCTAGAAAATCAGTATGATGAACATGCCACCCGTTTTCGGCGCGAACCTGTCTCCCTAACCCTAGTCGTTATGTTGGGACTAGGGGTCGCTACTGGGGTGGGTACTGGCGGAGCTGCTCTGATCCAGGGCTCACAACGTCATATAGAACTCCAGGCAGCTGTAGATGAGGATCTACGGGCACTAGAGCTCCGTTTCTAAGTTAGAACAGTCCCTCACCTCACTTTCAGAAGTAGGACTTCAAAACGGGAGAGGCTTGGATTTACTATTCCTGAAAGAGGGAGGCCTGTGTGCGGCCCTGGGAGAGGAATGCTGTTTCTATGCAGACCATTCTGGAGTCATCAGGGACTCCATGGCCAAACTCAGGGATAGGCTAAATAAAAGACAAAGGGACCGGGAGGCCCAGCAGGGCTGGTTTAAAAGCTGGTTTAATCAGTCTCCCTGGTTGACCACCCTAATCTCTACCATTATGGGCCCTCTAGTTAGCCTGCTCCTGCTGCTAACTTTCGGCCCCTGAGTCCTCAACTGGCCGCTCCAGTTCATCCGAGAAAGATTGTTTATTACCCAAGCTCTGGTATTAACTCAACAATGTCGGGCCCTCCAAACTGAAGAAATAAATGTTCCCTAAGATTTTAAGGTTAAAATCAGCCCAAACAAGAGGAGGGAATGAAGAAACCTCCCCCCTTGTAAGTAGGGCCAGCCCTAATCCAGAGGCAGCCCATCCAGGTGCCTTCCTGAAATTTTAGCAACTAAAAGCATTCTGTTTACAATAAGAAAACCATTTCCCCCCACACCCTGATTGGAATGTCCCTGAATAGGTTCATGTTGACCCTCTGTGAAATCAATAACCTGAATGCTATGCGACTCCCGAGGTTCTTTTGTCTTTAAGCGGTTTTTTTTCCTTTTGCCTTTAAAAGATACCTGTAATTGCTAATCGGGGCTCTCTTCCTCCGGAGGCGGAGAACCCGTTTGTGCAAACGTCCAATAAACCCTCTTGCTAATTGCAAAAAAAAAAAAAAAAAAAAAGATGTGGTATACATACATACATATATATGAATTCACATATATTTAAATATTTTACAATATTACATATAATTACAATATTATAATATATATTTTACAGCATGTATATAATAAATATAATATATATTTTATTGAGTTCATAACTCTTGCTATTTATGATGACATGGATTGAGCTAGAGAGTAAAATGTTAAGCAAAAAAAGTCAGGCAGAGAGAAAGACAAATATGTCTTCACTTATATGTAGAACTTAGGGAAAAAAAACAAGCAAAGGGAAAAAAGAGACAAAGATAAATAAAGAAACAGACAATTAATTGTAGAGAACAAATATTAATATAGAGGATAAATTGATGGTTACCAGAGAGGAGCGGGGTGAGAGAGTAGCTTAAATAGGTGATGGAGATTAAGGAGTGCCTCTGTGATGAGCACCAAATGATGTATGGAATTGTTGAATTACTATATTGTACACCTGAAGGTAATATAATACTGTATATTAACTAACTGGAATTAAAATAAAAACTTAAAATATTTGAGTGCCTGGTATGAATTAATGTGATCCCAATTTTTTTTTTTTTATTCATGAAAGACAGAGAGAGGCAAAGACATAGGCAGAGGCAGGCTCCATGCAGGCAGCCCAATGCAGGACTCGATCCCAGGACTCCAGGATCACACCCTGAGCCAAAGGTAGATGCTCAGCTGTTGAGCCTCCCAGGTGTCCCAATGTGATCCTATTTAAAATATATGATCATGCAAGTGAAGTAAGTCATCAATGCTGCTGGGCAATCACTCTATATGTTCCAGGTCCCTTCACTCTCCCTTTCTGCTAGACAATGATTATAAGCTCTTCTCTCTGCTGAAACCCTAGCACTTTTTACTCTAATCCTCTCTTCCAGCTGATGTCTCCTACTTGACCTAGAAATTGGAATCAGTCAAAAGTCCTCTGCAGATTCCACTATGGCATCTGCCCACCTAGCAGATCATATGTTCCACCTTCTTACATATTGCCATAGGAAAACTATCTGTGCTCCTGAGCAAAAACAACCTCTCAACTTGTACATGTGATCCCAGCCCCTCCCACCGATTCACAAATGTTGCTGGAATTCTCTTCTGCTTAAAAGCATAATTTCATCATTTGTTACCGAGGATAATTCTCTTCAGCAAATCATGATGAACTATAAAAAAAAAACAAAAAACAAAAAACTACCAGCACCCTTCTTCCTCTTTTAAATACTTATCCACTGCCTATTCCTCTTGTAGCAAAACTCTTCAAAAACAGTTCTCTCCACTCTATCTACAGTTTCTTTGCTTGCATTTTTTCCTCAGACCCATTCAAGGAGGTATTTATCCCCAACACTTCACCAGAACTACTTTTATCAAGGTCTCTACTGACTTGCCCACAGCTAAATCGAAATCCAAGATCAATGTTCAGCCCTAATCTGATCGTATGTATCAGCAGTATTTGACACAATCAGTAACTCTGTCTTCCTCAGTATTCCTTCTTCACTTGGTTCCAGGACACCCACACCCTCTTGTGCTTTTCTTCTAAAACATTGGTCACTCCTCAGTTTTCTGTACAGGAACATCATCTTCTCCACAAATTCCAATGCCGTGGAGTAGAGCACACTCCTGGGTCCTCTTCTTCATCATCCTTCACTAATGATCTCATCTATTCTCATTGCTGTAAATAACATCTGTTTGCTGAAGATCCCGTTTTATAACTCCAGCCCAGATCCGCCTACCCACATTCTAGAGTTGCTTATCCAAATGCTATTCAATATTCCCCTTCAATATCTAATATCTCAAACTCAGTATGTCCAAAACTAGACTTTTGATCTTTTCCCCTCAAACCTGTTTTAAAGAGCAAAAATCTTGAAGTAATTGTTGATACCCTCCCCCTATCTTTCTCTGAATGAAATTCAGTCCATCAGAAATTCCTGTTGGCTCTACCTTAAAACATATCCCAAAGCCAACCACTTATCATTCTCCATCTATTACTATTCTGATTCAAGTTACCACTGTCATCTTTACCTCAAATTACTACAATCACCTTCTAAATAGTCTCCCTGTTTCTATGTTTACCCTGTCCTCTCTCCAGTCTACTCTCAACACTAGAGAGATCATGTCATTCATCTGCTCAAAACTCTCCAGGAGCCACAAATCTCAGAGTAAAAGCCCAAACCTTTAAAATAACCTAAAAAGCCCTATGTTTTCCAGCTTCCCATCAGCTACTCTCTGATTTTAACTCCCATTACATCCTCCTATTCTCACAGCACTCAAGCAACACTGGCCTTCTTTCTGTTCCCTGAGCACTCCAGGCACACTTCCACCCTGGATTCTTTTTTTTTTCTTTTAATTTTATTTATTTATTCGTGAGAAACACACACAGACACACACACACACAGAGAGAGAGAGAGAGAGAGAGAGGGGCAGAGACACAGGCAGAGGGAGACGCAGGCTTTATGCAGGGAGCCTGATGTGGGACTCAATCCCGGGACTCCAGGATCACGCCCTGGGCTGAAGGCAGCACTAAACCGCTGAGCCACCCGGGCTGCCCTGTTTTTTTGTTTGTTTGTTTGGTTGGTTTTTTTTTTTTTTTTTTTTTTTTTTATTGATGAGAGACACAGAGAGAGAGGCAGAGACACAGGCAGAGGGAGAAGCAGGCTTCATGCAGGGAGCCTGAACCCTGGATTTTTTATCAGATATCTCCTTCTTTCCAAAAGGTGCTTTTGTCCCGTAAATCCACTTGCCAAACTCTCTGACCTTTTTCAAGTCTTGATCCAATGTTTCCAGCTCTGTCAGGCCTACACTGACCACTCTTTGTAATGTTGTAAACTGCCCTTTGCTCAGATAAACACCAGATCCTTTCCCTTCTGCTCTACTTTTTTCTTATGCACTTACCACCTTTGAACATGCTATATAATTTACTTCTTTTATTTATTATTTATGTTTTGTCTCCTTTCACTAAAAAATAAACCTTAAGACTGTAAAGAAGTTTTGTTCACTGACAGTACAGCCTTAGATTCAAGCAACAGGATCCTTGCCCTGGTGCCCTCACCATAGAGAACCTTCCTTCCTCTGGTTGTTTGTCACACCCAGAACCCTCATTCTAGACCACATCTCTGGTACCAGGACCCTAGAACTCCCTGCTTGAACAGCTGTTGCAGGCTTCTTCTAAGGGCCCATTCATCTACTGCATCACTAGCGTGAGCAATTCATAAACCCTAATGGTGGCCAAAGGGAGGTTGTCTGCAGGGTATATAGATGCAGCTTGAATGTGTCAGCTGGAGTGTCCACAGATGTGCATAAGGCATCCAGAGCAAAAGACAGATCAAGGCAGGAAGAAAAAGCAGGGCACAGAAAAGTTTCCAGGAGAGGAGCCAGCCCTTTTCAGGCCACCATAATCTGACAACAATCTCTAAGAAGTCCAAGAATTCTAAATTAAAACCTGTCTTTCCAGGTGTTTATGAAGATGTATTTGTCACGATAGGAGAACAAAGCATATTATATTTAACAGCTTGTTAGTTTTATTTATAACTTTTAAATTTAGGCAGATGGTATGTAGTTTTTATGGATTGAATCATGTCTCCCCAAAATTCATATGCTGAATTCCTAACTCCCACCATAGAATGTGACCTTATTTAGAATAGGGTCCCTGCAGATGTAATTAGTTGAGATGAGGTCATACTAGAATAAGGTAGGCCCCTAATCCAATATGACTGATGTCCTTATAAAAGAGGGAAATATGGACACAAACTCATACACAGAAAGAACATCATATGAACATGAAGGTGGAGTTTGGGGTGATGCACCCACAAACTAAGGAACACTAAAGACTGCCAGAAAACTCCCCAAAGCTGGGACAGAGGCATAGAACAAATTGTCAAGAGGAAGCAACCCTGCCAACCCCTATCTTCAGCCTCCTAGTCTCCCAGACAATGAGACAAAAAATTTTTAAGTATCTATTGTTTAAGTCACTCACTTTGTGATACTTTGTTATGGCAGCACTAGCTACCAAACACATTGGGTCTTCTTTTATTTTCCTGTTTCAGCCCCACAAATACCTGGCACATAGTTGATGCCCAATAAGTATTTGTGATTGTTGCCAAAAGAAATGACTAAATGTCACACCAGCGAACAAGAAAAACACAAGGTAAAAAAAGAAAGAAAGAAAGAAAGAAAGAAAGAAAGAAAGAAAGAAAGAAAGAAAGAAAAACACAAGGTCCCTAATGTTAATTTTCATCGATATAATGTTTTAAGGCTACTTCAGTCTTTTTTATAAATGTACTTTATTTGTTCCCTGCAAGAAGTCTAATGAGATGGGAAAGGGAGGGATTATTATATCATTAGAGAGTAATAACATTCAAATGTCTCATCATAGCATCAACTTTCTAGTCAAATGAAATTTTAAACGGAATGTGTGTGTATGTGCATGTGTGTGAGAGAGAAACAGAGAGAAACAGAGAGGTATTTTTTTAGGAGGGGAGGGGCAGAAAGAATCATAAGCAAGCTCCACACCCAGCATAGAGCTCAACACAGGGCTGAGATCACGACCTAGCCAAAATTACGAATCAGACACTTAACTGACTGAGCTAGCTACCCAAGCACCCCAAGAAAGGTATTGTTATTGGATATGAGGAACCTGACAATTGGCCACCTCCTCAACCCCCTCCCAAACCATCATTCTGATCTTAAAAATTCCTAAGAAACCTCCACAGAAAAGTAAGACATCTCAAAAAGCACAAGCTACAAGAATCTGAAGATCAGAGGTGCCTGGGTGGCTTAGTTGATTAAGCATCTGCCTTCGGCTCAGGTCATAATCCCAGGGTCCTGGGATTGAGCCCTGTATCAGGATCCCTGCTCATCAGGGGAGTCTGCTTTACCCTCCCTCTGCCCTCCCCCCCACTCATGCTCCTTTCTTTCTTTCAAACAAAAATAAATCTAAAAGAAAGAAAGAAGAAAGAAAAGAAAGAAAGAAAGAAAGAAAGAAAGAAGAAAGAAAGGAAGGAAGAAAGAAAGAAGAAAGAAAGGAAAGAAAGATGAAAGAAGGAAAGAAAGAAAGAAAGAGAAGAAAGAAAGAAAGAAAGAAAGAAAGAAAGAAAGAAGAAGAAGAAAGAAAGAAGAAGAAGAAAGAAGAAGAAGAAGAAGAAGAAGAAGAAGAAGAAGAAGAAGAAGAAGAAAAGAAAGAAAGAAAGAAAGAAAGAAAGAAAGAAAGAAAGAAAGAAAGAATCTGAAGATCACAGATACAATGTAGTTACCAATAACAGTTAAGTAGCTGTGGTAGCAGAGACCCACTCCCAGCAAGCATAGTTCAAGGTCTGGATTTGATTCCCAGAGGGAATGGGTTATTGGGAGGTTTCCACTATTTATATATTACCCAGGCCGAAAGTGAAGAATTGAAAGTACATGGGAGCAAGGCTAGTGACTAAAGCAATTGTTCAGCAATTTCGGCCCTCATATTGCAACACACATGGCACAAATTAAGATATATTTTATTTCCTAGCATGGGATCTTGTATGCTCTGAAAATATTTTAGTTGAAATAATTAAATCTAAGGTTTTTTCTTCATAAATAATGTTGGGGCCATCCGTGCATTGACAGAGAAGTTTCAGGGGACCAAAACACACTGCTTAGACTTTAGGCTTTGTTAGGTGTAGGCCATGTGAATTTATTAATCTTGGTAGTTTGTAATGGCTTATATTGCATCAAATGACTGGTTTTTAACATTAAAAGGATGTAGCATTAAACCTTAGGCATTCATGAATACAGACCACAGAAGATTTAGTCCCTGGAATGACACAGACTATAAGGAAAGGCAACCTTTTTTAATTTTCTTAAATAAGCTTTGTAAGCATTAGGTGATAAAAGAACATTGGCAGCGAGCCTGAGTTAGTTAAGCATCTAACTCTTGATTTCAGCTCAGGTTGTGATCTCATGGTTTGTGAGACTGAGCCCAGAAGGCAGTCCTCTTCTCTCACTCTCTTCCCCCACATGCGCACACATGCACACGCTCTCTCTCTAACTCTGTCTCTCTCTCTCAGTAAATAAATAAACCTAAAAAAGAAGAAGAAGATTGGCTATTTTCTTTAATGGATTTCTTAGCCAGATCTCTAATACTAGGACAGAAATTTGAATAGTGGCTAATTCGAAATGTGCTACAAATGTTAGTGGAATTATAGCTTAAAACTCCAGACACTAATATGCCTACTATATCCACCTACCCCAAATTGCGTTCTTCGGTTTGTGTATGTGCACTATTTTGAAATGAACTTATAGTGACAGAGCAATGGAGGAGACAAAACCAAACTAAATTCATGTGGTGTGCCCATTAGACCTCCATTACTTCAACAAAACAGTCTCAGGTAGACTCTGTATTTGATCATTAAAGAAACTCTGGTTATTAGAGCTCAGAGGTTCAAACTATGGCTGCAATCATAAAAAAGAATGTTTATTGTATTAAATATTTAAATCAAAAGGATTGAGGACTCTTTTTATAAAGAGAATATGCCCTCTTCCTAGGCTACGGTCGAAAAATAACTGACTGATGTTATTAAATGCCCCAAAATTGAGAAAGCAATTTAAAGGCCCTGTCTGTCAGCCTATAGCTCTGAAATTCTGATTTTCCCCAGGAATCAAGAAGAAATTGGAGTAGCTTAAATAGGTGCCTTATTTCTTACCATCAGAACAAGGGTAATAGAAGAAGGAAAGTAAAATAGAAGATGTCAAACTGAGTAGTAATGAGAAAGATATTTCTTTAAAAGAAATATTGAGATCTTAAAACATAGGCTGGGCAGATATGATGGAGAAATGAAACGCTAAGAGCCGGGAGAAAGAACTACAAAGTTAAAAAGGTGATAACGCTCAAGTCTAACTTCTCTGAAGGAAGGTGATAGAAAAGGGCAACATATTTCAGTTGTTACCAGTTCAGAAAGGAAGACTGGTACCTAAAAAAAAAATCAATCAGATAAAAAGAGGAAATGCCTTAGAGAGCAGTATAATGACATCCTGGAGAGAACTAAGATCAGAAAAATTTTTAAAAGATTCCTCTTAAAGCAACAGCGTTTTGCAAGAAAAACTGGCAAATCATCCCTTAAAAGTTAGAATGGAGCAGTAAAAGTGGTTAAGAAAATCTGGTCGGGGGCACCTGGGTGGTTCAGTGGTTGAGCATCTGCCTTTGGCTCAGAGTATCATAGCGGGGTCCTGGGATCAAGTCCTGCTTGGACCCCACAGGGAGCCTGCTTCTTCTCCCTCTGCCTATGTCTCTGCTTCTCTGTGTCTCTCATGAATAAATCAATCTTTAAAAAGGAAAATTTGATCAGATTTGAAAGGGGAAATCCCAGGAAGATAGGGGCAAATGACTGCAAGAACTGTGTGACATTCAGAATAGAAGTATTGCCAAGTGGGAGGCATATTTGGAAAACATATTTGGAAAATTTATGGAATTGCTACTCTAATAAAGGAAAATTAGGCAAAGGAAGAACTTACTAAAAGGAAGTCAGACAAGATGATTACAGGTGAAGACTTGACCTGGAACACATGTTGGTCTAATAGGAATATTATCTTATAGGTGGGACTGCCCTACTCAAAAGGGTCAAGATAGTCAAGATATATTTGAAGCGGTTGTGTGACAAACATGGAAACTCACCGACTTCATCTTTCTCAAGGCAAAACTTTGAGAGTAGAAAGTTAGAAATACAAATATCTGGACCAGAGGGCAAAGGGGAAAGGCACTGGGGTTCAGGAAACAATGTTGTCCCTCCCTGAGCTAGAGAAGTAAAGAAGCCAAAATAAGAAGTTGAATACAAAGTTACAAACCCAGCTGAAACCATCTGAAAAGAATAAGAATATAGAAACAAGAAAAGGAAAAACAATACCAGAGACTTTAACCTAAGAAAATACTATTCAAGGTGGCTCAGTCAGTTAAGCGTCTGCCTTCTTCTCAGGTCATGATCCCAGGGTCCTGGGTTGAAATCTCTGCTGCCCAGGGAGTCTGCTTCTCCCTCTGCCCCTCCCCCCACTCACTCCCATGCTCGCAGGCTCTCTCTCTCCCCCCAAAAAGTTTTTTTTTAAAGAACAAAGAAAAATACATAAAATTTAAACCTGAGGAAAGAATGTGTTTTCAAGATTAGATGGCAAAAACATTAATCATAACTAGACTCCTATTGTTTATAGACATCAAACACAGCCTCAGGTAAGGGATCTGTGGCCAGGGATCCTCCAGCTGAAATAAATGTGGTGTCCTGAAAGATATTCCCTAGGACAAGGAGTCAACTGGAAGAGTTCCCAGTGACTAAGGTTGGGATAGGTTGAGCAAGAAATATTAGATTGTATAATGTAGGGGATCCCCAGGTGGCTCAGCAGTTTAGTGCCACCTTCAGCCCAGGGCCTGATCCTGGAGACCCGGGATCGAGTCCCGCGTTGGGCTCCCTGTGTGGAGCCTGCTTCTCCCTCTGCCTGTGTCTCTGCCTCTCTCTGTATCTCTCATGAACAAACAAATCTTAAAAAAAAAAAAAAAAAAAGGTTGTACAATCTAATTGCCCAAAGTATAAAATAGTTACCCATGAGTCTGTATTGATATGAATGATTACATGAATAAACAGGGGGAAAGACACAAATCTCCAATGCAGAAAAATTCCAAATAATTTATCCAGTTATTCTGCCTTCTAGAAGGTGAAGTGTAACTACCATTTCTTTAGATGAGGGTTGGGCATAGTGACTTCCTTCCAAAGAAGATGGTATGGAAAATGGGAAGAAAAATAGCTTTACAGTGGAGAAATTTGATAAACACTAACTCAAAGGTAATGAAGGTCAATATCAACAGTGAAAAATTACGTTGACAGTGTGTAAGATTTGATGAAAATGACCTCTGAGTTCTTCCTTCCAAGAACTCATAGCCTCAGTCTAATCACGAGAAACATGAGTCAAACCCAATTGACAGATATTGTACCAAATACTTGACTGGTAATTCTCAAAACTGTCAAGTTCATCAAACAAAGAATGCCTGACAAACTGTCACAGCCAAGAGGAGCCTCAGGAGACATGACTTGCAAATGTAATGTGTAACCTAGATGGGACTCTAGAACAGAAGAATGATATTAGGAAAAAACTAAAGAAATTTGAATATAGAATGGACTTTAGTTAATAATAGTGAATCAATACTGGCTCATTATTGCAACTAATACAAGATGTTAACAATATTGGTGGAGAGGGACAGCAGCAAAAATGATGAAGTAGGGAACTCCAAAGATCCATCTCTTCACAAACCCCCCCCAAAACAGCAAATAAAGTGGCAAAAACTGTCAAAACCAACTTTATTGGAATTATGGAAACAAATCAAACTTTACAGAAAAAAAAAAGGATGCTTAATCAAAAGAAAAGTAAATTTTGATAACAGAGTTTTGTGGCTTTTAAATTACCCTAGTCCTATACCCCACTCCCCAGTTTAGTGGCCCCATTAAAGACAGTAGCTCACATTCCTGGTATAGGCTCCTAATGTGGGAGGAAGCAGAATAGATCTTGTTTTAAATGAACTCTGGTTATTTTGACCTGTCTGGTGTTCCCTGAAGGACTAGCTCTAAGGGCTTGTCTTTATTTCACCTAAATTAGAACTCTCCCAGGGCTGAGGTGGCTGTCCAGGGAACATTTGTTGAAAACATTCAAGAGCAAATGTCTTAGCTCTGCTGCTGGGGATAAGATATAATAATTGGGCAAATAGTAGACAAACTGAAATGCCTAGAAAGAAAGGCTAGGGAATGAAATAATTTGGGGAACAAGGGCGTTTAAAAGCTTTCATAGATCCCTAGAAACCTCTAAGACCACACACATGCCCAGAGCAGAAGCGCGTTCAGATAAGAACACTGAAAGGCACAAAGGTCTCACCCCTGGCTGACCTCCAGGCTCCACGCAACAAGAAGTGAAGGCAAAGGCAAAGTTGCAAGCTTTCTTGCTAAGCGTTGAAGGCATCTCCTAACACATACACAGAGCCCATATACCAAGACCAGAAGGATTTTTTAAACTTAAAAAAAATGGATCCCAGTAGTTTGAGGAAATTTCTGGCAAATCATTAGTTGACCACCAAGTAGACAGAACAGGGACTTCAGTAAAGACACATAATAAAGAATACAAACTACTAAACACTAGTTCAGAAAATTCACTAAACAAACAGCTACTGCAAGAAGCAGCAGCAACAAACTTCAAAGAAAAGGGGAAATCTGGTTTCCAGAGTTGTCACATTATAATATCCAAGATGTCCAAACTTCAGCAAAATATTCTAAGGCATGCAAATAAACAAGAAAGTATGTGCTATACACAGGGGGAGAAAAAAAAGTAATAGAAATTGTCCATGAGAAATCCTAGTCATTGGAGTTAGTAGACAGACTTAAAAAAAAAACTTTTTAAATATGCTCAAGTTGCTGAAGGATATCACATACAAAGAACTAAAGGAAACCATACGGAGGATACCTCACTAAATAAAGAATATCAATAAAGAGATAATACGAAACAGACAACCGGGATTTGGCAGGGTTTGCTTTTTTTTTTTTTTTTTAATCTTCAGACATTGTTGCCTTTGCCTTGCTTTGCCTTTGCTTTTGCCAACCTCCTTATTCACAAACTCCTGTAGTGAGAAACGGGGAAACGAATTAACATTTGTTGAAGATCTGTATGCATGAGGCACTCTACTCTACCATAGTACATGATTTAGTCTTCAAAAAACTCATGATAAGCAATGGTATCTCCATTAAAAAAGAGAGAAAGAAATCTCAAGAAAGCTAAGACATATTTTTGAACCCAGTAGTCAAATCCAGTTCTGGCTTGAATTCAAGTCCATGCAATTTCTACCATCCCAGTTTGCTTGAAGATGAGGGACTCACCCTCAAGTCTACCAGATTCCTTTCCTAGGAAGGAACAGTACAGTCCTAGCCAACAGTGCATGGTGGGGAGTTGGGTGGGGATCTGGGATGCACTTGGATCCTGAGGAGGAATAGAAGGGATGGAAAAAGTATTTAGCTAAGGTCTACCTTTAGGAGATAACACCCAAGAGAGAATCAGATTTCTGATGTCATCAAAATTAATATCGAGCATCTTTTACTGGTAATTTTGCTTTTAAAAAATCAACAAAAAGTCCTGTCTCTCAGTCTCAAGCTGTTTTATCAGAAACTTTCCCCTCCACCTCCTCATTATCGTAACCTCCTATGTCTCCCACGGACTAGTGCGTAGTGGTATTTGAGAGAACAACAACCATACCCTTCAATAATGTCCTCTACAGAACATCACCTTAAAGATGTTATTTCTTAAGAAGAAAGACACATAAAATGTTTCTATAATAGATTTCTATTCACGAAAGAGTTCTCCACTGATAATAATTCCTTGGAAAGTTGGAGAATCTAAGAAAACATCTTCGCCACTTTACCAGTTTACTAAGCACCAACTGAGGTGATTTAAATGAAGAACATTTTTGAGAGGAAAACCTTGCTCATCTCTTGGGAGCTAGTTGGAGCCTGACCTACATACTTACAGCGTCAAAATTACTCCAGGGGGGACAGGACAGGAGCAGCACTAGCACTTGCCACTCGTGGAACATCAGGGCTGCAGCCTTCCTCAAGGAAGCCAGGAGTACTGGACCACCATCTTCCAAAACACTGAAGACAAGACCTACATGCTGGGGAAGCCCACAGATGTAGTTAGTGTAAGTCATCTCCCTTCTGCGAGGCTCTTCTCGCTGCAGATTAACTTGTTACCAGCCCACAGAGGGAGATTTGTGACTCTCTGGGTAGAAGTGCTCAAACCCCAAGGCTATGCTTGCTGTCCAGGGATGCTGCCGGCAGACAAGTGTTGAAGGCCTGTCCCTGCTCTGATCCACGTCTACTCACTCATCAGAATACACAAGTGCAGAGGGAGGCCGAGCAAGAAATTCTGACTAATCTTTTTCATAGATTTTCAATTACAAATGTGAACAACAGAAACAAAAAAAAAAATCATTTGACACAGGAGAAAAATAATAATAGAGAAACTCCAGGGGAGTAATCAGAGCAACTTCTTCCTTTGAAAAAAAAGCTAATGCAAACATGATGATCACAGTGACAATAGCCAATAAATATACGGCACTTATGTTTCAGGCACTGTCTCAAATTCTTCACATACATCTGTTAATTTAATCCTTCTAACAATGATCATCATCTTGATTCCCCTGATGTGAAAACTAAAAAGCAAAAAAAAAAAAAAAAAAAAAAAAATTGAGTTATTTGCCCAAGGTCCCACAGCAAGTAGGTAGCAGAGGCTATAAACCTAATAAACCAAGTGCCAGAATTTATCCTCTTAATCACTGGGCTATATTCCCTTTCAATTATGCTTACAGCTATTTTTTTCATCCTTATTATGTGTCAGGGACAGTAGTAAACATGATACATATTTTATTTAATCTTTATAATAAATCTGTTTGGTAGAAGTTATCCTCATTTTCTAAAAATCTAATTCATGGGGAGAGGTAGCAGAATGGGCAAAATAGGGAAAGGGAATTAAAAGGTACAAACTTCTAGTTATAAAATAAACAATATATAGCATAGGAAATGTAGTAATAATATTGTAACAAGTCGGTATGGTGACAGATCACAGTGATCACCGCTTAATGTATATAAATGTTGATTCACTATGTCATCGCACACCTGAACTTACTATAATATTGTATTTCTACTACACTTCAATAGAAATAATGTTTAAAAATTAAAATAAAGGGGGTCAGACTGGGTTGGTGCACACATACAAACACACACACACAGATATAACTGATACTCTAAGCAAGACCTAGAGGATATTGTCTTAGCTCAGGCTGCTAGAATAAAATAGCACAGACTGAATGACTTAAACAGACATTTGTTTCTCACAATTCTAGAGGCTGGGAAGTCCATGGTCAAGGTGCCAATAGATTCGATTCCTGGTGAGAGCTCTCTTCCTGGCTTGAGAAATACTACCTTCTCATTACAACCTTATGTGGTGGAGAGAAAAGCTCTTGTGACCCCCTCCTCCTCTTATAAGAGCACAAATCCCATCAGGGTGGCTCTGACCTCATGACCTCATCTAATCTTCATTACCTACCATAGGCCTACCTCCTAATACGATCACAGTGGGGGCTAGAGTCTCAACATGGGAATTTTGGGAGGGATGCAAACATTCAGTCCATAACAGATCAATAAATAGAGATATGCTACTTTAAAACAAAATCAACATAAAAAGAAAGTGTTTTGGGAAATAACATTTTTCAAAAGTTATCCTATGCCTGATTGCTACATTTCCACAATTACAAAACTTACACACAAAACACACACACTCAACACAAAGAATGGACACTCCCAAAAAATCAAATTATTGATTTGGAAAGGTCAGTTGTCTTTGTTACTGAGAACTGGAAGTGAACTTAAAGATTATTTGGTCCAGAAACCTCCTTTTAAAAAGGAGTAAATTAGCAATGAGAGAAAGGGCCTACCAAAGACTTCAAAATATTATTTTGAACACATTTCTTAACCTCTTTAACTTTTAGTGTCTTTATCTACAAAATCTCCCGGGATTGCTACCAAGGTTAAACTAGTTAATGCATATGAAACATTTAGCACAACACTTGGAGTATTGTTAGTACACAATATATGTCTTTATTGCTACTATTATCATCACCATTATTATCATCCTCATCAATGGTGGTAGACATGATCTCCTGACATCCAATCCACTATTCTTTTACATTATCACTGACCAATTTTAAGTATATTTTTCTGTAATACTCCAAAATACCAAGGTTTATATCATCAGTCAAACATTCTTTTAAATGTACTCTTTTACTTGGTCAAATCAGGAAGCTCTCGCATGGGAAAATCACTTTAAAAAAACACATTTTATAGTTATATAGATACATATATGTAAGGATAAAATTAAACAACGTGTGTGAAAACATTTTATAAACTGCTAAGTGCCATCCAAATAAGATATGCATCGTCTTATTGGATTGGACCACGATAGAATGAGGAGGGCTGGGAAGAGACACATAAGAGAAGATGACATAATAATTAACATCATGTCCTTTCTGTGGAATAACGGATGGTGTATGAGTCAGCATAATGGAGGAAGGTTGAAACCAAGAAACGCAGAAGTGAGGCTAGCATTCTAGAGCTATACCCGTGGGTTGGGGTAGGACCCAACCCATAAGGTTACATCAATTTAAATTAATTAAAATAGAACAAAACTACAAATTCAGTTCCCCTGTGACACTAGCCTCATCACCAGTGACAAATAAGCCCATTCATTTGGTGGCTTCCCTACGTAGCAAGGGGTACAGAACAATTCTCTCACAGCAATCCTATGAGACAGCACAGCTCTCAAGAAATGAGGGAAAGGAGATTTTGATTATTTTTCAAATTACAAAAAAGAATAAAAGTGATTATTTGATACCATGGTGTATCATGATTTATAAATTTATAGTTTTTACATAATTAACATATATCACTTCAAAAAACTGTTTTTGCGTCACAATCTTTTAATAAGAAAATACAACTGTCACTTCATTCACTGTCTTTTAATGAGAAAATAATGCTGTCATCTTGTTTTTAGTTCTCAGCACGTCTGTTACTTACTGTCTCTCCTGTAACAATCCATTTCTAGTTCAGAGGCTCAATCTTCATTGTCCATCTAGCCAAAAACTTTGTTGAATTAAGTTAGGCTTTCAGTTGATTGTCTCTTGCTTTTCTACTCATTATTGCTGTGTGCTAGCTCCCTCATTTCTCAATGGATCATTTAATAAGTTATCTCTGATCATGTAAGTTTTAATACAGAATTTGGAATCAGGTCAAATACCTTGACAAAGAGGGAAACATATAAATCCCGAGTAAACTGACTATATAAAAAATATGTTGTAGCATTTAATTTACTTTTAACATTCCCTATGCTGGAGGCTGATTTCTATTCCTACAATGCTCCACACTTGAATGAATATAAAAGAAAATCAGAATATTTCTTTTCATTCTTTGACATTTTATTTTCTGACTCTGACTCCCTTACAGACCAGAAACCCAGAGAAGCAAGTCTCACTGAGGACTGCCACCACTCCAAGGTGACCTCATTGGGAAGAACCAGAGAAGGACATACACTGAACTCATTTCTCTCTCTTCAATCCCCTGGCACACTTCTCCTCACAGCCTTTGCATTTCTAAGTAGTCCTCAGATTATGCTATTGAACTAGTTTGAGGACCATACTTAGAAAGCCCTGCATTCAGGTAAACTGAAGAGCTTTTTTAAATCTCAGTGCTCAAGCAATGCCACACCAATTTTATCAGAATCTCTGAAAATATTTTGTTAATGTTCTGAAGGACTCCAGTGTGCAGATAAGGTTGAAAACCACTAGTCTAGACTAAGAACAAAAGTAATTATTCGGGTATTTCAAATAGATCTAAAAAATCCAAGCACAAGTCTATCCTTTGTTTTGTTTTAAATATCCATAATTCATTAACCTCAGAATAAAAAACATAATACATACATATGAGTATGTGTGTGCACATGTATGTGTGCTTATATATGTGGTGCATGTGTATATTTGTGTGTGCATAAATTAGTTTTAATAGACCTCCTGAAGAGATTAGTTAACATTTTAAAAGCTCTAATGAGGAATATACATTCCAAAGGTGACTATTTTATAGGCTTCAAATATCCCTGCCTGTACCTAGTGGATGTCAATTAGCATAAGGGATATTAGAAATAGTGTTCATTGGTTAAAAGAGTGGTGTTCAGTGTATGTGAGCTGGCCACAAACATTGTACAAGCAACTCCATGCAAGCTTCTCTCACATCCAGCACCCCAGAGTCTAGAATAGCACTCTCTGCTTAGCACTCCACTCCATCTAGTGTCCCCCAATCTCAGGAAGCTTATATCACCCAATCTGATTACAGGATTGGCTAACTTTACTGTTAGAACATAGTGTCACAGATGAGTCAGGTAAACCTTCTATGTACCACTGGTGCAGATTAGTGGTGATACTATGATTTTCCTAGAGTCTATATTTTTTTCGACTTTTTTGTTCAATAAACCTCACATGTTTTGAGTGTACAATTTCAGCAGTTTTGACATATATGTATATATGTATATGTATACATATATGTGTGTGTGTATATATATATATATATATATATATATATATATATACTTTTATTAAAGCATCGCCACAATCAAGAAAAACATATACATCATCAGCAAAAATTTCCTTGGGACTTTTAATCCAGCCTTACTTCCATCCCAAACCCCCTTCACTGATTTGTTTGCTGTCGTTCTAGTTTGCACTTTCTGTCATTGTAAATAGAACCACACAATATGTACTTATTTTGTCTATATTCTTTTATTCATCATAATGACTTTGAGATTCATTGATACTTATGCATATTTCAATAGTTTAGTCCTTTTTGTGGTGTTAAATTGTATCCTGTCGTATGGATCTAACACAATCTGTCTCTCCATTCACCTGTTAATGGACCTTTGGGTAGTTTCCAATATGTAGCTATTATAAATAAAACTCCTATCAACAGTCATATAAAGTATTGTGTGGACATATGTTTTCATTTCTCTTGGGTAAATATCTAGGAGTCATGTGTGGGTCTATGTTTATATACTCAGGGAGTAACTGAGTCATGTGTAAGTATATGTTTCATTTTACAAGACACTACCAAACTGTTTCCAAAATGATTGTACCATTTTACATTCCCATCAGCAATATATAAAAAATCCAGTTTCTACATCCTTCCCAACATCTGTATGGCCCTTTTTATTCTATTTTAGCCATTCTATTGGTAACTCATGGTATTTTTAATTTCCATTTCCCTAATGACTAGGATGAATGTTAAGCATCTTTTTATACATTTATTGGGCACTTACATATTTTCCTTTGGGAAGTGAATGTTCAAATATTTTGCTTATTTTTATTGAGTTGTCTTATTGACTTGTGAGTATTCTTTATATAGTGTATATACAAATCTTTTGATATGTTAAAAATACTTTCCCCCATTCTGAAGATTGCTTTTTCATTTTCATATTTCAAAAAACAAACGTTTTTTTAAATGAAGTACCACCTTCCATCTCCTTTATGTATGTCATGCTTTAATGTTCCAACAAACCTTTGCCTACCCCAAAGTTACAAAGATATTCTATATGCTTTCTTCTAAAAATTTTATAGTTTTTGTTTTAATTTCATATTTTGACTCTTGGGTCTATAATCCATTCTGAGCTAAGTTTTGTATATTGTGTGATGTAATCAAAGCATTTTTTTTTTTTCCCAGACTGCCCTGGATCAGTAACCTAGATTCTGGCATTTATTGTAGATCTTAGGCAACTCAATGTTTCTGGGGCTATCTCATTAACAATAAAATAGACGATTGCTGAAAGGAGTTAGGTTAATATTCAGCACGTTAGGTACTGCTAACGCTGCAGATATGTATCACATTAGAAAAGTAACTGCCCTGGGAGAAAAACAGGAGAGATGACTGAAAGTGTGAAAGTTAAACTGTATATACATGGAAAGTACAAAGAGAGCACTGGTTGCTGAAAATGTGTAGGTTTGTAAAGCATTTAACATCAACTCTCCCCTCACTACCACCAGGTGTTGGGCTGGTGTGTAACTATACAAGACACATGGATTCCAACCTCTAATCAAGTTCAAATTCCACTTTAATCCACCTCTTTGATGTGTGAAATGGAAATTTCTAGGGGCTGGTAAAAATGCTTGCTCTGATTATACAGAGAGCTCAAAAGTATGGCCTAAGAATCCAAAATGCATCATAAGAATCCATTGTTGGTACCAATATTGCCAGAGGGTTATTATTTTTAAATAAATGCAATTTAATAAATGTTTATGTAGCACCTAAACTCTGGAGTCTTAACAACTCCTGAAAAATGAAACTCACATATTCCCCCAATAAAATGTTCATTGTCCAAGATCATAGGGGCTTCACTGAGAGTGATTCCATTCTCTCTATACCAGTCCACAGCATGAGCTTCTTACCATGTGGTTCCCAAATATCCCTTGAAATTTGCATAAAGGTTTTAACTGCAACCCTTGGAGGCACTATCTTGGGTGCATTGTCTACACCCCTCAAAATCACTATACATTCCCCACACCTAAAATTAAAATAACAACTTCTTTTTTTGTGACTACAGGGAGTTTCTCCACACTTCTTTCAGAGATGGGGCAACTTTGTTCCTCAGCAACCAGCATCAGTGGCCTCCAGTGGTCACCATCCCCCAAATGAAAGTCAGAATAAATCTAAATGGGGAGATAGTGCTCTTTATGTTTCCTGAGGCCCTAAACAACCACAAGCAGAAAAAAAAGATCAATGTTAACAACATAACAAAAGTTTCCTATTACACAGATCACTATTAGGTAACACATGTTACAGAAGCAAAGCCAAGTTTAGGTCAATGCTCTCCAGCCAAAGACCCCCAGGAACACACAGAGTTGGGTTTATGACTCATTGCAATAAGGAGATACATAAGCAGGGAACTATATACATAACACAGAATGGAACGTCCGTAAAAGGATGTTGAAAAGCACTTATATTGGATTTAGGCTTGTGTTGGATGATTGCGGGGGGTGGGAGGAAGTTCAAGGAAGTAGGGTTCTTCTCTGCATTGGATGATATCAAGAGTAGGGGCAATTCTATGATTGAAATAAATCTCACCCATAAGATAAAAAGAATGAATCAGGATAAAAGGTATAATTCGTAAAGAATCAACAGTCATTCATGTCAGCCAAGATGGGAGAATGTTTTGCACTTCTGTGTTTGGACAATACCCATGTGTTCAGTCACGGTCAGAGTGGTCTTGTCTAGTGTTGTTCTCTGAAGCCGGCCATGTACAACAGGACACCATGGTCTAACTGCAACTGTCAGACCAGCTCCTAACAATGACAGGGCCCACCTGGTAGTGCAATGTCAATTCCTAGCTGTCATTTTGTTAGTTGTATGGAAACATACACCAAGGAACATGGCCTGGTCTAAGGAATGATGGATGGCCTCCCCCAGGAACTGACATTTCAACTAGGAATCAAAAAGGTAAAAAAGTCTTTTGCTGTCACAGCCCAGGGGTTCATTGAGCTCTTTTTTCAGTTTTTTTCCACTCACCAATGCTATTTTTTCCTGCAAGTGAATTATGCCTAGGGGCGCCTTGGTGGCTCAGTCAGTTAAGAAGCCAATTCTTGATTTCAGCTCAGGTCATGATCTAAGATCTCAGGATCATTAGATGGAGTCCCGCCTTGGGCTCTGCTCAGTGTGGAGCCTGTTTGAGATTCTCTCCTTCTCCCTCCCTCTCTGCCCCTCCCTTCACTGTGTTCAGGCTTGCTCTCACTCTCTCTCAAATAAATAAATAAAATCTTAAAAAAAAAAAAAAAACAATTATACCTAGACAGCATGAATCAAAGCTGCCTTCTTACATCATTCCCAACCTTCTCTAAATGAGAACATTCCCTGGCTGTGGAATTTCTAAAGTAGTTTCTATCGTGTGAAAATTAATAACAATAATAGTAAAGTAGTAGTAATATGTCAGTTCAATTCTAAAGGAAAGTAAATGACAAATAATGCATACAAATAAATAGAACCAGAGATGTTTAAAGACATTATAAAATTGGACAAGAAATAAAATAATCTAATGTTTCCTTTCAAAAGTGCATTTCTGATGTAGAGTGGGATATTGAAAACTGAAAGATTTGATCTTCAAAGCTAGTGAGCTGAATTTGATTAGTACCTGAAGAAAAAGTGAGAAAAAAAATTATATATATCCCTTTTTCCCTCATTTTAAATCTTGGTGGTATCAACAAGAAATAGTTTATCCTGCTATAGAATTAGTGAACTCTTGCAAAACTCACCTGATCAGAGTCTTTAAATCTCATGAAATGCCAGATCTTCAGAACACTTTAGGAATTTAGAAAGGTTAAAGCCTCAAGTCAATGGGCTGAAAACCCCACCTGCGATTAGATTGAACGATAGCGGATTTAAATAAGATCTTTCTATTATCTGGCAAAATAAAAATATCCTTCCGTGAACTGGCTGTGGCTCTGCACTAGAAAGAGTGGACCTCACTCTTAAATCTAGAATGGCCAGGAGGTAATATCTGGATGATGATGCATTGGGACATTTCTTACTATAGCTTAGGTATTTGAATTCCCAGTGGCATCTTTGTTTTAAACATTTGGTTCTGAGGGTAAATCATAGAGGTAAAATATGTTAAATGGGTTATTTTGTATTTTCCTGGCCATCAAGAGAGAATGCATTAGTAAACATCTCAGTCATTTTTGTCGTGTTAGTTACAAGTTCAGATTTAATTTCAACAAGTACTTATGAGGGTCCCCTAATTAGTCAAAAACAATGGTGCTGTAAAATTTGTCTCACTACCATGCAACAATGTGCTAGAATAAGTATTAATAGGTGTGGATTTTTTAAGAAGAGTTAATAAGGAACCATATTATTCTACATAATAACATTTAGTATATCAAAGAGCTGCTCATGGTGAGGAGCCCATCATCTGAAATAGCACAGGAATCTCATCTCTGACCGAAGACAATTATCAAAGCACAGTTAGCAGAGACTCAGAAATAGTGTGAATTCAGAGATCCAAGCATAGAAGTCTGCATAGTAGATCTCTTTTACAGATATGGACGTTGAATACCGTTTGACTACAAATCAATTTCACAGGACCTCATAAAAATGTCTGTGTAATTATAGGGTATCAAATCCAATGCCCAGCATCTAAGAACTGGCTCGAGAAGGCAGGGGCTAATTACTGTCTAGGATATAACAGGGCACAAAACACCTGGGAATCTAATTCCATTTCTCTACAACATGCAGCAGTGGGTGTCTAGAAGTTAAAACCCTCTTAGATTTCACAGTTCTTCTTACTGATAAATATTTTCCAACATATCTTACATAATCAGACATATTTTAGGAGCTTGTAAGTCCTAGTAATTTAAAATGATACAAGCAACTTGCAAGAGCAGCCTGAGCAGCAGAGGGGCAAGAGAACTTGGCTATAAGAATGAAACATTGTGGGGATCCTCTGAACTGTTTTTGCTTTCTTTTTTTCCCACTGTTCTATATTGCATATTAAAGGGGAACTTGCTCTATATTGTTTTTGTAAATAATTGTTTATGCTTTATGTTTAAAAGAAAAGAAAAAAGGTACAGACATTCATTTTGGCTGTTTTATTACGATGTGTAGCTAACGATGTGTCAGGGACCATTAGTTGCTATCTGATGTACCACACATAAATAAACAGTGCAGCAGGCTCAAGACTCTCGCCCATTTTAGAAAACAGAGGAACACGACGGTAACCTGCAAAAGGAATCATATCTAATTAGGACAATAAAAATAAATCAGCAGTGTTCTCCATAGTGCTACTAAGACTCTTATCTTTACCAAGCATAAGTAAAAACCAGGGCTGCACGGTTAAATTCTTCTTGTATATTAATTTCCTACAAAAAATAAAATATCTGAAGTTTCTATTCTGACTTCTTACTGCCTAACACTGAGCCTACAGCTCACACTTCTCCTCCCTCAAAGTGCAGTGTGCTAAATTAGCCACCACCCTCCTGCTTCAGAAAGACTGTGTTTCCGAGGTACAGCTCAGATGGTGTTAGAGAAGTAAACACATTGAGACAAGGTAATTGGCATATTATAAATCACCTCAGCCAGGTGACTGCAACAAAAAGGCAGCCCTGAAAAGAGTCAAGAAAGGATTGCCTTGGGCTCCCAGGCTCTTCTTGGGCCGGAAGAATGAGTCACTGCTTCTCCCTTCTCTTTGATTCTCATGCTTTATTCTTCTGTGGTAGTCATGACTACTCTTAATTGAAACAAAAGAGCGATGATCCATGTAAAGAAATGCTCATACATGCCAAGTTTGTCTAATTTATCTTCCTAGCAATCCCAAAAAACAACCCCACCTTCTATATGAGAACACATTTCTATAATACCAGTGAGAGAAAATATGTGTCAATGCTTAAAATTTCCTGTACATCTGATTGTCATGGATAGAGCTATTTAGCATATTAATGTGTGTCTTTGGTAAATATAAGTTATAATTGTTAGCACAATCATCTTACTTTTAGGAATATTACCTTTGTTCATGCACAGAACTGGTAATGTATATTGACCAAGAAATTCATTTCCGGCTATTAAACCTTGATTTTCAACAACAAAACGCATCAGCGCCAATTCTGGCACATGAATAATAAACGTGAATGTTTCATTCCATTTTGGACTAAAAGCTGAAATATAAAGGAAGATATCATCAATGAATCATAAACACTGTCTCTAGGGAATAAAGCATAGTACCTGTTCTCTGAAATTTTTCTTTTCAACACTTAGTAATATTAATAGTTTATGCTTTAGAGCTCTTGAATTTTTCACGTATCCAATGAGAAAGGATAATAATGACAGTAACAATAATTATTGGGTGTTTAGTATTGCTGGGCAATATGACAAGAACTTCAAGCAGTTAATCTCATTTCGTCCTTAGAACAAACCCATCAGGGTTATTGCTATCCACATTTACAGATGAGAAAACTGAGCCAGAAAGATGTTATGTAACTTCCTCAGGGTTTCACGTACACAGCCATTAAGGGGCAGGACAGGAATTCCAGCAAATGGAATCCAATTTCAGAGCAGAAACATTTAATCATTAGGCAATATGACTCTATGTTTAGGCAGATTCCTAACAAAGGAATTAAATGATAGCATTTTTCTCTACCAGCTCCTATTATGGGAAGAGTTCCATAGACAGTTGTTGGCCTGAGAGCTCAGTGCTCCAAAGCTAGCCTTTGATCCTTCTTCTTTTGAATAAGTGCTCATTTTAAAGTCCCAAGTTGATGAGTCATTTAGTTCTTAGCAAAAATAATCATCCCAAACAGGAATTTTGTTAAATAAGAAATCCAGATTGTGTCACAATATGACTGAAATCATCCAATACTTAATCCAATACTTAAGCGTAATGTAATGGAATCAAGAAATTCACATCCAGATCAAATCTACTTAGGTTCAGAGAGAAATAATATGTATAATGTGTATTGTTTTCATGTACAAAGGTAATGCTTGCTATGTCGATAGGTTTTATTCTTTCAGTTACCTTTCCAGAGCATTAAAGAATTTGTGACTCATTATAGTTTATGTTTTCTGTGGTGTGTCAGTGGTCACAAGCACGCATTTACCAGATAGTAATCCAGGATGCAGTCTATGCCCATGAAAATATTAAACCAATTGACTTGATGCTGGTATAATTAATGTATGACCTTACCTTAAGAAAAGAAATAATTCCATGGAGTACAGGGGCAGGTCTAAGAGTCAATTCTTTATGGACGCTTTAAAATGTCTGCACAAAATTTTAATACTGTTTTATCTTCCTCTTCTAACTCTAATTCACTATAAACTCTCTTTCTCACATGCACACACACACACACACACACACACACATAGATAATATGTATTATATGAGAAAGCCCTTTTAGTTATGATAGAAAGAAATGAAGGTAAGGAAAGAAGGAAAGAGGGAAGGAAACCAGGATACCAAATTTGTTAGTTACAGTTTTTCTCTGGCATGACCAAAACTGAAGAATTACTTTAACACCTTATCTAAATGTGATCTTTTTCCTTCCGAACTCTCATTTCTCTTATTAGGCCACAATTATGATAGCAGCTAAGCCATCTTAGAATCCCTCTTGATGGGGCACCCAGGTGGCTCAATGGTTGAGCATCTGCCTTCAGCTCAGTCATCATTTCAGGGTCCCGGGATCGAGTTCTACATATGGCTCCCTGCAGGGAGCCTGCATCTCCCTCTGCCTGTGTCTCTGCCTCTCTCTGTCTTTCATGAATAAACAAATAAAATCTTTTTTTTAAAAAAAAGAATCCCTGTTATCCAGCTACCTAGACTTTTATTCCTGCTAGTCTTCCTCACAAATGTCCCCCACTCCTTTTCTGTTGCCACGGGACTCCTTTGACGGGAATTCCCCATACCTCTAGCCATGAAATCATATCTTGACTCTACTTTGTATTTCCCATTTCCCTCACATACACGTCTTCCTACCAAATCTGCAGAAACAACCTCTCTAAAGCCCAAATATGTTAATGATATATTCCTGTTTAAGAGTTTTAATTTTATTCATTTTCTACAGAAAAGAAAGTACCTAACATCTTACCATGGCTCTCACAATTTTCCATGACCATCCCCAATGTAATGTTCTCCTTTTATCTCACACTGATCTTTCTTAAGTACCCTGTATGTCACCCATCTCAAACCTCTGTACTTTTTCCTAGCATGCTTGAATGTAGTCTTCTCCAGGTTTTAGAACTCATGTTATTCCTTTTGGCTTCAATGCGTTCATCCTCAATATCTGTAAAAAATTCTATTCATTCTCCAGGAACCATCTCCAAATTTGCACCTTCCACTATAATTCTCTGTACTTTCCTTAAAACACTGACTCTATCATAATAGTTTTATTGTATCTCATCACCCATAGCAAATTGAAAACTATCTACAATAGAGTTCATTGAGGCATACATAATAATATATTTAATAAACAGAGATTTTAAGTTTTTTGATACTTATCACCAGGCTTCTAATAACAGGCTCAGTATTATTAGATAAACCAAATTTAATTTCAGCAGGGATACTTCCATAAAACCCATGGATATAATCTAAATTCTAATGGGAGCTAGAATCATATAATAAGAGGTACACTGAATAAATAAATGTTCTGTGCATTTTGTCATGAAGATTCAAGTAAGGAGATGAAGAGAACAAGAGATAGGTTACTACAAGCTTCCCGACCTAAGCAGTTACCATTTCATGACTTTGCCCTTGTAGTATGCCTCTAAGGCATGGCAAATAAGGCAGTAAATCATCACCAATATCCCTTCCCATAGATAACCTAGGGTGAAATAGCCAAAATTCCCCACATTTTTTCCATACCCTTTGCACTAGGGGGAAAACAGAGGAGTATCGGGGTATCAATGCAAGGGGCAGATGGTGGATATTATTGAAGATTATCACCCAAGAGAAAAAAAAGACTACTAAAACTGCACCTGTTTTTCTGTTGGTGCCATTTAACCTGGCACATACTTCCAGACTCTGAAATGAAACCCACTATACTTTGGAATATCCACTTAGAGAAGACTCTAGACTCAAAAATCAGTTCCAAGGTTTTCTCCAAAGTGATCCTGACTACAGGTCAATCCTAGGAATCTATACTTTAATGTCCTTAATTATTTCAACCTCAATGAAGATGTGATGATGTCAGTAGTGTATTTCATAAAATATCATGGTATGCTGGAACTGAAAATCTTACCCAAGTCATTTCTTCCATTTCTACATTTCCCTTCTGGAAAAAAAATGACTGAATTATGAGTAGGTTTCTGTGGCATCCTTAGTCAAAGCCAAAAGCCACAGACATTTGATCTAAAATAATTCAAAGAGTGAAATAAAAATGGATAACATATTGTATCAGAACAATTGTACGTTCTTTATTTTACACAAAGGGTAGAAGCTAAATAGATTTGCAGCCATCAAAATGCCCCTTTAATTCAGCAATATGGGAAGAGACACAAAAAAGGAGGTCAAAGTGAAAAAAAGTAGTAATTTTTTAGGTCAGATAAATTTTTTTTTCTGTAATCTGAAAATATATTTAAACAACACATTGAATCATTATCAAATTGTTTTTGCTGCATATAACACTTTGGTCATCTTAAACCTCATGCAAAGCCCTTGCCTTACGAATAATAAAGATGTATCAAAATTCTATCAGTAGATAAATTTTAGGATTTCCAGAAAGAAGTCTAGTAGAAGTTCAATAAAAAATATATTAGGAACTCACCATTTTTTTTAATTACACGAGTCTGCTGCTTCATTTGATCATTTGGAACACCAAAAGTTTCTAGAATCACTAATGTGTCAGCTTTGTTAGATGATGAATGGTTACTGGGAGGTAACTGAATGCCACTGATGAGCTGCACAAAAATTTTTGAATGCAGAAATTTAGCAGGATATCAAACTCCATAATCACACAATTTCAAAATAAAATAAATATTCCCCAAAAATATAGACTCTCAATTCCCACAAAGATGTTAAAAGTGTAATATACACAAATTTTAAAATTTAACCCTTTTACCTTCAAGTATCAGTAGCAGAATACTAGGAATATATCTACATTATTCTATTTCACCAATATATAATTATAGAAAAATTCATATTGTCTGAATTTATAGTTCAGGATAAATATTTTCTTATTTTTAAAGTCTTTGTTAGAGTTGTTGTAAAACATTGCTTACAAGTATTGTTATAATCACAGTCTACTGTAACTCAGGCTGAATTACTCTGATAACATGAACTATTTTGAAATTCATATTGTATATAAACAGCCCAAAATTAAAGAATATTAATATTACTTTTGAAATGTGAGAAAAAACACTGCATAATTTCCTAATTAGCATTTTTGATAGTATAATTTATATATTTGGATAATTTATGACAAAATTTTATATTATTTATTGTTGTCAATATTATCATAAGCAATGTGCGTCTGACAAAATTAATGATTTCATATGTATCAGTCCCTAATATACATATGGGACACTTAAATTAATTTACAACCACTTAAAGTAATTAACAATAGTTTTATTTCCACTTTTATTCGTCAAACTAACTGCTGAAGCAAAGTTTAGTCTTACTATGGGGAACAAAGTCCAAACAAAAAACAATATTCCAAGTGTACTAGTTTGTAAAATGTACTAATGTAAAAAGTGAAGCATAAGTTCAATTTCTGAAGAATAAAATAAAGAGGAACAAATAAATAATTAATTTCTTAAAAAGAAAGGAGGAAGGAAAGAAGAAAGCAAGAGGGAAAAAGATAAAGAAACAGAAAAGTGCCAATGTATAATTTTTCCTTTTCTACATTATAACATTAGCTGGAAACCGAGTGACTATGCAAATATTTAACAGCTACTATGGAATGGGCATTGATCAATCACCTAATTAGACTTAAGGGTCTGAAATTATAAGGTTAGTTATACAGAATATTGGCCATAGACAAGTACACTGCTACCAGAGCCTACCAGTTGAAAATCTCCTCCTCAGGTAATAGATCCTTACTGATATGAGGTTCAGCTTTGGCACACCTCATGTCAAAAAAAAAAATTCTGACTAAAAATAATCATAGTTGAATATGAGAACTGAAAGAGAATTTAGAGGCTATTATTCAAACAATCTTTACACTCTGATTCACAGAGCCCTTCCAAGGGCCACTACAGAAAATAGATGTCAGAAAGAAAACCCTTAGTGGTCAACTAGAGTACCTATGCTTTTCTCTATTGGCTGTATGCATAAGATTTTGAACTTAGAAAATGGTCGTATAGATTTTATAAGTTTGAAAATGACTGACATATTCCAAAACTCTCAATTTGCAGATGACAAACATTAAACCAGAAATGTTGAAATGTCTTCATCAAGGACATAAAGCTAAGGGCAAAACTAGGTCTTTTGATTCTCAAGGCATGCCTTCCATAATTTGTACAAGTTGTAATCAAAACTCTCTGGGATGATCAAAGCAAGAGAGAAGGACCCACATGGCTATGGCAGCAGTTTCCTGGGAAAATCATTAATCCTGCCTGTTTTATATCATACCCCTTACATCTCTATATGAGACCCTTCAGAAACAAACAGGTGGCATTTGTAACCATGTGTGCATACTATCTTCCATCTTTGCTTCCTCAATAAAAGAGCACAGATGTTGTCTTTACTATTTTTAACTTGAAAAAGAAATCATTCGTTCAACTTTTTTCTTTTTAATTTAAATTCAAGTAGCTAACATATAGCACATAATTAGTTTCAGATGTACTTTTCAATAAACCATCAGTTGTGTAAAACACTCACTGCTCATCACATCACATACCCCCCTTAATTTCTATCACCCAGTTACCCCATCCCTCCCCTTCAGCAAACCTCATTTTGTTTCCCAGAGTTAAAAGTCTCTCATGGTTTATCTCCCTCTCTGATTTTTTTCCCATTCAGTTTTCCCTCCCTTCCCTTATGGTCCTCTACACTATTTCTTACATTCAGCATATGAATGAAACCATATGATAATTGTGTTTCTCTGATTGACTTATTTCACTTAGCATAATACCCTCCAGTCCCATTCACATCGATGTAAATGGTATTCATCCTTTCTGATGGCTGAGTAATATTCCATTATACATACATACCATATCTTCTTTATCCATTCATCTTTCAAAGACATCTTGGCTTTTTCTATAGTTTGGCTATTGTGGACACTGTTGCTATGAACATTGGAGTACAGGTGCCCCTTTGTTTGACACACAAATGGCCAACAGACATGTGAAAAATGCTCAATATCACTTGTCATCAGGGAAATACAAATCAAAACTACAATGGGGTACCACCTCACACGAGTCAGAATGGCTAAAATTAACAATTCAGGAAGCACAGATGTTGATGAGGATTGGGAACCCTCTTACACTGTTGGGACTGCAAACTGGTGCAGCCACTCTGGAAAACAGTATGGAGGTTCCTCAAGAAGTTAAAAATATAACTACCCTATGACTCAGCAATTGCATTATTTGGTATTTACCCCAAAGATACAGATGTAGCATTCAATTAACTGACATATATTGATCATATACTTTGTGTCAGGCACTGTGGATAAGACCTGAACAAAAAACAGTCCTATCCTCACAGGGCCTTCAGACAATGGGGGGAGGAAGACAAGAACAAGTAGATAAACCATTACAGGCATGTTCATGTGATGGAGCTTTGTTTTATTCCACTTTGCAGATATTGCATTTTTTACAAAGTGAAGGTTTGTGGCAATTCTGCATTAAGCAAGTCTGTGGGCATCATTTTTTCAACAGCAGTTGCTTACTTTGTGTTTCTGTGTCACATTTTGATAACTCTCACAATATTTAGAACTTTTTCATTATTATTATATTTATTATGGTGATCTGTGATCAGTGATTTTTAATGTTATTGCTGTAATTTCTGGGGGTGCAATGAACCTTTCCCATATAAAGACAGCAAACTAAGACATATATGTGTTTTGACTGCAGATGTGGTGGAGACAGCAAGAGAACTACAATCAGAAGTAGAGACTGAAGATGTGACTGAATTACTCCAGTCTCATGATAAAACTTGAACAGATGAGGAACTGCTTCTGGTGGATAAGCAAAGAAAACAGTTTCTTGAGATGGAATCTACTCCTGGTGAAGAGGCTGTGACAATTATTGAAATGACAACAAAGGATTTAGAATATTACATCAACTTAGTTGACAAAACAATACCACAGCCACCCCAACCTTCAGCAACCCACCCTGATCAGTCAGAAGCCATCAATATCTAGGCAAGACCCTCCACCAATAAAGAGAGATTATGACTTGCTGAAAGCCCAGATGATGGTTAGCATTTTTTAGCAACAAAGTATTTTTAATTAAGGTATGTACATTGTTTTTTTTTTAGACATAATACTATTGCACACTAAATAGACCACAGTATAGTATAAACATAACTTTCATATATTCTGGCAAACCAAAAAATTCATTTGATTTGTTTTATTGTGAGATGCACTTTATTGTGGTGGTCTGAAACCAAACTTGCAATTTGTCTGACATACGCCTGCATAATATAGTGGCGCAGTGTATGTATGTTACGGAAAAACAAAACTACTAAAAGAAGCATAACCAATTTAGTTTAGGAAAAAACGTTCCAAAAAGAAGTGACCCTTAAATCTTGAAAAATGAGTCTGAGTGCAACAGGCAGGTGGAGGATGGAAGAATAATCCAGTCAAAGGAAAAAGTTTATGTATTGCATGGAGATGTCATATGGTAGCAGTACAAGATGTCAGACTGGAAGGGGTGAGAGATAGGCCTAGAGAATTAGGCTAAACCTCAACTAAGAAACCAAGCAGGAAGCCTGAAGAAACATTAAGTAGACTTAGCACTAGGTCACAATCTCCGGTTTGTGGCGTGAAGCTCCAACTGGGGCTTTATGCTTAGCATAGAGTCTGCTTTTCCCTCTTCCTCCCCACTCCCTGGCTTGCGCTCTCTATCTCTCTCAAACAAATAAGTAAAATCTAAAAAAAAAAAAAAAAAAACAACAACAACTTTAGAGTCACAAAACCCCTAATAACCAAGAAAAAAGTCAGCTACATATTTCACTGATACTATTTTCTGCAGTGGCCTGGAACATTTCTGTCTCATTCAACTTTGTTCTACCCTCTCCATATTAATCTCTGGAAAACAGCAACATCTCTGAAATCTCCATCCTCAGCTGGGACAAAAAGGCTAGGACCTGTACAGGATGAAAGTGGTCCCCAAGTCCTATGACCTCGGCACAGCAGAGGAAGGAGCTGAGAGAGGAAGACTTATGGGGTGTGCACTCTGGGTTGTAGCATTTCCTGCACCCTGATAGCCAGGGCACCAGAGCAGGGGAGCTCTCATCAGCCAGCAAGGCAGCAGCACTCCCCTTAGTCAGAACAGGAGACACAAAAGTCTTCACCAGGGGCAGCCATACAAGTATCAAAATTCCAGAGTAGAATCTGAGTTGGTTCATATGGTTCTAGGGGCAATGAGCTAAATAAAGAGAGGGACCAAAGAGTCCTACCTACCCAATTTATTCCAAACCACAGGTACAGACACAATCTAAAATACAATTACTTATAGCTAAGTGGAGAGAAAAAGCCAGAGGCTCTTCAGAAGATTCAGGGGCATTCTAAAAAAGAAATAAATATAGCACGTGGGTTATAGAAGAATAAGAAAGTTTTCAAAAAAATCTATATTATTGGAACCAATCTCTTTTATTTTCATAACATCCATACTATGGGAAACAATAAATTTTAGACAACTACTTTTGATCCTAATAAAAATACACAGGATGTAATAAGATGGGAGGGAGGGTGGTGGTGGCAGGGGCAGGGTGCAAGGTAGGATAGAGACAGAAGTACAAAGGAAACAGTATGAGGTAAATAAAAACTGGAGAAGAGAAACTGATAATGCAGGAGAAAAATTCACATCTACATTAGAATCAGTGAAGAATAAAATTAAATACAGAGGAAAACCAATGGCAAGGAAAAAAAGAAAGTGATAAAGCTGATAGGAACTAGTAAACATGCAGGCAGATACTCAAGAAAAGCACATGGATAACTTTTTGTTTCTCAGTACTAATCAAAGAATATTCAGAGACAAGGAGCAAAAGTCCTGAACTGTGAAAGTCTAATTCTGTAGATTGATGAAAATCCAAGAGCTCCTAAAATTTCCTAGTAAAATTCTGTAAAGTTAAGGAGGAAGAGAGTAGCATATCCACAGGGTAACAAGTGGACTGAACTCTGGCTTTTTCTATCACATACTAAAGGCCTAAAGACAATGGAAAAATATAGACTTCAGAAAGAGAAGCTTTCATCCTCAATATTTCTATTCATAAGCAGGTAATCATGCAAAAGTAAACAGAAAGATTTTTCAGATATGGAGAGGTACTGAAATACCACCCACCTATAAGAATAGCAGAAATTTAAAGGACATTACAGGAGATCAGTGGAACTCATATTCAGCAATATTAATGCTGACTCTCTAGCTTATATAATAACCAAAAAAAAAGAAAAGAAAAAAATACTCATCTTACCCTTATTGTAAGTGTCACTGGATTACTGTATCTTGGTGTTTTATTTGGACTAAACGGTGTTGTACTATCTCTTAGGAACTGTGGTTTCAAAATATATCCAGAACTACCATTATCCAAAAATTTCCCATTTTGAAGATCCATGGGTAGACCGGGGGTCTGGAAATTTAAGGCCACTGTGAGAAAAAAAGTATTTTGGTATTGTCAGGAAAGAGAGGGTACAGCTAAAGAAACACAATTCAAAGATTTACTGAAATATAACCATGGATTTTATATGTCCAAGCATTTTAAGAGCAAGTATCATTAGCCAATAATTCCTGATTTTTAGACATTCCTTCCTGCCATGTGTAAATTACTGTATGAAGGTGAGTCTCAAAGTCTAACTTTTAAATTATTTTGTAATTTAAAGTTGAGTTAAAAATCAAAATGACACACAGTATACATTACAAAATAGCAATGTACCGGTCAGATGACTTTCCGGAAACATGAGAATAGAGAAAATCAGTACACAAAATGCCAGAAGAAAAGACACTGAGTATATTTCAAACTTTCAGGTCCAAAGAGATATTGTTATCACTTGAAAGTGACAAACAGAGCAATAATTGCTTTTAAAATATAGAAGTCCCTCCATATAGGTTGGTAAATAGACACTATATCCTCCACTCCCCCCTCATCCCCTCACCCACCTATCCTAACCCCACTCTCTCCCTCCCTCCAAGGGGCCTGGTCACAATCCAGGGACAGAGGGGTTCACACCTGGTACCTGCTGACCGGTCAGTGTCTGTTCTGTGAAAAACTAATCAATTTGGAATAGGGAGAGTCTAGTAAAGGCAAATAACAGTGCTATGCATTCTCATTCACTTTTCAATACTGTGAATGCAGAAACTGGTGTAAAGTACAAAAGGTAGAGGTCACTTGATTTAAAGAAGCTCTTAGCAAATCTTTTAAGCAAAGGAATTGATATTCACTGTCATTGTAAATCCATTTTGATTTCTTTTTTCCCTTCCTACATTTCTTATGTTAACTCTTCATGAACCTAAGCTCCATGCTCCTTACCCTCCCTTAGATTTACCCTCTGTGACCCATTTAGGAATAACTTCAGATCTTGAAACCAATAATTCATCATTGCTTGACCCCAAAACACCTAGGTCCCTCCAAATAATCTACTTGGGAAGCTCTTTTCATAAATCTTTCATTAATTCACAAAATGAACCTATTTTATCTTATTTTTGCAGAAACTCGACATTCTATAAAACATACCCATTTGACAACCTATATTCCAAAATTCTTGAGGATTGAAATTAGAGGAGTCTGCTCTTGTTGCTTTGGGATAAATTCTGGTAATGAACTTCATGGTGTGAAGAATAAACTCGTGGGCTAAAAATATATATATATATTAGAACACTGCAAAAGATTTCAAATAAATTAAATAAACTGCTATGCTTCTATATATTATTCAATAATCATCTCAATACTTTTGATACATATGTTTTAGCAAAAATATTTGTAATTAATGGTAATCAAAATAAATCCATGCCTTTGACAGTATAATATGCTGTTATTGAGAAGCAAATAATTTTTTATTACACAATTTAATGTATACCAAACATTCAGTTGATGTAAAAAAAGGTTAAATAATATATTTCTGTTTTTCACACCCCAATTAATCTCACTTTGACATAAATATATATGGGAATATGTAAAAATATATATTTGGGAATATATAAAATTCCAAAATAAAATGCATCCATTTTTTAAAACAAAAATTGTATCTTTCTCCACTTTGTCTTTTTTTTTTACTTTGGTTTTCGTATTAGGGCAGAATCATATGTAAGTCATATAAAGATATATAATGCCATCCAAATTAACCCAGTGAATAGCCAACAGATTCTCAGGGTTGAAAAGCAACCTTAAAAACATTCAGTTCAGCTGCCTAACTTCCTAACTACCATAGCATCTTCCCTCAAAGTTCCTTCAATCTCTGCATCTCTCCATTGAAAGAGAACTTGCAAACTCCCAGAACAACAGTCCCCCCTGATCTGTGATTTTGCTCCTAGTGATCTAAGTGACCTACAGTCAACCAGGATCTAAAGCAGATGATCCTACTTCTGACAAATCACCAGAAGGTATCTAGTACCTTAACAGTGCATTGCAATGCGTGTATCATTCACCTCATCTCATCTCATCACGTAGGCATTTTATCATCTCCCCTCATCACAAGAAGAAGGGTACGTACAGTACAATAAGATGTTGAGAGAGACTATATTCACATAACTTTCATTACAACATCTTGTTATTATTGTTCTGTCTCATTATTAGTTAGTGTTGTGAATCTTTGTGCCTAATTTATAAATTCAACTTTATCACAGATATGTATGTATAGTGAAAAACAGAGCATATATAGGGTTCAGCACTCCACAGTGTCAGGCATCCACTGGGGGTCTTGGAATGTATCTCCTCTGGATAAGGAGGACTACTGTAGTTCTGAGTATTTCAAATATTTTCTTTACTGAGATAAGGTCTGTACTTATACTACACATACACTTACACAGATTCTGTTTTTATTTTTTTATGTTTCTACTTACATATTTTTATAAGTTTCTATTTATATATGTTCTATTTAAGTTGCTTGAGATTCAAAACTAATTTATATCCTTTACCACTGGACACCCTTCAGATTTTTGAACATAGATTTCATGTTTTTCCAAGGCTTTTATTCCTTCACTAAGCAGATCCTGTTCCCACAATTACTCCTGCTACTATGGTGACCAGTATTGGGAGAAATGGTTAATGCCTGTCGCCCACTATATTTGCTGGTCAAACTGGAATGGAATCGCTGCCACCCTTATCCCACATACTATTCTTTAGGAAGCATTGTCAAGTAAAACTTTAAAATTACTGATGTTAATAATTATAATTAACTTTATCAGCTCTCAAGTATAGAAGCTACGCACTCCTTGAGAGAAAGTTTATTTTGAAGCTACTCATGTATAAATGCACCATGTGTGTCCAACTACCATGATTCCTTATCCAGCCCTAAATAAGGCACTAATCTTTTGGTAAAATGTATACTCTTCTGGATCTTAATTTTTCCTATCTACAAAGTGATAAACATGAATGATTACTAAAGACCCTTAACATAATATGATCTTGTTACTTCTGAAATTGGCCTTTAGAAATTAAACACACTACATTATTATAAATGCAATTTATGTTCATTTTAGATAAATGAGAAATTTAAATAAGAAAAAATAAGAAATAAAACTATATAATCTCATCACTCAATAACCAGGTAACCTCTTGCTATATTCTTTCCACTCCATTATCATAGGTATATTTTTTTAATTGAATAATTTGTTTCCTTTTTTAAACTTCCATTTTTTTTACTTAAAAATAACATGAAAAAATCATTCCATTTCAATAACATTCACCTACTACATTATTTTTAAGTGATTGAAAAGTATCCACACATATGAAAAGTCGTTTCTGATCTTTATGCATTGTAAATTTAGTGACATTTAAGTTTTTAATAATGATGGACATTCTTGGAGTACACTTTCATCCACATCATTAATTATTTATTATTGGCTTTTGGTGCAAGGAAAATTTCTATACTCTTTCCAAAGAGATGGTGATGTTTCATTTTATGCCTCTGCTCAGAACTGCCCAGTCCCTTTACAAATTTTGAGCAAGTGTCTAATACAATCAGAGTAAGAGAATTATAACTACTTTTGCTGTGCCTAGAGGTCCTGTTACCTTGAACAACAACAAAACCACTCAATAGTTTGAAAGAATAGAGGCTAGCAAAGTAGGTCATCCAAATTCAAACTCAGCTGACAATACTCACTGTAAGAAATATATTTTATATCCCACCCAACACACAATATACACAGATGCTTGTTTCACAATATAATACTCTAGTTGAATCTCTATGATTCTAGTCCTGTCTAGTCTATTCCATTCTATTCTACTCTATTATTTTAACTGTAGTTGAGACCTACTGAATTGGTTTTTGTCATAATCTAGAGTTTAAAAAACAAACAAAAGGACCCTAAAATATTTAGAGTCGGTTTGAAGAAATGATTAGAAGTATACCTCAAAACCCTTGGGCACCAGTGGCCAACCCTAAGAGGTTAACCATCAAATACATCAGAATCCACATTTCCAAGCAGCCAACAGCTTTTTTGTCAGTTGCAGGTACTGATTTCCTTGCCATGGTGTTTCGACACAGGATGGTAGGTTGCTTTTTGGGGGGGTAGGTTGCATTTTTAAAGAAGGATTTGGAGAGTCCCTTACCTACCGAGTTAATTACTCATTCTTTTTTTTAAAGTTGAGGTTATTCCCCATCATTCAAGTTTGAAAAAAGGGTTGGGTCTGTTTCCCATTCTCTTTCCAGGATGCCTAGCTGCATCCTGGATTCTAGCAAAAAGGATAATCCACCTCAGGTTCAGAATCAGAAGACAGTTAAAAGATGTGGAGACAAATGGTACAACTGCAGACGTGCAGGGACAGTGAGCATTCTGCACAGCCATGTAGCAGCCTGACCTGGCTGTCATGTCCTCCTTCTCCCCCACCTTGGATCTAGTCTCTAGGTCTATTTAATTGTCTACCTCAGGTGCATGCTGAGTCCACAAAGTTCACCATGGCTCCGTTCTCTCTACCATGAGCTTTCATCATCTCTTCCCTACAGGGCCTCGCCTTTACACTACTATCAAAGGCAACCTTCAGAAACACATAGGGGATGATATGACTCCTGAGATTTCAATCCTGCTCACCTTTGTCACTTACCACTCTCCTCTATAAACTGCTCATCAGAGCCCCGCCCACCCAAGTTTCCACACTGGACATTCTCAAAGAAAATTTCATGACCTAAAGAAATTAGTTAAACAAGTTCTGTGAAATCATTTGTTGTGACCTGAGGCATATTGTCTTTTTTAAAATTACATTAAATATGTTGGCATTTTATGAGAATATAGTTTTTATAAATGTCATTGACCAATCTTGACACCTTAGCAGTGCATAAAAGTTTTTTAAACACTTCATCTGTTGGAATCATAAGAATTATTTACCTTTCAACTTTGAAAGTTTTCGAGCCTCTGTCTCCCCAATGGAATTAGTTTCATTAAATTGCTGATATAGCCTTGAATGCTGAAAGCTTCTGAACTTCTCAGCTTTGGTATAAATGACAAGATCAGATAGGGCCATAGCCACTTTTACCTTTGTGGTATAAAAATAAAATGCAGGAATTTCATATTTTTGCACTAATCATCTGAAAAATTCCTTTTCCAATAAAGAAAACATGCTTTCAGATCAATTACATTAGTCTTTTCATAATATTGTCTCCTCAAAAGCCATTTGGAAGGTGTTAATGTAATGATTTTTCATGATGATAGTATTTAATGTTAACATGAGACAGGATACATCTAAAATCCCAACTAATATAACAAGTATTGAAGATGACAATTATTACTAATTCCTTTTTTCCCAAAGATATCAATTTATTTTCATGAGTTTGATAACTTTAGGATATTTAGTCATGAGTAAGTAAATGCCCAGGGTAGTCAAACATCTGGGAATAATTTCTGCTATATAGTATACATTTGATCTTTCACATGCCAGCATCTACATCCTCTACACTTCTGTTAGCACCTTCCCAAGTTTTGTTTTTGGGAAAATATTCCTTGCTCAAGCTCAATCCATGGGCTTAAGTATTGATAATATGGCTCGGACCTCAATAATCAGAGATTTGCACTGCAAATCCCCTAGCAATAGCAATTGACTCTGGGATGTGCACACACCTGGATTGTAGCCAATGCACATAAAAGTTTGCTTGGTCATCTGAGAGATAAGTAGGTTTCCATTGGATGTGAGCCTGAAAGCATATAAAGCTAATGCTTTGTGAAGTCTTGCACCAATGTAGAGAAAGTGGATCCAAAGTTGGAGAAAGAAAGTTCTGTGGAACTTTGCTTGAGACATTATACCATGTCATTCCTGAAATTTGAATCCCTTTCCCTGAACTTTTCATTGATGTGGGCCAATTAACTAATTCACGATTTACTTAAACCAGTTGAATTAGTTTTATGTCACTTGTAATTCAAGATAACCTTCTTTTGTCATGCCAACTTGTATACTTACAATACTATATATTGTAACAATTATTTTCTTGTCTCTGCTAGTATGGTCTCCTTGAAGGCAGAAATATTTTGTTTGTATTTTGAACATTGCATAATGCCTATTACATAAAAATACATAATATTGGACCATTGAGAAAACATTATAAACAGCCAAGGGCACCTGGGTGCTTCAATCAATTAGGTGTCTGACTCTATTTCATCTCCTGGGTCATGATCTCCTGGGTCATGAGATCAAGCACCTGTGTGCTCTGTGCTCAGCCAGAGGCTGCTGGAGATTCTCTCTTCTCTCACTCTGTCCTTCCCCCAACTTCTGCATTCACGCATGCATTCTCTCTCTCAAATTAATGAATTTTAAAACAGATAATGCAAGAGGAGATATAACTTTAAAATTTTCTCTTCCCATGTTAATTTTTTCCAAACAAGTTTTAAATGATAGACTAGAATTTTTATAAGGAGGAAAAAGAATTTTCCTTCCAAAAAAAGAAAATGTTTAATTCTCCACCAGTAAGAAAACAAAACAACTTTTCAATCACTTGTAAGATTTTCACAAAGTATCATCTCACCCTCCTTCTCTTGAAGAGTGGTAATCCAGCTGCACTTATTGTGTCTGATTCCTTTTCTGAATCGTCTTCTAAAACGGCCAATGATTCTGATTCTTTGATTTCTTCGTCCACCTCTTGATCTATCTCTTCATATTCCTCTACCTGACCATGCTTATCAGAACCTTTTCTTTCACGGGTTTCCCTTAAGGATCCTATTTTCTTGTTTCTAACTAATACTTTGAATTTTAATGCCTACAGAAATGATTTGAAAGAGAGATACAATTACACATTTACAGGGAAGTTTGCATTTTAACAGTCATTGAAAAGTCTTTCACCATGTTTTCAGTTAGCCCACCGTAGTAAAATATGTAAGAACGCACTCTTTTTCCATACCCCTATAATACCTTAATAGAAACCACTTATATTATAGTATTGACCAAAATTTACCCCAAAATAAGCCTGTTATGATTGGGACTTACCCTGGCTCCATTTCTTTTACATTCCACAAATTGCTACCATTTTAAGAAATTGGCTTACATGAAAATTATATGTACACACACATTGTACATATTTTATATAATTTATATATTTTTATACATTTATATATATGTAAAAATGCTTGCAATGCTACAAAAGTTAGAATGTTACAACTTCTGGCAGCAAATGCTTCAGATCATCACTCTGTTATCCAACATTAAAAAATATTAAATGAGATCAGGTATTTAAAAATGTCTATTGTAATGTTTGACACCTAAAATGGACTAAATTTAAATTAAATATTTGTAAGTCTTCTTCATATTTTAACTGCATTGGCCACAAGCATCATCAAATTAATATTTCCTGTCCATCAAAACTTAAAGCATAACAAAATTCACCAGCAGTGTCAGTCATTCTAAATCCAAAGATTTCCGGTTCCCTTTTTCCCCTTATTTAACCCTGTCCTTTTCAACTATTAAATTAATTTATCAGTATATTGTTTTTAAGAAGGCTCCATCCCTAATGTGGAGAGATACATGCCCTCTACTGATTGAGGCAGCCAAGAGCCCCTATTAATGTACTTATTAAATATCTGCTATGTTTTATGTATAATGCTGCAGAAATCTTGATTATGAAAAAAAGTTCTTTTCTTCAAGGAGCTTTGAGTTGTCCCTTCACTTTGCTATCCCAGGTACCCATTCAAGTTACTCCATCACCTTAGACCTTCTATTACTATGGTCCTTATATTACTTTCTAATGCAGAGTTTTTCCAAAATGCACTATGCAAACATATGTATCAAAAGCATCACCTGGGCTCAATCAGTTAAGCATCTGATTCTTGATTTCAGGTCAGATCATGACCTCTGGGTAGTAGACCATGACCTGTGTTGGGCTCCACACTGAGCAGGGAGTCTGCTTGAGATTCTCTCTCTCTCTCTCTCTCCCTCTGTCCCTCCCAACTTGCTTTATCTCTCCTTCTTTCCAAAATAAATAAATAAATAACTCTTTTTTTTTTAAGCATCACCTGGAGTTCTTATTAAGAAATAGGTTCTTGGGATCTACTTCAAAATTAAAGAATCAGAATCTTGAGTTGTAGAGCTGGAATTATGCCTCTTTAACAAGATTCTAGGCAATTCTTTTTACTCCAGTGACTGAGTGAGATATGAGAAAATGACCTTACCTCTAATTCCTCTACTCATTGGAAAGCAACTCCTTACTTTGGTATAGAAACAAAAACATTAATGAAAACTACATATCTGGATTCTAGAAAGTTGTTTATAAATAATAGGAGGACGGGTCCTATTCCTAGAAAGCTAAAAATTATCATAATTTCTTGGATTAGACCATTAGACTAAACCTTAGATTACATATTTGATTAAATCTTTGATATGTTTCCAGCACTTTGCACTAGGTCTTTATTCAATATTTCTTTTCTATCATGATTGAGCATTTAGTCGTGAGAATTCTTACGGGGTGAAAGAGTCACAGTTTTTCCATCTGTTCAATTTTTTTTTGTACATTTCAATGCTATCATGAGTCCTATACTTATTGCCAGTGTTACAACTGTCACCTTTAAATTTTCCACTCTTCTAAATAAGATAAAGAAAATACTCAAATATTACAGAAATACTGCTCTACATACCAAAATGACGACACGTCAAAACTAAACTATTTGTTGTTAGACAATGCCATCATGCCATGCAAAAAAAAAAAAGTTTGCCTATCCTCTGACGAAATTTGGGGTGAGGAGAACAGACTGGCAGGGGATCTAAGGACTCGCCCAAGAAGAATGAGGAAAACCTAAAAAAAATGTGGTATTTCTGTGTTTCAAGGAAAGGAAGGAGCCTTCCCAGCATTGAACATTCTGAAGGAAAGAAGTCAGATGGTGACTGAAATAAGTCTGTTAGAATTTACTAGTAGGAAAGTCTCTGATGAGAATGAGACACTTACTGAGGAGCAGCTGGAAGACAAAGCTCATTAGGTTGTGAGATGAGAAAGTGGAAATTTAGGTCGAAACAGAGAATAATAAAGAAATAGCTGAAGAGAGATCAAAATCATGAGGCTAGGGTGCAGGCACTTTTTTAAACTAAGTACTTGAAGTTAAGTTGAGGATGGAGGAAGGCCCAATAAGAGATAGAAGAATTAAAAAGAGCAGATTTAAAGGAGGAGGATGCACCTGGGTGACACAGTTAGTTAAGCATCCGACTCTTGGTCTCCACTCAGGCTTGTGAGATTACTCAACACAGTCTGCTTAAGATTCTCTCTTCCTCTCCTTCTGCCTCTCTTCAGTTCTCTCCCACTCAAATAAATAAATAGATAAATAAATAAGTCTTTTTTTTAAAAAAGGGAAACCTACCACCGAGATGCTAAGGAATTGGACACAATCTTTCTTAGGGTTTCCCTATAAAACATATCAAATTCCTGTGCCTTAATATTAACTGACTTAAAATTTTGGACTCATAGGTTATGACACACAATAAAAAATGTAAGTTTTTACATATATCTCTATATATTCTTTTTTATCAAAATATATTTACCCAAATGCTCATGGGAACATTTCCCAGGCAACACATTGCAAAGATACACCTCTATAAACAATCAAAACTAAGCACTTTCATTGATCTGTAACCCAGTTTTATGGATCAATATAATAGTGACATGCTTTTTCTTTTTTTATTAACCTGAGCCTCTCAGACAAAATGTTACCTCTGGTGAAGGTAGTTTGTCTGGAAAATCATCAAGCATATCAGAAAGCAAGGTATCTCCAAAAACAGACTGCAAAATGTCTGCCATCACTTCTTGTTGGGAAGGAGAGCAGTGATTTTCTAAAGAGAGCACCACTGGATAGTCAGATGCCTAAAAAATTAACCATTACTACGGTTATTGATCAGAACTCCTCAATAATTTTAATGCAATTAATAGAAGCAGTTAATCTCTTTTAAAACTTACATTCAATGTTTCTGTACTTTTGCAAAATAAGTATTCTTTAAACTGAAAGTACTTTTGAGTTTGACATAACAGGGAGCATTAAATCTGTATAAAAAGGAAGATTATTACTATTTATACTAGAAATATAGGAAACAACTGAAGCATCCAACAGTAGATATTTGTTTAAGTAAATTCTGTCCATTTAAAGGAATGATAAAAACCTGATAAGGAGGAAGTAGAGCTACATATCTTACTATATTATAGAAAGTTATCTATAATATAGTCTTATGAGGAAAAAAACAAGTTGCCAAGGAGTATAATTCTACATTTTAATGTTTTAAGCATGTATATTTGCTTATCAGATATTCTTATTTAGATATTTTTCAATGTGAAAGAAAAACTTTAACATGGATAAGATAGAGGAGATGTTAATTTTCTAATTCTTTAGTTCCAAATCCTATAATCAAAACTCATGGCATTATAATTAGAAAAAAAAGATAAAGATACAATAATAAAAAGAATCTATTAAGTAAAGATGACTTTACAAAGATATTCTCTGTCCTTTGTCACCACAGTAAATTTGAAATATGCCACAAAACAGAAAAACAACACTCATTTTAGGGCCTCATTCAAAATTATTTTCTTTATTTTGTTTCCTATATACTTATCAGGGCACAAATGTACCAACTTATAAACAAACCAAGGTCTGGTGCATTATTACAGCCTTCGAATAGGAGATACAATATTATGCCTTTTTAATGTATAAGTATATTAGTGTCTTGTGACTGCTGAAGCAATTGACCACAAACTTGGTTGCTTGAAACAACAGAAATTTATTCTTTCATAATTCTAGGGGCCAAACTTTGAAATCAGTTTCACTGGCTAAAATCAAGGGAGCAGCAGGCTCTAAGGGAAATCTATTCCTTGCCTCTTACAGCTTCTGGTCATTGCCAACATTCATTGTGGCATTCATTGTGGCCATTCATTGTGGCCATTCATTGTGGCCATATCACTCCAATCTCTACCCCTCATCTTCATTTTGTCTCCTCTTCTGTATGGCATTTGGGCTCACCCAGCTAATCCAGGATAATCTCCTCATCTCAAGGTCCTTGATTTCATCCATCTGCAAAGACTCTTTTTCCAAATAAAGTAATATTTACAGGTTCCAGGAATTAGAACCTTCCTGAGCCCTTATTCAGCCTACTATAATAACCTAATATATATAATATATAAATATATATAGACTCAGTCTAATATCAAGAAATCAGCGTAAAAATATTTCTCAAATATAAAAAGTGATTTTGAGACTAGACAAAGTGATGGCCAGCATACAGATTTCTCAATTAGCCCCTGACACTCATCAGGGAAAGTTCTTTTTTTTTTGGTCTTCTGTGATCCTTGGCCCCACCTTCAGGGAAGGAGTCCACTTGTCTTTTATCTTCTGCCACACTAAAGTAGGTGTTGAGTGGCATGCTTTCCTTAATGCTAGGCAACTTTTGCAGCTCACTTCTTGACCAAGGGTTGTCTTAAGGCTCAGTTAAGAGTCATGCTTGTGTTTTATTTTGCTATGTTGGTATTGTGTTGTGTTTTTGGCAATGTAATTCCCTTAAAATGTTAGACTCCCTATATGCATCCTTTTAGTTAGGTTACATGTACCAGTCACTATATCTAAAGTTCTTTCCTAGTCATAATTATCATGTCTATTTTATTTTACTGCTCTGTTCCCCAAATTAATGGTGATTATCTTGAGTAGAAATTTCAACTTTTAGTCCAACCTTTGCTACAAAACTGAGTCCCCTGGTTCGGCTGAGAAGTCTCATTGAGTCTTTGTTGCTTCAAAGACCTTTTTTCATTCCATCTCTTTCTCTTTAAGTCTTAGAAGCTTTAAGGGTTTCCATCCTTGCAAGGCTTTTGAATTTTAAGATTGCTTCTATTTTCTCAGTTATCCATCCTGAATGATGTGAAAGGATTTGCTATGCAAATACTTGGTAAGAGTATTTCAGATAAAGAGAATAGGGAGGGCAAGGGCTTTGAGATGCGTCTGAAAACAGTAAAGAGGCCAGAATGGCCATGTGAAAAATGGAGAGATGAGTAGAAGTTGGAGGTAACAGAAAACAGGTTAGACATGGATTTTAGTTTGTATTTTTAGTGGGACTGAAGGTTTTGAGAAGGGGAATGACATGATTTGACTTACCAAAAGGTAACCCTGGCTGAAACATTGAGATGAAATTGCAGGGGAACCAGGAGAGAAGCAGGAACATTGAATAAGAAGCCATTGCAAAAACCCAAGTGAGAAGTGAGGGTAGTTGCCCAGGACAGTGACAGTGAGCATGGAGAGAAGGGGTTAAATTCAGCATATATTTTGTAAGTAGACCCAAGAGGATTTGCTAAAGAACTTTTTGAAGGATTGGAGATAAACAAAGGGAGGAGAGTTAAAGTTGACTACGATTTAAGCTTGAACACAGGAGTTACCCATAACTGAGATGGGGAAGACCGTGGGAAGAGCAGGCCTGCAAGGAAGAGGAGTATCTTGAGCTCAGTTCTAAACATGTTAAGTTAAATACACTAGTTAAATATGCAAGAGGAGATGTCCAATATGTCCTTATCTATGTTGGTATAGAGTTCAAGGGCAAGATATAAATTTAGAAATCATCAGAAATTAGATATTTAAGAGAATCAATGCCATATATCAATGTTTTATACTAAAAGAAATTTTTCATATTTTATATGTATATTTTATACATTTTTAGTATTTTACACTCTCAAATAATAGAGCAGCTTATTTAAATTTGTTATTTTTTAAGTTATGTTTATATTCATAGATAATGTATTGACCTACTTAGGAGAACTTTAGGTTTATCAAATTTGTATGTTTAACTTATTAGATATACATTGTTTAAATACTCAGTGAGATTTTGTTAAATCTCTTCAATGCCACCGTGATTGAAATACTGAAGAAATCAAACATACTAACTTTACAAAAACAATTTAAAATGTCCAAAAGTGCTTTACAAGTCACATTTGTAACTAGAATCAAGTATTTTTCTAAACTTAATGGTAAAATCCTTTCAATTTATAGACTAGGATTTGTAGGCTGAATTTAGAAGCTCTCAAAAGAACTAGATCTTTGAATCTGTGACTTTAGTAAATCCAACAATAACTTTAAAATCCAAGTAAACTTCTAAACATTCTTTGTTGTATGACTAGCTGCCATCATAGTCATAAAAACTGTCAACAATCTATATAATACACTTTGATATATTTTATTTTATGTCTTGAAAGTAAAGTAGTTGAATATTGCTAAAATATTTACTACTATATATACCAGTAATTCTTAAACGTTTTTGGCTATAACTCACAGTAAGAAATATATTTTGCATTGTAACAAAATACACACACACATTCTATATATGTTATATAACTAAACAGAAAGTTCCCTGAAACATTCATCTTACTACTTGAGATTAACTTTGATAAATCTACCTTTAATTATATCCTACATATCATAACACACAATTTGAAATATCACTGATCTAAACTAAAGCCAAGCATTATAGGATTTTGAAGCAAGTAAATTATATTGTGTTTAAATAACTATAATTTAACAAAGATACGCACGTACTATGAATGCATATTTGTGTATTGCTTGGATAACAGTTTTAAACAGAAGCTTGCTGGTGAGTGTATAACCATGGTATACGACAGGTTCATTTTGTGATCCATCCCAGCAGTCAATTTCCAGACAACGGCATCCTTTCACAAGGGCACTAGTAAAATTTAAGCAAAATAAATTGTCATTTCTGGATCATTAAAAATATATGCCATAGTGTCAAAATATCCCAAAGACTATTTGTGATTTTGCAATAAATGTATTATCAAATCCATAATGAAGACAAGTTGTTGTGTTGAACTGAACACACTTTTCTTTTTTCTTTGAGCACAGCTTGACATGGAAGTAATCTGTGCCATCCACATTTCCAGCATCCCCAAGATAGTGCAATGTGCAGTGCTGTGGACTCTGAATCCTGCAATTTCTCGCTATCCCTTATGCTATAATTTCTACAAGGGAAGGAACTAAAATTTCAGTCTCATAAAAAATGCTTGTTATATTTAATTCACTATCAATAAACATTTATTATGTTTTATTAGAAAAAAATGGGAGTTATAGGGACGTAAGAAAACAAGTGAAGGCAGACAGATGTGATCTCCTGAAATAGAATCTTGGAAGAGAGACTGAATGAAAAGAGGGCTGACTTGAGACATTAGGATCTTAGAATTGACAGCCATGTTTTCAGGGAATAGATCAAAGAAGCCCCCTACCATACTTGAAGGTATTTTTCCCATAGAAAACCAAATTAACATTTGCTTTCCAAGAAGTATATCAACTTATCCCACTGTCTCTAGGCCCGTAGTTTTTAGTCACAATTTTGCCTCCTGGGGGACGTTCGGCAATGTCTGGAGACACTTTTGTTTGCCACAACTGGGAATAGAAAGGAGATTTGCACCTGGCATCTAGAGGGTAGAGGCCAGGGTTACTGCTAAACATTTTACCATGCACGGCAAAGAATGATCTGACATCAAATGTGAAGATTTGAAAAATCCTGCCTTAAGCCATAATAGGAAAAGAGAGCATGGTACCAGCACCAGGTACTTGAGAGAAAATCAGCAGTTCTTCCAAACAAACACAGAATATCAAAGAAACCATATCAGAAAATAAACCGTTTAGATCTAATACTTCTTGGGGGATCAAATTTAGTCAACTTTCTAAGATGACTCAAGCAATATTTAGATAGGGGTATTAACTGAGAAAAGATAAAACAATTATAATCCCAAAATCCAGGTGCTGAATTCTGAAAACAAGGAGACCTAATGCTCCTTTGGGAATAATATGAATGAAAGGGGAGGGAACCCCAGGAGGTAGAGTATTAGGGAAGAAGAAAATTTCATCTATTTTGGATGCTTCACCAAAACAATGCAAAATATAAATATATATATATATATTTAGTTTCTCTGAGGTTTGTTTTTTTAAGACCATTTTTGTTTTCCTCTTTTAAATGCACATGACTTTATTTGGGTATATAGTGATGCACTAAAATGTAAAATTTAAGAGTTTTTTTTTAGTCTGTTTGTCCTTGTATTGGAGAAATGACCTAGCATGCTCTTCTAAGAAAATTTTGCTTTCCCATCAATTTTTCCAAGGGTGAATAAGCTGACTATCTAATTTATGTACAAGTCCTAAACTGGGTTATATTTGTAGAATTCAAAATAAATGTATTTCTCATCTGTGGATTTATTTATGTATTTAGATTTTAAATTGGAGAAGCAATATCTATGTGTAAACTTTATTAATTGCCATTAAAAAATGCGTTACTTTCTCTTAGTTGATTGTCTAAGTAAATTGTCTTGCCGTTTCTTATACAGAATATCAGTCCTCTGTGCTGTTAGCAGAGACTAATCTTGAACGCTTTTCTGGGAAAACAAAAAAACTATTGACTTGTGAAAGAAAACTTTCCATGAAGGTCAACCTAACTAATACTGGTTCCTGCTACTTCTCTAGATAGTTTTGATTTTATCCTTAGATCAAGCCAACCTTTACCAAATTGCCTATTTCAACTACATGGTTTGGTCCCCAGCAAAAATGATTTGAGTGGATTTCACTGTGTCAGGCCAACTCCTTAATTCAGAGGCACATAAAAGAAAGTTGTGTCTCCCCCAGTGGTGTTAGGGAAGCCACGTTCTACTATTTCACACTAATTCCCCTTTTGAAAATGAATAGTAGAAATTTCTGTCACATTAAAAAAAAAAAATCTGTTCCACTTACATAAGTTTAAGGGCCTTTCTTGGATTAAAATATTTAATACTCTAAGGTAGTTAATATTAGAGATGAGGAAGCTGAGATTCAAAGAGGTTGTAACTGTCACATAATTTATAAAGAAGGGAAAGACAGGAAAGATCAGCACCAGAAACTTAGCATTAATCAATCAACACTACATTATACCACCTCTCACGCATAGAGAAATTTTGAAAAATTTGCATTATAAAAGGGTATCTTCCACAAGTGGGTGGAAGAAATACAATTAAATTTAAGTACAATTCAATTAAGTTAAAATTTAAATGTTTACTTGGGTGGAACATTTTCTTCATTCAAAAGTAAATTTTCTGCATTGTTAAATCAACTTTATGAAAATGCGTATTTTCTCTTTTTTAAAAAATATATAAGTAATTAAGTATGAGTAGAAATTTCTATAATGAAAGTGTAGCTATAAATTGGGTTATCCTTATGGATTCTAATTAGAATATTTCTGAGCTCATGGATTTATGTGTTTATGTAAGATTTTATTTTATTTTATTTTATTTTTAATTTTTATTTATTTATGATAGTCACACAGAGAGAGAGAGAGAGAAGCAGAGACATAGGCAGAGGGAGAAGCAGGCTCCATGCACCGGGAGCCCGATGTGGGATTCGATCCCTGTTCTCCAGGATCACGTCCTGGGCCGAAGGCAGGCGCTAAACCGCTGTGCCACCCAGGGATCCCTATGTAAGATTTTATATTGGAGAAGCCATGTTTATTTGTAAATCTGATATTTTCATAGAGCTATCTTTTACACCCATGATTTCCTTAATTAACACCAACCAACCACATAGCTTTGAGTATTATTTATATATTGATGACTTCCAATTCTGTTTGTCCAGTCTAGATATTTCTCCTAAGTCCCAGGCAGTTATACTTAACTGACTGTCTGACCTAGCCCTTTGACAATGATATGGTAACTCAACAGAATGTGGGAATTACTACACTCTTGCTTTTGCCTCACACCCTACACTGGTCTTCTCAGACTTCACTATCTCTGTCAATAGGATCATCATATGCTAAGTTATCAGGCCAAAAATCTTGATAGTTCTCTCTTTCCCTTGTACCTCCCTTCAGACCACCTGGTAAGTCTTCTTGGCTCTGCCTCCTTAATATATTTCAAATTCAACCACTGATCTCAACAGCTACCTCATAAATTCATCATCTACATAACTATCATCAGCATATTGCTACAATATCTTCTCCAATCATCTTCTACCTAAGCATCAATCCTTCCTGTACAGTAAAAAGTAGATTGAATTATGACATTATTTTATGGAAAATCTTTCCAATGGCTTCCCACTGCAACTGAAATAAAATCCAGTCTTCTTCCCATGGCCTGTGAAACCCTCATAAACTGACCCTATCTACTTCCTTAAACTCACCTGACTTCATCCTCCATTCTCTTGTTTCTAGCCACACTTGCTTTCTCTCATTTGAACATGCCTAAGCATTTATTATTTCTTCTGCTTAGCATGCCCAAATATTTCTGAGGCTTCCTCTTTATCATCACTCAGACCAAACTATGTCACCTCTTGAGAAGTCTTTCCTGACCCTTTAACTAAAGGAACACCCTCCATTCCATAGTTACTTTCTCTCATGTTACCCTAGCTTACCTTCTCTATGTGGACTCATAGTACTCATAAGTAATTAAGTATGAGTAGAAATTATTTCAAGGACTCATCTGTCCTTGAAAATATCAATCTAGGGATGCCTGGGTGGCTCAGTGGTTGGGCATCTGCCTTTGGCTCAGGGTGTGATCCCAGTCTGGGGATCGAGTCCCACATCAGGCTCCCTTCTCCCTCTGCCTATGTCTTTGCCTCTTTCTCTGTGTCTCTCATGAATAAATAAATAAAATCTTTTAAAAAAACATATCAATCTGTTTACCTGCTTATTATGTCTATTCTCATGAACATATGCGCTCTGAAAATCTTGTTCACCAATGTATTTTCAGCTGACTACCTAAGATGAAGCCTGATATTGACAGTGTGATACATTGTAGAATGCAAAATTAGAGATGTAGCATAGATTAGTTAATTTATGTAAATTATTTGACATATAAGTCTTTATCTATCTATCTATCTATCTAATCTATAAATGCCAAAGCATATAATTTATCTACTTATGTGTTGCATTTACTTATAGCATGGTGTCTTGATGACTGGGAATTAATTTTAACCATATTTTTTAAAATCTAAAATGTTTTGGGGATGAGAAAATTCTTCATATGGTTTCCTATAAAAGGTATCCAAATTATTTAGGAAACCTCAGAAGGGATAACCAATAACCAAGGAAAGGAGGTCAACAGGAAGAATTAGAAGGAAAATGTATGATATTAAAATATAGAATAATTATATAGCCATCCAAAGGTTACCTCTCCAAGATATTCATAAATCAAAATTTCTTTTTCTATGTTTTTACACAATGTGCAGTTTGCTTTTACTCGGAATTACCACTTATTGGAACTTTCAAATGTTGTAAAATGTAATGAATATAAATATAAAAATAAATACCTTACATATCCCCAAATGTCACTTGGTCCCAGTAACTGGTCAGATATCAAGTATGTATTATGTGAACTTGAAATAAAATAATCATTTAATGGATGATTCATATCTTGATAAACTTCTGTGCAATCAGTTTTAAATACTAGACATTCAGGTGAACCCATATATCTTGTAAAACCTTCAAATGACATCTGGTGTGCTTTCTTAACTATAAAATGTAAGTTAAAAGGATGCAGAAATATCATTAACTATATAAAAATTACATTTCACTTTAATACTTATTCAGTAGTAGAGGACGTTTCTAAAATACTCATTTAGAATTAATATTGATACTATTTCTAATTTTTCTGTGGAAATGAAATTTTTCTGATGAGTACCTCTAAGTCCTTCTATATCAACATTCTAAGAGAGTATATTATTTAATTAATCTCTGATTTTTAAATGTTTTAAAAATACATATAAAGAAATATATGTATCATAGGTCAATGAATTTCCATAAACTAAACCTCCAGATAAGCAGCACCCAGCTCAAAGAACAGAGCATTGCAGCACCCCAGAAGCCTGCCTTCTGCTAACTTTTCGTTCTCCACTAACTCAAGTGGATTCAGTGGTCCGGCTTTTAATCACCTAGATTAGTTTTCTCGGTTTTTTTTTTTTTTATGCTTTCTAGGAATGAATTCATACAGTAGGCACTTTTTGTGGCTGATTTATTTTGTTCAACGTTGTTTCTATGATTTATTCTTATAGTTGCATATAGTTAGATGTTTATTCTCATTTTTGTATAGCATTCCATTGTGTGAGTACACCATAATTATTTATCAGTTCTGTTCTTGAGCAGTTAGATAATTTCCAACTTGAGGCACTTACAAAGAATGCTGCTATAATTAACCAGTACATGATTTTTGGTGCAAATATGTACACATTTATGCTGGGTACATGCCTATGCCTGGAATTTCTGGATCTTTTGCATATTAGCATCTTTGGTAAAGTATCTCTGAACTTCTATGCTTTTGGCATAAGATTATCAAAATTACCTATTACGGCAGAACACTGGCTGCAGAATCAGACAGTTTTTGTTAAATCTGTTTACTTGTTATACATCAGGCATGTTAGTTAACTTCTCCGTATCTTTAGAATGATGGTAATCGTAGCACTTATCCCAATATATTAGTTAAATAAATTAGCTCTATAAATGCTATTTGTTATTATTTTGTTGTTCATAATTCAATTTGTCTCAAAATAACAGCTGATGTGACTATTCCCTTTAAACTAGAAAGTGAGGGCAGACCTGGTGGCTCAGCAGTTTAGCACCACCTTTGGCCCAGGGTGTGATCCTGGAGACCTAGGATCGAGTCCTACTCAGGCTTGCTGTATGGAGCCTGCTTCTCCCTCTGCCTGTGTCTCTGCCTCTCTCTCTCTCTCTCTCCCTATCTGTGTGTGTGTGTGTGTGTGTGTGTGTGTGTGTCATGAAAAAATAAATAAAAGCTTAAAAAAATAAAATAAAATAAAATAAACTAGAAAGTGATCCTTGGCAAAGGATTTTGTTTCTGGGAATTGACATTGCAGAAATAGAGACTCAGACAAAGATTGATGTGTAAGAATGCTTACATTAGCATTATTTATAAAAGCAAAATAAATGAGGGAAGAAAACAAATTAAATCTCAAAATATGATACAGTACCAAGTAATTTAAAATAATGTATCAGAAAAAAATATATAGTGACAAAGGAAAATGTTTATGACTTTATAAAAGTTAAAAAATCAGCATTCAAAATGCTATTACAATTCTGGCTTAAAAAATGAAAGCTAGAAGAGAATATATAAAATGTTTATAGGCATGCAAACTCAGTTTCAAAGACATGCAAATTTAGGAGCATGAGAGCATATGGGGTAAATGCATCATATATTGTAATAGTAAAGATTTGCATGATTTTATTCTTTTTTTAGGGAAGTGACTGGTTTATAGCCCTTTTGAATTGTTGAATAATTAAGTTAAAATCTTTGATAATGGAATAGAAAACAAACTAATTTTGTGCCCTTAAAAGCTACCAGATTGACATGAGAGTTAATTTCATGAATATTTAAAAACCTCATTTGGTACACATCGTGTACCAAAGTGGGATGAGATTGAGGAGCCCCTGGCATTTGGGACTATCTAATTGTAATTCTAATTGGACTTAATAAGTGATCAATAAGCATGTAAATGAAACACAAGGTCTTGGCTGTGTGTGAAAGTATCTGAGGCTGAGGGAGGCTCAAATGATGAAATGGATGAACAGTTGTAGTATCATAGTTAAAATGCAAACACAATTCCAAAATGTCAATGCCACCATGCCATTATCCTTTTGTGTTTTTTGATTTACCACCTGCAGTTAATGGTGCCAAAGTAATTTTTTTTAATATTCACTGCATCTGTGCTACTCAAAGAGCTCATCTGTAGACTAGTTGTTTCAAGTTTGCAATGACATAAAAAAGTTGATCCAGAACATAAATCAGTTCACCACTTCTTTAGAGAAAGTTTTTGCTATTAAAAAAAAAGAAGTAGTCAGCTGAACTCATCAGGCATGTTTAATGATGTAGTTGTTTAACATGCTGATGCAAGCTCTTTCTCTGGTTGCAAACCTGCAAAAATTTTAATAGTGGTCACACCAAACTCTTACTAGTACTGCATTCAGTCTTACCATGACAACTCTCCAAAATCTTTTCATGACACCGAACGTGTCATGGAGCCCAAATCCTAATTATGACCTGCAAGACAGGCGTGACTTGATCCTTGCCTATCTCCCAAATTCCTCTTGCCCTCATTTTCTGAGTTCTAACCATGTCCTCCTCTTATTCTTTGAATTCTCTAACTCAAGTCCAATACTTCTCTTGACTTCAGAAACTTCTAACACTTTGTCACATGACTAGTTCTTTTTCATCATTTTGGTCTCAGCTCAAAGGTCACATCCTCAGAGTGGACCACTCTAAACTCCCAACCAGAGCTAGTCTTCCTGGGTTGTTTATTCTCTAACACTCAGAGTACACAGCATTCTGTGGAATCATCCTTTTATACATGTATTTATTGTCAATTTCCCTCAAACCCCCATCGTTAATATAAAATCTAGTTTGCCTTATTCTTCACTGTATCCCCAGCCCCCAGAAGCAAACCTGGTTGCCCCAAATAAATATTTGAATCAATTATGAATATATGACTCAATGAAGAAATGTTTGATTTTGTTAAAACCCATATTATCATATATTAAACATTGGTACATAAACCAAATTTCAAAGGCATAACTTGAACTTTTATACTGCCCTTGTTAAATAAATATTTTGAGCTATTGTATTAATTAGTGCAGAGCTAAACATTGCTTTAGTGGTACTTTTCCATAATTATGTGAATATTTTATTATATAATGTCTTTATGATTTCATTTAAAGTTAAGAATAAGTGAAAAAATGCAAAATGTTTTGACCATTAAAAAGTGAGACAAAGATCAAAAATTATATGACATATCATTTGCTTAAATTGTCATTTAATGTAAACCAGATGACTAGGGGCACTTGGATGGCTCAGTTGGTTAAGCTTCTGCCCTGGGCTCAGGATGTGACCTTGGGGTCCTTGGAATTGAGCCCCATGTCAGGCTCCCTGCTCAGCAAGGAATCTACTTCTCCCTCTCTCTCTGCCCCTGCCCCATGTCCTGCTCTCTCCCTCTCTCTTTCTCTCTCAAAAAAGTAAAAAAAAATCTTAAAAAAGTAAAACAAATGAACAAGATGACTATATTCAAAAATAAGTAAAAGCAAATAATGTTCAATGTTTATGGAATGTTATAGACTATTATGTGTACAATGAAGAAGGTAGTGATTTTGTAATATTTTATTTTTTCCTAGAATAGTTTTCACTTAGCTAATGTAATACTTCTATATATTTTCAATAGTATAATGTATAAAAGTAGAAGAGTATTACTTGGTTTTTAACTTATTAATGAAAATGAAGACACTTTCTTTCATTACAGTGCATGTAACAGAAGCTCATCTTGCTTTGCATGCCTAAGCTCCTCTCTGAACACTTAAGAGATACACAAAAGCAGTAAAAAAAAAAAAAAGAAAAGAAAAGGAAAGGAAAGGAAACTGGACAATGAAGTAGGAAAGAATGTAATTGTTTATTTAGTGCAGTTTTCTGAAAGGTATACATAAAGTCTATAAAATATAGAAATAAAACTGCCAATATTTTACATTATCTAAAAGAAATTTGACCTATCCAAAAATTTGAATTTAATAACTGTAATTCATAAAAAAATACTTTGTATTTAGATATTTGAGAAAACTTTGAAATGTAAGCATACCTTCTTCAATAGGCTCATATTTTTGAATGATCTCAAAAGCAATATTTTTTCTCATGTCAAGGGCATACTGTTCTTGTTTCAAAAATTCGAGGAGGTTTTTTTCAAAAAGAAATTTCTGGTTTCCAGAATATGTGTTGAAAATCTCAACAATTTCTTCTCTGTGTGCAATAATTCGATAAATTGATCTAAATTCTTCTATGGTGATTCGTCCTTGTTTCAGCCTGTCATTATCCTACTAAAAAAAAATGACTGGTGGGCTCACATTGTGAATATAAAAAATACACAAAATTATTAGGTTAGAGCATTTGTATAATAAACATAACAACTAATACTTGAAATAAAGTTAATCTCACATTAGATTCTTATCTCAAATAAAATATTTAAAATTGCATTAAAGATGCCAAAGTTGGAAAAGGATAAGTGGAAAATCACCACTTAAAACCCAGTGGCCTCTGTAGGAACAGAAAAAGGTGTGGAAGAGGATAAGGATTCTAGGTTGTCTTTCAATCATGTTTCATTTTTTCTCTTCCACTCTCCTTCAGTATCTTCTTAAAACCCTCCTAGATGATATGTAATCCCATGCTCCTTGATATGCATAAACATCAGAGTAAATCAGAGACATTCAAGATCACCGTAAGCTACAGAAGCTGCAGGAGTGGTAGTAGTACTACAGTAACTGCAGTAGTTATGTAGCATCTTAAGGAAGTGGGATGTACATAATCATTGAAGAATTGGGGGCAGGGACAAACAAGATAGGTTCTGATAGGAAAGAGTGGATTCACCTAGTTCTTCTGGAAAGTTCAGGCTTGACCTTCATGCAATAGAAACAAGACAATGGGCTGTGTCCAGTTATTAAAAGTATCAGAAACACTGTGAGGTTCTAAGTAGGAAAATGACTAGCAGAAGTAAAAGTTTAGAATGACGAGTTGTGCATGACCAATTGAAAGAGATAAGAGAACTGCAGGATGGAACAGAGAAGTGCAATCCAGATTGGAGGGTAATAAGTAGAAACTAAAGAACAGTTATTAGTGAAATTATGAACAGAGATGTCAGAGGACTCAATGTGTTAAAATGTGATATGTGTGCAGCAGAGAAGTCAGGAACGTCTAGAGTTGGAGAGAGTTAAAAAAGATAGTAGAATCATTTACAAATAAAAATCTTTGGAGTGTAAAAAGTACACCTTATAAGGACCTTTAATTTCAAATGAGGCTATTTATTTATATTTTAACTCTCTCATGACATTGTAAACAGCTTGTAGTGCTGAAACATGTGCTGAAGGACCATCGTACTGTGGTAAAATCTGACAATTTGTAAGCAAATAGAGCAAACATTATATTCTGAGCTCCAAAGTATGTGGGACTTTGGACATATAAATTAAACTCTGAGGTTCATATTCTTCATCTGAAAAATAGAGATAGTTAACACCACCTATGTCATCAAGTCACTGTGAGGACTGCAGATATACAATAAATGGTAGTTCTAGATATCAATATATTGTCATGTCTTATCGAGTTCTGCTTCCCTCACATCATCCAGCCTAGTGTCTCATCCTTTGCACTTTTGCCCATAAAATGAATCCCTAGAGTACAACAGCAAAAGTTTAGTGGTAGACCAGACAGTTTGATAGGAGGGATCCAAGAAACAATTTGAGCTGGGAATCGAATATGAAGAGCACCAAGTTAGTTCACAAAAGATTAACCCATGTGTATGGAGCAACTTAAAGAAGCAGGGACTGGGATGAAGCTTTAAGTGGGAATGGGATGAAGATAAGTTGGGATCTGTTCTTGTCAAATTAGGTCCAGAGCTCATTCAGCAATAACAGCACCTTAAAATTGCATAATCTTAAAGTAATTCATATTATCCATTATCTTGGTAGACTAACAAGATTCAACTTACTATTTTTAAATTCTGGATTTTGAGGGCCACATAAGTCAATGTCATAGAATTAAATTTATTTTATTTTAGCCCCATTCCACTAATTTTGTTATAAGGTCTTTAACAAGCCCATAAAAATCAAAGCATGCCTATAATTCCTGCAAATTTGGTTATATAAAATTGTGTAAATTAAAAATTACAGTCCTACTAAGTAGCAGTATAAAATAAAATCGATTATCCACTAAGTGATGAAAGTTTTATTACTATTGAGCAGGCTTAAGCTTAGCCATCTGACATGATCTGTTTTGTTTTTCACAAAAGATCAAAATGGTCATCTGATACTAGAAAGAACTGGAGATGTAAAATTCAAATAAAATGCCACAAATCTGAATAATTGCTATAATTAATCCAACCCGAAAGGAGTTAACAGTCAAAAATGAATTAAATCACTGAAAAATAAGCACCACACAGAATAGGTGAAAATTGTATTACTGAAGATGGGAAGTGTTAATTTTAGTAGAAAGAGAGAGGAAAAGGAAAAGCAACAGAAATCAGTAAGGATGGAGCCTGGGTAACAAAATCAGCAGCAGGGGAAGCTGGAAGAAGGAAAGTGATCATCAAGAAGGATTCAAATCTGAAGACTGAGACACATAATAGTAGAAAAACTATTAAAGGACTATTAAAACTGATACTATTAAACTATTAAAACTATTAAACTATTAAAATTGATAAAGGGCTGATATATTAAACTATTAAACTATTAAAACTGATAAAGGGCTGATATATTAATTCAATATCTCCCCAGTAAGAGGAAACTGGGTCTCAGAAGTCTTATGTCAACTGTCCCCAATACTACAGGCATGGTAGACCAGGATTTGAACTAACTCCAAAATCACTCAGAGGAGCAGCAGGAAGTCAATATACCATCACGCATACTGACAATATATAAGTAGAAATAAATTGTGTAAAATACAAATCTGATGCCTTCAACTACCTCTTAAATTGCTCAGGATTCTTTTTGGTCTTCAAGACAAAACTCAAACTCTATCATGTGGCATCCACGGTCCCTTAAGATGTCATTAATGGTGTCTGCTTTTCTTCCTTTTACCTCACACTTTTGGTGCTCTAAATTAGCTACAGTATAAATATCAAACTATCTTGCTATTTGTAGAGGTTGTTTCTTCTGTTTCAAATACCCTTCTGTCACTTCCTAACCTACTAATTTTTTTTTACTAAGTCTTGAAAAAATTATCCTCTTCCAGAAATCTTCCCAAATATACCTCTGGGTCTCCCCACAAGCCACATTAGATAGCCCACCTCTGGGTTTTTATAAGACTATGCATCTTCTTCTCTCATAGAATTTATTACACTGAAATGAAAGCCTTTTTTCCTAAATCCCTTCTAGAATTGCCTTGGACAGGAAGTTTGCCATTTGTTTCTTGTACTCTTAGTACCAAAAAGAATAAAAGAATGCCTGACTAAATGTATTCAGAACATGATCTATCACCTAAACAATTTTTTGATTCTGGTGAAATGTGTGCATTTAATTGGATAAAGAGTCAATATATCCCTAAACCTAGGAAGAATAGGAAAAGATATTTTTAAATACATATTACAGAAAACATGCAAAATCTCAGACCTCGTTACAGGGAATACTACAGCTTTTAGAAATATTACATATTAATCACTTATAAATACAGCATATAATAAGAGTAACGAAGCCATTTTTCTCTTGTTTAAAAAAATATTAATTGGGATGCCTGGGTAGCTCAGTGGTTGAGTGTCTGCCTTCAACTCAGGGCGTGATTCCCAGGGTCCTGGGATGGAGTCCCACATCAGGTCCCTTGCAGGGACCTGTTTTCCTTCTGCCTATATGTTGGTGTCTCTCATGAATAAATAAATATTTTTTTAAAAATTCCTTAAGTGGTTAATTTCTACAAAGCATTGAAAAACGAACCTTACCAAACAACCCATTTGATATTTATGTATGATTTAAAAACATATGACATATCTTAAGACCATGAATGGCAGGAAGGGAGATATTGTATTCTTTTTATTTCCAATGCCTAGTACTGGACCTATCCTAGCATAGGACATAACCAACTGTAGGTTTAAATTAATGATAAAAAAAAAAACATGAAGATAAAAGAACACATATTGTAATGATTCTATTGATATTCTGATAGTATATTTTCAGAAAACAGAAATAAAGCTTTTTCATGTTACCATTTACGATTGCTCAGTTTGCTAGTAAAAAGATGAGGTGTCACTTAAAATAACTGACCTCATGAGAAAGTTCGTCTATCAAAGCACAGAATTCACTTTTAAATTAAGTTGAGGTGTTTTAAATTTGTCTCTGAAATTACACTAAAAACAAAGTATTCAAAATATATCACAGGAAACGACATGACTTGCCACCTTTTCCCCCCCAACTCTGACATACTAATTTAAACTGCTTAGCAATTCTGTCTTCTGTTTTCCCTTTCTTCCTAACTAAATATATGAATCAGAAATGAAACTGGGTAGTAATAAGATAGAAGAAACACATTATCAGTGCCCTCTGGGAACTCATATTCTAGAAAAGGAAAGCAGAGGTGAAAGTATTATTATACACAATACACAAAGAAAGTTGGGCAATTCTTGGAGATAAAAGAAGGTCTTTATAGATGAGGTGATCCTGGAGCTGAGCTTTCAATGAGAAGTAAAATGGTTGAAAGTGGGAGAAGGGTTATTTTAATTGTTCAGAGTAAATAAACACATGATGGTACAAAACAGGAGTGTGATTAGGGAGGATGTTAGTGAAGCTGCAGTGAGAGATAAGGATGAAGTCAAAATTGCAGCCTAGAGGCCCTTGGATGCCACACTTTGGCTCACAGACTCCATTCCCAACCAGTGACTTACTGATGAGCTTTAATGAGGGAAATTATGTAGATGTTGTTTTAGAAAGATCACTCTGGAAGCTGTACACAAGGTAGAATTAAAAGCAAGGAACCAGTTTATAGGGCTATTCAAATTTTAATGGACAAATAAGTCACTGAGGGGCTTGTTAAAATGCAGAGTCAGCTTCAATAATGTCTGATTCTGCATTTCTATCAAGCTCCCAGGGGAATGCCAGAGATGCTAGAGCATGCTGTAAGTAGCAAGCAGTTGGAGACCAATTGACTTTGTGTAGGAATAAAATAGACTTTAAAAGATTTGAAAATTTGATGTAGTGGTAAGGTAAGAGGAAGCATCTGAGAATCTTCTGAGTTTCTGGCTTGGATAACTCAGAGAGTGGTGCTGCCATAATCAAGAAAAAAGAGAAAGACAGTTTTGAAGGCAAAGATGGTTTATTCTAAACATATTTAATGTGAAGTATCTTCATCCAAGCCAAGACAGTCAGGAGACAATTGTTTGGAATAGGAATGAGGACTGGTGTATTACAAGAGAAAACACAAGGATTTTGCAGGCAGATAGACTCAGATATGAGTTTCCACAGTAATATGATATAAACAAATCATGTCAACATTCTTTTCCTCAATATCTCTATGTGTAAAAAGAGGCTAATAAGAACTTCCTTGGATGTTAAAATAATGCATGCAAAAACCGAACACATTGCTTAGAATATGGCAAGTGATGAACAAATAGTAGTGTGTACATGGCTTTGTTATTTAAATTAGAAAAATTGAGCTTCGGGGTGCCCAGGTGGCTCAGTAGTTGAGCATCTACCTTTGGCTCAGGTCATGATCCTGGAGTCCTGGGATCATGTCCCACATCAGGCTCCCCACAGGGAGCCTGCTTTTCCCTCTGTCTATGTCTCTGCCTTTCTCTGTGTGTCTCTCATGAATACATAAAATATTTTTTTAAAAGCTGTGCTTTGTTCCCATTAAAGTGGTAATTTGAAGCCATTGAAAGGTAATGAAGTAGTGACATGAGAAGTTCTAGAACTCACCTTTCTTATGGACATACAAAATCTACAGCTACATATGGGACAATTCCCTCTGAAAGAAATCCAGAAACCAGCTGAGAGAAATTATATATATATATATATATACATATATATATATGTATATATATATATGTGTGTGTGTGTGTGTGTGTGTATCCAGTAAATGAAAAAAAAATTCTATATCAAAATGGGCAGGAGAGGCAGAGACATAATCTTTCCCCAAAACTCACCCACAACATAGCAACATATAATTGGGAGAGAACTCACAACTCGCAGCTTCTTCCTGAGGAGTGAAGAGTTTGGAACAAACTTCTAGGGCCCCAATTTTTAAGACTTCCACCTGAGAGGTAGGCCCTCAAAATATCTAGCTCTGATAGCCAACTGGGGCTTATGTCTATAAGATCCACAAAGCTATAGTAAACATGTTTTTTTTTAAGTTTCTTATTATTTATTTATGTATTTATGTATTTATTTATTTATTTTTGTATATTATAGTAAACAGATTTTAACAGCTTACAAGGACTCATGGTGGATATCCCCCAGGGGCTCAGCACAGAGGCAGCAGACTAACCAGTAGTTTTTCTCTAACAGAGGCCTATTTGGTTATCTTAAAAGCTATAGCCTGAAAGTCATGCTTCTAATCTAACACAGGTGTAGGGACAGACTGCAATCTTCCTCAGAGACCAGGGAGGCCAGCAGGTACCATATTTGGGCTTTCCCTCTGTCTCCCTCCAGATCACCAGTATCTCCCTGAAAAAAGTTTGTGTACACATCTGATACCCTGGCTTTTTGCCACTCAAGGGATGAAAATCCTTGACAGCCTGATTCTGATGGGGTTTGTGCCTACAGATTCAGCAGAACTGTGGCAAACAAAGAAAATCCTTGGCTACTTGTCCCCCAGGAGCTTGGTGCAGAGGGAGTTGACAGAGAAACCATTTCCAGTCTTTCCCTGGAAGATGTTTACCTGTAAATTTTACATGCTACCACCTGGAGGATCGGGTTTCTAATCAGCCCATCTCAGGGTGTTGCCTGGGATCCTACCCTTTGGAATATTGATAGGTCTTAGCAATGCCTCAATGACTGGGGGCCACTAAGAATAAAGTATGCTGCTTAGATAATCACAAAGGTTGAAAGACAATCAAAAGCAAAGGCTGAGATGCACAATAAAGCTAATTCTAAATGAGACCACTCCCTCAAAACTGGCAGAGGTGGCTGTTCTATCTAATGCACAGAAGCTAGCACAGAGAGTTAAAGAAAATGAAGAAACAAAGGACTATGTTCCAATAAAAGGGCAAAATAAACAGAAACAGACTTTACTGAAACAGGGATAAGTGATTTACCTGAAAAAGAATTCAAATAATGGTTTTGAACAATATGAAGATTTCTCAAAAAAATTAAAAATAGAACTAACTACTACATCATACAAGAATTCCACTTATTGATATTGATTCAAAGAAACAAAACCACTATTTTGAAAAGATACTTGTACTTCCATGTTTCTTGCAGAATTATTTACAACAGCCAAGGCATAGAAGCAAGTTAAGTGTATATCAACAGGTCAATAAAGAAAATATGAATATGATTCTGCCATAGAAAAGAAGGAATTTCAATAATTTGTGACATCATGGATAAACCTAAAACTATGTCAAGTGAAATAAGTCAGAGAAAAATCAATACTATATGATCTCACTTATATGTGGAATCTTTAAAAAACTGAACTCATAGAAACAAAGAACAGATGAACAGATTGATGGTTGCCAGAGGCAGGGCTGGTTAGGGGTGAAAGAAATGGGTGAAGATACAAGCTTCCAATTACAAGTTAAACAAATGCTAAGGATGAAATGTACATGATGACTATAGCCAACACTGATGTAGGATATATAATAATACATTCTAGGGTTGTAACACACAGTCTGGTAACTAAATCAGCAATACCATATTGTATATTTAAAAGTTGCAAAAAAAATTTTTTTAAATAAAAAAATAAAAGTTGCTACAAGGGTTATCTTAAAAGTTCTAATGACAAGAAAAAGAAATTTGTACCTAACAGAAATGTGTACCAGTTCACACTGATGGATGTTTACTAAATTTATTGTAGTAATCATTTTTCAATATATACATATGTCAAATCATCATGCTGTACACCTAAAATAAAACTGGACAAAAATAAAGGATAATTAGATTGTTCAGGAATAGCATATAAAATAAAAAGAAAGAAAATTAAGAACTCAATTTTAAGAAGAGAGCAAAAGAAAAAATAATAGGACAGATGGAAAAGGAATGATCAGAAATTAAAAAAAAAACTAAGAGAAAATGATGTAACAGGAGTCAGAATGGGGAGTAGTTTAAGAAAAGAGGAATAAATAAAATGCACAGAGAGGCTAGCCACTTTATTTACCATTTTAAAAACAGAGGTTTTCAAGGTAGATATCTACTAACGGCAGAATTTATTGCAATGAATCACTGAAGAAGTGAAGAAAGAAATATAAAGGATTATTTCAGTTTATTTGCTAAAAGATAGAGTGTAACATTTAGAAAAGGATATGGAGCTATTTATTTTTGAGATAAAAAATGAGCTTAGGCTGTAGCAGATGAACTAAGGTAGGAAGATGTGTAGGGCAGAGCAGCAGAGATATACTCTCCCTCCTCTACCTTCTCTCAAACCACTCTACGCTGCTTGTTGTCAAATTTACCCCATAATTTACATTATTTCCCTACTCATAAAATTTAAATGGCTACCCATTGCCTATAAAAGTAAATCCAAATTCCATAGCCTACTACTCAGGATTTTTGACATCTAGCCATGCCTGGCATTTGCAACCATTTCTCACCACTCCCTTCATGCATCCTACATGCAAGTCATGCTTCATTACCTTTTACTCCCCAAGTACTTCTCACACTGTACTCTACACATATCGCTTACTATTCTTCAAGGCCAACAAAAATGCTATCTCTATAATGGCATCTTCTATAAAAGCCCAAGTTTGTCTCTGTCTCTTTGGATTCCCTGCATATATTACCTATGAAATTTATTATAATCTACTTATTAAATAAATTTTCTGTATTTATTTTCCTTCTGATGAGAGAAAAAGAGTGCTTTACTAATTTTTTACAATTCACGGTTTCTAGCAGAGTGCCATGCATATACAATAGATTTAATCATGGTTCTTAACTACTTCAAGAATTTGAAAACTTAAGTCTAATAATAATATGAATTCTTAAAATTAAGAAGGATGCTATTTCATATTCAACCAACAATCAAGAAGGTAATCTCAGACTAGTGTATTGAAATGACACATGATATTTCCTATAAAATAACTTGCATGCTACAAATTAAAGACAATGATAAAAATCAATAAATATTTTTTTAATAAAGGGATAAAAAACCTTAGGGCACTGTTCCTCAAGTAATGACTCAATAATTTAATTTGTAAAGTGAAATTTAGAATATTTTGCCAGGGTCACAAAGATACATCTTCTTTACCTAAATTTCATGGTAAATATTTTCCCAATAAGGAAATAAATACACATCAGAATTTATGTTAGTTTCTTAGAAATCGATAAATATAATGTAATTTTCTATATTTTTTAATAATTATGATTGTTACAGCTTCAACTAACATTTATTGAGTTGCCTACTCTTTGCCAAGCCTGATACTAGACACATTCACAAATAATATTTAGTATTCAGCACAATTCTGCAAGATAACTATATCAGCATCCTCATTCTGCAGATTACATTTGCTCAGAGAAATTTCTGATTTTTTTTTTTATGATAGTCACAAGGAGAAAGAGAGAGAGAGAGAGAGGCAGAGACACAGGCAGAGGGAGAAGCAGGCTCCATGCACCAGGATCCCGACGTAGGATTCAATCCTGGGTCTCCAGGATCGCGCCCTGGGCCAAAGGCAGGCGCTAAACCGCTGCGCCACCCAGGGATCCCGAGAAATTTCTGATTTGCCAAGTACTACACGGCTAAGATCTAATGGAGTAAAGAATCTCTATGCCCATTGAACTTGCCAATAACAACAGCCTTGAAACATTGGAAGATTTTGATCACCAAAATAAGATTCGTTATGATTCATTTTATTTACTCTGACTATAAGGTATACCCATGAAGTGTGGAAGATGAACAACCAAAGTTGAAGCAAAACAGTCCAATGTTTAAGAAGCTTAATTTTTAGCTATCCAGAAAATTCAGTTAGCCAATACACCTTCCCCAACATTCTATTTAATTAACATTTTAAGGCATATATGGCAATTTAGCCTAAAACAGCAGAGTATTATCTATTAAAGGGCTTAGGAGAATTATTTTAATAGATAAGAATTGCTTATCCAGATCATCAGCTTTGTTTATATGCAAATTATGCTTTAAATTATCTGAGGTCATTTAAAAGAGGCTTTTGAAGAATTCTAAGCAACCTCTGTCTCTCTAATTTTTACAATTCGCTTTGTTTTCATAGCCCTTCCAAAAAGGTTTTGCTAAACAAAATAGACCTTCTTTCCTGCCCTGTCCAAATAATAGTCAGTATCCATTAATGAGCTATCTCTTTACTTGTTATAACTGTTGCACATTCTACATTATGCTTTTAAATATGGCATGCATTTTACTCAAGGGCATTTCAGACACATATCTTTATTTTTGCAAATAATTCAAAGCAACCTGATAATCACTGAATAAGAACTGTCATATTTCACATTTGATACAGATTTAATACATTACCTCTATATTGTGTTAAATGTGAGTTTTATTAAACTAGAAAGTACATAATTGTTTCTCCCTTTGAGTGACACCACTAGGGGGAATTCTAAACGTAAAGATCTTTCACAAAAACTTGTGCTCTTCAGGTAAGTATTAGACATGAGTTGATTAAAATTCTGATAGCTTATGACAGCATATACTTCTTGCATTCATAAAAACAACCTGAAACTAGTCTTTTACCATAATCTCTTAAGAAGTACAGCTTTTTTTTGGACTTCCTCTTTGTGATTTGTGAACATGACAGGGGTGGGGGACTACATCTTACTAGAGAAGTACTTGATGGGGGCAGCTCTCCATGGTCTTCTGTGTCTGCAAGTTTCAGAGAAGAGGCACCAACCCTTTCTTCAGAACTAGCTTTTCATATGTGTTTACCACAATGAAGAGATAGTATCTCCTTCCATAGGAAAAAGCAGGTTTACTGTGAGTGATAATAATGATAATGACACTCTCCAAGGCAAAGATCAGACAGGCTTACTGCCCATAATAAAAGATTTGGGTTCTCTGAGTTTGAGGTCTCTCTCCGGTAACACAACCCACTGCATATGCATATGTCAACTGGCCCTCTTCATATCATGTTTTTGGGAACTGAGGCTGGAGGAAATGGCATCATAATGCTGATACTCTCAGTCTGCTATTTTTGTGAATAACCAGCTATTTTCCCTGAATCCCAAATCTGCCTCTGCCATCATCCATGAAATTATATCAGGCTAACTAATTAGTTTGTAAGTAGGTAACACAAGCTTTGAAGTTTGTGATAATAGTAACAATACCAACATAGATTGTTATCTGGGTAGTCACTTTTAAAAACACTATCATATTCAGGATTTCTATCTTCCTAACTATCTAGATTGACCAATCTACAATTCTTGCCTGATTTGCCAAGAAATTTGCCATCTTCCTAGTGCAAAAATCAGCTGAACTCTTGACTTTTTCTCATGTATTTATGATCTTTCCCTCTGCCCTCAGGTGAGAGAATTGAGCCAGGTTCCCTACCTACTAGTTCTTCTTCAAACAAAGAGAACTTAGGGCATGATTTTCTACTTTGATGTGAGAAAAATACCATTTTTCTCAAGATTACTTATTCCTTCTTTAAATTTCTAAGATCCAATCCATTTACCAGTTCATTATTCATGACTGATCTAATCATATGAGCAATCCTAATCTTATGTGAATATTCCTATATGTTTACCTAATTGTGTTAAATTGATAATCTGGTATTATTTCAAATTTTATTAATAATTCATTTTATCACCTACCTAAATTCTCTCCTTCTTGATTATAAATATATTTAGCATAATTAATTGCTTTAATTCTTAAAAGACTAATTTTTCATATGTATTTTCTGCAGAAAGCATCCAGAAGTAGCTATTGACATCTCCCTATATTGAATTAAGTCCTTCTAGGGTGGGATAGACAGGGAGCAGATATCATCTCACCTTGAAAATAGATTTGACATGAGTATAATTGCACGGAATATCTAATTTTTCAAGTAATTTGTGAGTTTTTTCTAGGTTAATTTTTCCACCTTTAAATTCATCCCGAATCATGGACAAAAACCATGTATAAAGCACAAAAAAAGAAGTTAAGGAAATTCTCACAGAAAATCATGAAGTACTTAAAATGCCTAAAGAAGTATTTTATTTCTCTTCAGTTTAACATTTTTATTTTATTCTTAAAGGAGAGCCTATCTTGTGCTTAAGTAACAAGATAATTCTATGATAAATAATATTTAAAGCAAAACTAAGTAGGTACTATTCTGTATTAAAAGTATGAAAGAATTACAGGAAAAGAATAAAAATAAACATTTGAGAAATCAAGTTATTTGGGAAATGTAGTCTGTTTCCTGAAGAAATGGGCCTGGGGTCAGCTGGGCTTCCAGATCTGCCTGTCTCTTGACCTCTCTCAGCTTCACTTCCCTTGTCTTAAAAGTGGGCAAATTAATACTTAGGAAGGTGGGGGCATCAGATGAGCTCTTAACATACTAGCATACCCAGTTTCTGCGATTCTGCTACTAAGTGTTCAATAAATAATAATCATGTCTGGTATAATTATTATCATCATGACATTAGTTAAATGTCAAGCTACGCACATGCCAAAAAAAAGTGCAACATTTTAAGTACCATCAAAAATGGTTAAAAATGCCATGCTGAGTGTATATTTGGTATGAAGCAAAAACTGAAATAAGGGAGCTTACTTCTTGTATACAGATAAACTATAAAAATTAGGACAATTTAATTTGAAAAACTACAGTTGAGAATTGATATGACAGTTTATAAAATCATGAAAGGTATAGGTAAAGAATGTTCAAAATCCCACTCAAATTCAGATTGTTAAAACAAAAAGCCCTTAAATATAATGGCTATGATTTAATATGGCAAAGCTCATGTTCTTATAAGAAAAAGACAGGAAGCTCAGAAAAGCTTAGGATGGATGGAAGGAAGCAGTTTATACTAAAATGAGAGAGGCTTAACTTCAGAACTCTTCAAAAAGAATGAGAGGGGAATCAAGCAAAGGGGATAAATCAAGAAAAAGAAGAGGAAAGAGGAAGAGAAAGGACTTCTGAGTGGATATTTGTTCTCCATATTTTCATGACCTGCTCCGTTTCTCCTTGCTTAGAAGTCTCTTCCCATTACGTGTTGTCATGGGCTCCAAATATAGTTAAATCTGCCCTTTTGTTGTAAAGGAATTTCTTTATATTCATCAGCTGTTGCTTCTGCCCTTTTTCTAGAGAGAAAGCAGAAAATACAGAGTGGTTTGTGACTGTGTTCTTTGGAGATCGCTCACACTTCAATCCCACAGAAACCATATGCAAGGCTGGTCCCTGCACTTCACTGCCCTTGAACATCTCTAGCTTCTTATTACATTTTGCCCATCTTCAAACCCTCCATGTTTATAAATGCACCATCCTCTGCTCTTTGGAATTTGTCTATCAACTGCCATCATATCTTGTTTTATTTTTACTATTTTGTTGACTCACCTCCCGCCGAAATTTTTCAACATAATGTGCTTCCAGTGGGTTTGGGGCAACTACCCTGAGGGCCTGAGAATAAATCAATGTCACTGTGTTTCCCATGGTGAAAGGGCTGCCAAACAGTCTCTAGAAACTCTGGGCTGCTTCTATAGATCCCTGGCAACATATAATGCACACAGAGACACACCACTTTTGAAGAAAGCTGTTCAGGAGGTTAAGTTCTTAAAAATCTTCAAAATATGTATAGCTGGTTGGCTGGGTACCACGCTGTCAGGTGACTGTCATGTTTTTCTTTGGATCTGAGCACCCATTGTGATATCATCGAAAGTTCCATGCTTCATAGAGAAAGCTTCTTTATGACTTCATCAGGAGACTCAGAGCTTGCCAGACAGCCTGTTTTCATGGTTAGACATAGTAATCTTAAGCTTGAATGTTTAACACCTTGATGGGAAAGGTGTCTCATGGAATGTTTTCTCATCCTTTGAACACTCTTAATTTCAGAAGCCTTGCTTCTGCTGCAACCAAACATGTCACTTAGTGTTCTGAGTAGGAAAGAGAAAGAAAGAGTAATTCGCAGACTGTTAATACAAGCTCCTCCAGGGGAATTTGTAAACGCTTTTGATGATCTCTGTCTGCTTATCCGTGATGAAAAACTCATGCACCATCAAGGTGAGTGTGCAGGCCACCAACACTGCCAAAAATACTCTTTACCACTCTGCATCGATGGAAATCCAGTACTCTTATCTCACCACAACGTAGTGGGTGACTACCGATTTTTTGACTATCAAAGCAAACTTTCTTTCAAATTCGACCTGCTTCAAAACCAGCTAAGAGACATCCAAAGTCACGGTATCATTCGGAATGAGACAGAATACCTGAGAAATGTTGTTCTGTGCGCCTTAAAGCTGTATGTGAATGACCACTATCCAACAGGAAATTGCAACGTGCTGAGAAAATCGGTGAAAAATAAGGAGTTCTTGATAGCCTGCATTGAGGATCACAGCTATGAAACAAGAGATTGCTGGAATGGCCTTTGGAAATCTAAGTGGATTTTCCAAATAAATCCATTTCTAACCCAAGTAACAGGAAGAATTTTTGTGCAAGCTCATTTCTTCAGGGCTGTCAACCTTCATATTGAAATCTCCAAGGACCTGAAAGAAAGCTTGGAAGTAGTTAACCAAGCTCAACTGGCTTTAAATTTTGCGAGGCTTGTGGAAGAGCAAGAGAATATATTTCAAGCTGCAGTCTTAGAAGAATTACAGGAGTTATCGAACGAAGCCCTGAGAAAAATTCTACGAAGAGATCTTCCAGTGACCCGCACTCTTATTGACTGGCAAAGGATACTCTCTGACTTGAATCTGGTGATGTATCCTAAATTAGGATATGTCATTTATTCAAGAAGTGTGTTATGCAACTGGATAATATAAAGGATTGCTCCTGGTAATTGTCTTGACCTGATGTAGTTGTGTTTCTGGGAGGGGTGTTGGGATTTTCCTAAGGTTGAAAAGCCACTGGAGATGCCTATCATATGACAAATGCAAATTTAAATTAGGGAAAGGTGTAACAAATAATTTTACTCAGGGAATATTAACCAATAAGGGAAGAAAAGGATGATTTAAATGTGTTTCATGGTAGTAACCATCATAAAGCCAGAGATGTTTACTAGAACCTAAAATAACTTGATAGAATGTGGCACTCAGAAGTATTATAAAGGTGGCTAGGGTATGTATGTGGGGTGTGTGTGTGTGTGTGTGTGTGTATTTGTAGGAAGGACCTTTGACTTTCATTGTAACTGGAGAAGGTATGCAGATGAAAGTCACTCTGCAAGTGATACTTCATATAATTCAATTGAGTCCTACCCCAACCCTGAGATAGTGGATTTCACTAAGTGATGTTAGTGTTGGATATTCCATGAAACCAAAAGATATCAAAAATCTACCTCAGATGAAGAACTTTTAGTAAACTTGAATCCACTGCCATCATGCCTTTCCCTGTCCTCCAAGAATCGGAATTACTCAAATCTCTGGGCTTTTCTGATAACTAACATGATCTTTGAAAAATTAACTCAAAAAGCCTGACCTCTCAAGCTTATATAGTCAGGATCTTGTGAAATCATCACTATAAACATTTATGAGTGTTTATTTCATGCCAGGCCCTGTGCTAAGTGATTTGCACACAATTTTTCATGATTAGGCTGGCACTAGTAGTAAGTTCATTTTGTGTGAGAAAAAAAATCTAAGATTTCAAGTTGTTTAATTCATCTAGGCACATAGTAAGTGACAAGTGTGTCTGACTCTGCTTTTAACCTCTAGAGTAGGACTGCTCTCCATGGAGGCTTGTTTCATTAAGAATTGTGAACTCTACAGTGATTTAGGCAAGTATTTCACCCAAAAGACACTTCCATATGAACTGAAATGGGTGGACTGCTGTTTTCCAGCCAAGACTACTATTCACTTACCTCATCACTATTCCTAGCAAGGTTACTGACCACTTGCCTCTGGTCTCAAAGTCCAAATCTAAACCTCTCCAATAAGATTGTGGTAGAGCAGTAGATAGGCCCCATCCTCTTATTCTGACTTACTGGTAGGCAAAATACTCTGTATTTTGTATCCATGCTGTTGAGAAAATATCTTATTCTGCCTTAGAAACATTGGAGCAGACAATATTGGAATTCCTAAATCTCAAACCTTTCTACCTCAACTGGTGGTTCTTGGAGAATCTCAGGAGAATTACCTAGGACATATCTTTAAAAATACAACTTCCCAGTACCCATCTTCAGATTCGGATTTTGTCGGTTCAGAAATCTCTATTTTAGGCAATTATCAGAGATACTCTGTTGCAAGGGATCCCAGGACCAAATTTTAAGAAATATTGGTCCAGTTATAAAGTGGCATATCTTATGCTTTCTATTTACTTAATTAAAATCATTCCTTATAAAACTACTGTCAAATGAAGGTCATGTCTGCTACTTTACTGGATTCACCATGCACAGACTAACGACATGCCTTCATCTGTTATAAAAGTTAAGGAAAACCTTTCTAAAGAAAAGTAGCAAAGACTACTCTCATTGTAGTACTGCTCTCATTGTACTAAAACATACCTATCTGACAAATTACTTAGCAAAAATTTAAATTGATATTATGGTTATATATGTAAGTGTTGATTTGCCAGAACATTCCAGGATAGGACTTAATGGTTTATGGAACAATCACAGAAGCATTTAGCTCCCCCTGAAACATGGGGTTTTTAAAATAATATTTATTTGTATGTCTGAATATAAAAAGTCACATGTACAAATCATAAAAAATGTTTGAGGTATAAAGCATTTTTGGCCTTTCCTCCGCCCACCCCCCATTTAATTTTATGGAATTGTTTTAAATATTAAGAATTTATGACATATAAAAAATTTTATCCTGTTCTTTTTCTGTGACCTCCTATATCATAAATATAGTCCCATGTCATTAAAATTCCTTGAGCACATAATTTTAATTATTTACATGATATTCATACTGTTCATGCACCATAACAAGACAACTATTTCTCTATTCATACATAATTTAAATTTTTAGCATTTTATATCTGTTATTAATTGGGCCATTGTGAACATTTCTATGCATAAACCTATGCCACGTTGTGGATTATGTCCCTTAAGATAAATTCTCTAAAATTGCATATTGAAAAGATATGAACATATTAATGATTTCAATACATATTGCCAAGTTGCTTTCCAGAAAAATTTAACAATTTATAATCCCATCATAAGAGAATATCTAGCTCACATCAAATGTTTTCTTTGATAGGCAACAGACCTTAAAAGAATAAATGAATTAAAAAGGTGTTCACTAACTTATGGTATATTATACCAAAAACTTCCCCACACTGATTTTATTTGGTAGTGATTTTCTTTGTGTGGAGCTGGCATAGCCAGAAAAATTTACTACTACTCCTCTCTGTACCTTTATCACACATGTATACACACACACAAACACACAAATACCCCCCTATACTTAAACCTACTCTCTAGCAGTATACATATATACACACACATGACCAGGCATATACACACATAGACAAAAAATGCTTCAGATCCTGAGGACTCAATGCATCATTTTTTAATATTCCGGTGTTTTCTCCTCCCCATCCCTCCCAACTGGAATATAAGCTCCTTAAGAATGGGGACCTTGTCTATCTCAAGGGTCCGGCTCATTACTGACTCTTATTTGGTAGGCACTCAATGAATGAATGAATGAATAAACAAATGAATAAGGGTAACAAAAACATGAAACATGCTAAGTTTAGTTGGCCTTAAGATTTTGTAAGACATCAATTCTTGCTGTCCCTTTAGGAACTGTATATTCCTTTGCAGACTTCCCCCAAGCTGATGTTTGACCCTTCATTCTAAGGCAAGTGATTGTATTTTGAGGCTGCCATTGGCTGCCTACGACTCTGATGAAAACTTTTGCTCTTTTCCGAGTCCAAATGGACAGAGATTTCTTCTCCAACAAGTTTAAGAAAATCAAATCCTTTAAAGTCATGTATCTTTCAATTTTACATGATCCTCTGTCAAAGATCTTTGTGCTCTTCCTCTTAGGGGTCTGGTCCAGAGAGCTACCCAATGGATATATTGGCTACATCATGTTCTACTCAAACAGAGATTCAGGAGGGGCATTGATCCTTCAAATCCACCCCAACCCCCCCCCCCCACCTCCCCACCCCATCAGACTGAGTCTCTGCTATTCTGGGACATGCCCTAGACTTAGGCATGCATTGAGACTAAAGCCGGCTTCAGCTTTATTTTTTTGTTGGGACTTTGATCACAGTATACAAAACCCAGCAACTCCTTTCTCCTTATCATTCAGATCTTCAGTAATCAAATAGAGTTCCTTCTGGGTGCTGCATATTTATGAAGGTCCCATAGTTGATTAGAGTTTAGTGGATCAATATGAAAAGTACTTTCAGGTGCTTGGGTGACTCAGTCAAGTGTTGCCTTTGGCTCAGGTCATGACCTTAGGGTCCTGGGATGGAGCCCTGAGTTGGACTCCCTGCTCAGCCTGCTTCTCCCTCTCCTCCTGCCCAACCCCTTGTGCTCTTTCCCTCTCTCTTCTCTCAAATAAATAAAATCTTTAATTAAAAGAAAAAAAGAAAAGGAAAGTACTCTCAGGTCACTGCCACCCAACAAATTTTTGATTTATCTCACCTTCTCTTCAATCTCCTCATCATGACACATCTCAGATCCTGACCCTTTTACTTGGATAATTTCAGCAGTTTCTTAGGCTATCGTACCATTGTTAAGGAATGGGTTCTTAGTCTACTACTTCTTATATTCTAGTGAAAACTATGTCAACTCCACATCAGTCTCTGGCCTCCCTTCTGAAAAGCAGTCAACTTAGTCTTTTCTATTAATCCCTATAGCCTTCTTGACATGCTTTTGAATTTCTCTACTCTGCTTAAGCTCTGCTTCTGCATCATTCCTTTGCTTACTAGATGGCTCTGTCCCTTTACTAAGAAGACATGTGCTTTCAAAAAGAGCTTATACAGCTTCCTTTCTCTACTCTTAAAAATGTACTTATTTTCTTCTCCTTCCAAGTAGTTTCCAGAGTGTACATTCCTTTCTTTTTTTTATTAAAGATTTTATGTATTTATTCATGAGAGACACAGAGAGAGAGAGAAAGGCAGAGACACAGACAGAGGGAGAAGCAGGCTCCATGCAGGGAGCCCAATGTGGGACCCAGTGTGGGACCCAATCCCAGGACTCCAGGATCACACCCTGAGTTGAAGGCAGAGGCTTAACCGCTGAGCCCCCCAGGTATCCCTATACATTCCTTCCTAAGACTTAACTCTTCTCCTGTAGATGTGATCCTAAATCCTTGATCTTTGGTTATCCAGGCTCTTAATTCTTGAGCTACCTTTTTGGTTCTTAGTTCCTCAATCTCCCCATCCCATCATGGCTCCTCTCCTCCACCAGCAAGCAGACTCAATTCCAACTAGCCTAAAAAATTTTCCCTATAAGTTTCTCAGATCCCTTCACAATGAAACTTGTCAAAAGATTATCCTACTCTTAATTTTTTTCTGCATCCTTACCACTTAAGGAATGGATTTAATTAAGAGACTGCTATGCTCTAGGCATTCTACTGGCAATTTCATCTGCCTCATTGATTTCTTATAAGAATCATACAAGTGGGAATTATTTTTTACAGCTTAGAAAACTAAGAATGTTCTTAAGTAGCTTTGCCAAATTGACACAGCTGGTAAGGGACAGAACTGGGATTCCAAATCAGGTCTGTCACACTTCAAAACTCCTGCTCTTTATACCATATCATGCTGCCCTAACTCTGCACTTTCTGGCTGCCAGGCTAATAGTCTAAGAAAATGCCATTCTCAAAAGTTTTCAATATCATAATTGTTTATTCCAATTGCCTCTTGTCAGTTATCATCATGGGAGCATGACTATTTCTTCATCCAGAAAAACATTTAATTCCTCAGTTGTACTTACATTTTAGTCTCCCCCTCCTCTAATTCCTTTCATTTTTCCTCTTCTACTGTACCCCACAAACACAAGCAATTCTCCAGACTTTAGTTTTCCATTCTCTTCTTTTCACATTATCACCTTCAATCAATAAGATCTTGAGCTACCAGCCCATTCTTCACAATATGTATCACAATATTCATCAAGTACAACAGGACTGGAGAAAACTCCAGTACTCACAATCCATGGCCTATTACTAAGTAGTTCTTCCAAACAGTGTTTTTAATAGCATATGGATCTTTTTTTTCTCTTCCCTCTTGGCTTCAAAACTCATTGCTCATTTTTGTCACTAAGCACTGTATTTATTGTGAAAGCCAACCTTGACCACACTCGGCCAGAATGGCTTTGCATAAACATATCTCCCAGTTTTACTTTGACCTCCAAGAATATCCCACGTTGGCACTGTTTCTCCTCTATGTTTCTCCTCTGTCCATTCCCTCTGCCCCTCCCATCCCACATCCATCCAATCCCAGTTTGCCTATGCTCTATAAATGAAAACAAGGCATCTACTAAATAATAATACAGATAACTCTAATCAACCTGACTTTGGGCTTCATTTCCAATTTTATCTACAAGTCCTACATTATAGTGTCAAAATCATTGTTTCTTTCCTCTCCTCTCTCTTTCCTGCTCCTCTTTCCTTCAAGAAACAAATCATTGCTTCTTTCCTACTTGTCTCTTTTTCCTGCTCTCAGCAGCACTATCTTGCCAATAACTCGAGGTCAAAATTTCAGGCATTCTTAACTTCTTTACTATTTCCTAAAATTTAATTAGTCATTGAATCTTTTTATGTCCATCCCTGAAAGTACTTTTCTTATTTATTCCCTCTCTCAATCCATAATCTCTCTTATTTCTCACTTATCAAGTTTTCTAACAGGTTTGCCTTCTTTTCTTTTTTTTTTTATCTCCAATCTATTCTATGAAGTTCTGCCAAATTAATTTTCATAAACCTCAACTGATTACTCACAGTTGTTACTTACAATCTCATCAAACACCATTAAAAGATACCTATTAACTAGGGGATATATTTCATTTTCTGGCTTAGGGTTCCAAGGTTCTCATGATCTAAGTGCCCCTTTCTCTTCCATGGACCTTGTATGTAAGCTAAACTTATGTAATAAGCTAAACTTAACCACTTCTTCCAAGAACCCTCTCTTAGAAGCTTCACCAGAAGTACTCGCTACATTTCCTAAATGTGAACACATTTTATCTAATTCTGCCTTGGTACTTGTCTACTCTAAATTTAATATCAGATGTGTTTGTTCTGTTTTTCTTAATAGACTAAAAGGAGAGATTTTTGTTTCTTTTATATACAGTGCAGTAGAAATCTATGAAACTTTGAATCAGAATATCTAAGTTCAAGTCTTGATTTTACCAATTATTACTTTTGTGACATCAAATAATGACACAAAATAAAATAAAATACATGACTTCTTTGATAGTTTTTCCATTTGCTAAGTGAAAGTTGAATGCATCCTTAGCATTATGTTTTACACCTACAGTGTGGGCAATAAATGATTGGTGAAGAAATAAATGTTCAAGAAAAGAAAGAGCATGAATCCCACCAAATTCTCCACCTTTTAGAAACTGTAATTTACAAACGCCTTTGAGTTGGAAGTATAGTTTTGCATTTGAAAGATCTTTCATAGTGTCTGACACATGATAAGAATACAATTCCCATACTATGTTTCCCTGATAATTCATTATTGATGTTATATTATATGCCATATGCCATGTGGACATAGATACCTTAAGGAGGCCCCAGGGACTAGATTTGCTTTACAAATTTAACCAGTGCGTGCCCCAACAAAAAACAGATGACTGTAAATACAAACTGGATTGTTCAAAGAAAATATGGTGAAGGGATTATCCACACAGATAGGGAAATATAGAGGAAAGCAAAATAACATTAAAGCCATTCACAGGGACCCCTGGGTGGCTCAGCGGTTGAGCATCTGCCTTCAGGTCAGGTCATGATCCTGGAGTCCTAGGATTGAGTTCTGCCACAGAGTCTCCATGGGGACCCCTCTGCCTATGTCTCTGATTCTCACTCTGTGTCTCTCATGAATAAATAAAGAAAATCTTTTTCAAAACAAAATAAATAAAGCCATTCACATATTTAGGGGAAGGTTATTAGGAAATGCCTACTAACCTGGAGGGAAGGGTCAATATAATGAGCCACAAGAGGGGGGCTGTAACCATCTGTGAAGGGACATTGCCAGAGTGAGGAGGCCTCTGAGAAAGAGACATCTCAGGAAGAGACCCCTCAAGAAGGGAGGAAGGATATAAGTGCCCTCCTTTTTTTTTTTTTTTTACCTCCAGCTTCTGTCAGAGCTCCCCATTGTCAAAACCGATCAAAAGCCAGAGGGCAAGGGACTCTGTTAATATGGACCATGTATATCAGCCTCCTAAAACCAATAGTAGAATGGGGAAGGAAAGAAGATAGATTTAGATGAAGGATACCGGACACACATTCATTTATCTGAATGTGATTTCTGACACTTTATAGGGCTTTTATTTTAATAAGATGAACATCTGGCATTTACTAAGTATATTTTGTCCTTTTGTTCATTTAGAAATGCCATTAGTTTAAATAAATAAATATATTTTATAGAGCTACATAAAAGATGTGTTTGGAAGGATTTCAAGTAATTTTTCTGAATATTTTAGTCCATTTTAACTGCCTTGAAAAGAACAACCAGGTTATAAATGCAACAGCTTTCCTGAATTAACTTTATTGCATAAATATAATGCTTATCATACTCTTCTTATCTCCCTAGTCACTTTTTATTCTCATTTTAGAATATGTACAGTGCCCTCACTCTGCAAGCACCATGTTCATGTTCCAAACTCATACAAATAAAAAAGAATTTATTGTCTGAATAGGATTTACTAATTGGACAGATTTATTTTTTCATTCCTTAGGAATGTGATCTGTGACCCTAATAGCATGCAAATGCAGCCCTCAGTTCAGAGACAGTCAAAGCCTGAGATGGAAGAAAGAGAAAATTCCATAAACATTATATGTGTTTTTACCAGAGATAACCGAACAGTATCGTAATGTTTTTTAATGAGTATTTCTCATGTTCACTTCAGGACTTCTTTCCCCACCTCATCTTTGGATCAACAATCTTCAATCAACAGCTCAAAATCTTGTGGATTTTTAAAAAAATATAGGATTTATAAAACATAAAAATAAAGGAAAATCAGGGCTCTTTTGCAAAATTATTATCAGAGCGTAACAAATACCTAAAGTTTAAGAAGGGCTTATAGTGTTTTTCTGGAATTAAATCAGCTATGTGTCCACTGGTGATCATATGTCAGACTGATCTGTTCAGATTTCTAGAAACTTGAGGAGTAGGAGTAACCTGATCTCTAATGGCTAGACCTCAAGAAATAGAAAAGGAAAATTTGGTGACAGTGGCTTTTTATGATTATGTGGTACCATTCAGTACATTTTTTTGGAACTGAATTGACTCCCAGCACACATCTATTTATGAGGAATTTATGGAAAATTTGAGTTAACCTGCATTTTAACTTACTTAGGTTGGGCCAAGATACACTTGTAACCCACTTGCCAACATTCACTGTGTTTGTTTTACCTGAGAACACTTCACATCAAACACTTCAAGACCTAGTAGAACAATCTGACGTTGCTACCAACCCACTCATACGTGAGTTGCAGCTTCCTCCTAAGGGATTGGAATCCCAGGAGCCTCCCTTATGGTACCACAAATTTATTTAGCTCACTCCCAAAATTCTTTTCAAAATATTTTCAGTATAACTAACTCTGCTTCCCTTTTAACTTCTTATTAATCAATTTCTCCTTTTAAATTAATTTTCAAATATAATTTTTTATAAATATGCTCTGAGGAAAAGGATTCCATCTTATTTACTTTGGTGATCCCATTACTGAGTCTGGAGCATAATGAGTGTTTGATAGATATTTGTTGAATATGAAATGAAGAGTTAGATGGATAACTGCATTAAAGGAAAAAATTAAATCTACTACTGTTTCCTTTACCACCTTCTTTTGTTTTCATTTTTTCTTGTTATTTATCTTAATACATTTTATTCTTTTATTTTTTCAATTTAGTATAATTAACATACAATATTATATTAGTTTCAGGCAATGATTCAACAACAATCCTACTACCATTCCCTTTAAATAGATACTTTTTCCACTAAACATTTTAATTTCTAAAGCATTAAGAGGTGAATGCCGATTTGAGAATGTAAGCACAAAAGATGTCCTAATGTTTAATGTCCATTCCATGGACAAACAAGTTCAAAAAGCTATATGTGCTCCTACTTGGATTCTCAAAGTACATTAGCACATTAAAAGCTTTGAGACAGTATGTTACTTAAAAAAAAATAATTTAGTTGAGTGTTACCTGGAAGTCATCTGTGATTCTTCCCTTTTCTGCTCACCACTCACATCTAATCTATCTGTAAGGTCTGTGAGTTTGACCTCCAAAAGAATATCTACCCATCTCCCTCCATCACTGTTGCCATCACTCCAGTCCAGGGCACATCCTTTCACCAAAGAGCACTGCAATGTCCTCCTAATTAATGTCGCTGCTTCCACTTTTAGTTTCTCAAAACCATTTCAACAAAGTAGCCAAAATGAGCTTAAAAATTTTTTTTAGCCATCTGCTTACTGAAGCATACCAACATGTTTAATGTTCTTAAAATCTAATCTTAAGTATATTGGCTTATAGGGTCTTAGGGCCTCTGGCCTAAGCCTCACACTCAAACTGATCAACCACTAACCCTGACTACTCTTAAATCCACTTAGACTTTCTTTTATGCCTTTTCCTTACTGGCATGAGGGCTTTTATACTTTTAAAGTTTCCTCTCCCTGAAAACTTACACTCTTCAGCTCTTCTCATTACCAGTTACTCTTCAGCCTTCAAGTCTCAGCTCAAACACTCTTTCTTTCTTTCATTTCTTAACTGAAGTACAGTTAACACACAATGTTACTTTAGGTTCAGGTGTACAACAAAGTGATTCAACAAGTCTTTGCATCATGCTATGCTCACCACAAGCACAGCTACCATCTGTCACCATACAACCTGTTACAATACCCACCACATCGCCAACTGTTATTTCCTTCATAGCACTCACCATCATTTGAACTTTTAAAAATTCTGACCTTCTATCCTGGAATACAAACCCCATAAGGGCAACAACCTTGTTTTTCTTGCTCACTGAATATCCTTGGAACCTAAATAATGCCCAGCACATGAAAGGGAATAAGTATTTGCCGAACAAATATGTTTGTGCATGGGACCCTCTTTCAAGTAAAACTTACTAATGTTCCACACAACGCATTTTGGGAAAGGCAAAGGTAGGCTGTCAAGTTACCATTTTACATAAGAAGTCTGTGTATAGCTACAGAGAATTAAGATTTCTATCCACATACAAAAGCTTTTTAATTCTGATGTAGAAATACAACACGTGCTCAAAAATCCATTATACAGTATATGTCAAGACAATTAGGTGACAGTATACATCTACTGTGTTAATATATTTTCATTAGCCATTATGTGTTCTACTTTCTATAAAGAATTCTCCTTTTCTTGGAGTATTTCTTTACAGTTGATTCCATCCTTTTCTTGAAAAACTCATGTTCAAGTCTTCTTCAAGCCCTTTAAAAGCTTGGAAATAGTTTGAAGAACTTCATAGTTTCTTTATTGTTTTGGTTTTGGTGTTGACTAAGACAACCATCATACAGCTTTATTTTTTCATTTATTGATTGGGAAATTGAAATGAGGCCCTAAGAATTTGTGTGCTTTTTTTCAAATTAACGCTATAGTCCTGATCCAGTTTATAGTCACATTTTGTTCTAGTTTCTCTGTTATTCCTAAATACACAAAGCAAAATTAAAAAGAGTATATATGAGAGGCTGGACCCAAACAATGAGCTTAAGCAGCACCTAACCTCAGGAAGGATGTTTGGGAAGAACCACTCCCACCTCCATTGGAATGGAGCAGTCTTATTATTTGTTCATTCTGACAGAAGTGGGACTAGAGGACAATTTTATTTCCCCTTTACCTTCTAATAATTGGAAGGGATTTGTCCTAACAAAGAAAGTCTTAACAACTCCATTGCCATTTACATGGCCAATCTCCCTATAAGTGGATGGTATCAAAAAAGGAAATAATCTACAATCTCCTACTAAGTCAAATTAACACTAATGCTCATAACTTTTAACAGGTCTTTTAACATTATCTTCATGTGGTTGATGAATGGCACAATTATACAGACCTTAAGCGGGAACCTAAAATGGAGAGAAGTAAATCTTATCTTTCTTCTGATAACATGCACACAGTTTGACACAAGAAGTGAACTGGAAGAAGACAGCAATCCTAACAGAAAAATGGGCAAAGTAAATAGGTAATTTACAGAGTAGGCAATCCAAAACGCCTCTGACAAGAGCACATGAAAATTAAGCAACGATTAGTTTCATGTTACACTTATTTAAAAAGGCAAAAAATAGACACTAGTTTAAGTAAGTTATGATAAAGACGTGCATTTGTGTACACATACATGTGTGCATACATGTGTGTCAGTACATGTGTATGTGCACATGTGCATGTGTAGGAATTTTCATGTGACACTGATGGGAGGTTAAGCAAAAGCTGCTGTTCTTTAAGAGCAATTTGCCACTATTTAGTCATATGAAACATATGCATACCCTATGACTTAGCAATTCCTGGGTGTACTTCCTTCCAAAATTCTCACACTTGTCTGAAAGGAAACATGTCCAAGGATGTTCATTGCAGCATTGTTTGTGGTGGCAGGAAGTTCATAGCAATTTAGAAGTCCACCACCAATGAATTAAAGGGTAAAGGTGTAACAGCATACCAAGGAGTACCATGGACAGCTGGAAATAACAGAACAAATGTACATAGAAGAGTAGGAGTGGATCTTAAAAACATGCTGTTGGATAACAAAGAGTAAGACACAATGTCTATCACAATAACAAATGCATAAATTAAAAATAGATGTTCAGAAGTAAAACACATTTTTTAAGAACACACTTAAAAAAAAACCCCACATCGAGTGTATTAGAATGATTTCCAACACAGGACAGATAAAAAGCAGTGGGGAATAAAATCAATAGATAACATGGGTTAATTAAAACAAAACAAAACAAAAACAAAAGAACCAAGGAAATAAATGAAAAAACAATAAACCATAAGGAAACAACTAAAGCACAAAAAGAGGAAAGTGAAGAGAAAATAAACAGAAGTAAAAACACTTTCACTCATCTAGAAGCAGCATGAAAACGTTAAGCCCCCAAAGATAAACTGAAATATCCTCCAGTAGTGCCCCCATCTCCCCTTACTCCTCCGGGGTTAAAAGGCACTGCGCTTCATTGCCAGCTCATGTCATCATGAAAGATGAGCAGTAGTAAGACTGGAGCTGAGAAATGGGTGAGGCTGTGCTCTGCATCAAGGCAGCAGTGCCCCTCATGTGTCTGAGGTTGAGCTCCTCATGGTAAGAACAAAGTGAAATTGGCAATGAACTCTATCTCTGGTTTTGCGTCTAGATGATTGGAAGGTGAGTTTGGCTTCGTAGCTGCCAAACTGGCACTAAGGCATTGTTTAGAAGAGAACAAGAGTACAGGATTCGTGCCCAGCATAGAGTTCCCACCAGGAAATTGGAAAGTCAGTGTATTTCTTACCAGCTCAGAAGGTTATGAAAGTCTGACCACAAAAATATAGCATGACTTTCCTGTGACTTGCACAAAATTGTAAAAATTTCTGTTTAATAAAACTGCTTTGCAAAGTACATAAATTACCTGCTTCTCTGGTTTCTCACGTTCTGATCCTCAATAGTATTCATTTCTATCTTGTTCCCTCACCTATTTCCTGATGTGAAGAAAATTTGCAGAAAGAAGTTGCTGAACTATTCACTTTTAAATTTTTACTTATTATAGTTCAATGAGTATGTCAGAAAAAGCAAAACCACAAAGATAAAATCCATTTATCTTTAAGCAGAGTGTTGCATTCAGAGGAATTTAGCTGTAAAATTATTAGTGATATTTTTCCGGGAAATGACAGTATAACAGAAAATGAGTTGACACTTTTCAAATAGGTATTGCAGACGCTTGGTGCCCTTCCACACAATCACATGTATTCTCGGGATGCCCTGGAGTTTCTGGCACAAAGAACAGACAGCGCAAGACTTGATATTGGACAGTCAATTTACAACTACCCCAAGATATGTGATTCTGGGGAATACAGTGCATTTCCAAAGTAATTACCATACAGTAGAAAATATTATGGGAATCCCTATAGCTAAGCTCAAAATATATACGTTAACATTTTAAACATATTACTAAAATGTGTCTCTTGCACACTAAAGCCAAAAGGTGTTTGGAATGACTACAGTTGAGAAAGTATCTTATGGAGTCAATAGAATGCAAGAGATTCTCTTCCAACCCGTCTGCCATGGCCATCTATCAAATCCAGAGTTAGAAATATATGTATGTTATCCATCAAGTAAAACTATTCCCCTCTTCTGCATTCCCCCCTTATTAGCCTCTCTTGAGAAAGCAACCATGGGGAAGACTCACACGATGCCAACATTAAACTCTTTCCAAAGATATACAGAATGTGGGAATATCTAAATCAAGATGAATTCATCTACTGTTGGTGAAACAAAATATAAACCATTGTTTGTAAAGCATTGGATTTATGACGTATATTTAATTTAGTTTTCATCAATTTATTCTACAAGTCATTGTTCTGAAAATACTACTGTACCAGGACCTGTGGAATTAGATAGGTAACATGAGTGATGATCGCTGTTCTCCAAAATCTTGATGGTGCAATGCTGAGGAAACAGGAATAATTGTATGTTATATAATTAGTGTCCTTATAGAGAATGATAGCTATTAGTATTTAATGACGAAACTTCAAGTTTTCCACCATTTGGAGATGATAATTTTAACAGAGATTGTTATTGAGAAATTGATACCTTTGCTCTTTGCTCTTATAGACCCAAACAATAAAAAGAATGAAAAAGTAATATTTTTTTATGAGACAGAGTTTTGAATTCTGGAATCCCTTGTCCTAAAAGTAACAGGGTTTTTTGGGCTGATTTTGTTTTTATTTTTTGTTTTTTTGGTTTTTTTTCTGATTCAGATCTAGAGAAAGTGAATTAAGTTGGTTTATCCCCTAGTGGCAAGAGATGGTAGGTTTTGTATTTTGAAGGTAGAGACAAGTGAGGCTAAATGAAAGTCTGGCAGAAATATACTATTTCCCACACATGGCAAGAAGTGTCAGGAACACTGGCAGGGTTGCTTATGCAAACAAAGGAGGAATTACTCCCAGCACCAACTATGTGATTGAAATTGGACATTCTACTTTTCTTATATTCGGGTGTCTAGAATCCATTTCTATCCATTTCATGAAAATAAGGTCTAACTTATAAGAAATATGAATTTGAAAAGACCTTTCGAATGAATTATTCTCTGATCTGCTGAACAGCTATTTTCTATTTTTCAGTCTTAGGAAAAGCAAGAATATTCCCTCATTCAGTTATATTTATTAAGCCCATTCTTCAAACAAACCCTGTGTTAGGCACAGGAAACACAAGAAAAAATAGGACACTTTTCTTGTTTCTAAGTAGGTCCCACCTGAGTCAGAGGTACTGGCATTTAAAGAACTAAGTAAATAATAAACAGAATCATAAACTATGCACTGGGAGAGAACAGATAAGAGTAGCAAATTTTCCCTGGGGAAATGAAGGAAGGCTTGGATTGTGGATGCTGCCACCACCCCAACCAGGGCACACAACACCCCCACACCAGAATTGGAGCATGGACTGATGCCAGGAGACCCCACCTCCGAGCCCATCCTCCTCGCACTAATTCAGGACAACTCTGCATCCTTATACACAGTCTGTGAGCCAGATTTGCTTTGCTGAACACTGTTCCAACCAAAACTGCTTCCTTGCCTGCTTCCCACAGTTGATTCCAAAGAGACTTCCCAGTAAACATCCTGCAAGCAAACCTTTGTCTCAGTTTGCTTTCTGGAAAGCCTATGATGATTTGACAAAGGAAGTGATTGAGACTCAGATGTTTACCAAGAGTTTGCTAGACAAAGGTGGTGACAATATAGATTTTACCTAAGCTATTTTTCTGTGGTCCTAGAAAATAAAGATGGTTCATCCTCCCAACTTTTTGTTTTCCAAACCCCTCACCCTGTTGTATTCCAGGAAAGGGCTTACTACAAAGAACCACATTTTCAAGCTTGACTTAGAAAACACTCTTCCTTCTCCTGACTCCCATAAGTGTATCAGATGATTCCCTTATTTATACAGAACAAGGCCAAACACCTACCCTCAAAATTCTCATTTTTGTCTCATAAATTATTGGCTAAACTGTTTGTAACCTCAAAGCTAGACTGACAAAAAATAAACTTTGCTTCTTCATCTGACTGACTCCTTTTATTACAAAGACCAATCCCACCTATAAAATTACTCCCCCTGTAACTTTTCTATTCTCCGCAAAATCTAAGGCAAAACCACTCTGCCGAGACCTGATCCTCAGATCTGGGGTGTTTTCCTTTTGCAATACTCTAAAGTCAATCTTCCTACATGTCTGGTTTTCTCGCCTTTGACACTGAGATGACAGCGGGCACAAGAAACATAATGAACAAAGGCACCAAAGTATGAAAGGACCTGGTATTGTCCAAGAGACACTGGGAATTTGAGGTGGCAGGAATGCAGATTTGTGGTCAGGGCCAGGGTGGATAGCAATCAGCTAGGATTGAAGCACTTTGCACATTAAACCAAGCATTTCATCCTTAATGTGGGAATTCCAAAGGCCTTTTTACAGTCCTTCCTGAAGGTAAAGGGTTTTGGTCACTAGCCGGGGGAGAATAGTTCCTGAAAAGACCAAAAGGCTTTAGAAGTTGTCATCAAGGGAATATGTGATCAAGAAAACAAGGTCTTCAGCTCACAAATCTTTAAAATCCTCAAGAGTTTTGTAAACTATATATCCACCTGTATATTTATAAGTTACACTCATGACTTTTCATAAAAAGTTTAAACAGTTGCATGTAATTTCAAACATATTGTAAATATTGACATTTTGAAACAAAATCTTTATATCAAGTTTTTTAAAGAACTCAGTAGAATCTAAATACTCTGGATTTATCTAAAAGGTAAGAGAACAAACACTCGGCTAATTTTATATAGTTTCTTTATCTTTTTGAACTTTCACATTTCATTTCACCAACATATTTTATACTAATGTAATATATTTTTATGCTAGAAAGGCTTTTACTTGAAGTCTTTTACATCAGGAAGTATAATATATCCTTCCTACAAAAATCTGTATATAATTTTTCCTGTACCCATAGACTCTATAAGTTTCTTTAATTTCTTCTATAAATAATTATTCAAAAGCATAAATATATTACAAATGAATGATTAATTTTTAAAGAAAAAAATAAAAGTTATTGGAAATTCACCTCATAATGAATGGATCAAGCTAATTTATCTCCAATTCGTTTATATATCTATGAATGAATATTACTTATTGCTAGAAAGAGAGTTCAGCACAAAATCTATTTTTATTTCATAAATATAAGCAATGAGCAAACAATCAGATAAATAATAGGGGTGAAAGAGTTTTTTTCTAACAATGAACAATATCACTCTGTTCTTTAAGCTGTTCTGAATTTTATAGCAAAATCACACAATAATCTATTATCAAAAAATATTTTAATACTGTATCAATTCATAACTTGTCAAGTAGCCCTTCTGTTATTTTAAAAGCAAAGAATTCAAAACCAACTTATTTACAAGGACTTTATTTTAGGCACTGAAGCTCTCAGTTTTCTTGGAGGAACACAGAGGCTTTACCAAGACTCATCCAATGACTAACCTTATGTTGTAACTCTTTCGCTTAAAGGTATTTTATTAATACAATATACTCACATAGGGAGAGGAAAAATGAAATATTAAATTCAATACATCTTTGTTAGTGCAACAGTCTTTTTCAACAGTATTATTCTATCAAAGTCTGGGAGCTACAGAGTTAACTCATTTCATTAATGGAAAATGTCTAGCATACAACCTAATTAGCAAAACAAGCCCTCCTTTTCAAACCAATCAGCCAAATCAGGAAAAAAAAAATCTGACTTCAAGTTTTCACTTCCAATAAAAGTGTTATTACATATTTTTTAGAAATACAATATTTCTGTGAAATTAATTAGGAATCATATCTTGTAACAGAGATTAAGACTAGATTTTTTCCATATTCTAGTAAGTGGAAAGCATGATAATATGCCATTTCTATTTCTTAATTTGTAAGCCTGTTATGTGAAAATTCATGAGTTATTTAGAAATGAGAAGTATGATATCAGGTATAGGATTCCTTTGGTAAATGTGTACTTCTGGTAAATAATTGAATAAAGCCTATATACAAAATATTATTAATCCAGAATCGAAATTCCCTATGTATTTCATGAAAGAAATAATATGTACTGTAAAAATTATTTAGTCCAAAAATTAGCATATAGTTGTATTTTTTGCTAATAGGAAGTAGGAAATATTTAATACTTTATAGGCAAAAAAGATTAGTCTGACTGAAATCAGAATAAATATTTTATGAAATGATTTGAGAAAATAAGTTTAACTACATTAGAAAATGATTAACTCCAATCTAAAAAAAATCATATAAAATGTACATTCACAGTGTTAATCCAGTATCTTAAAAATTTGATAATGTCAAAATAATTTCCAGCTATATGGAAAAGAATCAACAATCCAATTTTTTTTAACATCCAATTTTTAATCCTTTGGCTCTTCATTTTGAGCTGAGGCCTGGCTTGAGGATGACTATTGAAAATAGTTGGAAAGAATCAGTTCTTTAAATGGCAAACCTTGTTCTCAAGACACTCTCTTTCAAGAACACCGTGTTCTTCCACACTTCACAAGGCAATAGAAGAAGCAAAATCACTCCCATTATTCCACTCTACAATGTATCTGAATTCAGAACATGACAACACTCAACCAATACTCAAATGTCCTTTTGCTTGGAGCCCTAGGACATTTTACATCCTGGGAAAATGTACCATAGTATGGTTTGGATGAAGGCTATGCCTGTTTCATGCAGTGGGGTATAGCTGTTAGGAAAAGAAGATAGTGAAATAGAATCTGCCTGAATATGCAGGAAGGTTCTCTTCAGATATGTTTTCAGAAAAATATGTATGGAAATTGAGGATCTAGAAAATAATACCCTTAACTGTCTTACAAATTCCCATAGGTACTCCTAGCTCAGTTGAAAGACTGTCATCATAAGACTATGCATTGAGTTCTAGCCCCCTATAAATAGAAAGCTAATAATGAAAGAATGAAAAAACCATGAGATATCTGGCAAAGTTTTTGTGTCTTACTCACAAAGATTTTGTATACTTGCTTCTGTATAATATTTCTACGAAAAAACAGAAGGAATTCACTTCTTTATGTCACAAACAAAAAAATTTGTAACTCAGGGTCATTGCTCTCAATCATTTCAGGTGTTAAAAAAAAGAGGGTCACCTTGCTCCCAGGTAAGTAGTCACCAATCTATTCCACTGAGTTAACCTCTTTTTTTTTTTAAAGATTTATTTATTTATTTATGATAGAGAGAGAGGGGCAGAGACACAGGAGGAGGGAGAAGCAGGCTCCATGCCGGGAGCCCGACGCAGGTCTCGATCCCAGAACTCCAGGATAGCGCCCTGGGCCAAAGGCAGGCACTAAACCACTGAGCCACCCAGGGATCCCCAACCTCTTTTTTTTTTTTTTAAGTAGGCTCCACTCATTGTGTGGATCCCAAAACGGGGCTTGAACTCAGGACCCAGAGATCAAGATCAGAGCCAAGATCAAAAGTCAGATCCTCTACCAGCTAAACCACCTAGCCACCCCTGAGTTTGCCTCTTGAGACAAGGATGGGATGGGGTGGGTGGTGCAAGTGAGGTGGTGGGGAACCTACTCGGGCAGAACAAGGGGAACATCTTCACTGTTCAATCATTTGAAATAACTCCAGCAAAGCAACTTTCCAATTGTAGAGCTACAAACCACTACAAGCAATATCTGCTTATTCCTTAATATTTTTGATAGGAAAATAAAAGGAATTTTATTTAAAAACTTAGGCTGATGTCTGCTCCCTAGATTTCTGACTACTTCTTGGACTGCCAAATGAAGGAACCAATTTATTCATTTAGGACCTAGCAAGTAGAAGAAAGTCTCTCTTTGGTTAAGATTTATCTAAATGATGTGATACCTAATGTTATTTTTTTAATTGTTATATATATGAAAAATATAAATAAAAATGGATTTGATTTTTAAAACCTAAGAACTTACAAATTCTTCATATTTATTATGATAAAAAATCGAAGAAAAAGAAAGAAGGAAAGTCTTTCTCAAGAAAGCCTAGTAGAAAAACTGCTTGAGTGCTTTAATTTCCATTTTAAAAATTAATCTTGCAACATTTTATACAAAATCTTATAATTGGTTCCACAGTTAATTAAAATTTCATTAGTGAGCAGATATGAAAAGCACAGCTTATTTGAAGTATTTATTATTCCTTCTTGGATTGTTAATGAATTAAACCCTCAAGTGCATCTGTATTAAAGTCACCTTCCTGCTCCTCTATCTACATTCTCAGAAAGTAATATGTTAAAACCAAGAGGGCTTCATATATTTGGCGCTATTATTTTTTCTTGCCTAACTTGAGGATGTAAATTTATTCCATGGTACTTTCTGAAAAATTAACTACTGTTTCAGCTATCATAGTCTTTTCCAGTCCAGTTACTTTAATAATTAAGATTCTATTTGAAGTTCATTTTCATTTAAGCATATTATAACTTTTGTCAACATTTTTCTCTTTATCAAAAGGTTGGTTTGAAGTCACGTCAACATTAACTGTTCTAATCTGTGTACTCTCCATGAGAGAAGATGCTATTTCATCCTCTGGAGTTGGGTTTGTATTTCATAACCTATTTAAAGCAGATTTAAAAGAATCAATCACTGCTACAAATATCAGTGGTTTTGAAGACCCTTGGGATAGTTCTTAACTGTGAATGTCCTACTATGAAATAGATTAAATTATCTGCAAAGTAAAATATATATATATATATATATACGTAATAGATAGTAGTAGTAGTAGTAGTAGTGATTATTAAGATCTGCTTCTGTAGTCAGAAAGCCATGAAAACCTTCCTCTAGGGCTTAAAAACATTTCCTACTATGAAAATTTCTCAATTTATTAGAAGCCAGTTAAAGAAAACTATTATAATTACCAACATTAGAGCAGACTAACTACTATAAATATACATTTTTCTCATTGCTATAGCAAGGTGAATTGTTCTCAGCTGATGTTAGAGGAAGATGTTTTATTGAGGATTATGAAGTTTTGGGAATTCTATTTTTCTACAACGAACAGCTATGTAGGTGTCAAATCCTACATTCATTTAAGGAACAAATACAAAGGTCAGAAAAGGGAAAATTCTAACCCCAGTCAGTCTCTATATTGGGACGAACCACCTGACGTTACTAACATTTGACCATTGTGGAGGCACAGAATTGGCAATTCCATATCCTTCAGCCTATAAACTCGATGTTCATTTTCAATCCAATTTTTCTGTGGTTTTAGACTGTGTTCTCCATAAAGAGGTTCTGTCCGTGTCTACATTGCTACTCAAGATGAGTGGCAGGAGCTAGTGTCATGTGGAGAGGAAACTCTGTGGCTCTTTGTCATTGATTCAACCAGAAAAGCTCCGCTTTTTTATCTTTTTTATATAATTGAAATCCCAGTAAATATCATTTAGAAAGAAAGAGATCCATATTTCTAAAAAATAAGGTCAAAAATCATAGATTAATCCTAGTATTGCAAAGTATAGAGTGAAATGATAGTATCATAAAAATATAGAGGTGATCTCATCCAACACCCTCAATTTATAAAAGACATTGAGGCCCTAAGAGATTAAGGGTTTTTGCCAAGACCGTAGTGCTGATCAATGGCAAACACACTCTACCGAAACCCTGATTTCAATTCAAGCCCAGCGTTCTCTTCAATATAGCATTTGACAATATGATTGCCTTAGAATTATAAGTGAAGCCTTTCATTTTCTAGGCTGTATCTCTTCAGTTCCTTCATCTATGCTTTGTGTCCTATGTTCTCCAGACATGTCATCATCCTCATTTCTCCTTCTGACATGCCAACTTTTCAAGTTTCCTACTATGAAAAGGTACCCAGGAGCCATCACATGACCTGACTTTGACCAATGCCAATACAGTGGGTCCATGCCCCATTGGCTCTAGACACTGTAGTTAAATTTTTAGTCCAGCTTTTTATTAATCACTTTATGATGGAAATGAAACTGTCAGATGTGACTTTCCGCGCTGTTCCAAGTTTCTGCCACTTTAAGAATTAAAGAGGCAAAGTCGATGAAATGTCACCTCAGAGCCAGGAAAAGAAAACTGTAATGAGAGTGAAACGGAGCATTCTGGGTGAGAAATGGACCATATATCATCATAACAAAGCTCTCTCAGAGGTCTTAGTGATCCTGCAGTAGAACTCAGTCAACCTCTGCAGCTTGAAAGACAGAAATAGCAGACCATTTTCTTGGGGGAAAAAAAGAAACCTTTTGTTTAGTACTGGTGAGACAGACACTTCATGAGGGGGAAAAGTACCATCTTTAACTAAGTGGTACTTTTATATTTAACTCTCAGAATGGGGCCGAAACTGTTATAAAGTCCAATTTTTAAAGTCTGTGGGATATAGAGATGGGAGAAACTCTGTAACTACCCAAATTCACTGTTTGTAATACAAACTTTGTTTCGTCATAAGGTCAAGATTTTAAATGTAAATTGAGGCTGGATCTGATAATCTGCCTGAAAGAATGGAGGCAACTATTCTAAAGCACCAAATACTAATGACTTTGCATGTGGCCATGCAACTACTGTAGAAATTTTGAATTAGAATGAGTCCAAATTTAAAATGAAAAATGGAGCAATTGCAAGAACTCTCCAAGCGGGTAAATTTGCTCTTGCAGAGATAAGTTATTTTAACACCTGGAGAACCTAAAAAATCTATCAATTAAGTTAAAGTACACTTATCAATGTACAGGAAGGTAGACTTTAATAGGGAATTTAAATCACATTACATACATTTTCCTCCTGTGATTTGATAGTGTGATGATACATCTTTAAAATTTTAACTGTGGATTTTATTTTGCCAATTTGTGTAAAAATTGTTATTAAACTGTTTTTTTTTTTACCACCAAAAGTGCCAATGCAACTTGGGTGAATATGCTTGCCTATTTCATTAATTGATATGTGAAATCCTCCCATAGACTTGTGTCTGCTTCCATTTTCTGTTTTCCTTTTCTTAAATCTTTGTCACATATTTTTAAGTATGTCACGTAGGACATTGGCATAACTCTTCTTTGTCAAAAAGTTTTTGACCAAAAAAAAAAAAAAAAAAGTTTTTGACCATTCTTACCTACTTATTTTCTTATAGGTTAACATCAGAATCTTTGTCAAGTTCCCTCTTGAAAAATTATTTTTTTATTTGATTGGGAGTCTGTTAAACCTATCACTGAGTTTGAGGAAAATTAAGTCATTCTGACATTTCGAGCCCTTAGAATTTTCTAGACATTGTGCTGAGACCTTTATAAAAATTTGTGACCTGATAAACTCACAAGAACCCTAGGAAGTATCATTATTGTCCCTAACTTATAAATAGTGAAACTGAGCTCAAGAACTTTAAGCAGGTCATAAGTGAAGAAGCCAGAATCCAAGCCTAGGCCCGTTTGAATCCAAGCCCATGATGTTAATTACCATGATATACTGCTTTCTCATTGAATATTTATTTCTCGTTGAATATATATATCCTTCTATCTATTGTAGAATCCTTACATGTGTAGCAGTTAAATGTTACTGGGGCTTTTTTATATTTATTTACATTTCTCAAGTTAATTCCTGATTGTATTATCTGTTCTGTTACAATTGTGAAAGAAATTCCCCTGTTGTTTTGTCTAAGTGGTTGTTACATTATTAATAATTATTAATGTCATATAATTTTCTTAAATCCAGTAACTTTAGTGAGATTACTTAAGTCTAGGATATCTATACAAAAAATTATGTCATCTACAAATAATCATAATTTGTTTCATTCTTTCAACACACTCTAGCTTTTATTGTGACATGTTTTACTGCATTGGCTTTCTGCAATACTATTAAATAATATACTACAAAAAAATAATTCAATAGTAAGAAAAGGTCTTTTGTTTCACCATTAAGAATGACGGAGCTTTTAGGAGCACCTGAGCAGCTCAGTCAGTTAAGCATCTATCTGGTTTTGGCTCAGGTCATGATCCCCGAATCTCATGAACCAATGCTTGCTGCTCCCCCTGTTTGTGTTTGTGCTCTCTTCTGTCAAATAAATAAATAAATAATCTTAAAAAATAAAAGATGGAGCTTTTAGTTTGAGACAATTTTGTTAATTTTTTAAAGTATTGATTGATTTTTAATAATAGATATGTTAGATTTTATTAAATATTTTTCCAGTGTCCAGATTATTTTTCCTTATTTTGTCTATTGATATGAAATAAATGCATTAATATCAAACCATCCTTGTGTGTTTTTAATACAAAACACTTATTCATGATGTTTTTCACCATGGTGAAGTGTATGAATTTGTTAACATTTAATTTAGAATTTTCTTTCTAATGAAAAATGAGATTAGCTGGTAATTCTTTTGTGCACCATCTTTTTCAGGTTTTGGTATCGTATGTCATACTTTGTTAAGTGATTTATTTATTGTATTAGAGTACCAGCGAGAAACAAATACTATTTAATCAAATTTAGATAATTCCAGGGGCACCTGGGAGGCTCGGTAAGTTAAGCTACCCACTCTTGATTTCCACTGAGGTCGTGATCTCTGGGTCCTGGGATCCAGCCCCAGATGGGGCTCTGCACTGGTCATGGACCCTACTTAAGATTCTCTCTCTCTCTCTCTCTCTCTCTGCCCCAACTCCCCATTTGTGCACACACTCTCTCTCTCTCAAAAAAAAAAGATAATTCCAAAACAGATTAATAAAGTTACAAAGTACAGACAGGTGAGCAGGAATTAGGGAGAGACACAAGTGTACTGCAGTATTTTAGAACTGCTAACACACTTATATCTTACAAAGGAATAGTCATTAGAAACCAAAATGAGAGATTAACTTGAAAATGATCATTTTGAGGAAACCTGTGATCTTCCTTTTGGGTCTCAAGCAGTAAGCTCCTCAGGAGAGGACCCAAGAGAATAAATACTGTACCCTTCTTTTCTTCCCTCCCTCCTATCTCCTGCTGGGTTTCTCATTTGGCTGAACCCAGATCAAAAGTAAAGGGCGGGAAGTCATTTGATGTAGCAGTCTGTTGCAAAGGGCAGGGTGGAGAAGGAAAGTGAATTGAGAGGCACAGGAACAACAAAGCACACACAGGTTGTCAGGGCCCTGGAGTGTTTACTGAAATGAGGTATTCCTTGAAAATTTAAACAGATGATTTTCAAAGACTTTGCGACTCTGGAGCCAATATTTTCAAATAGTTGGCTGTTTTGAAATTTTTTTCCTAATGACTACATTAGAAAGGTGTTCTACATCTTGAGTAAATATTAATACTTTTTCTTCAGAAAGTTATTCATGTCATTGAAATGTTCAAGTTGTATGCTTTAATAGGCATAAAATCCCTTATGATTTTGATCTACTTTTCATTTATTGTTAAATCCTCTCTCCTTACAAACTAGGTTTGTATATTCCTTTTTCAATTTTCCATTGGCTTGGCTTATTTTTAAAAACTAGTTCTGGGACACCTGGGTGGCTCAGTGGTTGTGCATCTGCCTTCAGCTCAGGTCATGATCTCAGGGTCCTTGGATTGAGACCTGTGTCAGGCTCCCTGCTCAGCAGGGAATCTGCTTCTCCCTCTGCCCCTTACCCACTTGTGTTCTCCCTCAATCACTCTTGTCTCTCAAAGAAATAAATAAATAAAATCTTCAAATAAATAAAAAAACCCACCCTAGTTCTTGTATATATCTGTCAATTTAACTGCAACTCCTTTTTATTTTTATTTATTTTTTTAAAGGTTTTATTTATTTATTCATTAAAGACACAGGGAGAGGCAGAAACATAGGCAGAGGGAGGAAGCAGGCTCTCTGCAGGGACCTGATGCAGAACTCGAGCCTGGGACTCCGGGATCATGCCCTGAGCGGAAGGCAGACACTCAACCGCTGAGCTACCCAGGCATCCATGTAACTCCTTTTTAAATTCTTTTTTTTTTTAAGATATACTTATTGGGGGGGGGGGGGGGGGGGGAGGTAGAAGGAGAGGATCTCAGGCAGACTCCACATGGAGCCTCATCTTGGGGCTTGCTCCCAAGACCCTGAGATTGGGACCTGAACCAAAATCAAGAGTGCAGTTGCTCTACCAACTGAGCCACCCAGGAGCCCATAAGTCTTTTATTTTTAAAGTTTTACATTAATATATATAACCTCCTTCCACTTGGATTCCCTAAATTTCATTGTTTTTTATTTCTATCTTTTTTTAATTGAATGCTTGACTCATTTCTTTTTTTTTTCTTTTTTGATTTTCAAAACATGTGAAATTTTTTACTTCTGAGTCTATCTGGCTAAATCACGTAAGCTTTGATATTACTTATATATTATTTTTCTTTGTTAACCTGTTGAATTTTTATTTGCTCTTTATCCTATGGTAATTTGTGGGGATGTTTTAAGTATTTAAGTGATTGAGGAATTTTTATTAAAATTGTTAATGAAAAAAAAAATAAAAGTGTTAATGAGTTTTATTTTAGGTAACCAAGGAATATGGCCTGTATGGCTCTTATCTTTTATGAGGTGAGCATTATAGTGCCTTTAATACTTATCATTTTCATTTTTTTAAGATTTATTTATTTATTTATGATAGACATAGAGAGAGAGAGGCAGAGACACAGGCAGAGGGAGTAGCAAGCTCCATGCCAAGAGCCCAACACGGGACTCAATCCCAGGATCCCAGGATCACGCCCTGGGCCAAAGGCAGGTGCGTAACCGCTGAGCCACCCAGGGAGCCCTCATTTTCATTTTTAAAAATTTTATGGTGTATATTCGATGTCTGTTAACAAAATATATTATTTCTTTTTAAATTTATATAAATGGTATCATACTGTATCTGTTTTATCCTCTGTTTTAGCTGAATTGTCTATTTTTTAGATCCACTCATGATTTTAAACAGCCATAGAGTATCCATTTGAACGGATATAAAACTTTCTATTTCATGTATGATCCAGCATCTATTCTTCAGTTATCTTCAATTTTTCCAAGTATGAACAATGTTCTGTAGCTTTCCCTATGAGCATGAAGAAGAATTTTTATACAGTATATGGGTTGTGCACATCTTTAACTTAGAAAGATACTACAAATTATATTCCAAATTGATTGTAACAATCTCCGTACACTTTCTACTTTTAAAATTTATTGATTTGGGGGGGGGGCTAGTTAAGATTTCATGTTAATAAATGCTCCTTTAATGCTTGAAAAATATGTAATCTGTACAATAAACCAGAATAATATGTTATTAACTTTCAGAGAAGTATTTAAGGTGGCAGTTACATGTATAGGCTTTAAGTCCAAAATTTAAGGTTTCAAAGTCCAGCTTCATCGCATACAAGTTTTCAGCAGCTCAATTTTTCTGTCTGTAACTAGGACAAGAGTAATAGTGACTCATATGGTTATAGTGAGGGTGAAATGAATTAATGAAGAAAGTAACTAAAACAGTGTCTGCCACATGATAAGTACTCAATAAACATTAGCTCTAGCATTATTATTATCATATTAAGTTTACAAGGATTGGAAAGAACATTGTAGATCAAGAGTAGGAACTCCTACTTTTCAAAACAGGGTGAAAATGTATTGTTTTATTATTGAATGAGGTAGTTAATTTAATATAAGTCATTGCATCCTTATGGGATTCACTAGTAAGAACAAACTCAATTCTTTCTCTTTAGGATTTCTTGAGAGAATAATGGCAGAATAATGAAGGAAATCATGAATAGAATGTATGAAATAGATGTACTGAAACCAAAGCAAACTAAATAATTATGATATTTTATGTAAATGGAAATTCTGTACATAGGGATATATATTCTAATATTGATATGTTGAAATCTCTCAGATCAGCGTGAAACAAAATACAGTGTTTGAAAAGTTTAATGTCTATTGAAATATCATATAAATGAAAAGAGAAAGCAAAGAATGGCATCGTTAAATTTTAATTTATGAATAGATAATGAATAATGCAAGTGAATGAAGTAAAAAGTTAACTATGAGGAAGGAAACTAAATTTTCCTGTAAAACAAAATTAGCCTTAATTAAATTTAAAAATAACTGTAACAAGCTGTGGCTTATAACAGGTATGCCTAAATCCGAAAATACTAGTAACTTAAAAGGGCATAGCTCTTGTATTACTCCTTCAAGACTACAGAGCAATTTATTATCATTTTATCTGCATAGCCATTATAATGAAACAGTAATTGACAGAAAGGCAACAAAAGACACAGTTAATCTTCCATCAGGTGCCTAACTGGCAAAGATATTGAAACTTGGTCGCACAGGGATTGCTTCTGTAATAAATCACCATAAATTTAGTGTCTTAAAGAGACATACATTATTATCCTGCAGTTCTGGAGATCAGAAGTTTAAAATGGGTTGGCAGAGATGTGTTCTTTGTAGAAGATCTGTGGAAGAATCTATTTTCTTGCCTTTCCCAGTTTCTAGAGTCTGCCTGCATTCCTTGGGTCATGGCTCCCCATCATTGGCTCTGTCATCAATTCCCCTTCCCTGGCTCTGATTCTTCTGTTTTCTTCTTATAAGGACCCTCGTGATTACATTGGACCAACCAGGATAATTTGGGATAATTTCCTCATTTTAAAGTTTACTCACATCTGCAAAGTCCTTTTTGCCATGTGAGATAATAGATTCATAGGTTTGGGGTATTAGGACACACACTGAGCCCCCAAAGTCCTTCGGTCCCATTCAAGATGGGAGATACTCAAGTATATTAAAGAAAATAATCCAGTAAAAAGGAAAAAACGATGATGCCAGAGAAAGAGGACACAATAGTAAAATCCTTAAGAAATGAAAGGAATTAGCATCCAAGTATGCTTATTCCATTTTAGTAGTACTTGGCACATTTTAGGGACTCAGTAAGTGTTTGCAAATACATGCTAATCTGAAGTCCAAGTATTTACTTGGAAGATGCCAAAAGGCAGAAATTTGAGCTACATTTGCTATATTCATAGCAAAACTAAACAAAAACATAGTTATCTAGTAATAAGGTAAAACTACTACTTCAAAATTTATTTGAGAGAGAGAAGATACCAAAACATTTGAACAATAAAAATATAAGGAAAACACATCAAAATGCATGTTACCAAAATAATATTCAAAAGAATATATACTTTTCTGAATATATATGGTAACTGAGACTATTCTAGGACTTGAAAAAGAAACAAATTAAACCAAATAAGTTGGATAGAGATGATGCATTTAAGAGCAGAAATAAGCATGTTCGGGGAAGGGGAGAGAAAAATCAATAAAAATTGAACACTAAAAACAGTAATTAACTGGGAAGAAAAGGTTAAAGTAACTGGCCTTGAAGTCATTCACTTCCTTCAGGAGGCGGAGAAACCCCCAGAGAAAAAGGCAGGTGACCATCCTGCCAACTGGACCTCCAGGCAAATAGACTATAAATATTTGTTAGGAAGGAGAGTACTTCTTTCTAAAATGCCTTAAACAGGAAATCTCAGGCTAAAGATTGCCTAAAGCAAGTAGAATCCAAGATGTAAGGGGGGTGGCCCCTTGGACAATGCCACCCAGGATATAAAATACAGCGGTTTTAGAACTGAAACGCTCTCACAGTGTGCAGTGCTCCTGGCTGCCTCACACAGAGACCTCTCTATTCCAGATCAGAGGAACATATTCAGGGCAGGAAGAACCTCTGTCTGTTGCCTCTGAACTTTTTGACTGCTTGTATCCTTGCTCTTATTTGGTGAAGCTTGTTACTAGGTAAGATTTCTGATTCATGTGAGTCTGGTTTTTCAGTCCAACCCTGGGCATTGGGAACTCATTAATCAACAGAAAAACCTAACATCAATGATCAACCACTCGCTCAATTCAAAAAAATATTTAATAAGTCTATTTTAAAAAATCACTTACATCATGACAAATATTCTCAACTATAACATTAACTCATCGAGAAATCAAAGTAACATGGATAACTATTTAATAAAAAGGAGGTATTCCAATGAACATTTCATAAAGATTCACATTAATAAAGTCAATGACACAAAAATAGGAAGAGTCATTACATAATGTGCATTCCATTGTCACAGATTCATTGTAAAACTTTATAAAAATGTCAAAGGATCATACATAGGTAACAGTAACTGTCCAGAAATATTTAGAATTAAAACATAGCCCAAACAATTCTATGAAGCAAAAACTGTTTGGATTCCAAAACCTAAAAAAAGAAATACCACAGAAGGTTTATTAGGCCAATTTCAATTACAGAATGATATACAAGCATCCAAATATTATAAAAACTGCCAGTGATTTATCCTAGTACTTTAAACTGATGCAGCACAAAGAAAACAACCAACGTGACTCATCATATTAACAAGGGGAAAAAAAAAACCTAAAATCTTCTAAGCTTCTCAGTAAGCGCCAAGAACACATTTGGCAAAATCTAATATCTTTGTTCTAAATTTTAAGTCGAATAACTAAGCCCAATAACGAAGTCAGTAACTAATGTCATTGAGAATTTAACTGACCATCATATGTGTATTTCAAGTCCTGTGTTTATATATTTAATACCAATCTGCTGGAGTCATTCCCTTTAAGAAAATGACAATGAATGCCACCCCCCTTTTACCACTTCTGCTTAATATATGAGTAATACTTGCAATTCATGTATTAGTATTATTGGTAATTACCATTCAAGCAGGAAAGAAAATAGGGATTACAAACATAACAATGAAGATATAAATGAACTATGTTTGCAGATGGCATGAATATGCATCTGGAAAGAAAAAAAGAAAAAAAAGAAATTATTACTAGAGACAATCATCCAGCAAGGCTCCAGACTGTAAGATAAATCCACCAAACTTAATTGCATCTCTTTATAAAAATGATACCTGATTAGAATAATGTAGAAACAGAATTAATTTCACTATAATAGAGGTCAAGATATTTAAGTGCCAGAATATTCATTTAATTTAGGTCATAAGGGTTTGGGGGTTTTTAATACATAATAGAATAAGCAATCTATTAGAATTCTGGTTGGAAAAATTAAATATAGACAAGATTTCAATATGTCTGTAGTTGTCATAGATAGTAAATTAATGGTGATAATAAATAGCATTTATTGCTTACTATATGGCAGGTATTTTGGAAAGGGCTTTATTGCATTTTCTGCTTAATCACTAATCCTATGAGCTAAATTCTAATCTCTTCACAGTCAAGGAAGTTGAAGTTAAGAGAAGTCAAGTATTTGTCTATAGTCACTATGTGGTAAGTGACAAAGACTGGATTCAAATGACTATACAGGATACTTGGTACAAATTGAACAATTGATAGTGAAGCTTATTGAAAAGAATAGGCAAGAAGTAATAGCACATTTTTTTCTCTTAAAGATTCAAAACAATAAATTCCTTGTACCAGATTTTTAAAAAGCTTCAAAGTGATAATTACATGTTTGTATTTTTTGAGGCTAGCTACAAGTGGTGTGTTTGATTAAAAATTAAAATATAGAAGTAATTTGTTAACATATAATTAGAAAATGGGTTTCTGCCAAGTATCTAAATTGCTCTGGGCACTGAGCCCAGTTCAGACCCATGTTGCCCATGACCTCTAACTGGGTCTCACAGGTGTGCCCACAGTGTAGGGCACAGGTAACCGAAGAGGGCATGACCAGGCCCAGCTGGGTGCTGCTCTCTGCTGGGCTCTGGACCTCACCATATTATGGAGATGGCCAGAGAAGGAAGCCTCGAGAATACATATCCAACTCCAAATCTCTACTAAAACCCCATACTTGCTTGAACCAGTGTGTCTCATCAAAAACGATTAATAATTTCCTGTGCTTTTTCTTTCTATTCTTTAGATTCTATTTCATTTGTTTTGTGTTCTAACTTCTTATGCTTAAGGTAGAAATATACTTCCTCTAAATCTCTTGATTTTTTTCAAAATTTTATTTGCTCTGTCATTTTTTCATTAAATACTTTTTATATGTTGATTTTGCCTGTCCTTAACTTAATCTTTCTTTGACGTTCATCCCATTTGTTATAATGTTCTTAACATTCTAACTCTCCAACATTAGCCTGCTTCTTATTTCTAACTTTGTGAAGTTTCAAAATGATTTATAATTCATATATTTCAGTTTTTCAAATGGTTAACTTTTGGTCGTAATTATGTTCATAATTGTTACTCTGTGTTTCTAACAATTCTTGATTTTTCTTCCTTTTTATGATTTTAACTATAAATCTTCTTCCACTTACACATGAATTATTTTTTCCCTCGTGATGTGTCTTCACGATGGCTGAAAAAAGTTATAGTCAAGAAAGTGATAAGAGAGAGGGGGTAGTCCATCATAACAGGAAACAGGCTTTTTCCTTATTTTTCCTCTCTTACCTTACCTCAACATCTATCTTTCTGCTGCCATCCCCACCTTCACCCCAAGCCTTAATCTTTGGCAGCTCACAGGTTAGTAATCCTAACCAGGTGATAAAAATTCTCCCCATCTATATGTCACATATACATAATCATATATTATGATTATGGTGATTTTCTTAATTTATCATTTTCATACTCTACATCCATGGTCGCTAACATATACAGATGTAGAGCAAGCCATGCCACATTTATGGCACAGGATAGACAGGGCATTAATCGGACATCAAAACATTACAACTATAATCTGACTCTGGTAGAGGAACCAGCTGATGTTGAACTTCTAGCCAGCATTCACAGAGGAATATTAGCATTCCTGAGTCTGAGGCCCTGCTTCTAACACTCTTTACCTGTCATATTTTTTGTCTTATTATTGAGATATAAATGACATATAACATTATGTTATTTTAGGTGTCCAATGTAACAATTCTATATTTGCATATATTGCAAAATGATCACCTCAACAAGTCTAGATAGCAGCCATCACCACCATAGTTGCAATTCTTTTTCCCCTGAGATGAGACCTTTTATGATCTGCTCTCTTAACATATTTCTACCTTTGGTTTTTCTAATCTTTTTCTCCACTTAGTTCTAGGATTCTCCCAGTACATTGACCTGCTCTCATCCTTCCCTCATAATGGGGGACACATTTACGCTGGCTAGACCTGAGAATTTAAGTTGAGAGACAATCTCTACTAGTCTGTCTTATTATTACTAAAATCCCTCCCCCAAACCCTTCTAAATTACCAGAATCCTAAGAGAAAAGGAAGCCTATTTAAACTCTTTGCTATGGATCCTTAATACAGGTAGCATCAACATGACTTCTCTGATTCTTTGTCTTCTCAAGTTGAACAGGATGATATTCTGGACTTATTAGAATTCCAAAGGGTAACAAAAATCAATCTTCAGAACTCAAGTCTCAAAGTTGATTCCCCCAACATCATGCTATTTTACCCTTCTGCTTATTCCTTTAGGAGGGCCCAACTAAATGGAAGCTTTCATCTGTGATTGAATTATCTAATATAGTGTAACCTATATAAGACACTTACTGTTCTGGTTATTTATTGCCATGTAACAAATTACCCCCCAAAACTTAGAAGCTTAAGGCAATAACCAATTTATTATGTTTTATGATTCTGTGAGTCAGGGTTTGGGCAAGATTCCACTGGTGATTCTTCTGCTCCATATGGCATTTACTAAGGTCATCTGCTGGTATTCAGCTGTTCCAGAGAGTCCAATTCACCTGCTCTTATGGTGCAAGAACATCAGCAGACATGGCTGCAAAGCTGAATTCAGTGGGGAATGTCAACCAGAGCACCTACATGTGGCCTTTCCTGGTGTAGTCATAAGTCTTCCATAGTTGCTGAAGACTCTTAAAGAGTGTTCTTAGAGAAAGGAAGTAAAAGCTGACATTTTTTAGCCTTGGCTAGAACACTGGTGAGGTTCACATCTACCATATTCTATTGTTCCAAGCAGCCAAAGGCCCCACTCAGATTCAAGTGGAGGGGAAATAGACGTGTAGCTCTCCTACTCTAAGGAGTGTAGTTGACCAAGGGCTCAGGTACTGCACTTTGAAGTCTGTATCTCCCACCAGGGGATTGAATATGTCAGACATAATAAGTCAGACTTGTTTTTGAAAGACATAAGACTGTCTGTCAGCCAGCTTTGGCCTAAGGACTCCCCAATAGCTCTGCTGAAAATTGCTTGGATACACAGCAATCTAGGATGCTTTCACTCTTATCTCCCCCCCTTCTTCACTCAATCAGACTTGCACTGCTATCTAATGTCTCTCCCAGCCTCTCTTGTCTTCATCTCTGTTTCCTCTCACGAAGACATCGCTTCCCACTAACCTTCTTGCACATCTAATGTTATCTTGGTTTCTAGCTCTCAAGAACTCCTGCTAACATAAAATTCTACCTCTTAGAAGGAAGAGGGTTAAAGAATTTGTGGCTATCTTCAATCACATCACTTCTTATTCCATGCTCTATCCCTGGAACTTTCTCAAAGTAACGAATTTCACCCAGAGTGTGTAGTTACTGGCCTGCAGATCCAGCCCTACTCCTACCTCCAGCCACAGCTGCTTGAACCCCAGATTGACTCCCAATTCAGGCAACCCAAGGCTGAGCTGAAGGAATCACAGTGTCTCTCAAGAATTAACAGTCAATCAACCAGTTAGCAATAAGGAGTTGGCTGCTAGAATGGTAGCCCCAGAAGCCAGAGTCAGCACCATAGCAAGCCAAAGCTAAGAGGAGCCACAATCAGAAGCCGTGTAGACGATTTAGAGAGAAGAAAATATAACCCCACCTGCAGAAAGAAGCAGAGACACAACCCTTGAGGCAAAATGATAGACATTCCAGAGATGCCTAATGGATTTCCAGTTTCTGTGAGGTCCAGGTATACACTGTACAAAGGAGTTTTATATAACCCATTGAGTTGTTTGCCCAAGAAATTCATATTTGGAAGTTCTAAGCCAGAATGTGACCTTATTTGAAAGTAGGGTCATTGCAGATGGAATTGGGTAAAATGAGGTGATACTGAAGTAGGGTAGGCTCTTATTCCAATATGATTGTATCCTTATAAAAAGGGGGAGTTGGGACACAGACACACACATACACACACACAGGAAGAACACCACTTAAAGGTAAAGGCAGAGATGGGAGTGAAGTTTCCACAAGCCAAGGAATACCAAAGACTTCCAGCCAAACACGAGAAGCTAGGGGAGATTCTAGAACAGATTTGCCCTCAGAGCCTTTAGAAGGAACCAACTGTACCTCAGACTTCTGGCCTCCAGACTGCAACCATAAATTCCTGTTGTTTAAACCATTCAGTTTGTAGCAGCCTAGCAAACTAATATAACCCCTATTACTTTCCAATAAAACCCATTTCCATTTGAGCTCATTTGAGTGGTTCTCTGTTCCTTGTGAAGGAAAAAAAAAAGATATGCATCAGAAGGCCTGACTTATATCACCTATGCTCTGAACAGAGAGAACACCCTCTAGCAGAGCCAGGATTCTTCTCAGAAAATTATTCTGAATGTCCTCCAGGACAAAGATAAATGAATGAGCAAAGTTTAAAAGTTCTCATCTAAAGTGGATGTCAAAAGAGTTTTAGCCCAAAAAACTTTAAAGGCAAATACAACCAGAATTTTGCCTTGACAAAACAAACTCTCAATTAAGCAACGTCAGTGTGCAGAGCTTTGGGTGATGCTATTTCCTCCTATTAGTCACAGAATAAACGATTATCCAAAAATATAACCGAGTAACTACTCGTTTTATATGGGATCTCTATTCATTGCCCAGTTTAGAAGCAGGGAATGGAAACCAGAAGAATTTTAGTTTTTGGAAAAGAGGATTAGAAGTCCTTTTTTTGGCAATAATTAACCAGCAAGGTCATGCTGTCAGCACATTAAACAAAAATTATCTTTCTGTCTTTCAGAGTAAACATGTGCATCCAGCTCCCCCAAAAGTGGCTCTAGAAGATGAAAATATAAATTTAAAACAGGGAGGGGGCAGAGAAGAATGAGAAGCAGGTAAAACATAACCACGCATTAGCAATTCTAACTCCTCTGCCTGGGAGTAGTCATTAACCACCCTAAATCCCACAGGAGTCTAATGACTCCGAATGAGTATCTATAAAAGCCACAAATTATCTAATATTGTCCCTGATTTACTAGGTGTGGAGTAGCCATATATAAAACCTGACTGTTCTATAAAATACTGGCCTGAGAATCCCAGACATCCAAGCAAATTGCAGACCAGGGAGGAATATACCACAAATTAATAAAACTATAATTTGGAGAAACTAGCTAATTGCTTTTTTCTTTTTCTGGGAAGACTGTCTTTTTAAATATGGAATCCTCCAAAGTGTGGCTTCCATAGGAGAAAATTTTTTTGTTTTGACTTCAAACATGCTGACTGGTTTTCAAAAGCTAAGTCTTCCTAGGCACTAACCTTTGTGAACCTTTATATTGTGTTTGTTAAAGATCAGAGCTTTATAAAACTCATCACTTCCTATAAACAATTTAAGTCTTTTGTTTTTCTTCCAGGAAGAAAGAAATTTTTGACTAATGACTAGTCATTCAGATATCTATAAATCTCAGGGAAATTTCCCAAGTGCTGTGGCTTTCTCCATAGAGACTTGTTTCTCCAAGTCCGAGTCCTCATTTCACCAAACTGGCTCTTATTTCATGGAGACCTGCCATCTTACCATTGTGTCTTCTCATTCTTAAATGTGGGCTATATCTCCAATCTAGTCAAGTCTTCTTTACCATCACTCAAACCACATACCCTAGTTTCCTGTGTATGGATTTTGCAAATCTCTTGTCACATTTATCCCTAAGTATTTTAAGGTTTTAGTATGTTATTCTGAATTCTATTTTTAACTTCATTTTTCAATTGTCAGTTGAGAGTACATAGAAATATTATGTACTATTACATAATTGACAATATTACATCTATTGACCTACTAAACTACAGCTTGCTCAATTCACTTAATTCATTCTAGCAGTTCTTTGTTAAATTCCTTAGGATTTTCTCCATTAAAAAAAAAAATGCCATTTGAGAATAAGTAATTTTGACTATTTGTCTCCAGTCTTGAACCTTTTATTTCTTTTTCTTGCCTTATTGTCCTAGATAGGCCTGCCAGTACAATGTTGAATAGAAATAATTAGAACAGAAATCTTTGCCTCATTCCTGATCTTAAGGGGACAACGTTCAGTCTTTCACAATTAAATATAATGTTAGCTATAGGCTTTTCACAAATCCAATTGATATTTTTGAAATAAAAATTAGATCAGGTTATTCATTTGACCAATATCCTCTAGTGGCCTCCTAAATCATTTAAAATAATATCCTAAATTCTTAAAATGATCTGCATTGTGTGGTTTTCTGTTATCTCTCTGAACTCATACCCTACCATGCTTCCTTATTCACAGTCTGCCACACTGGCTTGTTGCTTCAAATGTTACAAGCTGCCCTACCCAGTACTTTTGCACTTGCTCCTGCTGCCTGATTGTTTCTCCCTAGATAACCATTCTGTTCTCTGCTCAAATTTCACTGCATTAGTGACACCCCTCTTGACTACTTTATATAAAATAGACACCCCACCTCCACCTTGCCTAAATATTTCCTGCCACCCATCCTGCCATATTTTCCTTCACAGAACTTATCACCAACCAATATATTATATACTGCTTTATTTATTCATATATCCTTTCCTTCCATCATGAAAGATCCTTGAGGGCAGGAACTTTTTCTGTGACATAACTGAGCAAATGGTTTTTGTTTAGAAAGTATGTATTGAATGAAAAAATAAATATCTACTCCGTGTTTGAGTGTCAATAAGGCTTACCCTACCATTTGCTATTTGCTAGGGGTGATGGAAAGCAAAACTTTCACTATCAAAGAACTTAGAAAGTAAGGTAAACAAAGGCAAAAAACGAACTATTGGGACTTCATCAAGATAGAAAGCTTTTGCGCAGCAAAGGAAACAGTTGACAAGACCAAAAAACAACAAACAGAATGGGAGAAGATATTAGCAAATGACATATCAGATAAAGGTCTAATATTCAAGATCTATAAAGAACTTATCAAATTCAATACCCAAAGAATAAATAATCCAATCAATAAATGGGCAGAAGACATGAACAGACATTTTGCCAAAGAAGACATACAAATGACCAACAGACACATGAAAAAATGCTCAACATCACTTGGCATCAGGGTAATACAAATCAGAACCACAATAAAATACCACCACACCGCAGTCAGAATGTCTAAAATTAACAAGTCAGGAAATGACAGATATTGGTGACAGATGTGGAGAAAGGGAACCCTCTTACACTGTTGATGGGAATGCAGCTGGAAAATAGTACGGAGGTTCCTCAAAAAGTTAAAAATAGAGCTACCTTATGACCCAGCAATTCCATTATTGGATACTTACCCCAAAGATACAAATGTAGTAATCAGAAGGGGCACCTGCACTTTGATGTTATAGCAGCAATGTCCACAATAGCCAAACTATGGGAAGAGCTCAGATGTCCATCAACAGATGAATGGATAAAGATGATATGGTGTATATATATATATATATATATATATATATATATATATATATACACACACACACACAAACACACACATATGGTATATACCATATGTATATATACCAGATATATATATATAATGGAATACTACTCAGCTATCAAAAATGAAATCTTGTCATTTGCAATGACATGGATGGAACTAGAGGGTATTATGCTAAGTGAAATAAGTCAATCAGAGAAAGACAATTTTCATATGATCTCACTCATATGTGGAATTTAAAAAACAACACAGATGAACATAGGGGATGTAGGGTGGGGGGAGACAGGGAAACAAGCCATAAGAGATTCTTAATGACGGAGAACAAACAGGGTTGACAGAGAGAGGTGGGTGGGGATGGGCTAGATGGCTGATGGGTATTAAGGAGGACACCTATTATGATGAGCATTGGGTGTTGTATGTAAGTGATGAATGACTGAATTCTACTCCAGAAACCAATACTGCATTGTATGTTAACTACCTAAAATTTAAATAATAAAAACAAAATAAAATGAAATAAAAGTGGTCTTGTCACTCCCTTTTTCTTTTATTTTTTGTTTCTTACATAAACTTAGAGGATTTTGCTGTCATGGTCATATCATGGTAGTCAAGGTCTAGACAAGTATTACCTACATTCCCATATGGACATTCTGAATAAGGCTTAGAAAATCTCTTATTTCACTGCAATGTGCCAGGTTTATATTAGATCTCAGAGGCTCATAAAAATGTGACATAGTGTCATGTATAGTGTCATTTAAATAATTTATACAGCCATTTCCCTGGAAAATAGTGATCTGGTCATGAATCCATGGCCACAATCCTGGTACTGATTACTGAGTGACTAAAGTCTCCAAGAAAAAGGCTCTTTCTTCAAGAAAGACTTCACAATCAATGCATATGTTGAAAGTATTTAATTTGACATATTTTCTACTTAAAACTTTTATTTAAAATAACTTTATTAATTGCTTTTGATTGCCAGACTCTGTGGCTGGATTAAATTTCCCATTCTTCATGTTATATCATGTAATTGTAATTGTGTTTTATCTGCTGATGATATCAATAAATTGCACAGTAAATCACCACAACTATTCCCTTCCAGGAGAATATAGTATGCTCACCAGAAGCCATATCATGCCCTACATTCTTTATTATTATTTTTAAATAACTGGATTAGGAAATATCAACATTTAATTGACTGTGTTGAATTTAGTATGTCATAATAATCATGAGTGTGCAGCCCCAAAATGAAAACAACACTTAAAGCACATGCTACCCTCATTTCACAATGATTAAGAAAAAATAGTTTCTATTTAGACATATATGAACAGCAGCTACCAGTGTGATACTAAAACCATCCTAAGAGAATATCCTCCCACATTCCTTCAGGAGAAAATGTATCTGAGAAAACTGACACATCACCTAATTACAAAGCAATTCTTAGCTAGCTCTATGCTCTAATTTTAATGCAAAATACAAACTTGAGTCACTTATATGATTGAAGATTTATTTCATGCTGATTTTATTTTAATGGAAATAATCCCCATAAAGAATGAAGATGCAACCAAAAGAGCCTTTAAGGATAATTTGAAAATAGATATCTTGGTAGCAGGAAGAAAAATATAATTTATGTGTAAACATCATTTGAACATTTCTGCATAATCAAACTTTTCTTTAGTAGGAAAAGTAATGCCCCAAAAATAACTGAACTGGATGTTGAACATTATCTCTCTAAATGTAAAAGAAATATGGATGTCTTGTATCTTAAGCATAGACACTGACTTAGCTCTTGTATTTTCATTTATTTATTGATATTTACCCCTCTATTCATTTTACAATGTTGAGGTAGACGCTAAACTGTTATATATGGAATGTTAAGATATTTTAGGTTCTATATTTGGGAATGCTTATTAAACAAAATTACTTCAGTAACTTGAGTATATCCAAGTTAAATTAAGTTCAAATTATGTCCTCAGGCTTAGAACATAGAACATAATGGGTAAAGACCAGTGTCTTTGGTTCAGGTTCTCAGGTTAGAGACCTTTCTCCAGCCCAAGGATAGCACTAACTCTTAGCATATATACTTTTCAATCAATTTATAGAAATAACTTAATTTGACTTTAGAACTTTGTATTCAGATTAGCTCCATCATCAGATAGATCTTTGATGATTCTTATTTGTATAAATTCATTCTCACCTACTAACATAAAGACATACTGTTTTATCCTTGGTGCTTTGTTAGAATCTAGCATACTGAGTTTCTATCATCCACACTGATCAAAGTGAATTTGATTATAGAGATAAAGGAAAACAATACACCTATAGACACTGTCCATCCTTCTTGTGGCAGCTATTAAGTTAATGCTAGTTAATGCTAACCTCCATGCCTAATAAATTAAGGGTATCTGACAATTGGAACACTTGAAAGAGAACCAGAATCCTAATGTAACTTCATTTTGTGTTAATACAAAGACTAAAATGCTAAAAATTAATCTAAAATTTTTGCATCCATTATTCATATCCAGTTAGTGCTCTGCTCTTGTGCCCAGAAGAAAGTGATTAATGCATATGAAGCACCAAGGTCCAATTTATTTTGGGTACAACATAATGTACCTATGTATTTCAGACTACTGCCATGGCATGAATTATTAATGGCTTCATAACATTAACTTTATACTCAATCACAATTTAGAAATTATTAATGCTTATACCATATTCATATTTAGAACTAGCAGGGGCTATGGAATGACAGTAGCAACAAAGGCCATCAACTAGTTATATTTCAAATACTGTGGGAAAAATAATGATTACATATTAGTTTTTAAAATATTTCAGGTACATATTCAGTTTTCCCAGTCTTAGTAGCCTCGCCTATGGAAAAAAAAAATCACTATCACTTTCTCTTCTAATCTCCCTCTAGTTTCAAATAACCTCCCTATGACACAACATTAGCACATTAATGATAGATATCCATCTCTTTCGAATTAGTTATGCTTTACTGCATTTGGCTGCAATGGGTATCTATCCAGAATAAGTTCTATATTTTTCAATGACCTCCCAAATAGAATAGAATAAGTGGTATCATTGAAGAGATTTACTCTGTAAACTTTCAGCATGGAGATTCAAAGGGTAGGAAACTCCCCTTAGTGTGGAGTACTGCGCGGCAGTGACTGTGGGCTTTTGCTGCTCAGGCCAGAGTCAAGATATACTCCATCCCCACAGGGAGACTCAAGCCCCTGTTGCTTAGCACCAGTTCTGACAAGACTGCCCTAGGGCCTGGGATAATGACACACTTTTCACAGTCAGAAAACCCAGGGCCTATGCAAAATTCCCCCAACAGACTCAAGCAGGTTGATAAGCACATAATACTTATATCAAAAAACCTAAAATTCACACAGTTCTAAAGCCCAAAAGTTTTTTGATAGCAAAACTAAACTGTCCTGAATCATTTGGCTGGAAAACCTGACCTGAACTAGTGTGAAGCTATTTGAGACCTCATTTATCCCACTTCAGGTGAACAATTCATGTTTCTCTGCCCAAATAGGAGTATGTTTGATTACAAGGAGCCCCAGACCCTTGCTGGGACTGTTCATAAAATATATATATTTATACAGTATCGCCTTCTAAATTCTGATATTTAAAATATATCCAGCACCTAGGGATTTGGATAGGGGAACCATGTCTTGTAAAATTACACAGCCACGAATTTAAAAGGTAATCTGGAGACCCCTGGGTGGCTCAGTGGTTGAGTAACTGCTGTCAGCTCAGGGAGTGGTCCCAGGTCCGAGGATAGAGTCCCACATGGGGCTCTGTGAAAGAAGCCTGCTTCTCCCTCTGCCTATGTCTCTGACTCTCTCCATGTCTTTCATGAATAAATAAATAAATAAATAAATAAATAAATAAATAAATAATAAATCCTAATCTGCTGCTAATTACTAATTATGTGACCTTGAATAAATTATTTAACTTCCCTGAACCTAGGTCTTCAGTTGTAAGAAATGGGAACATCACAGGCATGTGGCTGGTTCAGTTGGAAGAGCATGCAACTCTTGGTGTTGGGTTGTGATTTTGACCCCCCACATTGGGTGTAGAGACTACTTAAATGAATAAAACTTGAAAAATAAATAAGAATGGAGAAATCAACTTGTGCTATAAACACTTTGATGGTACTTACCTGGCTCAGGAATCACTTTTTACCATTACCTTTCCCTAAAATTTCACTCCCCTCTGTCCGCCCTGGCCCTCACCAAATATCAGAACTCAATGGCCCACTTAGAGACCTCCACCTTCACAGAATCCAAATGTTGCTTATGCCTTCTCCTTTTGTCTAACTCTTAACAGCATCTATAGAGCTAACATGCAGCATTATTCTGAAAGCATCTGCACGTGTTGTGGGGCGGGGGAGGGGGACCACAGACTAGGAATTTCAAATTAGATTCTATCACAGATAAAAAATACATGTCAGGCAATGACAAGAGAAGTGTATACACACTAGAGGCTGGAGACCGCCTCAACCTGATTCCTTAATGTGTTGGGATTACAAACTTGCCCCCTTCCCATGTCTTGATGTCATCAGGTTAAGATGGGCTTTGTGACACTCAGGGAAGGGAAGAAATGCCATTGGACAGGAGAGAAAAGACAAGTCACAGTTAGCAATGTCAAGAATATGTTTCCATAATTGTCCACAAAGATATTGAACATCCATAAAAATCCAGAGTTTTTGTCCAAGGGAATCACACATGATAAATCTTTTTGGTATTAGATTTTAACCAGCTCTGTGAGCTATGAAGACTGATTTCCTCATCACACACTAATAGGAAGACATCAGATAAATTCTTCTCAGATGTTAAACACAGTGAAAAGCATAACATAAAATCAAAATCTGGGTGTTTGAAGAGACCTTAAAGATTAATCTAATTTCCTGATCATTTGACAGATGAAAAACTAAGCCCAGAGAAGCTTTATAACTTGATTAAACTTCTTATCTAGTAAAAAGCAGAGCCAGAAGGACTCAAAACTTTGCATCCATTAAGAAAATAATAAGTAAATAACAGCCTCATGTCTCTATTGGAGGATAATTGTATTAAAATTTGAAATTCTGAAATATGCAATAGTGCTGCTGGAGAAAGACCTTGGGGAATGGCAGTTGGGAAGTTTCTGGCAGTGGCCCTGCCACTAACTTAGGCAAAGCAAAATGGGGCCTAAAGCCCTTCCAGTTGTGAGATGTTATGATGCTATGGTTCTTTTCAAGTTACATGAAAGAAATGTAGTCCCCAAAGATAAAAACTAGAAAAGACATTAGATCCTGTGAGAATCTGATCCAGTATTTTAAATATTATGTTTAATATTAATTAAAGGAGACTGGTGTGATTACTTGGGATCGGAATATATATTGCATTTGAACGCATGACCAAACATAGTTCTAAATTATAGAAGATGATATTTTCTCTGTTGGAAACTATTAGGGATTATAATTTGATGCATACAACTTGTCTTCAACTACTTATGCCTGTTCAAAAGAAACCATGCTGAGCTTCTCTGTCAATGATTTCCAATCAGAGAAGCTTTCTCTGTGCTCAGCATAAATAGGTGTTGAGAGCAAGGAAAGGGCATCACCATTTGTTGCAACACTTGACATTTAAAATGACTGTATAAAATGAAGACCCCTTGGGAGAGAAGAGGCAGAGTTATTAAGAGAGACTCGAGAATACTCTATAAAATCCTACCTTCTTGCTTTTCTTTTATTTTTAAAAAAATATTCAACTGCTCCTTGCTCTTTTTTCTTGTGTATGTCAGTTGGATTCTCCTCCCCTGCCCCATAGACTTGTTCTTCCTCTTGTTAAATTGACATGCTATGAATCCTTGAGATATTAATTCTCATTAGAAATCTTTCCGTAATTATTGAAGTCCCTGTATTTGCATTTTTAAACTTAATAATCTTTCCCCTCTACCTCCTATTACTTCAAACCATGTAATGTACTTTAAAACTTGTGTTCACATTATCTTTTGGAGAAAGTACTCTGACCCCAGGGGACACTGTACAGTGCAACAGCAAGCTTCCCTGGGAAAAGCCCTTATAAAACACGAGGGGGGGGTAATTATTTGAATTACAAAAAGACTTCTTTAAAAAGCTATTCCCTTGGTGCATCTAAGTGTTTATTTACTGATCCCTCAGACCACTTGTAAGGGAAGTAGCTTACGTAGCCACAGCCAAGTAAAGGTCAATCATAAGCGATAAGGAGGGAGGACAATACAAGATAATGGATAGAAAGCAGGTATTACATTGTCCTTAGTACTCATCTCATCATTTAGGCAAAACAAGAATATCCTTTTCTAAGATATCATAGTACAGTTAAATAATGAAAGTTATACCAGCAATTACTATAAAATAATCCTGCTATTTCTGAGCCACTAAACGTTATCCATGAAGTGTACTTTTATTGGCAAGAATTGGAAAAAGACCCTTTAAAAAAATCTACAGGATACTATGGTCTACTTAATACATTAAATTTACAGTGCCTTTCAATACTGTTAATAATCAGAGCTTAAAACTTTTTGAGGAGAGTAGAATATGGTTCTGTAAAGTGAATAATAATTATGACTACTTTTAATGATGTGTTTTTTGTATCTTAAAGAATTAAGATACAAATTCTTATAAACAGCAAATTTGTTGTATCCCAGGGGTAAAAATATTTATCAGAAAACAGGTATGTTAAATAATATGTGCAGAATATGAATATGTTATATTCTGAATTTTGAGAAAAGAAGTATCCCTGCAATTAGTGATTTCCCCATTCATATTAATAATCATTTATATTAGGTGAGTGGCTTTGTAGTAATTCTTAGAGATCTTTCACATAGAGATTTCAGCATAAGTTCCCTCCTTCTGCCTCTCTCATTATTATTTCACTCAATTTTTAGAAGAATACTGTGACCATCTCCACCTTGGTTATTAAAAATCTCATTCATAACAGACACCTTCTCAAAACAGTGAAGTATTTATATAAATTTTTTTAGAGAATTTTTCAAAACAATATGAAAGCATACTATTATATCGCAAATAAAAAAATGGTCTAAGTGCTATACCTTCAGTATCTAAATTACAATTTGAACAAAACCCAAAAATGAGTAAGGCATGAGTTTGTTTGTTTGGTTTTTTTTTTTTTTTTTTTTGGTAGATAAGAAGAAATAATTGAGTCCATTAAAAATAAGAAATTATTCAAATATAAAAATATTTTAAAATGTTGTTTCAAAGTCTATTATAACTTCTATCGCAATTGTCGTATTTATTTCCTTATAGTTATGACTGCTCACCTGCATGGACGGAAAGCTCCTCAGTTCCCTTCTCCCATAGGAATTGATTGTCTATGTGTCCTTGGAACTTTAATAAAGGGATTCTTAACATGACATCATCCCATTAAATCTATCAAAGGATAAATGGCTAAACAAATATGACATACTCATACAATGGAATATTAACCATAGAAAGAAATGAAGTACAGATCTTTATCAACTTAAAATGGGGTTATGTCCTGATAAACCCATCATAAGTTGAAAATATCATAGGTCAAAAATGTATTTAACACATCCTAGCCTACAGAGCACCATGGCTTAGCCTACACTACCAAATATGCTCAGAATACTGATAGTCGCCTACAGTTGGGCAAAATCATTGGATACAAAGCCTATTTTATAATAGAGCACTGAATATATCATGTAATTTATTGAATACTGTACTGAAAGTGAAAGCAGGATGCTTGTATGGGTGCAACATAATTGAAAGTGTACCAGCTGTTTACCTTTGTGATCACATGGCTAACTGAGGGCGTCGGGGTTGTGGTTCACTGCTGCTGCCCATCATCCCAGGAGAATATCATACAGCATATTACTAGCCTGAGAAAAGATCTAAATTCAAAATTCGAAGTATAACCTCTACTGAACACACATCACTCTATGCCATCATCAACTTGAAAAATTATTATACGCTACAACATGGAGGAACTTCCAAAGATTGTGCTAAAGGAAAAGGACACACAAAAGATTACACATGACACAATTCCAGTTCTATGAAATATCCAGAATAAGCAAATCCATAGAGATGAAAAGCAAATTAGTGGTTGCAGGGACTAGGGCCAGGGCAGAATGAAAAGAATGTACTTAAGGGGCCTGGGGTCTCCTCCAAGAGTGATGAAATGTTTTGAAACTAGACAGAAGTAATAGTTGCATGATATTGTAGATGTACTAAATGACACTAAATTGTACATGTTAAAATGTTTTTTTATGTGTTGTGAATTTCAACTCAAAAACAAAACAAAACAAAACCCCTTCAATGACTTCTCATTGCTCTCAGAATAAAGTTCAAGATCTTCAATTTGACCAGAAAGGCCCTCATGGTTTGGCCCCTTGTTATCTCAGTAATATTGTTAGTGCTATTCTCATCCTCATTCTCCAGACTCAGGATAGACCAGTCTGTTACTAGATTCTAAAGCAATAGATACTCTTTTCTCAACACAGAGTACTCTCTCCGCTACTCTGCTTTCTCCTTTTACCTGATTAACTCCTGCTCAACTTCAAGTCTTGGGTAAAATGTCACTTCATTTATATTGTTCTTGGACCCCTGTGCCCCCGAGTAAGGATCCTTGCCATCTATCCTCATGGTCACAAGATATCTTATAAGACTTACTACAACTGTAATATTTTAATTAATTAGCTAGGTAGTTATGTGTTTATTATCTATCAGTCCTTCTAAATATGTGCTCTACTGGGCAGGATTCCTGTAGTGTTCCTGGTATATAGTAGGTACACAGAAAATACTTATTAAAGAAATTTATTAATTGATAATCTGTTATGGCAACTGGTTTAAATATTTCCTTTGGTCTTGTTCATCATCTACTAAGCTATGAACTATGGCTAAAGCAATAGATATTTTTCATACCTCCTTTTAATAATTACAACAGACATTTATAGAATATTTATCATATGCTACTTATGGTGCTAAGTGCTTTCCAAATATGATCTGATTTAATTCTCATAAAAACATTGTTTTTGCACATTACTTTTATAATAGTATTCCCACTCTTTTATTAATCTCATTTTAGAGACAAAGAAATGAGAACTTCCCTAGGTTTCTGAAGCCACACAGATATGTGTGATTAATTCAAAATCCTACTTTTCTGAATTCATTTTCACCATGCTAACAGTCTGCTGAAAAGCACATAAAGGGCTGGCATTGAACCAGACCTGAGTCATAGTAGTACTTGGAATAACTGGTAAATCAGAGGGATATTGACGAGATCATGCTGAGTTTAGAACAGTAGTTTAAGAAGAAAATGTAGTTAAGGAATAGATGTTCTGGGTGGAAACCAGAATCATAGAGCATTATATGAATTTATTAAAGTGAGAAATCATAGAAAATTTACTCTTAAAGTTACATGATAGATACTCATTTTTTTAAATTTTTATTTATTTATGATAGTCACACAGAGAGAGAGAGGGAGAGAGAGAGAGAGAGGCAGTCACATAGGTAGAGAGAGAAGCAGGCTCCATGCACTGGGAGCCCGACGTGGGATTCGATCCCAGGTCTCCAGGATCGCGCCCTGGGCCAAAGGCAGGCGCCAAACCACTGTGCCACCCAGGGATCCCTAAATACTCATTTTTAACTCAGTTTCAATGCATGCCCATTATACTTTAGCAACTATAATTTTTTTTTTTTCAAGAGAAGCCTTGATCAGATGCTTGGACTATTTCAAATTCATATTTCTGTTTTCCTCACTAGATCCCCTGGAGACTTGGTGGCTGCTGTGGGTCTTTCAATTGGCCTAAGGAGCCTGTAAATTGATAACAGGCTACACCAACATTATAAGAGCAATATCCAAACTACACTATCTCAGCAGGAGTCATTTGAATAATGATTAGCACACAGCACTGAAAATACAGAGCAGTAGGTATTGGCAACAGATAAGGCTGGAGGATTAAGTGAGAGTGTACAAGACCCAGCATTTGAGTTTAGATAAGGAATTCAAAACACCAGATTCTCCATGTCCCTAGTAGATTGTTTCCTTGCCATAGAAAGCTTGTATAGTAGACTGAAGAGTAGCAAGGATTCACATGTGGAAATCATAACCAAATACCAAAATGGGGAGAAACGTTCCATTTTTATGTTTCTAGTAGAAGGACTGCTGTGGCGAGCCAGTTCTCCAGGAACAGTAAGCTAAGTTCTGAGCATCAGAATGGATTGGGTCAGTCCCAACAAATGTGATTTTTACCCATCAATTATTCAAAAATCTAGAGTAAAAGTGAGAACTGCATAATTCTCAGAGTTATGAGGGTCATCAGGTCTGAGGTGATGCTAGAGGCCCTTTGGGAGCTGGACCAAAAAATACAGTTCAGACCTGAGTCACCAAGATAGGCTTGAGAAATGAAGCTGAAATACATACACACTGAGAAATGAGAGCAGTGAGAAGACCGTACGGAAAGATTAGGATAGATGAGACAATGTTTTAGCAGCTGGTGTGAATGCATAACATTTAGGCAAGGGAGATGCATTAGTTATCTATTCTCAATAATGCTGCATAACAAATTATCCAAAACTCATAGCTGAAAACAATAGACATTTATTTAGTCACAAGTCTGTGAGACTTCTATTTAGGCTGGCAATTTTGGCTTGGCAATTCTGGCTGAGCTTGTTCACATGTCTGGCAAATCGGCTGCAAGACACCTGATATTGAATAGCCTCGGTTTTAACTGAGCAATTCTGAACTGGGTCTCTTCTCCAGCAAGTTAGGCTTGCTCATGACAAAGGGAAGAGAAGCAAAAGAGAAAACAAAGCCACATACAGGCTTTTCAAGCACCTTGCATCATAACTGCTAATATGTATCCCATTGTCCAAAACAAGTCCTCTGAAGAACTCAGAATCAAGAGATGGTGAAATGGATTCCATCCCTTTAGTAGGAGAAAATGCAAAATCATAAGGCAAAAGGTGTCAGTTATCTAACATTCTATTAAAAACATGAAGCCATTACCATTTACTTTGCTATTTGGGGTCATTCTTCTGCAGATCTTTCCTGGGCTTAGTCAACAATTTAGCTGAGACTACATCATCTAAGATGTCCTTTCATCCATTTCTGACAGTTGGCGTTGGCATTGGGCTATGTATCTTCATGAGGCTACACCAGTATTTCTTATGGTAACTAGTTTACAAAAGCAAGAGAGAGCAAGCCCCAATGAACAAGTGCTTTGTGTCATGATTGTTAATGTCCCATTAACCAAAGTGAGTACGACAGTCAAAGAAAATCACAGAGCTAAGTTCAGAGTCAATACAGGAGTTATACAAGGGCATGGATACAGGGAGCTAAAGTTATTTTTGTTTTGTTTTGTTTTATTTTATTTTATTTTATTTTATTTTATTTTATTTTACTTATTCATGAGAGACACAGAGAGGTAGAGACATAGTCAGAGGGAAAAGCAGACCCCTCACAGGCAACCCGATGCAGGACTCGATCCCCAGGCCCCAGGGTCACACCCTGAGCTGAAGACAAATGCTCCACCACTAAGCCACTCAGGTGCCCTAGGAGCTATGGTTATTGGGGACCATTAGTGTTTTAAATTTCTAGGGGGATAGACAAGGGGAAGGAATCAGAATAATGGTACCATCAGTGTAATCAATCTACTGCAGGAGAGATGTTGAAAGAAAAATTTCAGGAAATTTTTGTAGCATTATGACTACATTTCCCTTGGCATTTTCAAGAATAATTTTAAAAGCTTTCTTAAAGGAGTTTTGGTGACTTTTGCTGTATAATATACTTTAGTATCCCCTCAGTGTATGTATTTTTCAACATTACTGACAGTAAAGATAGAGATATTTCTAATTATCCAGTTAGGAATAAATCTTGACTACAGAAAATATTTCCTTAATTGCAACTCAGGTGGGACTACCTATGACTACCTTTGGCTTATGTAAGTCATGTAATGTTGATTTAGGATATATATATGTATATGTATGTATACATATATATGTGTAAAATTGGAATATATAATAAATATAATTTAATAAATATATAATATATTAAGATCTGGAAAATTATGGTTGCAAAAAGTTGAAAAACTAGTCTCTTTATGAAAAAAAGGAGGGAAAATGACTGAATATTTACTAAGCTGGCTGCTAGACTCAGAGTGACTCATTTCATCTCAATATAGCCTGTTTAGGATGAGTTCTTAGAAGCTATATCTCTGAAGCATGATTCCACCTCATTGTTCATATTGATGATTGAAAAAGGACACCTGGTCTAAACTGGACTAATCATCTTTACTATTCTAGGGATATGAAATTTCAGAGCAGGAAATTCAAACAAATATTAGAAGTTACTGGACCTAAATCAAATTGACAGCAATACTCTTTTTATCTGAAGTCCCTAGAGCCAGTCTGATTTCTGCCTTTTCAGTGTTTAACATATGTTTGGATTCCATGAATTACCCCCAGATCCAGCAGTATTCTGATATATTTCCCTCCCCCCCCCCATTTTTTTAACTTAAGCCAACCAGATTTATTTTCCATATGTAGTGGATGCAGTAGTATGTTACCCCAGAATACCCTTTAGGACTAAGATACTCATTCCTCCAGTTGGCATGATGAAAGCATCATATAATTCAAAAATTACCTTTGGATAAAGGGAGCTACCTTGTTCCTTTCCTAGAAGCAGCCCCAGAAATGTCACCAGTTCTAGAGAATACCAAAACAAGTACTTGGTAGCAATTTGACTATTGGATCTCTTTAATTCTCAAAGAGGCAGAAGGCCTTCTTGATCAAAATCAATATATATTCCAAATATGTGTTGTCTTTCTTGCCTTCCAGCCATTGGCCAGAATCACTCTAAAAGGATTAAAAGAATATTTGATCCACTGACATGGGAATTCCTCTTAACATTTCATTGGACTGAGGGACATGTTTTATAATAAAGTAAGTGTAGCAATGGGTATATATTTGTTCACAGAATCCATTGATTCTATTTCACACCACCAGATGCTACCAGGTTGAAAAGCAACAGTCATTAGATGCCACAGCTGAGGAGATGCTTATGGGGAGGGGACACCATCATTGAGGACACAGTATATGTCAGAAAGCAATGACTATTACATGGTTTTGAGCCCCTACTGAATAAAATACATGAACCCCAAAACCAAGAGCAAAAATTAGAATGGCTCTGCTTACCACATTCCCACACCACTGAGAGAATTTGTATTTTTTACTCCTACATATCTGGACTCTGCCAAAGTAGAAATTCTGGTTCCAAGAGGCTGAATACTTCCATTAGAGAACATAGTAAGATTTGGCTATTACCCAACCATTCCAGGATTCATACACAAAGCTATGAGAGCCAAAGAAAGGGCTCACCACACTGACAGGGGTAAATGGCCCTGCCCATCACTGGGAAGTAGCTGTTCTTACACATGGAAATAAGAATACAGTTGGCACTTGACTGTCTCTTAGTACTTACTTGAAAAATTTTGATGGTAAATGGACAAAAGCAGCAGTAGCTACATCCCTAGAAAAGCATGATGAGCAGGAGCTTAGACTTCTCAGGGATAGTAGAAGAGAGAGATGATGAGTATCAGTTGCATCCCTGAGATCAGCAATAGTGGTAGGGGGTACAGTTTCTTCTCACTAACTTTTGTCTTGTAAGTTTCCCAGGAAATGATTTTAAAAATCACAATCCTGAAGGATCTATTCATAAATGGGGTAAATTTGCTTTAAGAAGCAAAAGGTTCTAAGCAACATATGTGTGAAGAATAGAAGATTCAAATGTTCCCTTCATGACTGAGGCAATGGTTTTTCATCAGCTCCAGGAGTCTTGGATGCTGACACCTCAAAACTAAGTCCTCTGGGAACTACCTAGAGTCAAGGGGAGCCTCCTAATCCAAGTTCATGTTCCCTCCCTGGGGCAGCCCTTATCCAATGCCTGCTCAGGGCAGGGGTGCAAGGTCCTGGCTCTGCTTCAATTTGGAACAATTCAGAATGTTCTACAGAATGGCCACCCCTGTTCCAGATCTGCCTATGAGGTCACTTGAGACCTTTAATGCAATTGCATCACAGGTCAGCTTTTCCCTCTGCCTATTCCTGTCTTTAGGTGTTGTTCTGAGTGAGAAAGCATGCGTCAGTCAAGTTCCTGCTCAGAAATACATCTCAGAGTCTTTCTCTGGGAACTCTAAACCTGGGAACCTAAAACATTCTAATGTGAATATGGCAACTTATTTGGAGGAAAATATTATAAGAACCAAGCAAATAAGAGAAAGTGATGTTCACAGAATCCTGTAAGTTGTACACTAACATTGTCTATATTTTATAGATGAAGACCTGAGAAGCTCAGATAATTTTAGAGATTTCTCTAAAGTCATTCATCATGGCTAAGACTGTCTGACTCAAGGACCTGTATTTTACTTCTGGACAGCCCAGGTGACTCAGTGGTTTAGCGCCTGCCTTCAGGCCAGGGCCTGATCCTGGAGACCTGGGATCAAGTCCCACATCGGGCTCCCTGCATGGAGCCTGCTTCTCCCTCTGCCTGTGTCTCTGTGTGTGTGTGTGTGTGTGTGTGTGTGTGTGTGTGTGTGTGTCTCATGAATAAATAAATAAATTCTTAAAAAAGATTTTATCTTTTTACTTCCGTATTACTCATAAATAGCCCATTCCCCTTGTATGGCTCTTTACTAGGCTGGGAATGAAGAAATTAAAATAATTCCCACCATTCTCTTCCAGATGCTCTTCATGAACTGGGTTGATACTTAAGCCGAGATAAGATGCTTTCTCTCATAACAGCAATTCAATTCTCTAAGGCCTATGTTATGAGCTATAGATAAGATGCTATGAACAGACTCTATATGAGAAGTAGCTAAATAGTTCATGAGCAGCATCCTAAATATTGAGAAAATGTCTTTGCATGTGTAGATCCATTGCATACCTGAGGAATTGAAGGACCAAAAAGGTCTAGCAGGGATTCTGCTTCCAAGTGATGAATATCTTCATGTATTATATGGAGTATTCTCTTTTTTATTTGCAATTTGATTTAATCTAACAGGAAAGGTAGGAAGGAAGAAAAGAGGATAGAAAGCAGAGAGAGAGAGAAGGAAGAAAGAAAAGAAACCAAGATGCTATTATTAATTATGTCTGGAGAGGTAGAATTATGGGATTTTTATTTATCTTTCCTAAATTTTCTACAATTAACATAGTACTACAGTAAGAATCATAAAATAAAGTGCCAGATCCTCTGATTTATGATGCCCTTCAAAAAGATGGAGGACATACCACTGGGAATGCGTAGCTAGAGAATCAAGGCTGGATGATATTTTGAAATCCCAGGATACCCCTAAAATGGACTGTTCAAATGTCACTCTTATACATACTGTTCCCAACCAGGAAAAGAATAGATTATGGAAGAGCGATTCAGTCTGCTTTGCTTTGTGAACTGTAGGTCAAATTGCATACGTATGAATTTGTAGAACTTTATACATTCACGAGCATAGGTTGAAAGTCAGCAGGATCATGAACTCTTTTCCTCTTATCAGAAATAGCAAATGTGTCTAAAATTTTCAACAAAGATTAAAAACTATTAATAACCACGTTAATGCTGTTTTTCTCTTAGAGGACAAGACTGGAAAGTCAATTTGTGTGAAGGTCTTTACAAAGACTTTAAAAAGAAAAAATAATGATGGGTTGTAATGCCTTACTATTTTCATGATAACGCCTCTATCAGGTTTATTTTACTGAACTACATGCTCACACAGTATGTCTATTTGTGTTATTTTCTTTTTCTAGCCTGTCATTGGAGTAACTCTATTCAGTGAACTACTATTTAATCGCCTTATCATGGGATCTAGTAGTCACAGCCATAGCAAGATAATATGGGTAGAGAAACAGAACAAGTTTGTTTTTTATTTTTCTTTCATCTCCAATTTATCTTTCCACGATGTACCCTAGAATATAGTTTTTCCTGTAATTCAGAAAAAGAATATTAGAAACAAGCTTCAGCCTGTCAAATAAAATTCTATATAACTAGCTTGTCTGGCACTATTCTATTAAAATGTTCTACACTTTGAGATGTCCTCATTTCTGAAGGGCAAATGAACCCAGCAGGTGACGGAGTGATTATGACTTCTGATTCAGAGCTCATTTTTAAAAACATGAACTGTTTAATGCCTGCTGATTACCATCACTAACATTCCCTTGTTTTCAATACCCTCTTCCTCTTACTCACTAACTGGAATCCTGCTCTGCATCCAGAGAGGCCACTTAAAGGGAATCTGTGGCCAAGTTTCAATCCCCTAGATGGTAAGAAAACTTACTATAATATTAATTTTCCAAGACATATTTAGAATCGTCTATTTTCTTATTCCAGATGTAAATTTTAAGAAATGGTTTGAAGTAAAAGATTCTTAATAATAGAGTGAAATGAAAGGGAGTTGCTGTCAGCAAGAGACTCCACTTCATCTAAAATATGTCCTATATGGGTGTCCTGAGGAAATGCTATGGCAGTAAAAGCAATTATTGTCCTATTTTGAAAAGTTATAAAAATGAAGCCAAACAAAACAACAGCAAAACAGTTCACAAACAAATCAACTCAGCTGCCATAACCCTCTTTATTAATACTTCTGGGATATTCCTGGAATTCTGAGTGTACCATCTTTTGATTATAAAAGGAAATCCTGTATTTTATTAGCTTATAACATGACTGCAAAAGATAAAAACAATAATGTGTTACACTAGAAACTCTTCTACAGTTTTCAAATGCTATGCACACACTCTTCCTTTATCTGATTAAGGTGTAATAACATTTGGCAACAGCTCTTCGACAAGAGATGGAGGTGTTTATCCCAAACTGTAATCTCTTGGAGGATATGGGTGTTAGACCATCTTTATAAAGATATTTTTACACTAACTAGAAATTCTAGAACCTCCAATAATGCTACAAGGTTGTCTCTTCATCCGCTGAATCTTCAAGTGCTTTATCACTTGTCATTTTGAAGATGATCATTAATCAGAACACATTGCACTCAAACCAACTTGTAACCTATGGGCTTTTTACAAACATAACAAGCTACATCAATAAAATGCAGCTGTCGCAAAGTGAAATGAGGCTGTTCATCATAATATGAGTAGCAGTCTAAAACAGGAAGATAAAGATGACTACTCTACCCAGTTGCAAATGCTGGCATCATTTCTCTCTTCCTAAACTCAATTTGTTATCTAAAGTATGAGTATTAAGTGCAGAAGGAATAAACATAGGATAGCCATTATTGAAAAACATAGAGATAGGTGTCAAAAATAGAATAGGTAGGTATATAGAAGTTAACATGAGGATTATACTGAAAGGCTTATTTTGTATCTATTCAGTACAAAGAGTCCTAAATGGTGCTTTTTGATTGCTAATTCAGAAACCAATTTTTGTAAAACGATATTGGTTAGAACCCATGGGCCACTGTTCATCTCCCTTCACACCAACCTGGAAGCTGCTCTTAGTACCCTGAAATATCCCAAGCATCCAGACATATATCTAGCTCTTCAACATACTAGCTACACACATAAATATGTCTTATTGAAGGTTTTGTGGGGACATGTCAAAAAGGGCTTATATTCCATACAGTATAGCCAAACTTCTATCATTTCCCCCAAAAGATCTCTCTCAGTGTGTGTCTCTCCTCTCCTCTCGTCTCCAAGTCCAGAATTTATTTCCAGCTAAGCCCTAGAACTGAGACCTGATTCCTTCCCTTCTTTTTATGCAGAATAATTGAAGTCTCTAATTCCTCAGCCTCATGTGCTTCTCCCATGTTGGCAAGGTACCCACACCTTTGGAAGGCAAGGAAAATTGCAAATAATAAATACTTTTTCTTTTCACAATTTTAAGGATATATAAGTGTCTCAAGGGCAGGACTGCTAAGTCCACCTTAAAAAGTGACTGGATTCAAAAATAGAACCACCACCAGAAAAATCAAGAAGCTTGTCTTGTATCAGCTTCTCTCTGTTCGTTTGCTTTACTTTTCTCTCTAGTTTTTCCTTCCTTTCCTTGTAATCCTTCCTGTTATACAAAAAGTAAAGGCTCCCAGAGTCAGGGATCTTTGTTATATAGATTGGTAGTTTCCAGGTCTAGCTGTACATCAGTTCAGTTTATTAACATGGATTCCTGAGCCTCAAACGTATGGTTTCAAAGTCTGATGAGCCTGAACATTTATATTTTTAAAATAACCCTAAATGGCTTGAAGATTAAGCTCTTAAAGCAAAGAGCACCTCCTCCCCTTTCACACTCTCTCCCAAAATATAGCAATGTAAATGAGACAAATGTATTTCTTTCTCACTTAGCAGTCAACCATGAGCAACTCAGATAGGCAGAGTAGCTGGGCTCCACCTAATCATTAAAGATCCCAGTTTCCTTCCTTCTTGTTCATCCATACTACCAGCTTACAACCAAGAAGTGGTTTTACAAACTTGATGCCTAGGTTCTTGCCCTTGATTGGTCAAAGTGAGCTCACTGACATATTCACTTTCTGGCTCTTGGGAAGGTAAACAGTAGAGGTTCATGCCAGTCTCCTTATCAGCAAGTGGGGCAGACAGAAGTGGTCCACACTTCTTCTCCCAGGCCCTTGGTGAGGGACTTAGTCATTTGACTAAGAACTATGTCTATAGATGGACAGCCATATGTGGACATTTGTGGGGAACCTAGGCAGTCTACCATATACCCCTGAAGGGTTTCTAATGCCCAGGCAGGCATAGAGAAAAGTAATGGTGATTGTCTACCTGTCTCCTTCAATTCACATAATATCAGCTGTCTCTTGAAAGAAGGGGAACTCAACTTACAGTCAGATGACCCATGGGTAAGTCCAAGTCCTCCACCAATTATGTGACCTCAAACAGATCATTTCATAAAAATACTATATACTATTGTTAAGTGATTTGTCTGCATCATTTCATCTTTACATTGTAAGGTAAATATTTTTTATCCTATTTTATTAAGAAATTAGGTAATTTTTCCCACTTCACACTGGTATACATTATCAAAGCTAGACTTCAAATTCAAGGTTATCAATCCAAAGCATTTCATCCTTCACCTCTGCCATATTTAGTCTCACTGAGCCTCATTTTTTCAAGTATAAGAGAGATAAAATCTCTACCTCAATGAGATGTTGTGAGGGTTAAATGGTCTAATTTAAAGGTGTTATATAGACCTTAAATACCAACATAAATCAAAGTCATTATTTTCTTTTGTGTATACAGAAAATGAAACTCGTTTGCCATGTTTGGTCTGTGTTTTGAATTCCATTCTGACAGTGGTGATGGATTCGCACTTATTCATTCACAATCTCTGGTTCTGCCTTCCATGATCAATAGCATGCATTTATGAGATGACAGTTCAAAGTTAACCTGTAGCCATGGAACTGAATAAAGCCAACTGGCCCACATGGGAATTGAATTAATGACCTGGAACTGATAAGAACTGTACTCAAATGAACTGAAATAAGTAGACATCAACTATCATCATGAAGACATAGACTAAAGATAATAAGGCTCAAGGATAATAAGACTGGAGGAAGATCAATATTTCTTTGTTGCTCCTGTGAGTTCATGTATTAAAGGGTTACAAATAAAACCAGCTATCTTGTGAGCAAGTGTCCTGTTATCATAAACCAAATTAAAGTGAATGCCAGCACATTTCTTCATTTCATATTCCAGTCATATTATCGCAAAGCCTACGTTTTCTTTTATGGAAGCTGAAAACTTCAGCCTGAAAAGCATAAGCTGCAAAAAAGCAAAGAATAAAACAGGACACCAAATAAGGTTAAACACATTTTCCCTCCCATCATTCCTGTCTGACCTCCCCCCTCAAGCAAGGAGAAATATTGGGGAAAGTTAAAATAAATACAAATTAAAGTACACACTATTATTGCCCAGTTGATTTTTTGTAACACTTTAAGTATATAACTATATATAAGGATGGGTATTAACTTTTTTATAGAGTAAAATTATTGCCTTTTGAAATTAAGACAAGAAGTCTGATCAAAAGAATCCCAAAATTTCTGACAATTCCCAAAATAAATAATGCCACTCAAATCTTAGATTTTTCCCTAAGAAAAATTTTTCTGGATACTCCACCAGGAGCATCCAGACTTTGGTCTCAAGATTTCCTTGTTTTCAGCTCTGTATTAAGTCATTTACCTCGAAAAATTTTTTTTCTGATTCTTTATAAAAAGAAGCATCCTAAATTGTTCAGGAGGACAAGGCTGCCTAACATAAAATTTCACTCTCCATTTCCTATCCCTACCCTAAACACTATGTTTTGCCAACAAGCTGTTCATGCATATATACCACAGGGAGGGAAATGGAGAGAAAACTAATTTTCCCTCCATTCAAGGAATCTCTACTGTCTAAAATAAAAACAAAACAAAAGAAAAAAACTCAAAATGAATCCATTACACCTACTTAAATATCAAGCATTCTTATTTCACCAGAAAGATCTATTTCAGATGACCTGATAACCAAATTAGGAAAAAATATTTTTTTAATGATAAAAGGCATATTTTGGAATTGGGGGAATCTAAATTTTCAAACAATAAAAGGTAAGCTGCTTCTTTGCTGTGCCTAGATGGCAATTCTCCACAGCAGACTGATTATGAAAAATGAAAAGCTTTCCCTTTCTTAATGGAATATAAACAGAGGAGATCCAGAACTTGTAACATACCTTTGTTTTCATAGATCTTGTCAGAGTGAGTGAAACAAAATTTTTTGCTGAACCACACATATTTAGGGATATAGTCTATGTAGTATCTATTGTACTAGCTACTGGTCTGCTTATTTCCTAATTCGGTTCTAAATGTTTAGATTAAACTGTGAAGCTAGGGGAGTCAAAAAATTGCCAGCTTATGAAATAAAATGTTAAACAACAATTACATTCTCTGAGGAAGCAACTCAAGCACTTCAGTTAGTTTTGGTCCTTCTAAGGCTATTAAATGGCTAAGCTGAGAAGTTTGTGATTAAGTCTCCTTGAAAACATAATGGGCACCAAGGTTTTGGTGTTTAAGGAACAATCAGTAACTCTCAGTGCTGCTATATGTATACAGTAGATCTTAGGAACATAGAAATGCAGATTTTTCATAGCAGGTACTAAAGCATTAGAAAAATGTGTGCAAATTTACAGATGTCTTCAGCTAAAGAACATTTTTCCTAGAATAGGAAAAAACTGAAATGACCCATGTTCAATAAAATTGGGTTCTTTAACAAAGCTCTTTTATAAAGAATCATAAAACAGAAAGCTTGAGAACCAGGGCTCTCGGTCATTCCTGAAAGGTTTAGCAACATATGTACAGAGACAGAAAAATGCACAAATTCTAAGTGTCAAATTTAATGAATATTCTCACAATAAGCACACTTGTGTAACCTTATCCACATCAAAAAGTAAAATATTGCCAGCACCTAGAAGCCTCTTTTTCCCTCCTGCCAATCACCGTCTACCCCCTCCCCCCAAATAACAACTACTCAGGAGAGTTTTGCCTGTTCTTGAATTTTATATTAATGATTCATACCCTTTGTACTCTTTTCTAGAGGCATCCCTTGTTTTATTGTGCTTCACTTTATTGTGCTTCCCAGATACTGTTTCTGTGGCAACCCTGCACCGAACAAGTAAGTCTACCAGTACCATTTTTCCAACAGCATGCATTCACTTCATGTGCCTGTGTCACGTTTTGACCACTGCCAAAATATTTTGAACTTTTCCACTATTATTTTATTTGTTATGGTGATCTGTGCTCAATGATTATGACTCACTCAAAGCTCAGATGATGGGTGGCATTTTTAGCAGTCAAGTATTTTTAAGTGAATTATGGTGCATTGTTTAGATAAAATGCTATTGTTCACTTAATAAACTACATTATAGTGTAAACATTGCTTTTATATGCACTGAGAAATGAAAAAATTAGACTCCCTTTACTGCAATGTTTTCTTTGTTGTGGTAGCCTGGAACCGAACCCACAACATCTCCAAGGTATGCCTCTATCTGGCTTAGTCAAAATTGCTCGCTATTATGGTTATGAATTTCACCCATGTTATTTCATGTAGCAGTAGCTCAGTCATTTCCACTGCTGTAAAGCATTCTGTTGTATAGATATATCATAAATTCGTATCTATTCTACTACGTTTGTTTAGTTTTAAGTGTTTGGCTATTACAAATAGTGACACAATGAACATTGTTGTACATTTTGTATGGTAGTCAAATGTACACATTTGTCACGGCCTCAACATTAATATTTCCCCAAATTTATATGTTGAAATCGAAATATCCACTGTGATAGTATTAGGAGTGGGGCCTTTTGCAGGTACTTAAGTCATAAAGGTAGAGCCCTCATGGATGGGATTAGTGGCCTTATAAAAGAGATGCCACAGAACTGGCTTGGCCCTTCCCTATGTGAAAATACAACAAGCAGTCTGAGACTCAGAAAGGGCCCTCATTCAAGCCAGCACCCTGATCTCAGACTTTCAGACTCCAGAACTATGAGAAATAGATTTCTGTTCTTTGTAAGCTGTCTCTATAAGCTGTGGTATTTTGTTATATAGCCTAAATGGACTAAGGCAATATTTCAGTTGGGTATATAGCTACAGCTGGAATCATGGGGTCATGGGATATGATTATGTTCAATGTCATTAGATACTCCCAGTTTCACAAAGTGGTTTTACCAAGTTACACTCCCACTAGCAATGTATGAGAATTCCAGCTGCTCCATATCTTTATCATTCCTTGGTATTGTGAGTATTTTTTAGTCATCTTCTCGGTGTGATATGGCATCATAATGTGGTTTTATACTGCATATCCCTAACAACTAATGAGGTTGAGCATCTTTTTTATGTTCATAGCCCTTTGAATATTTACTTTTTGAAGATTTGTTCAAATATTTTGCCAATTTTTCTATCTTTTTATTTTTCTTATTACTGTGTTAGCTTTATATATTGTGCACATTAGTCTTTTAATTGGAAACACTTATTACAAACATGTTCTCCACACTACATCTTGCCTTTTCATTCACCAAGTGACATCTTTTGAGAAACAAAACTTAATATTAGCATAGTTTAATTCATCAGTCTTTCCCTTAATAGCTAGCACTGCACTCCAGTCCAGTTACACTGGATCCTTGATATTCTTCAATTGTGCCAATCATCTTTCCACCTCTTCACTTGGTACTTACTTATATATATTCACGTGGTTCATTCTCTTCAGATCTCTCTGTTCAAATGACTCCTTGTCTGAACACAAGTCTGGGCCAGGTCTTCCCTGGCTTATCTGTATAAAATAAGACACAAGAATACTTACCTTCCCTGCCCTGATCCTAGTATTTTCTACTCCTTATCCTCTGTTTTATTCTCTTCTTATCATCCATAACTACCTAATATATTATTTGTTTGTTTATTTTCTCTTCCTGAATCATACACTACAATTTAAGCTCCATGTGAGGACAGGAAATTTATCTGTTTTTATCAATTTTCTCTGCCCAGAATAATACCTGGTACATAATATATTATTTATATACATATATATAAATATATTAATATATTAATATAGATATAAATGTAAATATATTTATATACATATATAAATGAATGAATAAATTGTGTCTAAGTATGAATATATTTTTATTTATCTTTCTCAAGACTCTAGTGCTTTTTCTGAGTGCTCAAATCTTTTTTCATTTTTGAAAATTGTCAACTACTGTGTCTCTTAATTAACCTCTTCTTTATTTTCTCTTCTGCGTTGTTTACTAGAGATATGTTCGAAATTTTAGAGATCTATCTTTCACATTTGTAAACTTCTCTTAAATATTTCCTGTCTATCTCACCAGGCTACATACAAGATTTCCTCAGGGCTGTTGTCCAATTCAATGATTCTCTCTTTAACCTTGTTTAGTCTACTGTTAATTCGTCTGTTAAGATTTTTATTTCAGTAACTATATTTTCTATTTCTATAATATTTATTTGGGTGATTTTCAATATGCACATGTTTTCTTCACTGCTGTGTTTCTGTTTTGTGGATAACCCTATGTCTCAAGAGATAACTAAACATTTAGACATACTTATTTCAGAGCTTTTCTTAGATAGGTCTTATTCTCCTCAGATATGAATAGTCCCATTTATTTTTATCTCCTTACTTTATCTCGCTGCATAATTTATAATGTTTTTTTAAGCAGTGGAAATTATTTGCAAAAGTTCAATGTGTCCTGGGTTACAGAGGTTTATCCCCATGAGTCAAACTTATAATTTCTTCTGCTAAGGTCCCTTAAAGTTCACTGATTTTAGAACATTTTTTATGACACTCTTTTAGCTCCATATTTCTGTACTATTTTGGAAATGAATTTTGGCTATCAACCAATGCACACCTTGAGCCAGAATGGAAAGATTTGGCCATCTCTGTGATTTTAAATGTAAAAGGCATTCTCCACCCCCAACAGGGGACTACATTGAAGTTTCAAATAAATCCTAATAGAAGTATGACCTTTCTCTGGCATTTTCTTTTTCTTTTTTTTTTTTTTTTTTTTTAGATTTTTTATTTATTTATTCATGAGAGACACAGAGAGAGAGAGAAAGAGAGAGAGAGAGAGAGGCAGAGGGAAAAGCAGGCTCCATGCAGGGAGCCTGATGCAGGAACTTGATCCTGGGTCCCCAGGATCACGCCCTGGGATAGAGGCGGCACTAAACCACTGAGCCACCCAGGCTGCCCACTGGCATTTTCTTCTATGTATATATTTCTCTTGGAGATCCTGTTGCAACCAGGTAGAATTTATATATATTGTGGCCCCATGTTTAGGCCTAATATCATCTTTTCAAATACTATTTTCACTGATAACTAGGACATTTAGATAGAAATGTTCAACAGATAGTTGAAAATAAGGTAAGAGGACTCAGGGAACAAGTCAAAGACACAGAAAAGTGTTTATGTGACTGTCCACAAGTAATAAAAATATTTGGAATTACATAGTCTACTGACTATTATAGTCTATCAGTCTATTGACTATTAAAATAATTGTTTACTTTGAAAATCAGAAGACAATGCAAGTTAACAAAGAAAAATTTCTTGAGTAGTTTCTTGCACTCGAATTTCAAAAGTTGTTTAATAAACATTTATTAGCAGCCTATTGTCCATGAAATATCCTTCCACATTCATTAGTGTGACAATCATTCCTGAATAAAGTCAGAGCACATATGTTAAAAGAGAGGATCAAAGAGTGGGAGAGGTCAATAGTCAAATAATTCATGCAAAGAATCATAAGTTCTTGGAAAAAGTATTTACCATAGTAATGGTATGTTACACTTCACATACAAATTTGATAATACTTAACTTTTCTATTTATTTCAGCTATCTACAGGTAGTGATAGATTTGTCTTGATCTGTTTCCTTTCCTGCCCAGTTCCTGTTGTGAATGACAGCATGCATTTATAAAACAATTGACAAGAGGTTAGGAAGAGTGGGTAACTATAGAATGGTACAAAGATGATTTGCTCTATAAAGGTTCTATATCTTGAACTTGGCTTCATTAGCAGCCTAACCAACTGAGATAACTAAGTATAACCAGAAACTTTTTTTAAGGACAAAGTTTATTATGTTGCAGCAGACAAGACAAGCTGTCAGCAGCACCTGAGCAGATTCTGATGGCTGTCTAGGGAGAGGTAATTCTGTCTGCTTTATCCAAAGTTGTAAAAATACCAGGGATTTGATATCTGAGCCTGTTTCATGAAAAAAAAAAAAGTATTTAGAGGGTAGAAACACTGTAGGCAGTAAAACAAACAGCACAGGCCACCAGTGGTATTTGGGAAAACTTCTATATTTCATAGCATAGATTTTTACATCAGAATTACTGGAGTCATTCATCATTATAAATGTTTTCTTAATAACTTCCAGGAGGCAGAAAGGATTGGAATTTCCTATACCTGAAACATACACTTGAGAGTAAAAAGCAAGGTTGAATCAGGAACGTTTTCCTGTAAAATGGGTCAACCTTTATGTTAAGCTTTACCATTTCAAAGATGTCTAATAAAATATCTAAAATAAAGATGAAAAAATAAAGTAAAATAAAGATGGAGTATATGAAGAACAATTGAGGTACCAAATTCAAATTTTCTTATTTTCTAGTTTCTTGTCAATATTAGCAGGAGTATTTAAATAATTCTTTGGTAAATCATTGGAATGATAGTCCATTGCTTCCTAAATTATCTGAGAATTTATTGTGGAACTGCATAATAACTAACTTCCTATACAAGTTCTTTCCTTCTGTCTTACATGTTCTTTGGCTGCAGAAATAATAGGTTAAAAGAATTAAAGAGTGGGCAAAACTCAGCACTGGTTGTCATTCTGATAGCCTTTTTTAATGGGGCTCTAGAAAACCATAACAATGAACGTTATACGCTATAATTAGGCCTCCAATGATTATAAAAACCTTGGCTAGAATGTAGTTGTTACATCCAGTACATTTTTTATTCAGGTAGCTTTAAATTAAGCAATGCAGTGAACTGTGTTTGGACATGATTTATTTGCACCAATTCTCAATTTAAGGATAGTATTTTGTGATTCATCCCACCATTCCCAAATACATTTTTATTTCCTTTTTTCTTTTCTTCCCTTAGATTATCTCTTATAAATTTACCAAGTATAATTTATCATATTCATGCATTCATTCACCTATAAAGCATTTACTGCCCACAATCAACTGGCTACTACACTCAGTGACAGAAACGAATGATCAGCCAAAACAAAACCAGCCCTTTGCCTCAAAGATTACAGAGGAGTCAGAAGCAGGAAAGAAATCAAATAATTACAAAAGTGTAAAATTGATACTTGTAGTCATAAAATTGAAAAATGAGAAAGACATGACCACATAAGAGCATATAGTAAGGAGATTTGATGTATTTAGGTAGGGTTTTCCCAAGAAAGCAACATTTGTGCTGGAAGGATGACTAAGAGTTAACCAGGTACAAAGACAAAGAAAGACTGTATGAAAATGTCCTTTGTAGAGTTTCTAACAACTGATTATAGAGTTGCAGGAGTGTAGATAAGTTGGCCTTATTCCTGGGCACCTGGATGGCTCAGTCTGTTAAGCATCTGCTTTGGTTCAGATCATAATTCCAGGGTCCTGGGATGGAGCCCCAAGTCAGGCTTCCTGCTCAGCAAGGAGCCTAACTCACCCTCTCCTTTCTGATCTTTTTCACTCTCATGTTAGCTCACTCTCACACACAAATAAATAATTTTTAAAATATTTTTTAATTGGCCTTATTCACAGTGCTATATATGCTCCTAACTCTAAACAGTCAGGGAGGGTAAAACATTTTCAGGATCGAATTCAAGAGAAAGAATTTGTTTTGTCATCCAATTCTTTTATTTCTTAATCATCCTTGGCAGAAGAAAGAAAGAATAAAGTTCTAAGTTTATTGTAGTTAAATTAAAGGTCTCTTTCATCACCCAGGGCACAGATCCAGGACTTTTGCACATGCTAGCTACAGAGCTTGGTGCACATGAGTTTTCTCTTTATTTTTATTCTCTTCAATAATGCTTTAGTACCTAGTTATAAATAAAGTGTGATGGGCTATTTTGGTTTGATTTGTGATTATGCTGTAGCTTGCATCTTATTTCTATAATTCATGAGAATTTATTGTAGAACAGCACTTCAAAATGAAATGTAAGGGAAAGTGATTGTTAAAACATAGTATAAAAATAAATTACTTTCTTCCAAAAATACATAGGAGAGTATTGTAAAAATTATCAATCTGAACCATTTCAAACTCTTTAGAAAATATTGGCCTTCATTTCACATCAATGTGACATTTCAATGATAATTTTTACTCTATCATTGTCAGTCACTACCTTAAATATGTATATTATAACTGAAGATCACCAAACATAGTCTATCTTCAGACATATTACCAGCTAAATTCTTGAAAAATATGTTGACACAATATCCTTTGAAGACTAGTGCAAATGAAAAAAAGTTTGGTTTAGTTAGGTAATAAGCCCTGAATACTATTAACTATAAAAATGTCTAGCATTCCTATGTACATGTGTGTATATGTGTATGTGTGTATGTGTGTGTGTGTGTGTATATATGTATACACGCACATATAGAAAGAGACAGAGAGAGAGGCTTACCATGCCACAAATATTAATTATAAAATAATAATTTGGAGTAAGTTAAGTCAATCAATATCTTCCTCCAATTAGTCAATAGTTAACTTCTCATGTGTCTATGTGTATTGACCACTAATTCAAATTGCTCATATCAGGAAATAAAACTTAGTAAATGTTAAGAGTCTAAATAAACAGGACACATGTTCTAAAGAAATACTCTAAATAATCCTCAAAAATCTTTATCTAGGGATCCCTGGGTGGCGCAGTGGTTTGGCGCCTGCCTTTGGCCCAGGGCGCGATCCTGGAGACCCGGGATCGAATCCCACATCAGGCTCCCGGTGCATGGAGCCTGCTTCTCCCTCTACCTGTGTCTCTGCCTCTCTCTCTCTCTGTGACTATCATAAATAAATAAAAATTAAAAAAAAAAAAGAATCTGAAAAAAAAAATCTTTATCTATTACATAATTACATTTCATTCATTCATTAAAATTCATTAAGCTCCTTCTGCACTAAGTACTGGAAGATCCTGATATAGAACACAAAGCTCTTAACAGAAAGGAGCTTAACAATTTTTAGAATTATATAATAACTGATAAGCTTTTTCCTTAGATCTCAACTGAACCAAAAACACATAAAAGTTTTTACTGGTTCTGATTCTTCCCCTTTTCTAAATACCACATTAACACTTTTCTAACATGTGACAGCACCAGAGTGGTCTTGTGTAGTAACATAACCATGAATTTTGTAAACATAGCCTAGCCACAACCCTACGAAATTTTATAATTCAATAGAAATAGGATAATAGTAATTATTATATTTACATGGTATTTTACAATTCAAAAAGTACTTCACACAAAACATCTCATTTGTCTATGTGTGCTGCTATAGTAATAATATAGAGATATTCTAAATTGATGAGTGCTTATTAAGATCAACAGAAGAAGAACTTCTAAGCAAGACACACATGAAAAGCAAGGCATACATCCAACACAATTTAAAACCTGAAGAAAGATAAAGCAAAGCCTCATGAGCATATGGCTCTGCAGTATGATTCGTACTGAAAGACTTTGAAAAAGAGATGAGATTTCAGCATCCATTTAACTGACAGAAAGGATCCACTTAATAGGTTAAGATAAAGGAAGTACAGAAAGACATTCCAAAGACAAAGTGCTACTTTGGAAAAGGCACAGAATTTTATACTATAAATTTATGCAAAAGTTTACAACCATTGCCTACAAAAGTGCTCTTGGGATCAATACCAGATTCAATAAATGAACAAGACATAATTCACCCAATATTTCCATCTTGCTTCTTTTATTTCAGGTTTTTAAATCTTTTAAGTGCAGTTAAAACAAGTTGACAAGCAAAGCCTTCTAAACCTTCCTATGACTAATCTTATTTCCCAACATGTAATGTGAGACCTTTGAATCATAGTAACTAACTTGAATAAGTGACCCAGCATCATTCTGATTATGAGAACAGGCCATCTGTTCATTGTCCCAGAAAGCTAAGCACTGCTCTGACTTAACTTTTTTTTATAACAGTGATTATTCACTTTGGCAAGCACTGCATTTATTGTTTGTTTCATCACTATAAAGATTCTATTTTGGCATCCAAATGCTGTATATTTTCTTCTTTGGCATTATATGAACATCATTCTTCTTCATTCTATGGGAAATTTATTCAGTGCCAGTTAGAAGAATAAACTGCAAGATGATGATGGCTCTGTTACATCAGAAATCATACATAAACTAGTTTCTTCCTGCTATGAACCAGTTACAGAGAAATTGACTCAATAATTTTTCTCTTTCAAATTTCAAATATTACTAGGTTAAACCATATGAAATTGCCAATATTCAATTGTTTGACTCTAAAAAATGGCAAGTTCATATGATTCTGCCTAATAAATGAGCCAGAATTCCATGTACTTTTGCTCCTTTATTAAAGTTAGTCAGATATCTGTACCTCATGTTTACTGCAGTATTATTTACAATAGCCAAAAGATAAAAAAGAAACTTAATGTTTATCAGTGAGTGAATGGATAAAGAAAATGTGGTATATATAAAAAAATGGAATATTATTTGGCCATAAAAAAGAAGGAAATCCTGTCATTTGTGACAACATGACCTTGAGGATATGATGTAATGTAAGGTAAGTCAGACACAGAAAGACAAATGCTGTGTGATTTCACTTGTATACAGAATCTAAAAAAGCCAGACTCATAGAAATGGAGAGTAGAATGGAGGTAGTCAGGGACTAAAGGGTAGGAAATGGGAGATATTGGTCAAATAATATAAATGTCCAGCTAGGAAATGAATAGTTCAACAAATAAATAAATAGAATAGTTGTGAGGATCTACTATGCAACATGGTGACTATAATTAATATTGTATATTCAAAAGTTGCTAAGATAGAACATTGCTTAAATATTCTTTTTTTAAAGATTTTAATTTATTTTTGAGAGAGAGAGAGATCATGAGTGGGAAGAGGGGCAAAGGGCGAAGCAGACTCCCTGCTGAGCAGGGAGCCAAATTCAAGACGAGGTCTTAGGATCTAGTCCCCAGGATCATGACTTGAGCTGAATGAAGGCAGACGCTTAACCAGGCAGATGCTTAACCGACTGAGCCACCCAGGTGCCCCTACCTTAAATGTTCTTACCATGACAACAACAAAGAATGGTAATTATCTGAGGTAAGGTGTTAACTAGCCTTATTGTGGTACTCATTTGGCAATATATGTATTAAAGCATCATGCTGTGTAACCATAAATTTACACAATGTTATATGTCAATTTTATCTCATAAAAGCCAGCCCTGAACCCTGAGGGCAGAGGGCTTCAGTCTCAGGGGTCTAGGTTGGCATCTTGCTTTTGCAGAGTCAGAGGCCAGGGCTGGCTGCCAGTGCAAACCCCAGGTACTGGGTGAGTAGGGAATGAGAGGGACTCAGGCAGCCGGCATGTGGAAACACAAAAAACAGTGGGGCAAAAAAACAGTGAAATCTGCAGAGTCTGCAGTTGTTGTGCGAGTTGTTGGTTTCTTCAGAGTCAAAGCCACTGAGACCCTCTGCAGAGCAAGTTACTGGAACAACTATAACGTGCACGACATATTTGATACTAGCACAGCCCCTGTCCTTCTTCCTTGCCCCTGGTCATCACTGCATGTCTCAGCTTTGCCAGTCTCTGCCTGGGGTGAAAGTGAAGTAAGTCTTTCATATAGTTCCCTGAAAGGCTGGGGAAGCTAATTGCTCACCCCATTGTCCCTTTCCTGGCCAAGAGAACTCTTTCTAGGGGAACTGTTGCACCAGGCAGTGCAACCTGGGGAATGGGATGATGAAGGCAAATGAAGTTATTCCTTCTTCCCTTCTCATGCTATTATTCTAGAGTTTTTTGTTCCACTGTGCTGCTAAGTTTTTAGAAGCAGACTCCTGAGTGATCCTAGAGCTGTTTTTGCTCATAGATAGCTATCTAATTGCCGATCTTTGTAGGGGAATGTTGATCTTTGTGGAAAGATCTATTCTGCCATTGTGGTGACATCACTCCCTGATACTCCTATTCTAACCTAAATTCAATCACATAGAATTTAGATTTTAAGCGTTCTTGAACTAAATAAATTCTTTTAAGTCAGTTACTTTAGTATAGAATTGTATGGTTATTGTCAGAATTGACGTTCAAATTCTTCATCTAGGGAAAATTAGAGACTTTAAACATACTCTCTCTAGAATGTATGAATTATAAAAAATAACAGAAGATATATTTATATTTAATTTCATTTTAAGAAAATGAGCTGTAAAAAAAATTTAAAAATAATAATAAAATAAAAAAAAAGAAAATGAGCTGTAAGCCTATGATACTTAGAAGAGGCACAAGGGAGAACCTTTGTACAAAAACAGCTTCCATCAGGAGTTCTGTTATCTATGAATTTAAGTTTCATTTTAACTAGGAAACTGTAAATGAGAATATTGAATGGTACTTAATCCTTTTTCAAAAGAAAATATCCTAGCAAACAACATGTAATGCATAGAGTTATATTAAAATCTGAAGAGTCCTATTTTCAGCAGAATTACTTAACTTATACATCAAGGAAATGCAGTAGACATCAGGAATCTAGACTTCGTCAAGGCTGAAAGCCTTAACAAAGTCTTTTTTTAATACCCTTGTGAAAGAGATAGAGAAGAGATATTGATTGTTAATACAATTGGATGGATTTCAAATGAATTGAAAAGCCATTTCTTGAGGATACTGATTAATGAAATGATGTCACAGTCCATGGGCTTTGCTTTCAGTCCTGTCTTGTTCAACGATTTTATCAATGGCTTGAATGAAGACAGCAAATATATGTGTGTTACATTTGCAGGGAAAGATAGGGAATATATTGGATGACACTATGCCAGTATCATAAGCCAAAAAGATCTTGACAACCTAGAGTGACAGGCCAAACCTAACAAGATGGAATTTAATAAGGATAAATGTAAGGTCAATACAACAACAGCAAGAAAAAGAAAAGAACTCTGCTATTGAGGTACAGGCTGAGGGAACTGTGGCTTAAAGCTAACAGACGAAATGAGGACTGAAATATTTAGTTGAATTCACAGTAAGCTCACTATTATATTAGCCAATAGTATGAATTGTGATCAGGAACTTGCTCTTTAGACTCAAAAAGATGGAAAGTTAAAAAAAAATGGGAAGATGGAAAATCATGGATCTGACACTTAATAGGGATTAAGCTTGGCAAACTACTTAATTTCTCCAAACCTTAACTTCTTCCTATGTAAAATGAGGGTGATACTAAGAAAATTTTCAATGTGAAGTCTACTGTGTTAGTTTCTTTATGGAAGTACTGACCCTGAATTCTTAAATCTTTAATGATCACTGACTGCCCTTAAATACATCATAGCCTCTTTTTATGATCTTTCAATGGGAGGTGAGGTAGAGAAGACATGAAATGAAAACAAGAGAAGAGAGAAAGCTATGAATATTCACTGAGCAACTACTTTGGTCCAGGTGCTAGGTAAGGGACTCAAAGTATCTGAGCTCATTTAGCTCACATAACTAAATGTAACAAAGATGTCATCATTTCCATTTAAGATATGAGAAAACTGGGGATCCCTGGATGGCTCAGCGGTTTAGCACCTGCCTTCGGCCCAGGGCATGATCTTCGAGTCCCAGGATTGAGTTCCACAGCAGGCTCCCCACATGGAGCCTGCTTCTCCCTCTGCCTGTGTCTCTGCCTCTCTCTCTCCTTGTCTCTCATGAATAAATAAATAAAATCTTTTTTAAAAAATAAGATATGAGAAAACTGAGGCTTAGAGGGAACAGTTTTCCTGAAGTCAAAATGCAGAAATTGACACAATTGAGCTTTGAGCCCAGGTCTGGACTTCAAGATCAGAGTCACTCTGCCACCCCCATTCACCTCAAAACTGGGTCCTCAATGATCACCTAATGACAAACATTCTCAACGTTCTTTCATGCTATCTACACAGTCTGATATTCAACTTAAAATATTATTCTATTACCACATTTGTAATAATGTTATCTGGTTGGTTCAATCTTTGAGAACTTACTTTAACACATTAAATTATATCTATGACTCAACTTGCCTTTAGAAAGCAATTCAGTGGTCCCGGTGGCATCCCGATCATCGCTTGTTTCTTTAATAGTAACTCTTTCCATAACTGGTTCCTGAAAAGCTTTTTTCCCTGGGCCTCTTGTTAACCTAATTATGCTTCCTTTGTGCTTTAAGTCATTTCTTCTGTCTCTCTTTGCCACCAGCTGCATATGAGCAAAGCTTGAAGCCCACAACCACCACCACCAGCAGCAGCAGCAGCAGCAGCAGAATTACCTCTTAAATAAACTGAAAGGAAAAAATAGAAAAAACACTATTTCAACTAATAAAAAAACACAGTACCATGCATTTGTAATTTACCACCTCTACTAAAGGAATTTAGAAAGAGGCCAGTAGGGGAAAGAGAGGGAAACAGGAAGAACATTACGTACCATCCACTGTCCTAGCTCTGTGCCACCCACATGCAGTCATCCTTCAAAACCCAAGTCAAACATCACATTTCCTATGAAGTTTTGCCGGACCACATCCCCACCCCAGGGGAGATTTGATCGCTCTTTCCTTTGCTCCATGCCTTTCCATACCTCTTATGTAATGCACATTATACTGTATTGCAAATATTTGCTGATGTAACAAGATACAAAATAAGTTTCAAGGGAGGCACTAACACAATAGATGTTATATTCCAAAGGAAGTGCTAGACCACTTAAAGAATTTTTAAAATAGTTTCTTAGGAACAATCCCTGAATCCCTCAGCCACATCAAAAATATTTTTTTCTAAGGAAAATGGATATTGGAGAGGATTTTCTGAGCTGTTTCTTCCTAAGGTTGTACTTAGAGTTATATCCTCCATGCGGAAGCCCTCACGCCTCTGGAGGGAGCATCAGTGAGTCTGCTTTTAGAAGCTCAGTATGTGAGCCCTTAGTTTGCAGAGCCCTATCCAAGATCCAGCAATGGGAATGGGCAGCTTATCAGTTTATCAATACTCCAAACATTGGAGTATTGCTGCTTTGTGCAGAGACCAGTGTGCAATCCCAGCATTTGCTGAGGCAAGGCATTTCCCAACCTATTACATTGACTCCTAAGTATATTCTATGGAAAATGCTCTTTTATTCATGAGAAACAGAGAGAGAGAGAGAGAGAGGTAGAGACACAGGCAGAGGGAGAAGCAGGCTCCATGCAGGGAGCCGGAGGTCGGAGTCGATCCCGAGTCTCCAGGATCACACCCCGGGCGGAAGGCAGCGCTAAACCGCTGATCCACCCAGCTGCCTGGAAAATGCTCTTTTAAAAGTTGCCAATAAAAAAATAAAAATAAAAATAAAATTAAAAAAAGTTTTTTCAGTTGCCTATAACTACCCTCCACACTGAAAAATTCAGTGCACTCCTCTAAATCCTTGGATGACTCAGCATCTCTAACTTAGTGTACGTTTTTATACTCAAACTTTCACCTTCCTCAGTTTCTGTGACCATTCAGTGAGGTACTGTGCAAAGACCATGAGCTTTAAAGTCAAACAGTCCTATGTTTGATTTAATACAATCAATAAGTGTTTGCAGAATGCACAAAATGTCCCAGGGACTAAACTAGGCTCTGGGGATCAATAGTAAACAAGGCAGACGTGAAACAAGATGCCCTCATTCTGCTTAATATTTAACCCAGCCACACTACTTCCCAGCCATATTATCATGAGAAAATTTATTAACTTGTGAGCATAAGCTTTCTCACCTATAAAAGGAGAAAGATATTATCTATTTCATGAAAAATATTATGGAGATTAAATGAGGCAAATTATGTAAATTGCCAATCAATCTCTTTCAGACACATAATAGTCATTCAATAAATGTTCAGGCCTTTCACCATACCCTCCCTCTCCACCACCTTGCCTGCATATTTTCAGATCTGCTACTGCTTTTGCTCCACTCATTCTTTAATTATGTCCATCCTACTCTGGCAAGCAGGTATGAAATGCTTGCATTCCCCAAAGCTTTCCCAGCTCTATCTTTCCTCATTCTTTACTTTCTCCCTAAGGGACCTTACTCAGTCCTTTGGTACCACCACGTCTATGTAATTGCTGCTTCAAGCTATGTCTTTAAATGTGATCTCTCTTTAGTTCTCATCCCACATTTTCATGATGCCTCTATTTCAGTGCCTCTAAAAATAAACCTACCATATTCACCTGAAATCTACTCCAATGCTCAGACCATTGATATAAGTTAAATTCGTATAAACATGCACTTATTAAGCACCCATTATATACAAGAGATTTGCCTGGAGCTAGAAATTGCTGTCACTATCTGAGTCTTCAAAAAGACTCAGATAAATTTTTAAGATAGGGAAGTATCCTTTACTAGTCGAACTCTCACTATTTGCTCTTAGAAACTCAGGAACCAGTAAGATTTGATCAGCAAGTCTTACAAAGCGTTGTAATTTATACATAGTATGTAATTAGTGAATGTTTACTTAGCTAAATTCTATTTAAATTAATGGTGTAAGCAGAAGAAAAAAGTATTAAAATACAAGGCATGCTAGGAATTGTAAATAATTCAGGAGTATAATTGAGCTTAAAATACATAATATACATGAAAATGTATATTAAGATCAATCTTGGAAGCAAAGACAAGTGCTTTGATGTTTATCTAATAATATCTAATAAAATATCGAATTATTGATGTTTGTCCAAAAAATCCAATATAATAGAAATCTATTAACAATTTTTGAGTAAAAAACACTATCACAGTTATTAATTTCTTTCTGTTGGCACCATGAACTTGAGAAATTCTATGCAGGGAGATAACTAAAGAGGTTCGGTAACAAGAACGTATATAAAAAGATTTGCGCGCAAATGTTTGCAGCAGACTTTTTCATCACAACCAAAAAATCGAAACACCCAAATATCCATGACTGATCAGTGGATAAACCAATTGTAGTACAACTACATGATGGAATACTATTCAGCGGGAAAAGGGACCGAACTCCAGTGATATATGCAATATGAATGAATCTGAAAAGCTTTCTGTGAAATGCAAGTAACCTCAAACCAAAGTTTACATACTGAATGATTCCACTATGTGACATTATAGATAAGGCAAAATCATAAGGACAAGAAACAGATCGGCAGTTGGCAGATGCTAGAGGTCTGGGTAGGGAAACTGACTCACGCACTGATTGCTATATTTTGATGTGATGCAAATGTTTTGTACCATGATTGTAGTGATGATAACACAACTATATACATTTTTCAAAATTCATTAAAATGTACCACACAGTAATTACAATATTATTAACTATATTCCAGATGCTGTACATTTCATTCCTGTGGCTTATTTATTTTGTAACTGGCAGTTTGTACCTATCAATCTCCTTCCTCTATTTTACTTACCTCCAACCTCCCTTCCCCTGGGGCAACCACCAGTTCTGGGTATTTATCACTTTGTTTTTAGTTTTATTTGTTTGTTTTGTTTTTCAGATTTCAGATTTATAAGTGGTATCATGTGGTATTTGTCTTTCTGTGTCTGCTTTATTTTAACTAGCATAATATCTTCTGGGTCCATTCATGTTGTCACAAATGGCAAGATTTCATCCTCTTTTACAGCCAAAATATTCCATTGTGTATATATGCCACATCTATTTATCAATTGATGGACATAAACATGGGGAAGCATATATATTTTCAAATTAATGTTTTCATTTTCTACATGTAAATACTCAGAAGTGGAATTGCTGGATTGTGTGGTATTTCTGTTTTTAATTGTTTGAGAGATCTCCATACCACTTCCCATAGTGGCTGCACCAACTTACATTCCCACCAACAGTGCACAAGAGCTTTGTTTTCTCCACATCCTCACCATTTGTCATTTCCTGTCTGTTTGATACTAGCTATTCTAACAGCTGTAAGGTGGTATCTCCTTGTAGGTTTGATTTGCATTTCCCTGATGGTTAATGATGCTGAGCATATTTTCGTGTACCTATTAATCATTTGTATGTCTTCTTTGGAAAATATCTATTTAGTTATGCTGCCTATATATTAAAGAAATTGTGTGGGTTTTTTGCTATTGAGTTGTATGATTCTTTTGTTTTTTGGGTATTAACTCCCCAGAGAGATGGTTTGCAATTATTTTCTCCCATTCCATAGATTGTCCTTTTATTTTGTTAATTGTTTCTGCTGTGCAAAAGTTTTTTTAATTACTTTTTATTTTTTTTAAAGATTTAATTTATTTACTCATGAGAGACACAGAGAGAAAGAGGCACAGACACAGGCAGAGGGAGAAGCAGGCTCCATTCCATGCAGGGAGCCTGACGTGGGACTTGATCCCAGGTCTCCAGGACCACACCCTGAGCTGAAGGCAATGCTAAACCGCTGAGCCACCTGGGCTGCCCTGTGTAAAAGTTTTTATTTTGAGGTAGTCCAGTTACTAATTTTTGCTTTTATAATTTGTGCCTTTGGTGTCATATCTGAAAACAAAATAAAACAAAACAGAAATAATGTTTCCAAGACCAACATCAAGGAGCTTTTTTACCTATCTTCTTCCAGAAATTTTATAGTGTCAGATCTTACATTTATATCTTAATCCATTTGCTTTAATTTTTGTGAATGATTTAAGAAAGAGGTCTAATATTCTTTGATATGTGATTATCCAGTTTTCCTAACACTGTTTATTAAAGAGACTGTCCTTTTTCCATGGAGTATATTTGGCTTCCTTGTCAAATATTATTTGACCACATATGAAAGAATTTATCTCTGGGCTCTTAATTCTGTTCCATCAGTCTATGTGTCTGTTTTTATGCCAGTACCATACTGTTTTCATTACTTTAGCTTCATAATATAGTTTGAAACCAGGAATTGTGATGCCTCCAGCTTTGCTCTTCTTTCTCAGTACCACTTTGGTTATTGGGGGCCTTTTGTGGTTCCATACAAATTTTAGAATTGCTCCTTTTATTTTCGGTGAAAAATGCCATTGGAATTTTGATAGGGATTGCATTGAATCTATAGATGGATCTGGGTAGTATGAACATTTCAACAATATTAATTCTTTTCATCCATGAATACAGAATATCTTTCCATTTATTTGTGTCTTCTTCAATTTCTTTCACCAAAATCTTAAAGATTCTAGGGTACAGATCTTTTACCTCCTTGGTTAAATTCATTGCTAAGTATTTTATTGTTTTTAATACTATTATAAATGGGAATATTTTTCTTTTTTTCCTTTATCAGGAACTAGAGAAAGAAGAATACACTAAGCCTAAAGTTAGCAGAAGGAAGGAATTAACAAAGATCAGAGCAGAAATAAATGAAATAGAAATCAGAAAACAATAAAAAAGATCAGTGACACTAGCAGCTGGTTTTTGAAAAGATAAAGTTGATAAGCCATTAGCTAAACTAAGAGACAAGACTCAAATAAATAAAGTCAGAAATGAAAGAAGAGACATTACGAGTGATACTACAGAAATATAAATGATCATGTGATACTACTATGAACAATTATACACCAATAAATTGGACAACCTGGAAGAAAAGCATAAATTCCTACAGATATACAACCTACCAAACTGAATTATGAAGAAATAGAACATCTGAACAGGTCAGTAACAAGTAATGAAATTGAATCATAGGCCTCTCAACAAAGAAAAACACAGGACTAGATGGCTTCACTGCTGAATTCTATCAAACACTTAAGGAAATTATATTAGTCCATCTCAAGCTCTTCCAAATATTGAAGAGGCAGGAACACTCCCAAACTCATTTTACAAGCATTACCTTGATATATCAAAGACAGTAAAGGATACTACAAGAAAAGAAAACTATAGGCCAAAATACCTAATGAGTATAGATGCAAAAATTCTCAACAAAACATATAAACCAAATTCAACAGCATATTGAAAAAATCATACTCCATGAGCAAGTAGAATTTATGTCTGCAATACATGGATGGTTCAACATACATAAATCAATAAATGTAATATACCACATCAATAAAATGAAAGATAAAAATCATGATTATTGCAATAGATGCAAAAAAAAAAGCATTTGACAAAATACAGCATCCTTTCATGAAAAAAACTCTCAACAAAGTGAATATAGAAGGAATGTACCTCAACATCATGAAGGCCATATTAACAATTCCACAGCTAACATCATTCCCAACAGTGAAAAGCTTGAAAGCTTTTCTTCTAAGATCAGGGACAAGTAAAGGGTGCACACTCTCACCACTCCTATTCAAGATAGTATCAAAAATCTTGGCCAGAGCAAATAGGCAAGAAAAGGAAATAAAAGGCATCCAACTCTGGAAAAAAGAAGTAAAATTGTCTTTGTTTGCAGGCAATGTGATCTTATAGAGAGAACATTCTAAAGGCTTTGCCAAAATGCTGTTAGAACTGATCAACAAATTTAGTAAAGTTGCAAGATACAAAATCAACACACAGGAATCAGCTGCATTTCTACACATTAAGAACAAAATACTTGGAAAATAAAGACAGATGAATGTTTTTTTAACTTTTGGCATTGCATTTGCGATTCTGTCATGGTAAGGCAACCAAGTTAAAACGTTTAATAGGCAGTGGAAAACATAAGATAGTAACTAAAAGGGAGGACTGGAAATCAGAAATTTCTAACTAATATGCATAGAATTTACATATGTATATGTAAGAGTAAATTAGAGTACTATGTAAATGCTGAAAAAACAGATGCTTTGTGGCCATCCACAAAGGCAGTATGATGGAGAATAGAAAACATCCGAAGGACAGATAATTTTAGGAAAGTGGCCTCAACAATCTTTAGTGCCTCAGAGTAATCAAAAATTAAAAGCCAAAAAACACAATTAAGTGTGGATTTCTGGCATCGTTGGGTGACCTTGAATAGTCTAAGTTAAGTAAAATAGGAGGGATAGAATTCAGATGTCAAGGGTTTTTAAAGAAAGAGCCCTTGAGGACTTGAAAATAGTAAAAGGCGTTTTGCAAAGATTGCCTAAAGGTCATCACTAGTGATCTTTGTTCTTGGCAAACAAGAAAGGAGGCTGGTAAAATGATGGTAGGGCAAGAATTAGGAATTTTCTTCAGTGCTCAAGTGCCTGGTTTCCAGGCTTTTGTAGAGGGAAATCAAACAATAAATATTTATTAAAGGCTAAAGCATCAACATTCAGTTTATCCAAGGGTTAGCAGGCCCTCGGATATATTAGGTCATGATGCCCAAACTGATTTATACCAAAAGGCAATTAAATAATTTACAATGAAAAGCACAACTGTTAAGCAGACTGATCTTTGTATTGGCTGGGTGACACATTATTGCCCCAGGGAAGAAGCACTCACCTGGAAACTAGTTTAAAATTACAAGGTTTTTGTCGCCCCACCAGCAAATAAGTTTCTTCTCCATATCCTCCCTCTTTTTCATAGCCAATTGTTTTTAATATAGCCCAGACTTTATTAGAACTGGGATGCTTTTAAAAATGCACATTTCTGGTTTTTGCTAAAACTAAATTAGAACTTCTAAGACTGGAACCCAGAAATCTCTATATTGTAACAGCTTCACCACTCCATCCAAATAATTTTAATGCACATTAGAGAATATTCTTGGTACAGTCTGTAGGTATTTCCTCACTTCATGCTTGTTATTCTTTTCAGTCTGCTTTCTACCCCACTTTGTCCTTTTGCTGAAGTATCCAATGACATGTTAATTTTCAGCTCCAATGGCATTATTCTCATTAATTATCCTAAAACAATGAACATTTTTGCCACTCTCTTTCTTGCAACTTTCCACTTTTTGGCTTCGAAGTTGCATTGCCTCCAGGTTCTCCTCCTCCTAGTCACTTGACCTTGCTTTCTTTGCTCTTTCCCCTTCCAGTTTTCTTAGCTGAATCGTCGTCCACCGCTTTGGGCCATCCATTTTTGAGGTCTATCCTTGTTTTCTCCTTTTTCACTTCTAAAATTTCTTTTGGGATAATTTCATTCATTCCCCTGTCTTTTTCATTGACTATATTTTTATAATTCTCCAGTCTTTATTTCCAACCCTGGCCTCATTTCATTAACCTCTGGTGCTCTACCAAAGAGCTGCTTTCAAAAATTGAGTGCGATCGGAACAGCAGAAAAGGCTGTGAGCAGAACGACTCACATAAAGTCTAGAAAAAATTGGGAAAATGACCTAACAGAACCATCTAAGACTGGGTATACAAGAGATATACTGAGGACCAGAAGGCATCAGCCAGGAAAACCTAACCAACCTACTGATTAGGTAGAGTGATCCAGCCCAGAGATCCTAAAGACTGAAGATAGTGTCAGTATTAGGACAAGGAGGGAGGGCGTGGGGGCGGGGGCATGAGCAAGGAGTTGTAGAGCTGACTTCAGGACTGGACAGAGGCAAGAAGTGCAGCAACAGCTTGGTCTAGAGCAGGATAGAGAACTACAAATGTATTGATCCAGGTGACTACAGAATGCCGGCGTATGGTGCTAAGGCGGTCAGAAAGCAGTTAACTTGTCCACTGATGGGGAAGCTTAATTGGATCACTCCATCAGTTTATCTATAAAAAGTAATCAGAGAAATCACTTAGAGGGATTAGAAGTATTTTATAACTTTTATAAAATAGAGAAGTCATGAGGATATAATGTATAGCATAGGAAATATAGGCAATAATATTGTAATAATTATGTATTTTGACAGAGTGTAACTAGACTTAGAGTGGTGATCATTTTGTGATGCAAATAAACGTCAAATCACTATGTTGCACACCTGAAACTACTATGATATTGTACGTCAACTATACCTCAATTCAAAGAAGAAAAGACCTGGGGGAAAAAATCACCTAGAGATTTTGGACTTAATATGTGTTTAATCTGAGGTGGTCAGAACATTCTAAGATTATACTGAGAGCAATTTTAATGCACATCCTCTTCCTCCATTCCTTCCTTTTAAAATGTGTAATTATAAAACATTTTGAACAGAAAATACAATACATATGTAGCCTCCACAGGGATTAAGCAGATGTTAATAATTTGCTATAATTGTCTTCAATTGTTGCTTTTTTTTAATAGATAGATTGGTGTATATATAGAACTAAAGGCCCCAACACCACCCCAAAACATTTGTTCTCTCTATTCCCCAGAGGGTGTCACTCTGCTGAAGTCAGAGTGTACCAGTCTCAAGCTGATTTTCATTCTTGTACTATAGCACAAATACAATAAATCCAAGAATTTTAATTCAGCAGTTGAGTAAAGTTAAGAGAAAGATCTATGTCATAGTGTTATTTGACAGATATCTTGGGTTGAATGAATATTGTTGAAATAAGTATTTTAAGGAGTCAAAGGATTGTACTGGCCATCACTCGCCTCAAGAAAAGAAGGAAACAATTACAAAATATTGAGATTCCTCCAGGCACTGGAGCAAAATGAGCAACAAGTATGAAATTGTCTAAGCCAAGCTATGATATGACTAAAATCTAAAATTATGTATATGGTTTGCTCATTGTTTTCATTAAAGCAAATGCCTTCTTTTCAGTATTTACTGAGAAGAACAAAAGTCCTCAAGTTATTCAATGTTTAATTACAGTTTGGTTACTTATCAAAGAATATGATCTTTCACTGCAGTCATGGGACAACTCCAAATCTTGTTTTAGAAATTTTATTTCTCATGCAAACAATATATTTGCAGTAAGAATTAAAATTTGGACATCTAAGTTATAAATGTCTTCACATACCTTGTAATTATTAACCTAGCACTATATGTATAATGGTAGTTGCTCTTCAGAAAGCTTCAGACTCCTTGGGTTTTGATTTACTTGGTATACAGAAAAATGTTTCATTTGTTTTCGTTTTTTTATAAAGCCAGTACAAAGTATAGTTAGTCTGAGGAGATTAGATAAATGGAAAAATAGATGATACGTACAGTGCAAGTGTATACTTAAAATTTTACATAAATAGTAACATATATTTAACATTATATTTTAAGTTTTATTCTTAGAGATATGGGTAAGTCTCATTCACTCCTTTTAATGGCTGTCTAGTATTACACTGGAAAAATTAACTCTAGTTTATTTTCCATTCCCCTAATAAGGGAAGTTTAGTTTGTTTCTACTGTTTCACTATTATTTATTTGTAATGAGTATTCTCAGACATAACTCATTGTAGATATATATAAGTTTTTTTTTGAGACAATTGAAATGAAAATGCTAAAATACAAAGCAAAAGCATCTGTCAAAAATAATTTTAAAAAGTTCTTACTCTATTTTTCAAATTTGGAAAATTTGGAAAACAGAATAAGCCTTTGTTATTATTTTTGAAATAATAAGTAGTTCTGTTAATGAAATGTCCTAGTGGAATTACACATTAAACTATTGAAGGAAACAATCCATATATTAAACTCAACATGCAGGCAAATTTAAGCCAGTGAATTGCAAAGATCAGGAGGTTACCCACTCCAGGTCCCCATTCCCAGAGATTCTGATTCAAAAGGCTGAAGGATGAGCCTGGAAATCTGCATTTCAACAATTATCCCAGCTTAATCTGTTTTAGTTTCTCTTGAGAAAACTTGGTGTGAACCCTAGTGTGTACATAGTAAAGAAACAGTAAATATTTTGGAGTAGAGAAATAAATTAATCAGAACTCTGCCTTAGAAAGCATATTCTAGAATTTAGAGGAGGCATAATACATCAGGAAAAGGTTCAGTTAGAAAATTATTGCATATATGCAGTTGAAAATTAGTAAGGGTAAAAACAAGGTAATGGCTGGAAGATCAGAAAAAAAAGGATGGGAAGAGAAATACTGAAAAATAAACTCTACCGGATGTGCAAAAGATTAGAGGTTGAATATGAAATACCAAAAGAATTAAAGATGGATTAGCATTTCAGGAGCGTGATGATGCATTTGCAACATTGCACACAAATACAAGAAAATAACTTATTTGATTATGAATATGTAAGGATGAAGTACTGGAAATAGCTTGCAAGCAAGCTGGAAATAAATTCAGCCAGAATCTAAAGAGGTAGTTTTATGAGTCCTATGCAATGAGATTGTAGTTGACACCATAGGAGCCCTCAAAAGGAGCCCTCAAACTAGCCAAGAGAAAAAGATGAAAGCAGATAAGAAGAGAGGGAAGGAAAGGAGAAGAAGGGGAGGAAGAGGAGGAAGCTAAAAGGTAAGCCTTGGGGAAAATCTAAATGTGGAGATTAGAAGAGAAAAAGAAATCAAGAAGCGAGGTGAGGCAAAAAATATTGCTGGGAGCTATATCTTGTGAATCTAGGACAGAGATTTTGATAAAAGAGGAAGTAAAGTCCTCAGTTGTGTTCAATATTCTTAAGAGGTTACCTGTTATAAGCCCGGGGTGGATCGTTGGTGGTCTTTCAGAGAGCAGTTTCAGTTGGCAAGATTAAGACAGCTCCAGGTGGAAAAAAAATAGGTAAGAAATGAGAAAGTAAACCCAACAAATTTATGAAGAGTTTCAATAGTATTTGAGGGCACAAAAGCATTGAGAAAAAGGTGGAATTCTATTCTCATAAGAAGCATAAATTAATCTGTATGCTGAAGGGAAAGAACAAGTAGAGCAAAAAGGAGTGAAGCTAGAAAACAAAAAGCATACTTGATGGAGCAAAGTCAGGAGAGGGTAAAGAGGTTGCGTCATGAGTACAGTGTGACAGGGTTAGCCATGAAAAGGAGATATGTTTCTTCTTCTGAGACTGAAAGAAGGGGAAAAATAAATAATAGATGAAAGTCAAATTAGAGTGTTGTTGGGAAGAAAATTAAGAGTGTTCACACTTTCTTAATTTAACCTATTCAGAAAAGTGGAAGGAGAAGCCACCTGCTTAGAATAGGGACAGGGGTTTTAACCATAGGCTTGCAGACAATTGGGTGGAAAATTGAAAATGTGTCAGTGATAGAAAAATATAAAAGTTTCAAAGCTATGTTGTCTAAATGTCATTTACCTATTCCTAATGGCTCACTCTATTGAGAAATACATTTGACTTTACGAGCCAGAAAAAGATACAGTATCAGTTATCTATTCCCACAAAACTTCAGTGGCTATCATGAGTAAGTTTTATTGCTCACATGTTTGGAAGTCAGCTGGCAGTTAGCTGATCTAAACTATCTTGACTGGAACAACTGGAGTGACATGGTTCTGTGCCCCATGTCTCTCATGCTCTAGAGGAGAGCTTAAGTATGTTCCCATGGTGATGGCAGAAGCACAAGACAGCAAACCCCAACACACAACCCATCTCAACCTCTGTGTTAAGTTCCATTGGCCAAAGGAAGCCACATGATTGGACCTACCGTCAAGGAGTAGGACAGGTCACCCTAATCATGCTAGAAGGGCACAGCAAAAATGTGGATACAGGGAGGAATAAAGAATTGATCATTGTCACTGAACTTTTGTCTAGTACAGTGACACCCCCCCCACTCCTGCCCCCATTGCTTAAGCCCATCACCAGCTTTTGACATATTTGATTACTTACTCACTTGGCTTTTGGGGATACTATATTTTCTTGGTTTTCCACCTACCTCATGAAGGTTTTCCTGTCTCAATCTCTTCTCTTAGGTTCTATTCTTCTCCCAACCTCTTAATATTGGAGGACTCCAAGGCTTCATCCTTGGACCTCTTTCCTATCCATTTACATCTATTTTCGGGGTAGTCTTATCTGGTCCCATCACTAAACAAAGAAATGAATACACACCATTTTATCAAAGTAACCCCACACCTCAGGATGAAATAGTTTAACCTTTGCATCTTTAAAAATAACATGTTGGAAAGGACTGAAGTGGAAACTCACCACCAATCTTTGGCTGCTTGTTACCTGAGTCCAGCACCTTGTTTTCTGAATGTGACACATGACCTAGTTAAAAAAATACAACAGGGGATCCCTGGGTGGTGCAGCAGTTTGGCGCCTGCCTTTGGCCGGGGGCGCTATCCTGGAGACCCGGGATCGAATCCTAGGTCGGGCTCCCTGCATGGAGTCTGCTTCTCCCTCTGCCTGTGTCTCTGCCTCTCTCTCTCTCTCTCTCTCTCTCTCTCTCTCTCTCTCTGTGACTATCATGAATAAATAAATAAAATCTTTAAAAAAAAAAAAACAGAATGAGAATGGCTCAAGGAAAGCCAAAGTTTTATGTTTCAAAGGGGAATGAAGTAAATCTGGAAATGAGAAAAAAACAAAATAAATAATAAAATAAAATAAAATAAAATAAAATAAAATAAAATAAAATAAAATAAAATAACATGTTTGGAGTCAGCTTCCACCCAGGGTGCTTGGTGTAGTTAAACCAAAGATTTTTCAATTAATGTGTTGTCATATTTTGGAAAATTATGAATATAACACAATTGTCCCCCAAATTACTATAGTTATTGTTGTGAAGAAAAATAAATGCAAATCAGAAAGTAATTAACTCAATAATACAGTGCAATTACAGAAACATCAGTTTGTCGTGGTCTGGGTATTGTGTATTCTTGGTTGCATTGTGAAAAAAATAAAAACAAAACAAAATAATTTGGACAGATTAATGTAAATTCATGTCCACTCTAAGTGGCAGACGTGTAAGTAATTTTCTTAACAGAGATTTGAAAAATGTTCTGTTAAGTATAAGAGCTGTTAAAAATCTACTCCAACAAGTCTTTTGCCCTCACCACTCTACACCTGGTCTTTTTGATGTCATGTCACCAGTGACCCTGCACTCCTGCCCCCATTGCTAAATCCCATCACCAGCTTTTGACATATTTGATTACTTACGCACTTGGTTTTGGGGGATACTATATTTTCTTCATTTTCCTCCTACCTCACAAAGGTTTTCCTGTCTCAATCTCTTCTCTTAAGTTCTATTTTTCTCCCAACCTCTTAATATTGGAGGACTCCAAGGTTTCATCCTTGGACCTCTTTCCTATCCATTTACATCTATTTTCCAGGTAGTCTTATCTGGTCCCATCACTTTGCTTCTTAAGCAGATTTTTATATCTCCAACCCAGACTCCTCTTCTGAACTTGACTCCTTTATATGGCTGACCTCACAACATTTGTATATCTAAGAACCATTTTGAATTTAACGTGTCCAAAATCAAACTCTAATTTTTCTATCCAAACCTGCAGAATTCCTACCTCAGTTGATAGCAATTCCATCCTTGCAGATGCTCTCATCAAAACTTCAGAGTCATCTTGGATTTCTGTCTTTCTTTTTTACTCCATATTTTTTCTATCCATTCTATCAGAATGACTTGCTAGCCTTACGTGTATCCAGAATCCAGTGACTTCTCACCACTTCCATTGCTATCAACTGCTCTAACAGTCAACTTTGATCTGGGTTGCTATAGTAGCATCCTTAGAGGTCTATGTGCTTCCAAACTTACCATTCCACAGCCTATTCCCAATGATGTGATCCTTTTCATATCTAAGTTAGATTATGTCATTCCTTTTCTCAAAATACCCCAGTGGCTCCCTGAAGGCAAAAGCCTTACTATATAGTCTACAGGTTCCATAGGCTGCTATCATCCCCTACCCTCCATCTTGCCCACTCTGCTCCAGGCATATTGGCATCTATGCCATTCCTTGAACATGCCTGGCATGCTTCAAACTGAGGGTTTTACACCAGTTGTCCTTTCTGCTTGAAATGGTCTTTACCCCTCCTTCAAGTCTTTGCTCAAATATTATCTCCTCGTGTGGCCTTGCCTAATATAACATCATACCCTACCTCCTCCCATGTATACACACTCCCCGGCCCCTCTCTGCTGGATTTTTATAGCACTTATCACTCTGTAATGAATTATGTAATTTACTTATTTATTATGTTTATTTCTTCCCCCAGTAGAATGTAAGACATAAAACAGCAGGGACTTTTGTGTCTTTGATTGACTTATACATCCCAAACACAACAATTTGTGGCACATAATAGGCCCTCAATAAATATGAATTTAATGTATGGATTTATAAATAAATACGTAAAAAAATTAGTTCAGTTACTAAATGTCTCTCTCTCATACAGCAAGATAGGTATTTTGCTAAATAGATACAGTTGGAGAGTTTTCCATGCACATTTATTTTTATTCTTCTCCCTACCTTTTTCTTGGGATCTGCATCTCTTAATACTATGATGTTTTAAAAACTATCTGTATTTAAAACTTTCATTCGTACATTTATGTTTATGAAAAATACCTCCACTAAGCTTTTTTCCTCCTTTTCATATACAAATTTCAGCTAGAACCTAGATAAAATGCCTTCACTTCTGATATTTTTAAATGCAATTTATGTAGAAAGTTTTCATACCATACATTTTCATTATATTTATTCCTATGTCTGCTTTGATCTTTTTTTTTTTTTTTTAATTGGAGGAATAGTGTCAAGAAAGAGTTGTCTTTTCTAATAGTGACAACTGAGCTGTCATGGCCATCTTTCCGTTTGCGAGCTGAAAGCAATAGACTCTTGCCACTTAAAGAACTCTGCTTGGCAGGCAGAAGACCTTCACGTCACACACTTCAATGACTCTCCTCCTGCAGCTCCCACATGCCCAAGTCTTTCCTCCTTCCTTGCCCTTCTAATATCTTGTCTGGTTCCACTTTCAATAATGCCAATTGCCAGCTCTATACACCATCAGTGCACGGACTGCAACAGATTGGGTTACATGCCTCATTCCTAAATGTCAGGCTCCCACCTTGAAAACTCTGCATGACCAGAAAGAATGGATTATGACGAATGCAGAGGAGCCTTAGAGTCGCTGAGTAGCCCATGAGGCAATTGTCAGCAGCACTTTATCATCCCAGATGCCTTTACCTCTTCTCTCTTATCTCCTCTTCTAACACCTTGCTTTCCTCCTCCTCACCAAGGAAGGAGGAAGTGAGTTCCACTCTTGACGTTTTTTTACCCAAATATGCAGTCACAGACCAAAAGTCCTTCTACTATCCTGTTCCCTTGTTCATTTCACCTTTACCTTTCTTACTTCTACCTCCATAGATAATTACCTTAAAGACATCTAATTCCCACCAGAAATTACGATGCTTGTTACAAGTATTTTTTAAATTTTTATGGACAACTTTTTTACATTAAGCCTATTTATATTAATCATTAGCATTCCCATCCATTGGAGGCAGTTTTGTGTACTACATAAGGAGATCATTGAGGCCATGGCCAAAGTTCCTCATTTCCACATCACCTTTGCCCCCATGTGGAACCTATCACACATCAAAAGAAAACAAATGAAACAAAAAATAAAGATGGTTGAAAGCAGAAAAGAATAAAGCAAGCATTTGGTTTCAAGGATGAAGTCTTACGCACAACAAACAGCTTTGCTACTTTTTAATGGATGACTGAAGGCAATTGCCCCAGTCTCATCTCCTCCATTTAAGATTGTGACATTTACTTCCTAGAGAATGTAACTTATCAGAAATAAGTCTGTAGACTTTAAAATGTTTTAAGAACACACATAATGATTACTGAAGATCCTAGAAATAATTAGCCCACCTGCTTAAAAGCATGGATTAAAGGAAAAGCCTAGAAAAAGAGAAAATGTCTTATTTAGGATAGACAAGTAATTATAAGGCTTAGCTGTAAGATCTAAGAATAATTGTACTGCAGCATATATGTGAAGCTATACCATCCAAGGATATTTTAAGGTTGCATTTTAATCGCAAAATAATTCAAAAATAAAAAATAGAGAAAATACTGTAACAGCTACCTATTAGCACACCATTAACCCTAAACAGATGTTAACATTTTTCATTATATATTTTGGCTCTTTCCCCTTTTTTGAGATATAAAAATATAAAACTAAAAGAAAAAATATATATGTATAACTAAAATTAAAGCCTTACCTCCCATTTTTGCTTCTTTTCCTTCTCTCAAACAACCACTTTCCCAAAATTGTTGTATATCATTCCCATATAAGTTTTGGGAACATTTACTTTTATAAAGAAAATGTTCCACTGTTTGTGTATTTTAAAACTTTACCTACATAATAAACACCCCTTCGGAATTTTTCCTCTTAGAAACATGTTTCTGCAGTTAAATGTTGGTACCTGCATATCTAGTTTGTATGGTTCTATAATGTGGTGTCAAAAATCAACAATATGTGTTTCCTACAAAAAGTTCTCCCTAAAAGCATAACTGCTGGATTTTAGCAGGCATCCATCTTCGCATCTATAGCTCCATTAGTAATACATAACCTCACCAGTAGGTGTCACCAGAATGATCAATTTTTAATCATTAGGTTTGACAGGGTATATGCCATGACTTAATTTGTATTTCCCTGAATAGTAGCAATGTTGAGAATTTTTTAAAATTTTTATTGGTAGCCAGTTTCTTCTATGAATTATCTATGATGACCTTTGCCTATTTTTCTATTGGGTTGCTCTTTTCATCATTAATTTGTAGAAGCTCTTTATATATTCTGGATACTAATACTATAATGGTTATATGCATTACAAATTTCTTATAATTTTTATTTCCTTTTTTCACATTGCTCATAGTATCTTTCAGAAGTTATTATGTAGCCAAATTTGTTAATATTTTCCCTATTAGTTTGTATTGTTGCATCATATGTAAGATACCAAATAATATATATAAGACCTGATGTAATTAAAATATTATTTTCCCATGTTTTCTCCCATTTTATTATTTTACTTTTTAAACTTAGACTTTTATTCCATCTTGAATTCAATTTGTATACATGTACAGGCACAAAATTTTTTTCCTTATCAATGATTGTCAAGTATTATTTAATAATCCATACTATTTCTCCCCAATGTTATTGCCATGCTTATCAAATAAATAGATTTGGTTCTAAATTTCCATTTTTTCCACTGGTTTGTATTTCTGTGCCAAGCCTCACAGATTTTATTCATATGGATTTATGGAAATTTTAATATCTGGTCAAGCAAATCTACCATCATTCTTCAGGACTGTGTTGACTATTCTTGGTCCTTTATCTTTCCACAAAAAATGTCTGGAATAGCTTGTCGAATCTTGTTATAAAGAAACTGATGACTTTTCATTAAAAGTGCACTGAATTTTACAGGCTTCCAGTTATGAAATGAGTAAGTCATGGGAATAAATGTACAGCGTAGGGAATATAATCAGTGGTGTTGTACGAGTGTTATATGGTGACACATGGTAGCTACTCTTGTGGTGAACATAACATATAGACAAGTTCAATCTCTATATTGTACACCTGAAACTAAGGTAACATTGTTATGTCAACTGTACTCAAATTAAAACAAAAACAAAACATTTAAATCAAGAAACAGTAAGGGAATTGTTTCTAGTGTTTTCACCTGTTGAGAGACACTAGTAAAAAATCAACTACTTTGGTCATGTGAGGATATATTTTACAATAATTTAAAATAAACGTGCTTTAAAAAAATAAATAAACAAATAAAATAAATGTGCTTTTTAAAACTTAAAGGCACATTGAATTTATAGATTAATTTGGGATAAGTTTCCATCTTTATGATTTTGATTCTTCCCATTCAGAAATCATGGTATCACAATCATACTACATCTTTCCAATCATTTAAATCTCTTTTTAATGAAGTTTCATAATTTTCTCATAAAGGTCTTAATAATCTTTTAAAGGTTGTTTTTTCTGGAAATCTTATAGTTTTGTTTTCCATTTCAAATGATATATAAAGCAGGGCGCCTGTGTGGCTTAGTCAGTTAGGTGTCTGCCTTCTGCCTTCTGCTCAGATCAGGATCTCAAGTGTCCTGGGAACAAGCCCCACGTTAGTGGGGAGCCTGCTTCTCCCTCTCCTTCCACCCCTCCCCACTGCTCCTGTGCTCACGCATGCACACTCTCTCTCCTTCTCTCTCTCTCTCACTCTCTCTCTCTCTGTCAAATAAGGAAACAAAATCCTCAAAAATGATATATAAAGCTTTTACAGTACATTGTCTAAGGCATACAGCCTACCAAGCACCTCAAGTGTTGGAACCAAAATGCTGACTTTGTCACTTATAAGGTGTATATACACCTACAGCAAGTTACTAAACTTCAGGGAAATAGTTCACTCATCCATAAAATCAAGGATTCTAATAATATCTGTCTCATAGGATTGTTGTAATAATTACATAAAAAAGGAGAGAGAGAGATTTAGAACAGTGCCTGACATAGTAAATGCTTAGCAAATGCTAATTTGTTGACTCAGAATGGAGTAGGGCAAAGTTGCATTAACAAACAGCCCTAAAATCTCACTGAAAGCTAACAAAATTTATTTCTTGTTTATGCTACCCATGTGACACATATGGGGCGGGGTGGGAGTAGGGAGGAATTGTTTACCCCAGGGCTCAAACTGATAAGGCAGCTATTACCTGGAAGATTGCCACATACTGGGGAACAACAAAAATGGTTAAAAAGTCTTATATGGGCTCTTAAAACTGTCATGGAAGTGACAGGCATTGCTGTGCTTGCATTTCATTGGTTATAACAAGTCATCTAATCAAGTCTAACTTCAGGAGACAAGAAAGTTAAAGCCTACCATGCACTAAGAACCAAAAATAGCAGCATTAATGGCTATCATGGTTATCATTACTTGTTTGATCACACTGTACAAAAGCTGAATTTCAAAAAATCATAATCTTATATCCTATCAGCTTGCTAAACAATTGTAAAACCGATTTTAATAGTTTGTGTGGAGTTTGTATCTGATTTTCTTGGTAAATATTCCACTATTCAAAATAATGACAGTTCTGTTTTCTTTCCCAATTGTTATACTATTTATCTCATGTGTCTGTGTTTGTTTATAAGTTGAAGTATGTTCCTGCACTAGCTAGAACTTCTAGTATAATGTTGAAGAAATAATAAAATAAAGGGTGTGAATTGTCATTCCTTTTAATTTTTGTGAATTTAGTTAATATGAATTATTTCATTTTCATATTAGTTGGATTTCCTCAATTATGAGTAAAGATGAGCTTTTTGGTTTGCTTGGATATTCTTGGCCATGTAGCTTCCCCTTTTGTGCATTATCAATTTATGCTTTTGGCTTATTTTTCTATTGAACTGTTTATCTTTTCATTATTAATATGTAAGAGTCCTTATATACTCTGATACTAATCCTTTGTTAGTTAAAGGAACTAAAATATCTTCTTACAGTTTATGGCTTGTATATGATTTTTTTAAATGGTGCCTTATATGGGCAGCCCAGGTGGCTCAGCGGTTTAGTGCCACCTTCAGCCCAGGGCCTGATCCTGGAGACCAGGGATGGAGTCCCACGTCAGGCTCCCTGCATGGAGCCTGCTTCTCCCTCTGCCTGTGTCTCTGCCTGTGTGTGTGTGTGTGTGTGTGTGTGTGTGTGTGTGTGTCTTTCATGAATAAATAAATAAAATCTTAATAGAATATTTTTTTAAATGGTGTCTTATGTCACATAGAAGATGTAGTCAAAATTCTTTCCTTCATGTTTTGAGTCCTTATGTGTTTTTAAAGAAATTCTCACTATCATTTTATTTTCTCCTATATGCTTATAATTCTTACTTTCCACATTTAGTTCTTTAATCTACCTGAAATTGATCTATGAGCCCTATGTAGTGGGATACTTGGGGAGGGAGGTAGAATCAAGAGAAAACAGCAATTCACTTCAAGCCAACATATCTGACCATTAAAAACATTTTTATGAAGAACATTAATTGCATCTCTCAGAGCCTCTAATATTTTGCAGAGCACAGTTTGGTAAATTCTGAAATAAGAGAGTTCCACCTAAAATGTCAAAAGAAAGGAAGGAAACTAATAATTTAGTGCCCCCTAAGTGGAAAGCACTATGCTAAGTATGTTACCACAACCCATTTCATCCTCAAAAAAACAAAAACAAAAACACAAAACAAAATAATCCCCCAATCTTATTAATCCTATTTTACAGATTTCCCAGATCATCTAGCTAATGAACTGTGAAAATAGAATCACAGACCAGATTTCTCTGACTGGAAGTTCACTTTCTTCCATTTTCTTCACACCACAAAATCATCAAGTATTTTGAAAAGGTGAAAGGATAGATTGATACATTGGATTTTAGGACAAAATTAGACACTGAAAAAGAGAGATAATGACTTGGGTAGGAGGTCTCCTTGTTTTTAAATACATAAACAAGCTCTGTCTCTTTAAATATAACCTAGATTTTATAGTTATTTTGAAGTTAAAAACATTTACCAGTATTCAAATTCTGTAGACATGAGTTTAAACCTGTCATATCAAGCAAGCTATTTTCCCAGCGTCAGTGCAAGGAGGATAATAACAGCCACTGCCCAGGACTGTTGAGCAGATTACATGGGTTAAATAGAAAAAGCATCCAGCACTCTGTCTGGTACATAATAGGCACTGAAATATTAGCTCCATGGAACTGCAACTGTGTTAGTTATATGGACCCACAAACCTACCACAAGATCTCTACAACCTAAAAACTATGGGAAACCATTGTCCTCTGTTTTGTGTGTGTGTGTGTGTGTGTATGTGTGTGTGTGTGTGTTTTCCTTTTTCTTTTGCTGTTGGGCTTCTCCTCTGTCTCTGCCTCAGGCAACACTTTGTTGGGAATACTGGACCTACCATATAAACAGGTATCCTGTTATTAATTATGACTAGGTTCAGCCCAGTAGAGCTAAATAACTTTCAGAAGGCCAAGTCAGTGCCAGAATGAGTCACCAAAAAAAACTGAGACTCTCTTCCTTCTCCCCTGCTGCTTTGTTCCCCGCAGTGGCCACAGCTGCCTTTAGGTTGTTAGGGGTTAGAAAGTTACTGAACAGTGACTGAGACAGTGACCTCTAATATCTCGTTGCTTGTCCTTCTCCAGCATCCTAGAAATGAACAAGTTGGCATCCACAGGGAATTGGTTGGGTCATATCAGGACACATAAAGATGCCACATTGATTCTGTCTTGGATTCTACTAATCAAACCTGTTCCTTTCCTATCAATTTTTCTTCTTCTTTGTCTTTCTTTTCTCCTCTCAGTTCTCTTTTGTTAAATGTTTTTCCCTTTATCTGGTTTTTTCCTTCTTTTTGCTCTCCCTCATCATATCTCCATCCAATCCCCAATATCCCCCTCATCTCCTCCTCCTTCTCCATCCCATTCAAAAATAATGATGGTGATGGATAACAACAACAGTAATAAGAGTGGCTTGCTGATTGCACTGCAAAAACATGGAGTACTTTCAGTCAGTGATCACAAGTGGCTTCCCAAGTCCCGCCAGCCTTGTGGCTGAATTGTTAGGCCACAGTGAGACAGGTGGGAGAGTGTGGGTGGTACCCAGCTAGCATCCAACTCATTCTATTTTGCCAATCCTTCCGACAATGAAATGTCTACTGTAGGCAAATGCATTGTAACTCATTAAGTCTGTGTTGCTAACATACTCCAAGTCAATCACAATACAGTTTCCAACAAAAAATTCCCATATTCACTGGATGAAAGTAAAACAAAACAAAACAAAACAAAAAGAAACTGACTTGATTTTTAACTAAAACCATGACATCATCTCTTGATTTTATGTCTGGCCAGCTTTTGTTCTACAAATGAGTAGGCTTGTGCTTTTCAGAGCAGTGTTATAATATATACATGTGCTAAAAATTACACTGGAATGCCCAGTGAAGCTTGCATCTATCCAGACAAATTATCTGGTGGGGATACCCAATGTAGTTAATTCAAGATTATAAGTTCTTATCTTTTCATATATAGCAATTTAAGAACTGACTCAAAAGCATAATTACCTCAGACTCTTTGCTTAATTCCACCTATAATTTGGCCTTGGACTTCTAATTTATATTTACTTGATATTTTTATTTTAAAATTCTTACTGTTCTTAACACTTTTGTGTATGTGTTTTGTGTAAGTCACCTCAAATCCTTTGTAGAACACTATGAGTTTAAAAACAAATAAAAGAAGTAATAAACTCTCTCTTTTCCCAATCATTTAAACCATATGTCTTGATATCCATTCTGATTTCTAGCTCATAGTTTTTTTTTTCATTTTTACTTTCTCATTTACAATTTGCTCTCATGCTATAGACTAAATGTTGGTGTCTTCTCCATCAAAATTCATATATTGAAGCCAAATACTCCATGTAGTGGTATTTGGAGGTGAGACCTTTGGGATTCATTTTGTCATGAGGATGGAGCCTTTATGATGGGATTAGCGTCCATATAAAAGAAACTCCAGAGAGCTTCCTTCTCGCTTCCACCATACAAGGACTCATGAACCGGAAAGCAGGTTACCACTAGACATCAAATCTGCCAGTGCCATCATCTTGGACTTCCTAACCTCCAGAACTGTGAGAAATAAATTTTTGTTGTTTATTAGCCACCTAGTCAATGGTATTTTGTTACACAGCCCAAACAGACCAAGACACTTGAAGTACTTGATTGAAAGATGTCATTAGAAAACATACAAGCTTTGGGACGCCTGGGTGGCTCAGCCAGTTAAGCGTTGCACTCTTGATTTTGGCTCAGATCATAATCTCAAAGTCATGAGACAGAGTGTCACAACTAACTTGACTAACTCGCACCCAGCGAGGAGGCTGCTTGAGATTCTCTCTCTCCCTCTTCCTCTCCTCCCATTCACGCATGCACATGCACAAACACACACATGTGCTTGCTCACTCTCTCAAAATAAATAAAATAAATCTAAACAAAAAGAAGGAAAACATACAAACTTTATTTTATCAAGGTTCTAAGAACCTTAACTAATTGAACAATAGATTTGAAAAATATCAACACAAAGTAGATATTTATTGGCTTCTATTTTAAGCTAAATATCTGGGAAATTCTGACTTAAAAGTATTCTGTTAAGCGACACTTTCTAATAACCATAACTTTCACTCAGGTCATGGTGTCAGGATCCTGGAACAGAGCCCCAAGGGCTCCCTACTCTGCAGGGAGTCTGCTTCTCCCACTCCCTCTGCCTTTCTCACTCCCTCTCAAATAAATAAATAAAATATACTTTCTTAAAGTACTTGTCTTTTTTTTAAAGATTTTACTTATTTATTCATGAGATACACACAGGGAGAGAGGCAGAGACACAGGCAGAGGGAGCAGACTCCCTGTGGGGAGCCCGATGTGAGAATTCATCTCAGATCCTAGGATCTGCCCTGAGTGGAAGACAGACACTCAACCACTGAGCCACCCAGGCATCCCCAAAAGTACTTGTCTTAATATGAATTATTTAGATACAGTATTTTAAGCCAAGTTAAGTTTAAAGGCATGAATGAAACAGGTACTTATTGTCAGCCTTACCTTTATTAGTTCAAGGCTCCATTAATAAGCAAATTCATCATGAGAAGAAACATTTCCTCATAACCTATTGGGAATTTCTACTGCACAGGCAAGTTCTAATTTGGAAAATTCATCTGTTTTCATGATTATGTGTATCTTTCTCTTTTATATTCTTGAGGGTTAGAGAGTCTCTTTCACCATGGAATATCCAGCCCTGGCTCCCTGCAACAGCATCTTTATCATGGAGTAAGGAATGGACTCTGTGGTCAGGTGATCTAATTACAATCCTAGCTCTGCCAGTTATAATCTGTACATGTTAGGGGAGTCTGCTTAAACTCTGTGCATCAGATTTTCATCAGTAAAACTGATAAAATAATAGGTCTTAGAAATTAAAACAATTCCTGCATATGAAAAGCATTCAATAAACTCTAAATAAATGGATGGAAGAGTTAAATTTCTATATAACTACATAACATGATTGCTGAATTGTATATATGTGTTTCTGAAATTCTCAAATATGAATGCCAAGGTAAAAGTCTTAATTAGTGACTACTAGTCATCCCAACTGGCATTATCAACTGCTTGATGCCACCTTCCCAGGCATAGACATAGTGCCTGCTTATAAGAAACTAATCAGTGTCTAGAGCTGTGTCTCTTAAATTCAAGCCTGCTCCAGTCATGGCAAGTATCCCAACAGTATCAGCTTTTTATTGTATTCTATAAGCAATTGAGCTATATATATGGACAATCTCTTCCCCACCCCCCCACCCCCCGCCATACCCCGCGCTTGGCCCCTACACACAAGCAGAATAACAACATGGCCAAAAAATAAGTTTTGCCACCAGACCCAGACTCAGGTTTCTGCTCTTCTGCTTATTAGCTATATGTCCTTGGCAAGGTAAACTCATTAAGCTTCCATTTTCACCTATAAAATGGGAATAATATCTACTCTGAGAGCTGGTATGTAGAAAAATAAATGAGACAATATATGTAAATCACTTAACCTAGTGCCTGACACATATGAAGTGTCCATTAAGGAGAGGCTGTTATTATTATTATTATTATTATTATTATTACTTCACCCCAGATTTTGAGAAATTTTTCATTAAGAGAGAGATATAACATTGGTATAACATTGGTTATGAAGTAATTTTATTTTAGTAATGAAAAAAAAAATGTTCAGCAGTTTTAATCCCTGACAGAATTTCTGGTGTTGCGGTTGTCATCTGGGATGCACTGAAACTTAAAAGGTGATAAATTCAGATTGATTTGTATTGTGGATAAATCCCCAAGGTACTAATTAGATAAAAGGCTACCGTCGTGATTTTTCTAGATGACTCTTAGAGTGACTTTTTTTTTAGGTGGCATTATTATTGATAAGGGTAATAATTATCAAGCTCTTTAATATCCCATAATTACAAATGAAGCCTCCACTGAGATGCCACTTCAAAAAAATTTCTTTTTGGGGGCGGATCCCTGGGTGGCTCAGCAATTTAGCATCTGCCTTTGGCCCAAAGCATGATCCCAGAGTCCCAAGATCGAGTCCCACATCAGGCTCCTTGCATGGAGCCTATTTCTCCCTCTGCCTGTCTCTCTCTCTCTCTCTCTCTCTCTCTTTCTCTCTCTCTCTCATGAATAAATAAATGAAATATTTTTAAAAATTTCATCTTGCTTATGAACTCAGTTTCTTTGTTCACCATCAAGCACAGTCCATAGATGTCAGTACTCATAATGATCCTTCTTTTCATGCACCTTTTGCTTTGAACAATTTCTTCCAGTACATTTGACTGAAAGGTGATATGTCTATACAATATTTCCATGTGCCTCAGAGGGAAAGGAAGGGACTTACAAGGAGAGGGCCTTACTACATTCAATCTAAAAAAAGGAGGGGTAGCAGAGTATTAGTAGTCTAATATCTTATAAAAGATTTATGCCTGAATGTGTTGAAGAAGGAGACATTAGTCCTTTAAGGGAATCTAACAGGCAATCTAAGGACAGGTCAAAAAAAAGCACAACCATCTCCTCCAGAGGGAAATATCTGAATATAAAAGAGGCCCAGCTGGGCTTTGGAGAAGTACATAAAGGAAATGTAATGTAATCAAGTCTACCTGGATATTTTCCAGGCTCAGTTCTATGTTATTGTGGTAGTGGTTTCATTAGTCATTTGTACAGTTGCAAACTTGATACTCACTCGGTGCACATTTATTTTTTAAGCCAACCTACACTAGCTCCTTGTTTCACTTTGCAAAGTTTTTTAGCACGTTTTCAACTTCTGATTTGAAGATTCAATCTCTGAGTAAAATTCTGGGAGACAGTTCAGATGCTTCAGACAGGAAAAAAAGAAAAAAGCTTTACTCATATCTAGCGTTGAAGTAGCCCCCCAAAAAAACTGTTTTCAATGTGTAATAACTTCATTCAATAAGTCTTTTATTCAACAAGCATTTCCTGAATGTCTACTAGTGTCTTATGCATATCATTATTTATGAAACCAAGCATAACATGATCCCTACCCTACTATGCCAAGACTAAAGTCTTTCCTGAGAGTCTCAATATTTTCAGAAATGCATAACATCTTCTTGCCAGCTACTCCAAACATTGTTCACCTGGTGCAAGTTGAAGAAACATTCAGTCACTCTCCATCACCCATATCCTGACTGTGGGAACGAAGAAAGCACAAGGGAATGAATGACAAGAAGGGTTACAGAAGCTGGGACTCGGAAATGAGGATGCGAGAGAATGGAAGCACTGACGTAGCTAATTCAGTCAGACTCCCCTCCCTGTTAAGTACCCACAGCATCTGGAAGCTCTCCAAAGGCTTGAAAATTCTTGTCTTAACGTGGTCCAATAAAATCATTCTCACTCAATGAACAGCAGGGAACATAGAGTAGATGGTGAAGAAATAGGATTTCTGATGGCTTTGTATTTCTCAGGGAAGAAAAGAGTAGAAATACCAAATCTTTTGTGACTCTCATTGGGTCCTCAAATTTTTTTATAGAACGACCTCAGTTACAAGTAAACTTTGTTTTTGATAGCAGATTAGAAGTCCATGAATGATACTTTGGTGGAAAACAATAACACTCATTAATAATGTACATAGCACTCAGTTTCTAAAACCATTTCCCTAGTGACATAAAGATTTTTCTTAAGTGATTCCATAGTTCTCATTATCGTTACCTTTTGTGACCTTAATGAACATCAATGCCTACATATGGTGTGGTGGTTTTGTAAAATGCCCTATGTATACTAGCATTTAAACTGAGAGAAATGTTTAATTTGTGAGGCTCTAGTTACTACTCTAACAAAGGTATTTAATAAATGCCTAAAGAAGATCTACCTTAGTCTTTGGAAATTAGAAATTGTTTACAATTATTTATTCCAAGCATGAGCCTGATAAGACTATTGTAAAACACTAGATTTTTTTATCTTCAGGGTAAAACAGAAAAATTCCTGAATAAATATCAGTTTTATAAATATGTAATTAATTTGGTTATATTTTCTCTGTGTTCCCGAGGTAGTCTACTTCATCATAAATCATGTTTTATTTTTTCAAGACTGTAAAATTCTTTTCTCATATTTTAAATAATACCAAGTTCAATAAAGGCAATGTTTATGCATTTACCACATTTGTACTGAGAATTTTAACAATTTACAGTGACTTAGAAAAGTCTCTCCAGGGGATCCCTGGGTGGCTCAGCAGTTTGGCACCTGCCTTTGGCCCAGGGCGTGATCCTGGAGTCCCAGGATCGAGTCCCACGTCGGGCTCCCGGCCTGGAGCCTGCTTCTCCCTCTGCCTGTGTCTCTGCTTCTCTCTCTCTGTCTATCATGAATAAATGAATCTAGAAAGAAAGAAAGAAAGAAAGAAAGAAAGAAAGAAAGAAAGAAAGAAAGAAAAGTCTCTCCAGAAGACACATGAAATTATTCTCAGGATCAGGTAGGGAATCCTCAACTATATTTATCCTTTTAACCAAAAGTGTTTGGCTTGCAGTTTGAGCTCTTATTGGTCCAAAATCAATAGAGACTCATGTTTCAAAGTATGTATCTTAAAAGGATAAATTAGAAAAATGTAAGAAAATATAACCTGAAAATACTTGGTACATATTCTTCCCTTCTTGGAAGCTGAGTGCCTTATATGTATACGACCAAAAAAATGAATTTAAAGTAGCAGTTATTAAATTAGGACAATGGAAATTCTGAAATTATATGAAAAAAATATAAGCATGTGCTTGTGTGTTGGTAGGGGGAGAGAAAAAACATATGCTGAGTAATTTCTACATGTCTGGCCCTATTCAAGACATTGGAAGTAGAGTGGGAAAAGATAGTTTCTGACCTCAAGTATCTTATATTTTCATTAGTAGATACAGCCAGTAAAACATGTAAACAAATAAATAAATTTCAGAAACACAGTCCAAATTTAGGATCTGGAATCTCTATAATTTACATTCAAAATAAGAAGAACACAAAGTCAGAGATGGACAAAAGCCAAAGATGCAGATCACTATGAGTGTGGGCATAAAAGATAGACAACAGTTTTAGGATACCAAAGAATCAGCTTTTAGTATTATTAGATACACCCTGAGAAAAAATACATGTATAAGATGTCACAGTTTTTAAAAAATATATGATCATGGGCAGCCCCAGTGGCTCAGCAGTTAGCACCGCCTTCAGCCCAGGGCGGGATCCTGGAGACCCCGGATCAAGTCCCACATCGGGCTCCCTGCATGGAGCCTGCTTTTCCCTGTGCCTGTGTCTCTGCTTCTGTGTGTGTGTGTGTGTGTGTGTGCGTGTGATGAATAAATAAATAAAATCTTTAAAAAACAAAAATATATGATCATGATCCAAAAAATGATCAAGGAAGAAGTAACAGAAATATCCATGAGAAACTTAAAGGAAAATTAACTTTACTAGAATTAAAATTTTAAACTTATTTTTAAAGTTTTCAAAATAAAATGAACTAAAAAAAGAATTAAGGATAATCAACACTTTGAAAGAAAACATGAATTGAGTGAAGATGGAGTCTCAGTAAATGAGCGGGATCTCAGAACAGAGTTAGTAAACTGGAGAATAAATCTGAAGTCATTACCCAGAGTGCAGCACAGGGGAAAACAAAGATTATGCAAAAGAACAGAGAAAATGAGAGATTTTAGCACACATCCAATTGAGTCCTAGAAGGAGAGAACATTTAAAAATGCAAACGGGAGGGATGCCTGGGTGGCTCAGTGGTTGAGTGTCTGCCTTTGGCTCAGGTCATGATCCTGGGGTCCTGGGATTGAGTCCCACATCAGGTTCCCGGTGGGGAGCCTGCTTCTCCCTCTGCCTATGTCTCTGGCTCTCTCTCTGTGTCTCTCATGAATAAGTAAATTAAATCTTGAAGAAAGAAGAAGAAGAAGAAGAAGAAGAAGAAGAAGAAGAAGAAGAAGAAGAAGAAGAAGAAGAAGAAGAAGAAGAAAGAAGAAGAAAAGGAGGAGGAGGAAGAGGAGGAGGAGGAGGGAAGGAGAAGAAATTGCTAGCTACTTCCACCAACACTTGCAGCAGCAAGGAAGGAAAATGGTGTCAGAGGTAGAGTTTCCAAGCTGTGATGGTCTGAGCAAGTCAGTTAATATCTCTGTGTTTCAGCTTCCCTGTTAAACAAGGATGATATCATTCACCATTTCAGACTATTCTAAGGATGATATTATGTGATGTAATGATTCAGAACCCACAGACTGAACAGTGTGCTGACACATGGCAGGCACCCTAAGGCTGAGGCCAGAATTCCAGCACAGGGCCACAGAAACAATCATCTCCATTTCAACAGTGATCAGCAGGTCAAGGTGTGAGCCAAGCTCCCGTTGTACACAGAATTAAAATCTCACTTTCTATATTTTTCTGAAAGCAGATGATATCCCAGAGCATCATTCTATAAAATTCATTTAAGAGTGACGTAGAGGGTATGGCTCATTCATAGAGCTGCTCAGACAAAGCTAAATGCAATTGGAAGGCAAACACTTTTTAGCTGACTTGAATCTTTTCAGGGTTACTGTTGAAAAAAACAGATCCACAGCCTATCCTTCCTCTTCTGCCATTAAACAGTGCTTCCTCCGAAAGGAACGTCTCCCATTGTTTGGCTCACAGAAAATGTCACAGTTCTTTACTTAATCTTACTATACAAAATTTTTGGCTTTTTAAACAGCCAACTCACAGTGTGTATCATAGCTGGCAAGGCAGCCATGGAATATTTCTATGAAATCCCCTGGGAAATGTATCAGTGGGTTTTGCTGCACAACAGTAAAACTTGCTGCCACACATCAGGAGGGAACATCGGCCAATTATGGTCCTAAAACGAACTGCCCATTGCTTCTTCTCCATTTCTTAAGCAAACTTCCTTTCCAGATTATTTTCCATAATGTGACAATTCTAGGCCACCACAGACTGTGCTCATTCAGACCATATTTGTTGAAAAAGGTGCAATTGAACTTCACAAATGGAAAAAAAGAGAGAGATCAACTATTAATCTGAGTCCACAGAGGAGAGAAACAAGCTATTTTTTTTGCTTCTAAAAGCTTTAAAAATAAACAAAACTTCAACTCCTAGAAAGAAGCTGCTCTGTTGCTTTGTAAGCAAGTTCGCTGGCAGAGGTAAAGACAACTGACTACAAGGCTCCTTCCTGCCAGAGGTAGTCTGAAGGATGGAAAGGAGCTTACAAATTTGCTCAGGACTATCTTTAAACTGTCCCTCATCCTCTCCGGCTCTATAGCCAAAGCTGAGGAAAGGTTTTGCAATCACCATAGTGATTCAGGCAAAAACAAGCATTGCTGTCTATTTATGCATGATTTCTGCTAGGCAGGCCTGAAATAATATAGTCTAAAGTAGGCCAAAACTTCATAAAAATATAGAAAATATAAAACCAGCTATCTGGCGACACTGGTCTCCACAAATGCCAATTTGTGTGTTCTTCCAGAAAACATAACAGATTAGCAGTTTTTCACCTAGAGTCAGAAAAAGACAAGTCAAGGATGATCTCCTAGGACAAGTTCTGCTGTGATTTATGACTATTCCCCCAGTTACAGGAGTAACCTAGTGGGAGGCCATGAGAACCAGGAACAGAGTCATTATCCCACGAGAGAAAACCTCCAGCCCCAGGAAGCACTTCTTTTGGTGGAAAACCAACAAGACTCAGCCTGAGACCACAGATTTTATTCAGGTACCCATATTTCCTTCCTTATGCTTCTGCCACTACATGCCACAAAAGACTAAGGCAGTTTAGGAAAACACATTTCTTAAGATGATTTTTTAATGTTAATAAATACACTGTGATAGTTTTACCCAAACTGGTACATGAGAAGATTTTAAGCATACACAAATTAACTCTTTTTGAAATGTTGCTCTTATTTTTTAAGATACAACACAAATAACCTATGATTTCACAAATACTAATTATTTAGAACAAGGTTAAATTTATTTAGAATTTCCAAATGAGTTTATTCACAGAAATAATGAGCAAAGAGTAGTATAAGTGTCAAATGTAAATGGCAAAATGTGAAGTTGGTACACAGGCGACAGATTTGGGAAATACATAATTAAGATGCTAATACTATGAGGAGATTTGTGTGTTTCTAGTCAAGCCATTGGGTGCTGGCCTGTAGAAGAGGCTCCTATGGTTTTCCTGTCCCATGAAGCTCCCATGAACTATTTTTCTGGGTAAACAGGCCTCGCTTCCTCAATTCCTCCTTTTTCAATGAATCCAAGCATGGATTCAAGGAAGATGCTCCTCACCACCTGGTAATCCACAAGAGGAGTCTGCTGATGATCACTGAATGAGGGAGGATATCCTTTCTCTACAGGTGATGAACGCCACCACACATGTTTCTCCCTGAAGGAAATACATGCTGGCCTCCAGGATTTAAATGACTCTTTACTGAAGGAGTTGCTGCAAAAGTTCCAGAGCTTCACAGAATGTGTTTGGGTAGGGGGTGGGGTAGAAGAGGAGCCCCTGAGTTAGAAGTTATGCCCTTGGCCCAATTTTGTTCTCTCATCCTACATAGGAAACCAGGAATTCCAAGGTCCCAGTCTCTTATCTCTCCTTCCCGTCAATCCTTCCCCACCCAGTGTCCCCCACTTATGCTCTCCTACTCTATTCTCACACTGTGCATTCTCACACAATTCTGACAATAGGAAAACCTAACCCAAGTGACTTCTTATTCCCTTGTATATGCACACATGCACATGCTTGTGTGTGTATGTGCATGTGTGTGTGTGTGTGTGTGTGTGTGTGTTTGGGGGGGTAGTATAAGAGGGAGGGCAGATGGAAGCAAACCACTCTCCATTTGCTAAAATTGTGTTACAAATTTGTCGTGGGGTTCCTTTTTTCAATCAAAGCAAAATGAGGGGGTTAAAGTCACCATTGTTCCTCAAGAAAGGGTTCTTCTAGTTCTTCTTATAGACTCACCTTCACATAGAAAACATCAGCAACATTCCCTGTAAAGAATGCCACGTGACTTTCCTTTAGCTGTTGATTATGGAATTTATCTGAGTAAGCTGAGGACTGTTTACACCCCTTACTGCAATTATGTATTTACATGTCAGTCCCCTCCTTCTAGACTGTAATTTCCTGAGGATTGGTCATATATCTAATACATTTCTCTGTTTTCAATGCCAAGAACAATAGCAGACATTAACAGTGTTTGCTATGTGAATGACTACATAATCACAAGACTGAAGATACAGGAACTTAAATGCTTCACTGAAATAGAAAACATAGGTAGTTTTCTTTTTTAAATCAATGCTTACATTATCTTCACTAGAATTCTGCTGCAGAGAAGCAAACAGCAGACAAGGTGAGGTGTTTTACCCAAGAAGCTGAAGTGACTGTCTATGTCGATCAAAGTTATTAGCTGTTTTGTTCAGCTTTCTCCCGCATTTCCCTTGTACAAGCTCAGCTACCACAGTGTCCATGTGCCTATATTTATCCCTCTGCTTCATTTTGGACACAGAAGCCTATAGGGAAAAAAGGAATAAAACCATAAGGCAGAGTGACCTAGATTATTTTTTACCTGAATCATCTTTTCCAGTCTTTCAGAACTGCATCAGATCTAGGCCATCTGCTTTGAGTGACAAAGCAGACCAATGAATGGGACTAGATTATATTTAATTAGTGGTTGTATATCATAATAAATCAGTCTTTAAAAAAAAAGGCTCTGAAGAAGTGGAACTTGAAATGTGGTCTGCTCGGTGACATGTGCTAAGAAAGGAAGACAGGCAGTTTGGCATAAATGCGGATACTGCTACCTAAGACTTTTGTGAACAAAAATATAATGAGGGATGGAATTTCCTTCTTTCCCTTCCCCCAGGATACATACACAGTGGCAGGTTCCTATGTAAATGGTTTGTATGCGTTTCCTGGGGCTGCTATAACAAAATGCCTCCACCTGGGTGGCTTAAATAACAGAAAATTATTTTTTCAGTTTGAGATGCTGGAAGTTGAAGATCAAGGTCTTGATAGGGTTGGTTTCTTCCAAGGCCTCTCTCCTTGACTTGTAGAGTGCCACCTTCTTGTCGTGATCTCACATGGTCTTTTTTTCTGGATGTTTACACCCTTTGTATCTGTCTGTGTGTCCACATTTTCTCTTCTTACAATGACCAATGGGACTGGATTTGGGCCTATTCTAATCTCATTTTAATGTAATCACCTCTTGAAAGGCCCTGTCTCCAAATACAATCACATTCTGAGTTACTAGGGTTTAGGACTTCAACATATAAATTGGGGTGGGGGGAGATTCAGTTCAGCCTATAACATGAAAGCATACTCTCATTCTTTTAATTTAAAAGCCATAGTTATCATCCTCATCAGGAATTGATTTAACTTCCTATTGCTCACATATTTTAGGATTATATGGAGGGAAAAGAAGGAACTAAGCAGAACAATGACAAAATTAAGGATCGTTCCCCCAAGGAAACCAGAGAAGGTTTCTGACTGAAGATCAAGAGTTTGGATTGTTAAAAAAAAAAAAAAAAAAAATGTATCTCAAGTTCAAACTAGGCCTAGGGCAACAAACTCAAATGCTTTCTGGTCCAAACAAATAACATCAACAGGCTACAGCCTGATATAAAAAGAAAGGGAAAAAAAAAAAAAAAAAAGGGCAAATGGAGGAGGATGGTAGCAAACTAGAGACTGTATGTTATAAAGGCAATCCAAGTCCTTTTTTTTTTTTCAAAAGCATCAGCCAGTTTGTGAACTTTGAACTTGGCAAAGAAGAACCTCTTTGCCACAGGCCTCAAATGTTTGCTAGACAGATGTCCTTGCCATGTGTCCCATGACATTTCCTCCTTTCCCTCCTTGCTTTTTACCAACCCTGTCCAGATAAGTTCTTTGGATTGGTGGCAGCCCAGGGCTTCAAGCCGCTGACCTCAAGTTGTAGAAATTGGAGTGTTAGAGCTGCCAACTGTTCTGTTCCCAATCAGTGCCGGCTGCGAAGGCAGTTCCTCTCCTGTGAGCATGTTCTTGCCTCATTTCCATTCTCTTCGGGCTCAGTTGTCATATGGACAGCAGCATGCTTAGGGCCTGGATGAAACCCCAGGACCAGAAAAGTAGAACATATGCAAACCTGCAGGGGCTATGAAGCATTGAGTCAGAACCAGATGAGCAATAGAAATCAAAGATTCGTGAATGCCATGAAGGAGTGTAAGTTGGCACATTTCGAATCTGAGCCAGTGGTTCCTAGCAATGGGTAGTACAGAGATAAGACATTTTAGATTTAGGAACCCTCTTCAAAATACACATACCTACCACCTCCAACCTCTACCAAATTTTTATCACAAGTTAGCAGCCAATAGCATGTCGCAGACTAAAGGAATCAGATTGAAGAACAGACTGAAGCAATTTGTTTATTTAACCATAGCCACCTTTATAATCCTCTCAGCTTGATAGTATTATGAGATAAAATTGATTCTCCTTTCCTTAGTTCCTCTCTCAGAGGACTGCTCGGTTAGTATAACTCCTGGCCTATCTTTACTTTTTTCATCACTCTACCTCAAGAGAGTTGGAAAGATTCACCTTATTGGGGAATTTGGGAATAATAAATTGGGTGTGCTTAGCCCAGCTTTACCTCTTTTTCCTTTTTTAGAAATCAGCTTGCCCAGATATACCATAGACTCCCCTTAGGACCAGATCTGCCCAGGAGTGGGGGTGGACACAGTATGTCTGCCTTGGTCCGACATTGCATGTGTCTATTAGCATAAGTCTGCCTAATTCTGGGATTTAGGGCCAGTAAGGTCACTTTGCTAACAGAACTAAAGCCACATCCTCTCGGCCACTGCCAATATTGAAGGTAATGTTTTGTCCTCCATCTGCCATTCTTTTCTTTTATTTATCATTTTGTTCAGAGCCTGAGGATACAAAACTCCCCAACAGTGAAATCAAATCTGGAGTCTCTTTTATGGTAATAATGACAAAATACAAGATTGCTCTGTGGTGAGCCAGAATGTGAAGAGGGGATTTAGTGTAGTTCTGTAACAGGTAATTTCCCTTATACTAATAAGAGTAAATATGAAGATAAATATACAAACACACCCAAATGCTTACACACATAGCATCTCCCATATCAAAATAGAGCCTCTAATATTTCAAGGCACAAATGAGTGGTTCTGTATACAATAGTTTTCATAACACAATTACTAAATTTTATAATTTCTATTGACATATCAAGTATCTTTCAAATTCATTTCAAAATACAAAACACAAACTCGTATAAGACTTCATCTTCAAACTCTATGGGGTTTTTCTATAGCCTGTAGTAGTGTTCCAAATGTTATTAAAGCCCATCAAAATTTTCTTAAGTTAGTATGGTAAACAAATGTGAAATTTCTAAGAAATCTAGTTGAAACTGTACCTTTCTCAGTTTGATCAACAGATGAGGTATTTATGATTATTTACTAATGGATACAGTAATTGAAAAATTCACTTACATCTTATTTCAAAAAAACAGATAAATAAGAAAAATAACCTCCCAATTTGGGGTATTCAAAGGAGCTGTTGTCAGTAGGAATGGAGGAATTCTAAAGACAGCTCCACATCAACCTTTGTTTCAGACAGTCAAATCCCTCAAAAGAAAGAGGTTGAATTCCCCCAAAAGAAGACAGTTTCAAGTTTACAGATTTCCAGGCTTAAAGAGAGCTTCTTGACATGAATGAGTTTGCGGGGCCGGGGGTGGGGGGTGGGGGTCATAGGTTCTCTGAAACAGAGGTAGCAGAACTCCTGCAAAACACTGACCCAGGGATCCCTGGGTGGCACAGCGGTTTGGTGCCTGCCTTTGGCCCAGGGCGCGATCCTGGAGACCTGGGATCGAATCCCACGTCGGGCTCCCGATGCATGGAGCCTGCTTCTCCCTCTGCCTGTGTCTCTGCCTCTCTCTCTCTGTGACTATGATGAATAAATAAATTAAATCTTTAAAAAAAAAAAAAAACACTGACCCAAAGTTGAACAGTAAATCGCTTGGAAAGAGTACAAGGATGCCTAAAGATGGCCACTATGATGTGTAAAAGTCCCCATGGTCAAGTTTTACACTGGGAGTTGCCTATCTCTGAAAAAAACTGAATCTGGCCTGAAAGCATCCACAGGATTGGCCACATAGATATCTCTTTTTCTAGATCTGAGTAACTCTCTAGGCTCTGGTACCAAATAAGGGAGTGAGGAGTCTAAATTATTATTGGTATTGCCCTTCTTGACAACCTTGATGAATAGCAACAAAATAAACATTGTATCTATCATATTAAATTGCTTCTTTATTTGTAAAACTATGCAAAGTACCAACATTCCACTGTCTGTATGCTAGATTGTGTTTTGTCAACATGGCATTATCACTCCTGTCTAAAGCTGTGAATAACATCTTCCAGAACACCCTCCCTATAATGTCCTAGGTAAAGCCAGCCAAGAGAGGTAATTGTGTAAAGTTTGGATAGCAGAGTGAAATAGAAGCCATTCCTCTGAAAAGATCATGACAATCAGACACAGTGACAAATAGGGTAAATGTGCCTAAAGAGATCCAGCTTTCAACTCATTCTCCCAACTTCTGTCTGCACCATCCCAAGAGTAACTCAAGCCAACCTCAAAATACTACACTGCATTCCCAATAGAGGTGGCAGCTTCCACAAACCTCTCCACGTGCTCCCCTTCATATTCACTTCAGTATAGTTCTTTTTTGTAACTCTGCTTAAAACTGACACTTGAGGAATTTTCCCACAAGTTTTGACCTGCACTTCAACACTAATGTTTCATGATACTGTATTAGTGACTTTCTCTGATCCTCGGATTGCGCTCTTCCAGATCTTCACTTGTCTGGCTCCTCCTGCATGTATATAAGCTCTAATTTCTATGCTAAATCCCATAGAATTTGACTGGCTATTTCCTTGAAAGAATCCTGATGGTTCAAGTCTTGGTACTAAATGTGGTTTCAGAAAGAAACCGAAAGAACAGAAGAACAGAAAGGAAACTCAGAAAGAACTTCTTCTCTGTTCTGATTAGATATAAAGGCTGAAAAAAAAAATTAAAAAAAAAAAAGATATAAAGGCTGTAATGACTCTTGCTAATAGTAAATGAGATAGTCCATGACGTCCATGGGCAAAAGTCACTTACATAATCCCCAGAGGACACCTGCGATTGCGTGCCTATAGAAGTTAAGGCCTTAGGTGACCCAGTTGCTCCATCTATCAAACAGCATGGGCAAATAAAGAAAATTAAGACAATGGGGTTCTTTGTTAGTAGAGCTTGAAGAAAGAAAATTATCATATCCACGCTTAAAATTTCCCAGTTGGGAAACAGGTAAGGAACCCAAAAGCACTTGTGATTTCCCTGAAAGAAATCCTCATCTTTCTGTACTCATAGGGTCAATATTTCTGAAAACCAAACCCAGAATCTGAATCAATATGTGATTAAATTACAAATTGAATTCACAAATTCATAGATTTATGAGGTTATGTTAAAGTTAAGATATTGATTGGACATATAATGGTATCCTGAAAGACTGGGCAGATTGAAAAAAGCTGAGAACTTTGAATACCCAAATTCTGATGAACTTTCCATTCTAATAGAAGCAGTTCTTCATCTCCTGAAACTGGTCTTCTCTTATCTGAAAAGCCTGTAATGACCCAGTAAGAGGTCCCATACATGGCAAAATAATTACCAGATTTTGTCAATTTACTATGATGAAAATAGGACAAATAAAAATATATGTGGGAATGGGTTTTATTGTAATGGCAGCAAAGCTAAACAACCAGAAAGTTTTTGCTTGCAGAGGTCTTTGATGTTGGCAAATTGATCATGCTGTCACTGGGACCAAAATAGACGGGCAGACTGCAAAAGTTTAATTTGACTTGTGTCCTGGCAAGCAAAAACCTGGCTTACCTCACCTCCACAGAGTTGTGACTTCTCAACCAATTTCCAGACTTTCGATTGTACGCAAACCTAAATCCTCATAAATGAAGAAAATGCCAGGCCATCTTTACAAAGATAACTGCTACCCATTAAAAATGTATAATGTTAATCTTCCTCTTACATTCTTTAAACTAAGTGATTCCTCATGGCTATTTCCTTAGCTCCAGAATGTAGCTGACAAAATAATTGTTGTATACAAATTTGTGTTCCCCCACTTCCCTTGCCAAATACTTATATTGAATTCCTAACAACTAGTACCTTGGTATGTGACTGTATTTGGAGATATGGCTTATAAGGAGGTGATTAAGTTAAAATGAGGCTGTCAAGGTAATCTTATACAACTTGTGTCCTTATAAGAAAAGGAAATTAGGACACACAAAGGATACCAGGGGTGATGAGCATAAGGATGAAAAGCCATGTGGGAACTCAGCAAGAAGGTGGCCATCTGCAAGCCAAGAAGAGAGCCCTTGAGAACTATCAATCCAAACCAACACTGACCAGATATCCAGCCTCCAGAACTGTGGGAAAAATAAGTTCCTGTGTTGAAGCCACTCAGTTTGTGATTATATTATAGCAATCCTAACAAACATACAGTGACCATATTGGTTCCATGTGGGATATTAAAGGAAAGAGCGAGTGAAAACTATAACTATCTCTACCTACCAAAAGAATAAACCACATTCCTGGAAGGATTGCAGAGATTAGTGCCACTGTCAAGGACCTGAAAGATGACGGGATGATTATTCTTACTAAATCCCTATTTAACTCACCTATGTGGATTGTGCGGAAAATAAATGGCTCTTGGGGAATAACAATGGATTATTAACAACTTAATCAGTTATAGTTCCAATTGCAACTGCGGTTCAAGATGTGGTTTGTTTGTTTGTTTGTTTGTTTGTTTGTTTGTTTGTTTTTGGACTGAAACAAATAAACATAGTTCCAGATTCTAGGTATTAGAGCCTTTGACCTGGAAAGCATTTTTTCTTTACACCCAAAGGTTACCAGAAACAGTTTCCCTTCAGCTTGAAAGATCAGTAATACACCTTTTTGTCCTACCTCAAGGTTAAAGTAACTCTCCAACTTTCAGTCATAATCCAGTCCATAAGAAGCTTGATCATCTTGCCTTACATAGAATATTATACTGATGTACTATGTTGATAATATCATGATGACTGCATCTGAAAGTAGCAAAAACCCTAGAACCTTTGGTAAGATTCATGCTGGAGGGTAGGACTGCTGCAAAAATTCAGATGTCTGAAATTTCTAGAAGTTCAATGTCTTGGACATGTTGAGATATGCCCTCCAAGACAGATATGTCACTGATTTGCACCTCTTACCACTAAAAATGAGGAATAAGAACAAATGGGCCTCTCTAGGTTTTAGAGTCAAAATTAATACATCACTTGGGCAGGCTGCTCTAACCCATTCACAAATAATCTATAGAGCTGTCAGTTTTGAGTGAGAGCCAGAGGAAGAGGAGGCCCTATACCAAATCTAGCAAGCTTCTGGATCATACAATCTGCCTTACTGTTTGGGCCATATGATCCAGTAGACCCAATAGTGCTTAAAGAATGTTATACGAAGCCTGAGGCTGCCCATTATAGGTGAAACACAGTATAAGGCTTTAGTATTCTGGAGCAAAGTTATGCTAACTCCCACACAAAACTATTCTCCTTTTGAGAAATAGCCTCTGGCTTATTTATGAACCATAATAGAAACTGAATACTTGAATGTACCATCAATGGACTGTTAAAACTGAGTTACCCAGTCTGAACTGGGTATTGTCTAAACCACCAAGCTTGTGGAAATAGGTGACCAATTAACTGATAATTGAAAACCTTAGGCCTGCTTTACAGATGGCTTTACACAATATACTGATACAGCCTACACATGGCTGGTTTGAGCTTTACAACCCCGTTTAGGGGTAGTTATGAAGGGTAATAGTGAGGGAAAATCTTCATAGCAGGTAATTCTTTGGAGCAGAAAACTGGATATTCATTTTCCCCAGAAGGAATGATTGCCAGAAGTATGGATCTACACTCATTCATAAGCAGTGGCTAATCATTGCCCTAGTTGATCAAGGATTTGAAAGGAACACAATTTTGACACTGATGACAACAAAATCAAAGGAAGAGCTTTTTGGATAGGCCTCTCCGAATTGGCAGGTAGTGTGGGGATATTTGTGCCTCATGTCAATGTTCACTGAAAAGTAGTTTCAGCAGAGGAGGCTCTTAATAATCAAGTGAAAAACATGATCCAGTTGTAAAGGGTCACTCTTTCTCCAGTTACCTCTGTCATTAACTTATGGGCTTTTGAAAAAATGGCAATAGCAATAGGGATGGAGATTAACAAGAGTTCAGCAATCTGGTCTTCCCTTCAGCAAGATCAATTTATTTATAGTTACAGCTGAGACCATAATTTACCAATAGCAAGGACTAATAGCGAGCCTTCAAGATGGCAACTAAGGAGAATTTAAAGTACGTTGGTTAATTGGATAATAACCATCATGGAAAAGACAGCAATTTGTTTCATTTCTTCTATGTGGATTTTCCTTCAATACTCCTGGCAAAATCACTGTTTATGGACTTATAGAATGTTTTATTCACTTTCATGGCATTCCAAACTACATTACCTCTAACCAAAGGACTTATTTTACAGTGAGTAAAATGTGGCTTTAGGCTCATAATCAAGGAATTCACTGGTCTCACCATGTTCTCTATCATTCTGAAACTGCTGGCTTAATAGTATAGCAGAATAGCCTGAAGACTCAGTTTTTATGCTATTTATGAGACAATACATTTTGGAGCTGGGATATTGCTTTCAAGAGCCAATATGTGCTCTGATTCAGTGACCAAAATATGATACTCTTTCTACTATAGCCAAGATTCGTGGCCTGGGAATCAGGAAGCACAAATGTGAGCAATTCTTCTCACCATTATATCTAATGATCCATTAGCAAGATTTTTACTCTGTCATCTCCACAATTTTGGGCTCTGTTGGTTTAGAAGTCTTAGTTCCCACAGGAGTACTGCTTCTACCAAGGGACATAATAATAGTTTCTTTGAACTGAAAACAAAGATTGCTACCTGGACACTTTGGGCTCTAATTCCAGTGAAATAACAAGCAAAGGAGGAAGTACTGCACTGACTGTGGTTGATTCTGATTATGAAGGGGATATTGGATTTCTACTTATACTATATGTGCAGGGAGGAGTATGCTTGGAATCTGAATCTACAAAGTTCTCTGCAGTGCCATTTAGGATCTCACATTCTGGGGGAAAAGTTTATGGTTATTGTAATAATCCAATACAGGCAAGATTATTAATGTTAGAGACCTTTGGGGATTAATGCATTGCCTTGACCAGCTCAGGTACTTGCTAAGGATAAAGAGAATATGAAATGAGAAATGGAAGAGGAAACTTTTAAATACTAGTTTCATTCATGTTATCGGTTGCAGACACTAGAATTGTAATATTTATCAATATTTCTTCCTTGCTTTGATATGAATATATCAGATAGATACAAATCAATTTCCCCTCTACCATTTATCTATTGCCTAATTTAAACTATTGATATTTATTTGCCCCATATAACAGGGTTTAATTATAATGTATCAAATGGAAAATGTGTTGCAGCTAGAAGAAAAATAAACATCCCCTCCCCAAAAGATGGATAAAATGGTAAAATGTCCCTTTTGTTGTCTTTTCTTTTTCTTTTTCTTTCTTTCTTTCTTTCTTTCTTTCTTTCTTTCTTTCTTTCTTTCTTTCTTTTTTTTTGACAAGATTGGCATGTTTTTCTTTGTATAAGGGGTAGTTTCATCATGCTACACAGAAGCATGATTTTTCTATCATCTTTACTGGAAGTTAAATTTGAATTTGAAAATGTGTATGGGATGATAAATCGAAAAAGGAGTAGATAGTGCTAAACTGCAGTTTTTCTAATTAGCATATTCCTCTCCTGTCTATGACTTAAGACTAAGTATGCTCTGGATTGAAGTTGACTAAGACAAAAATTTGTAAGAATTTTGGTAGCCAGAAGTAAAATAGAGTCCATTACTTTCAACAAGCCATGGCAGTCAGACACAGGAACAGATAGATTTAGAAATGTCTAGGGCTCCCAAGTGATGTAGTCAGTTGAGTGTCCAACTTCTGGTTTCAGATCAGATCATGATCTCAAGGTCTTGAGATCAAGCCCTGTGTGAGGCTCTAAGTTTGGCAAGGTGTCTGCTAGAGTGCCTCTCTCCCTCTTCCACTGCCCCTCCCCATGCTAGGTCATATTCTCTCTGTGTGTCTCTCTCAAATAAATAAATAAATCTTAAAAAAAAATGTCTAGTGAGGAAAGGGTTAAGATGGCAGAGGAATAGGGCAACCCTAAGTTTCCCTCCTCCGTGGAACACAGCTAGATAAATATCAAATCATTCTGAACACCCAAGAAATCAACCAAAAGTCTTCAAGAACAAAGCTACACATCTACAGAGAAAATGACCTGTGGAAGATAGGAACTGGAAAGAGTTGATTTATGGGAGAAAAGGGCCTCAGGTACAGCAGAGCAGGGAGGAACCCTGATCAGCAAAAGAGTAGTGAGTGAGAACTAAAGAAAGTGGAAAAAAAAAAAAAAAGTGAAAACACACTCGGGGGACTGCACAAGAAAACTATTCCCCAAACCTACTGACTGGAAAAAAGGAGAGGGTTTCAAAACTGACAGTCTTGAGAGGGAAGTATATTGCAAACAAGCCTACCTCAAGAACCAAAAAAAAAGTCTCAAATACACAGCCTACCTTATACATAAGGGAGCTAGAAAGAGAATAGCAAAAAAAGTCTAAAGCCAGTAGAATAAGGGAAATAATAGAGATTAGAGCAGAGATAAACAATATAGAAACAATAATAACAACAGCAAAAAAAAGAAAAAGAAAAAACCACAGTAGGGCAGCCCCGATGGCGCAGTGGTTTGGCGCCGCCTTCAGCCCAGGGTATGATCCTGGAGACTCGGGATCAAGTCCCATCAGGTTCCCTGCATGGAGCCTGCTTCTCCCTCTGCCTGTGTCTCTGCCTCTCTCTCTCTCTGTGTCCGTCGTGAACAAATAAATAAAATCTTAAAAAAATAAAAAACACACAGTAAAACAGATCAACAAGAGCTGGTGCTTTGAAAGAATTAATAAAATTGATAAACCCCTAGCCAGACTCATCAGTAAGAAAAGAGAAAGGATCAAAATAAATGAAATAACCAATGAAAGAAGAGAGATCACAATCAACACCACAGAAATACGAATAATTATAAGAGAATATTACAAAAAAATTATATACCAACAAACTGAGCAATATAGAAGAAATGGACAAATTCCTAGAAACACACAAACTACCAAAACTAAAAGAGAAAGAAATAGGAAATCTGAACAGACTCCTAATCAGCAAGGAAATTGAAACATTAATCAAAAATCTCCCAGCCAAAAAAAAAAAAAAAACCCTCCCAGCAAACAAAAGTCCAAGGCCAGATGGCTTCCCAGGGGACTTCTCCCAGACATATAAAGAAAAGTTAATACCTATTCTTCTGAATTGTTCCAAAAAATAGAAATGAAAGGAAAACTTTCAAACTTATTCTATGAGGCCAGCATTACCTTGATTCCAAAACCAGACAAAGACCCCACTAAAGAGGAGAATTATAGGCCAATTTCCCAATGAACATGGATGCAAACATTCTCAATAAGATACTAGCAAATCAAATTCAATAGTACATTAAAGGAACTATTCACCATGATCAAGTGGGATTTATTCCTGGGCAGCAGGACTTGTTCAGTATTTATAAATCAATCAATGTGATACACCACATTAATAAAAGAAAGAATAAGAACTATATGATCCTCTCCATAGATGCCAAAAAAGCACTTGACAAAATACACCATCCATTCAAGATAAAAACCCTCAACAAAGTAGGGATAGAAGGGACGTACCTCAACATCATAAAGACCGTATATGAAAGACGCACAGCTAATATCATCCTTAATGGGAAAAAACTGAGAGCCTTTCTTCTATGGTCAGGAACAAGAAAAGGATGTCCACTCCCACCATTATTATTTAACATAGTACTGGAAGTCTTAGCCTCAGTAACCAGACAACAAAAGGAAATAAAAGGCATTCAAGTCAGCAAGGAAGAAGTAAAACTTTCATTATTTGCAGATAATATGATTATGTAGAAAACCCAAAAGACTCCACCAAAAAATTGCTAGAATAGGAATTCAGCAAAGTCGCAGGATGAAAAATCAACATACAGAAATCTGTTGCATTTCTATACACCAATAATGAAGCAGCAGAAAAAGAAATAAGGGGATTGATCCCATTTGCAATTGCACCAAAAACAATATGAAACCTGGAATAAATCTAGCCAAAGAGGTAAAAGATTTGTACTCTGAAAACTATAGAACATTTATGAAAGAAATTGAGGACACAAAGAAAGAGAAAAGCATTCCATGCTCATGGATCAGAAAAACAAACATTGTTAAAATGTCTATAGTACCCAAAGTACTCTACACATTCCATGCAATCCTTATCAAAATACCACCAGTATTTTTCACCAAGCTAGAACAAACAATCCTAAAATTTGTATGGAACCACAAAAGACCCCAAATAGCCAAAACAATCCTGAAAAAGAAAAAACTGGAGGCATTACAATTCCAGACTTCAAGCTTTACTACAAAGCTGTAGTCATCAAGATAGTAAGGTACTGATACAAAAACAGGCACATAGATCAATGAAACAGAATAGAAAACCCAGAAATGAATCCACAACTATATGGTCAGCAAATCTTTGACAAAGCAGGAAAGGATATCTCATGGAAAAAAGGCAGCGTCAACAAATGGTATCAGGAAACTGGACTAGCAGCATACAAAGGAATGAATTGGACGACTTTCTTACATCATACACAAAAATAAATTCAAAATGGATGAAAGACCCAAATGTGAGACAGGAAACCATCGAAATCCTATGGGCGAACACAAGCAGCAATGTCTTTGATCTCAGCCATAGCAACTTCTTATGAGACACGTTGCCAGAGGCAAAGACAAAAGCAAAGATGAATTATTGGGACTTCATCAAGATAAAAAGCTTCTTCGCAGCAAAGGAAGCAATCAACAAAACTAAAAAGCAACCTACAGAATGGGAGAAGATATTTGCAAATGACATATCTGATAAAGAGTTAGTATCCAAATTCTATAAAGAATTTACCAAACTTAATACCCAAAAAAACAAATAATTCAGTTAAGAAATGGGCAGAGGACATGAATAGACACTTTTCCAAAGAAGACATCCAGATAGCTAACAGACATGTGAAAAAATGTTCAACATCACTCATCATCATGGAAATAAAAATCAAAACCATGATGAGATATCACTCTACAACAGTCAGAATAACTAAAATTAGCAACACAAGAAACAATCGGTATTGGCAAGGATGCAGAGAAAGGGGAACCCTCCCACACTGCTGGTAGGAATGCAAACTTGTACAGCCCCTCTGGAGAGCAGTGGAGGTTCTTCAAAAAGTTAAAAATAGAACCACCCTATGATCCAGCAATTGCACTACTAAGTATTTACCCAAAGTTTACAAAAATACAAATTTGAAAGGGTACATGCACCCTCAATGTTTCTAGCAGCATTAACAACAGTCAAACTGTGGAAAGAACCCAAATGTCCACTGATGAATGGATAAAGAAGTGGAATGAATATATATGTATACACACACACACACACACATATATATATACATATATATGTGTATATATATATATTTATAATTTTATAGACACATACACAATGGAATATTACTCAGTCATCAAAAAGAATGAAATCTTGCCATTCACAATGACATGGATAGAGCTAGATTGTATTATACTAAGCAAAATGAGTCAGAGAAAGAAAGACGAATGCCATATGATTTCATTCATAACTTGAATTTAAGAAACAAAACAGATGAACATATGGGACAGAGGGAAAAGAGGAAAACAAATATTAAGAGACCCTTAAAGATAGAGAATAAACTGAGGGGTGATGGAGGAAGGTGAGTGGAGTATGGGCTAGATGGGGGATGGGAATTAAGAAGAGCACTTGTGATGATGAACACTGGGTGTTGTATAGAAGTGATAAATCACTGAATTCTACACCTGACACCAATATTGCACTGCATGTTCATTAACTAGAATTTAAATAAAAAATTTAAACAATAAATAAATAAAAATCAATATTATAAATAAGAAAAGATAAGATAGGATAAGATAAAGAAGTGTTTAGACAGCTCCAAGTTCTTGCTGGTCTTCCTGATTCCTGGCCTACCCATTGCTGGGGGCTCCAAGCCACCCACCAAAAGTCTAACTGCAGTCCCCATGGAGGCATCAGCTTCTGCAGACTTCTCCATGTGCTCCCATTTTGCAATTCTAATCCACTGACCAGACACACAGCTTTTGGTATTTGTCTACAAACTTCAACTTGCATATTTTCACCAAAGCTTTCTTCAGGTCTAAGGTTCCAAACTGTGTTTGATTTTCAAACCCGTATATACACTTAAAAACTACTGAAGGCCCCAAAGGGCTTTTGTGGGTGGTATCAATCAATATTATAAATTAAAACTGAGAAATGTTAGGACACCTGGGTGACTCAATTGGCTAAGTGTCTGCCTTCGGCTCAGGTCATGATCTCGGGGTCTCAGGACCGAGCCCCATGTCAGTCTTGTCACTTTGTGAGGAGTCTGCTTCTCCCTCTCCCTTTGCCCCTCCCCAGCACTCATGCCCTCTCTCTCACTCTCTCTCACTCTCAAATAAATGAAATCTTTAAAAAAAACCCTGAGAAATGTTAAAACACAAAGCGCGCGCGCGCGCACACACACACACACACACACACACACTCCATCTCAATGTGTGATCTCAAGTCCTGTAACCTCTGAAATTCCCCATCTACTCATGAAAGATGAAAAGAGAAAAAGGAAAATACATCTTAATATTGTTTTTAAAATACTTTTGGCCTTATAGACTTTTTGCAGGAGTCTTTGGTTTCAAAGATGTTGATGTGTCCCCAGATATCACCCCAGAAAGCCCCTAATCTCTATTCCAATCAATTGATTTTTTTGATCCTTTGATTCTTCCCCCCCAGTCCTTCACTTCTCTACCTCTCACATTTACATTACTACTAATTTCTATGGAAAATCTCTAGTTCCCCTAATACTTGTGTTAGTTTGCCAGGGCTGCCATAACAAAGACTGGACGGCTGAAACAACAGAAGTTATTTTCTCACAGTTCTGGAGGCTGAAAGTCCAAGATCAAGGTGCCAGCAGGACTGGTTTCCTCTGAAGCCTTCCCTCTTGGCTTGCAGATGGCTGCCCTCTTGCTGCCTCTTTACATGGTCTTTTCTCTGTGTATGTGCACATAAAGCATAAGAGCCTCGCTGTAACCTAATTACCTCTATAAAAGCCCCATCTCCAAATACAGTCACATTCTGAGGTACAGGGGGTTAAGGGCTTCAACATGCAAATTTGGAGGAACACAACTCAGCCCACACTACTTTGGTCAATCTGATTTTCTGACTACACCTTGACTGATACATGGTTAAAATCTTTGATCATTTTCATAACCTATTTCATACAAATGGCTTCACAGTTTAGCCAGGCAGAATGAATCCAGCAAGTCAGACCTGATGGCCTACAATAAACATGTTATGGTCCAAAAGGAATTCATATATATATATACACACACACATACATGGATATTATTAGAGACTAGTTACCATATTTGCTTATATATATACATATATGGATATGGATGGATGTACAGGTGTGTGTATGAATGAATGTGTTAACTAGTCTCTAATAATGACTCCAGTGAATCACACACCCCTTGTGTTTCTACTTTGTGTTGTCCCCTCCCACATTAACAATGAGCTGGCCCTATGACTCATTCATAGCAACAAATGCAGCAGAATATTGTGCTACTTCTAAGCTTAAGCCTTAAAACCACTACGCAGTTGTTACATTTGTACTTTTATGACCCCTGAGCCACTAAGTCCAGCTATCTTTTTGTGGTGTCCATGTAGAGAGCCCACCACAGAGAAGTCCACATATATGCAGGAGGAGAGGTTCTGAGACTACTTGAAGAGAGAAGTGGCCAGTCATCTTAGCATCCCAGCATATATCAGTCCTCCAGCCATCACCATCCTGGTGTCTATCATATCAGTGAGCCATATTGGATGTTCTGGCTCAGTCAAGTCTCCTGATAACCACAGCCCTAGCCAAGATCATACAGAGCAGAAGAACCTTCCTGCTGAGCTCACTTAATGTACAGAGACCGTGAAATCATTGTTGTCTCATTATACAGCAATAAATAAACACACAATATCAGACTCCTCTAAAAATCATTTCCAAAGTTTAAGAGAAACTCTGACGCTCATTGAAAAGACCATGATAGCATTTACAATGCTAACAAAGCCAAGTGGAATTTTTGTGGACAGTTTTACACAAAATCTGTCAATCCACAAGACTATATTTGTGTACTCATTCCATATTGATGTGTGAAAATATTCAATAAAGGAAGGTATATAAGAGTTTATATCTGTACCACCTCTTTTGCTGCCACTGCTGTTTCATGATATGCAAAAGGAATAATTTTTCTTTTAATTCTTCAGAGCACCTGGGAGTTGCACTTGGTTAAGCCTCAGACTCTTGGTTTTGGCTCAGGTCCTGATCTCAGGGTAGTGAGCTCAAGCTCCACACCAGGCTCTACACTCAGCACTGAGTCCCCTTGAGTTTCCCTCTCGATCTTCCTCTACCCTCATCCCCTCTATGCTCTATCTCTCTCTAAAAAAAATAATAATAATAAATCTTTAATCCTATTTGATCAAACATGCATACCCATTATTTAATGAGTTATTTTGCTTGTTACCTTCAGCTTATTCGGTTCAATCTAAGCACAGCATAATATTTTAGTCATGAAGGGAATATCTTTAGTAAAATGTAGAAGCCAAATTTTACAGTACATTGAATTTCTATACCCAAGTCTCAACACTCTCATTTGGTGAATCTCAGTTTTCTATAAATTGCTCCTAAAAGAGAGAAGTTTTACTTAACTATCTTATTGAGTGTAACAAAGACTGATGTGAATTTACCTTGGAGTTTTACAAACTCAGGTCAGTTTTTCAAGTTATATGGAGTGGGAGAGCTTGATGGTGGCTCCAAATTAAACTATTTCTACTTCCAGGATGCTCTACATGATGAGGCCATTTAATAAAATAAGAACACTGTGAAAGAAACTTTTTAAAATTCAGCTTTTGTACCATTAATCCTCCTGTGAAATAATAATCTCCAGACATAATAAATGAGCAAGAGTAACCAGATTCTAACTTAGAATTCATTCTTTTCTCTCCACATACTAATTTCTTCTCAAACCTTTTAAAATGCAAAAGGTGAAATGCTATGGGAACATGGCACCTATGATCAAACATCAGCCCTAAAGCTTATAAGAAATACTTTGTTCATGTTATTAATTTGTGGATTATTGTTTCTCTGCATATTTATTTACCAATGAACCAAAGGTTAATTCTTTCTGTCTGTAAATTAAATGGATTTGTAATTAGAGCCTTTGTTTAATTTGCTTTAAAGATCATTCCAGTTTATGTGTGGACCACAATTCCATTTTTAAATATAATTGCTTCTAAATCCCAGAGGATGCTAATGTAGATTCAAACCAATACATTTTAATAGCAGACTTACGATTAAGGATTAACAATGTAAAATTTTATAAAGAAAGCTAAGTGCGACTTTGTCCGTGGCCCTTCTGCTCCTGGCTTCTGTTTACATGTTGCTGAAAATGTAGCTTCCAGAAGCCCTGGGACACGGTACACCTGCCACAGATTCGCCAGCCACATTCATTGTAGTGAGTGGTCTAGAATACAAACTCTTCAATAAGTCGTTTTTCCCCCAAGCAGAGCTCAGGAAGATGGAAAAAAAAATTACAATCCAAGCAGTTCCTATTTTTCATCTCTTATAGTTAATCTCCAAAAAGTCATCTCCAAAGGTGAGGTGAGACTTTAGACGGAGCCCAGGATATTTCAGTCATGTTGTAGCACATGAGTCAGCCATGTCCTGAAGCAAAATGGTTTACCCAAACTTTTCATATCACAAACTCCACCCTAAGCCAAATCACAAGAGTGGCTAGTCAACTGTGCATAGTGACCATTTCTCAAGAGTCACTATGTGGCACTGGACAGAAATGAGATGAAGAAATTTGTTTTTACTTGAACTTTTCTCAGAGAAACCTGGTTATAGATGGAAGTAATAAGCTCAGAAGGTGGGAGATTAGAGGAGGTCAGACGTTTTAATGACCTCTTTCTTCTACAGAAGCTACATCTAATTGACCACAGTTTGTTTTTCCTCTTGCTAAGAGGGAAATGCAAGTTGTAGTCCAAAACTGACTTACTGGTGATTATTCTAGAAAAGCTAAGAACGGCTACAACTGGTTGTCTTTCTTTACCCTTCTCTCACATCTTATACAGTAACTTCTCAAATGTTGAGGGAATATTCATTCAAAGAATAGCAATGTAGAGAATCACTAAAATGATTTCAGCCATCCAGGGAGCCCCATGTTTTGGCCTGGCTTTGCCTCTGCCGTCCTTGACACAGAATGAAGAGATTAAGATGAGCTAAGTAGTTCCCTATAAAACATGTGCTGTACACTGAATACTTGTGCCTCCCCACAAAAAATATTCATATGTTGAAATGCTAATCACCAAGATGATGATATTAGGAGTGGGGCCTTTGAGAGGTGCTTAGATCATGAGGATGGATCTTTCATGAGTGAGGTTAGTACTCTTATAAATTCCACCTATTTTTGGACATAGCCAGAAGTCGGCAGTCTGCAACACAGAAGAGGGCTCTCCCCAGAACCTGACCATCTTGGCACCTTTATCTTGGAGTTGGAGCCTCCAGAACCATGAGAAATACATTTCTGCTGTCTGTAAACCATTCAGTCTGTGATACGTTGTTATTAAAGCCCAAATGGACTAAGACAACATGCTACCATCCCTACATCAGCTTCACAATGTTAGGCATTCTACAATATTCTGCTAAAGACTTATGCCACATTCAATAAACACTAAATGGACATTTCAATTTCAGAAGTACTTTATCAAAAAACAACTGTGTGACTAGCACCATGTTAAGTGTTATGGAGATTTCAATGAGAAATATATGGCATGGTCCTTCTCATCAAAGAGCATAGAATCTACCTAGAGAAAGAAGATTAAATTAAGCCTCCACTAGACCTTCATCCATCTGATAGAAGCCTCTGTTTTTCACTTGGTATTTATAAAATATGGAGTATATCAAAGCAGAATTGGGGGGGGGGATGGAACTCCACTTTGAGAGTGTGGGTGTGCGTGTGTTTGAATACAGAATTTCTCAGATCCATTATCTTGGGATCTCCTGACCAAATTGTAAGGTACAGAGCACAAAGTATTTAGCAGGAGGGAAATTTCAGCTGCAGAGATGGGGGAAAGAGTCTGCTGTGTATGCAGATGCAAAATGAAGAGGAGGGAAGATTTCCTCAGAAACTTAATCATGCTAGACCCCCTACCTGGATAATTCAGGGGGAAATGAGAAAACTGCGTCTGTAATTTTGTCTTTTTTAGATAAATTAGCAGGATAATTGTCTTGACTCCCCTCTTCCCTCAGTGGGTGGAGACACAGCTGGGCTACAAGTAGAAGCCAAGCCAATCTTGATCCAAATGAAAGGGGAATCTCAGTAGGGTTGCAAAAATAAGCCTCTTGCTCTCAGCCTCTGCTCTTCTTGTAAACTGCCTTTATAGAAGACCTTTTTCTCTGGGCTGAGATATAATTAAAGCTTATCAAATTATCCCACCCATTTCCCTATCACAATTGCTCTCTGTTTTGTGTTTCTCATTAATTTGCCTTTAAATTTTTCTCAAGAACTACTTTTGGATAATTCCTGAAGAGATCCATATTCCTCTCAACCAAAGCATTATTGCTGGTTGTATACAGTATTTCCCTCCATACGCAAAACTACTGTAATCTAAAGAGTCTACTTTCCTCATTTACTCACTCATTCGATTATATTTGTCAAATAAGTTATTTCATAAATTTGTGGTGAGTGAGAGTGAATCTCTTCCCTCAGTGCTGGAACCAACAGGAATATTAGGTCTACCAGAGGAAAACAACATCAAGGAAACAAGAAAATTGTGGAAACATACTTCTGCAAAACGCCTTACCATAATACGTCAGTTCCTACTTAGTTAATGGAGGTGTTTAACGTATGTGATTTTGGAGATTCACTTTACATCTACGTGGTTTGGAATTTGAGTTGCCTTAAACTTACTCTCTGAGGTTGAACTCCATGAAATTCACTTAAATTGCAAAATGCTGAGGTGCCTGGGTGGCTCAGCCAGTTAGGCATCTGCCTTCAGCTAGGGTCATGATCCCAGAGTCCTGGGATTGAGCCCCACATTGAGCTCCCTGCTCAGCCAGGAGTCTGCTTCTCCCTCTGCCCTTCCTCCCTGCTTGGGCTCTTTCTCTCTCTCTCTCTCTCTCTCTCTCTCTCTCTCTCTGTCGCAAATAAATAAATAAAATGTTTTTTAAAAAATTAAAAAATAAATTGCAAAATGCTAAAGACATTTATACATCAACCTAAATATATTTGAAATTGGATCCTGATGTCTGATTTTCCAGTGATGTTAATATTTTGTCATTTGTTTCTAAACCACAAACATATGTATATATTTCCAAAAATACGAGTTAATTAATCAAAGCTGCACATGTAATCATTCCAAAATAACAAAAGTGAGAAGAATCTCTGTTGTCTATTACCAATGTATACAGTTGCTGATAGTCCACTAGAGCCCAATTTTTGTATAACAGTCCTTAATCTCTTTTGTTTGCTGAATGTCTTTTCCTGATAAACTGCCATCATATGCTTTGAGCTTTATAATTCTTGCCTATTATTTCTGAGTGTGCTCAAAGCAGATCAGTTTTTCTTTGTCCCTATCAGTGTGTATTGATGTCTTCTAAATTAGCATCTGTCAATCTGGCATGTTTCTCAAACACTTAAAATTCACTGGAAATTTGAAGGGAAAAAAATCACTGTCTCTAATCCTAACTAGAGCATATGTTCTAGCCTGGGTGAAACAATTTATCCAAAAGGCTGCAAAATGTTTTTCAAAAACATGATCTTCAAGGTCAGAACCAATAACTTTGCATCTAGATATAATGCTAAAAATTAACAGTTTACTAACTTATCAGAGCAAAAATTTATCTTTAAAGTCCATGAAATGCACTCATATTTTCATAACTTTAAATATTTTTATAAATATTTGCATTTATCTTTATTTCCATGTAGCTAAGAACTAAAATATATTTTAGGTGTATGGTCAGATGCTGAGTTTAAAAAAACTGGAAACACTAAAATGTTAATAGTAGTTATCTCAGAGATTAGGGTCATTGATGACTTTCATTTTCCATTCATACTTCTTGTGTTTTTAAAATTTTCTGTATGAACACATATTACATTGGAAATATATTTTAGATCATTCCAAGTAACCAAACATCTATCTTTCTATTTAAAGAGACTAAATTAATTTCATATTTTTCACATCCCCAAATCCATACCATTAGGAATTTTAGGAAAATCTAATTTTCTGGCAATGGTCAGTGGACCAATATTTCACTTGAGTCAGTCAATTCATGGAAATTTTCAATGTAAGCTGGAAAGAATTACAGCACATGTTGAAACAGATCATAAGAATTATTTAATAATACAGTAATCATTGTGTATATACCATAATACATTCAAACCTAAATACCTTACAGAAATAAGGATTTATCTTTTTCAGAATTCTTTATTTAAGGCATTTTTTGGTAAATCTAAGATATTTCTCTACTTATAATAAATTATATAAATTCCCTTCACCTGCACTGTTAAAATAGACATTAAAATCACCTATATCCTGAAAAATATATATAATTATTATTATTATTTAGTAAATGGCGTGAATTTTATAGAAGTACAATGGATACTTAGGAACTGGCGATCTATAAAATTTAGACTTCATTTGCTATGTAACTAGGCAATTTATATTTGCATAGTATTTTATTTTAAGGTATTTGGCAAGACCTTTGCTGTTACAGTGAAATTATTCCAATAGCAGCTGAACTAAAAACCTCAAATAGTACAGCACAATCTTGACAGGAAGAACAGAAAGAGCAATATAATTAGTCAACGAGTTTTTAGTACCTGCTTTATGCCCAGCTGAAGCCTATTCAAGCGAAAAAAGTATGGGACATGGCCTCTGCCTTAAGAAAACTTATAGCTCACTGAGGAGATGCAACAAAACTCATTTAAAAAAAATGAGAACAGTAAGGCATGGAATTTTGTGATGTGACTATAAGAACAGTAGGTACGCAGAGGAAGGGGGTAGTTTGGGGGAGAGAGGCTCTGAATAACTGTCATAACAGGATTTCTGAAGAAGAGAAAATTCAAAAAAAATCCAAGAAGGATAGATATGGTCTGCCTCAAGGGCAAAGAAACATTATTTCAGAAGATGAAATTGATTGAATAAAGAAAATAAGGGCATTAACCTAAATTTAATGGAGGAAATGATGAGCACAAGGAGGAGAAGAATGAGAACACTTCATGGGCAAAAGCAATGTAGTGGAGTGCAATAAAGTGAAAGGAAGAGAGTGGGAACTATAAACCATGTCTTTGCTTTGCCAGGCACATGCAATTGGATGCCCTGAGTCCTTCCAATCTCCAGGCAAGGCTCTCTGGAGTCTCTTAGAGGAGTTTGCCACCAATTCAGAATATCAAATATCAGCTTAGTATGGAATGAACGTGGGCTAATGGCTCGGATCTTGCACTTAACACCAGTCCTCATATCAAGATACTCCTCCAAAGTAATTTGGCTCCCCTGGGATTCTAGTTTATTCCTCACCTCTCCTGATCCTTTCTGGACTCTGATTCATGGATCCTAGGCTCATTAAGTAACCCAACACCTCTCGCTCTTGTTTTGCTGTGAGGATTGAATCTAATCTGTCTCATAGTTATACCCTACAAAAAGCTAGATAATTTATAATCTGAAAACCTATGAATAGATAATGTGATACATAAATGCTATATTTTTTTCAACTAGTTGGAGAAAGTTTGGTGTTGAGGGCTTATGCAAATTTACTGAGTTAAAACTGTGTAATTTATGAGAAGAAACATGAATCTAATCTTTGCTGCTTGGGAGTTTGAAAAGAATGAAGGGGAAATCATTGGAATGAATATGGATTTGTTTTGTACAATGGAAAGTCATATGTAGAAATGATCTACAGGGCATTCAATTCAGCTTCCTGCCAATGCAGAATTGCTTGCTACCATAAAAGCTCAAAGGTTGAGTTTAGACTATTTTAAAATATGACTCAGCTGCTACCAAACATCAAGGAGAGCTTGTATGAGTCTTGGGCAATATATTTCAATATAAACTGGTGACCTGGCTATACTTAACAATACTGTATAATATATCTGAAAGATCCTTAAAAAGTAGATCTTAAAAGTTCTCATCACATTACCTAACTATGTGAGGTAATGGATGTTAACTAAACCTCTTGTGGTGATCATTTCACAAAACACACATTTATCAAATTCCTCTGTTGTATATCTTAAAGTTGTACAATATTATACATCAATTACACCTCTGCAAAACTAGAAAAATAAATAAATAAATGAACTGCCTTCTTCTGCAAATTATACTACCTATCCTCATCTAAACATATTTTTTGCTTACAATTGATCTTAGACTAGTAAAAACTTGAACTATAGTTAGATATAGACGCAGGATCAGATATAGATTATAGATAGATATAAATAGATGATATAGATATAGATAGATCCCTGCCTTACTTTGGCTCATTGAATCTGTAATTTAGGATGTATATCATCTCTGGGAGAATATACTAAAAGGATAAGGTCTATTGTTGCCCATCTTAGCCTTGGTCCAATAAATTCAGATAAACCCATTTTACCCCAAGTCCTACACTTTGACTGCCATGTCAAAGCAAGCTACAGATGATGAAGTTTGTTTTAGGCATTTTCTTTGTATTGTCTTCGGTTTCTATAAAGGTCACCCTACCTAATGTAACAACCTATTATTTAATCCCTATATGAAATCTAAATGAATGAATGAATGGGTGAATGAGCAAACTTAAATCTAGTCACAAACTCAAATATTATGGTGTCAATAGGAAGCCCAAAATATTCATCTTTCAGTGGATTTCCACAACTTTTAAAATAATCAAATCTTCAACATGGCCTACAAGGCTGCAAAAAGTCTGGCCCTGGCTACCTGTTCAGTCTCATCATACACTGTTCACTAACTTCTGTGCTCCAGCTTATACAAGCCTTCCTTCTCTTTTTTCAGTGTGTCATGCTTTCTCCAGCATCCTTGTAAATGCCACTTACTCTGCAGAAACTCTTATCACCCAAAACCTTCCCATCATCCTCTTGACCAAATGTAACTCATCTTTCACCTCTCAACTCAAATGTCACTTCCTCAAGAATGTCTTTCTGATGCCCCCAAATAGATCAGTTGTCCCTCATATATGCCTTTATATATCCATTTAATTTTTATTCAGAGCATCCATCACTGATTATAATCAGGAATATCCCTAGTACACAGTAAGCCATCAATAATCATTTTATGAGGCTAAATGAAAAGCCTGCTGACTGTGTGCCTGAGCAAGACCTGAAGGTTTTGTGTTTAACCCAGACAGAAAAATGATATCTTGCCTTTTGCTTTTGAACCATTGGAATTCCTGATGTTTCAATCTTGGAACAATCAAGTAGCTTAGCCAAAAGAAGAGAAAGGTGAAGTAAAAGTGTTTGTTATGCATGGATCATTTGAGAAATATGAAGCTGTGAAAAACTGGCGACTGCCAGTGCCCAAACCACTTATGGCACAGAGAAATTGCCTACCCTCACTCAATCTCTTCTTTTAATTCTATCTTTACTTGCTCAGATAGAAAAGAATCTTTAGAAGACCAAGGAAAAAGGCAGAGAGATCATAAGTTTGTTTTTTTTTTTATCATAAGTTTTTTTTTTAAGTCAGAGTTGGTGGATGTTAGTAAGATAAAGATATTTGTTTTGTATCTTTTAGATGCTCCATTCCAAAAAATCTAATATCACTAATCTACTCCTAAAGAAGACTATGTGAGTCAGCATGGGCTAGGTCATGCTTTGTAAAAACCAACACCAAAATCCCAGTGGCTAAACACGGAACACATGTATTTCTCATCCCCCCTATATGCATAATGTGAATCAACACGGGAATTCTCACTGTAATTACTCAAGGATTGAAGTTAAAGGGAGGTCTATCTTAACTTGGGCTTCCTTGATGAATCAGTGTGGAGTGGTGCAGCAAGAATTGTGCACTAGCTAGTAAAGTGACACATATCACTTCAGCTCACTTTTTTTTTTTTTTAAAGATTTTATTCATTTATTCCTGACAGACAGAGAGAGAGAGACAGAGAGAGGCAGAGGGAGAAGCAGGCTCCACGCAGGGATCCCGACAGGGGACTCGATTCCCGGTCTCCAGGATCAGGCCCTGGGCTGAAGGCGAGGTTAAACCGCTGAGCCACCTGGGCTGCCCTTCAGCTCACATTTTATTGGCCAATGCAAGTCACATGGCCGTGCCTAACTACTAAGTTATTAAGGAAATGTGTCCTTACCTTGTGCTAGTATTGAGATGAAACAACCCTAGTAACCACCACAGGAGTAAGAATTGATGGCAGCCATTCCAGTCCAGAACAAAAATTATTGTGACCTTGACTTTTCTGTGCACAAGCAGAACTGGGACTCGTGCAAGATAGATGAGACCAGGGACGGAAAAATTTTGCAGAAACTCAAGTAAGATTAACTCTGAAGTGGCAACTTAACAGGAAAAGGACAGGCAGAAATGCTTGTTCGTGGCCATCCTCCTCCCATGGACTCCACGTGTTTATGATCAACTAATGCAAAATTGTTTTGTTTCTAGTAACACACACACACACACACACACACACAGCAAAAGAGTTGTCTATTATAGTGCACTTATGATTATTCAAAAACATTAAAGATATTCAGGAAGAGAAATGACAGTAATGGTGTTTTTAGTTAGTTGAATTCCGCAGTGGCTTTAACATTTTAAAAACACTTGAGATGTGTGAAAAATATCGAGGGTAACAGAACCCAGTAGAGAAAATATTTTAGGAGGGAACATAGATCTCACTAAGAATCCTACTTCCTCCAAAGAGAATGAGGCAGGATAATTTTCTGATATTTGATTATTTTAGGCCTTTCTTCCATGTCTTTTCCATGTTACCGAGCAGGTAGCCAGACATTTTGAATTTCCTGATTCAAATATTTTGCTGTGCTGATTCAAATGTTTTGAAGTCAGCAAAGGATCTGATTTCACTGAAGATACCATGCCAGTGTCTTGGAGGGTAGGGAGAAAAACACCCATGACTTGAGAACGGCATTAAGAGAAGTATAGGGATAACAGAGACCTACCTGTCTGGAGAATAGCCCTGCTCTGTAGCAGTAACTTGAGAGGGTAGCTCAAATCATTGCTATGTAGTCACTCAGGGACACTGAGACCTAGTTAAAAGTAATGATTTCCATGTCCCCAGACTTGAAACAAAAGCATCCCAGTTGCTAGACTTGGAAGGATCATGAACAATAGGCATCACAGAGGTTATCAGTAAGCTAGAAGCTACCTTGATATTCTGGTGCAGCTGAAAATACCTCAGAATTTTGTACAATCTGGTGAAGTAGAGAGTAGATGATGTTAAAGATTAAATTTGCTGTCAGCCCCAAGATGGGAGCTCAAAGGCAAATTTCAGTTGACCTATGGGGGGAAAAATTGTGTAATTTTTTTAAAGATTTTATTTATTTATTCATGAGAGACAGAGAGAAGCAGAGACACAGGCAGAGAGAGAAGCAGGCTTCATGCATGGAGCCTGATGTGGGACGCGATCCCAGGACTCCAGGATCACATCCTGGGCCCAAGGCAGACGCTCAACCACTGAGCCACCCAGGTGTCCCTGTGTAATTCCCATATACTAGACTTTATAGTTAAAAATCTATGCTCATCAGCAAAAAGAAAGTTTATGGACTTGGACCAGACTTATGAAGACCCCCTAAGGAAAAGAGAGTTCATTCTATTTCTCACCATATATTTTTGTCTGATTTGAGATAAAAGGGGAGGGAGAAAAACAGAGTCAACGGAGAGATCCTGCAGGTATAATGGTGTGAGCTCTGATCTTAGGATAAGCGTCTAATGTAATATTTGATACGTGAAGGCAATCTACCCCCCAAAGATGCCGGGGCTATATCCAAACAGCCAAAAAACCCAGAGAACCAGGGAGTGCCATTTCTAGGAGAAGAAAGAAAAGTAAACAAACTCTCAAACAATACAAGATGCCCCAGGCTGGACGTTGGAATCAATCATTTACTGTGTTCTCTATAAAAGTTTAACATTTAGTTAGTTAGTTTGTTTGTTTGTTTGTTTGTTTTAGGAAGATTTCATTTTGCCTATGGGCTTGCCATCTCTGAAATTCTTAGTAACTATCAAATGCTAAATACTGTGGGACCCAGGAAATCTAACAAAAATCCCCTACCCCGGACAAGCAGGGCAAGACTAACTCCATTTTGGGCTACACCCGCCATCTCATGTAAAACCCCCCACACGACCTGCCAGTTGTTTAAGGCACTCCCTCACCCTAGTTTAGCTATTAAGCACCCCCTATCAGAAACTAGCACACATAGGAATGCGGGACCTCTGACCTTTAACCGCCAAGGAATGAAAACCCCTCTTTTGCCCGCCAAACCTGCGCACCAATTCTAACTGGAATAATAGGCTAGTTCAAATGGTCACTATAAGGTGAATCGTAATTCAATTGGCCACCTGCGTGTGGACCCACATGACTGTGCATCTCATTGGCCACGGACCCCTATAACACTACTATGCTTCTTAGTCTCGGGGTCCAAGTCCCTGCTGCGTTGTATGGAGTATACTTGGACCCAAGCTCGAGCTTGTAAATGAACCCTCATGTACTTGCATCGGCGTCGGCTCCTTGGTGGTTTCTTGGATTTGCAATCTTGGGCACAACAATATTAGTCCTCAAAGTCAGGGCTCAATGTTCTTATTTAATCTCCATGGTCACAATCCCATCCAATTGAAATAATGTGACATAGTCCAACTACTTTGAGTTTGTTGAAGATTGGAAGATGCAAAACAGATGAGAGAGAGGGGGGAAAAGCCCTTGAAATTTAGAGACAAAGAAGTACCTGACTTTGGCGTTGTCAATCTGTGGAGCTTTTCATTAGAAGTTTTCGAGGGCTTTCATCACTAATTAATACACAGTGATATGTCAGACTAGCAAATTTAACACTGAAGAAAACTAACAGATACACATACCAAAAGCTATTTAACACTGACTTCATCTCATTTGAGCACCACTGTTTCAGTGTTTCGTTCAATGAAAACTGACACTTGGTATATTAGATCAATTATCAGGCAGAAAACAGCGTGCAAAATAATTACAATCAAGCCCTCACAGTCAGGCTCTGGTCTTCCTTTTCCAGTTTCCTCTTCCCCCAAAACAAATCATTTCCTCTAGCACTCTTCTCTGAGCATATTGCAAATTCCTGCTGCCTCCCTCGTGCCTTTGCTGCTGTCTGCTGGAATCGTCCCTCTTCACTTTGAATTGTTTTGAGGATGGAAACCAACACCGGTTCATCCTTGAGGCCCCTAGAGGCCCTCACATAGCATCTGCATATAAAAAGGAGTGCAATAAAAGCCTACTCAATTAAACTGAAGTTTGATTATTGATTTGAGTCATTATTAGAATGACTCACACATCACAGGACAAATCATTATTTACTAACCTATATTGCTACTCTTCCTTAATCCAACAAAAACAAAACAAACCAAAAGAAAAACCAGCTTTTCAAGAGTAGAAAATAAAAGGACTAAAAGCCAGTGGGCAGGGTGAAACAACAAAAAACTGGACCATAAAAGTCAATTCCACGGAAGAGCAATTTTTCTACTTATCCTGTGCTGGTCAAATGTACAGATGTTAAGGAAACATTCCTATTTAGTTAATAGTGCATGATAGACCTCATCAGAATTAGTCTTTATTCTTTTGAGGATTTTGTAGGGGTCGTTTTTATGCTTCAGTTTCAGGAAGTTTGGGCTGCTTTCTATTAAGATGGCCTCCTTTTGGGGAGTTCACAGATATCCAAGGCATGCTAGAAAAGTGAACCAATCCTGCTAAGCATGAAAGGAGTTGGGTAATTAGGTGAAGCATTCCATTTATTTGGAGGCACTCCTTAGATGTGTGAAATAATCTCAATTAAAGCCCATGTTCATGCATTAAGCTCTTCCGTTAGCAGTGGTAAGTACGTTGAGGTAATTCACACATAATCCCCTTGGTCTTAGTGTTTTTAAAGGATGTAAATGCTTTAGGCTTAAATGATAATGTCTATTAAATGCCTACTTGTGCCAGTCTCTGTAATAGGCACTTACCATAAATTAATTCAACTTAATACTCATGAATAATGACAGGTTTTAACATCCTCTTTTCACAGATGAAAACATTGAAACCGAGAGAGGTTAAACACCTTAGCTAGGGCCACACAGTTGACTAACAGAGCTAAAATTAGACCCAAGACAAGTTCCATAGGTCCCACTTTTTTCTGTACTACATCCCAAGTTCACTAAATGACCTACCAGTTAGTTGGCACCTGAGATGATAGCAGAGTTTGGAAAAAGTTGGTGTTGGCTGTTAATATTTAAAATCTTCGGAGCACCTGAGTGGCTCAGTCGATTGTCTGCCTTCAGCTCAGGTTGTGATCTCAGGGACCTGGGATGGAGCCCCATGTTGTCCAGCTCCCTGCTCAATGGGGAGTCTTCCTCTCCTTCTCCATCTGCCTCCCCGCCCAACTCCCCCCACCCAATGCTCATACTGTCTCTCTCAAATAAAAAATAAAATCTTTAAAATCTTCATCAATAGGATTTTTAAATGAAGGTAAAAACACAAATAGGCAGGTTATTCCAATTTCCCTACAAGTAGAAAAGTTGAGAATGGAGAGCCATCACTCTGCCAGGTCCCATTTGAACAGTTGGGGAAAGAGGCAGCTGTTGCCAGAATGAACCAGACACACCCACCTGAGACTGGACGATCATCTGTGTGAAGAAGAAATCTCATGCATATCTCACTCTCAGGTACCCAAGTGTGGACAAATAGCTGCTTGCCTGGCATCATATTGAAAGGCTTTGTTCTGCTTTCTAGCTCTGTGATGATTGGGGCCAAGGCTACATAGAAAAATATAAAACAGAAAGTTGAGGATTACTCAGCCATTGTGTGCCGGGTAAACATCCAACTGTTCAACATTTTTAGCAGTGATTGAAAAACATAAACAAAACTCTTACCATATTTTCAGATGCTCCTTAACTGAATAGGAGAGCTAATTAAGACAATACATTGAGTATTAAATTATCTTAACAAATCGGAATACTAAGGAAAACGAAGTAAAATTTATTTTTTTTTAATTTTTTTTTTTATTTATTTATGATAGTCACAGAGAGAGAGAGAGAGGCAGAGAGAGAAGCAGGCTCCATGCAGGGAGCCCGACATGGGATTCGATCCCGGGTCTCCAGGATCGCGCCCTGGGCCAAAGGCAGGCGCTAAACCGCTGCGCCACCCAGGGTTCCCACGAAGTAAAATTTAATAGAGATAGTTTATAAAGTAGTATATGTGATTAGTATATGTATTTGTATAATAGTACATGTGAGTGCAAAACACAGAATCAAACAGAGGGAGGGAGATTTGATTGAACTCTCTGCATGAAAAAGCACTGCACAGGAGATAGGTTGCAGTCCCTAACAAGCCAGAATGCACCAACAGACTTAAGTGACATAACTACCAGCCTTGTGTCTGTATCAAGGAAGGTGATGGTGATGGAAGAGTATGCTGTTTAGATGTCACTATTCAAGATAGAGTCTATCCAGAGGAGAGTGAGTCATATAATGAGAGTTTTGAAAACCTGTGCACGTAAAGAACAGCTAGAGGAACAGAGGAAATTGAGCCTGAAGAGGAAACTCTACAAGTGAATTTGCTAGACCTCTTCACTGTGTAATGGAAAGCATATGTCCTGGAGACTAGAGTAGAGGTAGCACCATGACAATCAGGGAAGCCACTTGACCCATCAAACTCACAATGCTCAGGCCCTGTGGTTGGCTTGTTCCTAAGTTATCTGGACTCAACAGTAGGTACGAAAAACATAGAATAAAAAGCAAGACCTAAGAGAACTAATAGTCCTGTGCCCAAGTTAGATACATTTCAGTTCATTAACATTCAGAGTAATGATGCTCTGGGAGTTCAGAGGACAGTCAACTCCCCTTGAAAGAGAACATTTGACCAGACCTTCTTGATACACTTGTTTTACACGATATATTAGTTTACCAGGGCTGCTATAATGAAACTGAGTTGTTTAAACAACAACACAGCGCCCCCCAGTTCAGAGGATAGAAGTCCAAGATCAAGACCTCTGAAGGTAGGTTTCCTCTGAGGTTTAAGAGGAAAAATCCTCCATCCTACTTCTGGTGGTTTTCAGACAACTTATGGTGCTCCTTGGCTCGTAGATCTCTGCCTTCATCTTCACGTGGTGTTCTTCCTTTCCTCAGTATCTGTCTATCTCTGTAGTCAAATTCTCCTTTTTGGATTAGGGTGCACCCTAATGGCTTCATCTTAACTTGATCATCTGCCAGGATTCCATTTCCAAATAAGGTTGTACTCACAGGTACTGGGGTTGGGACTGCAATGCCTTTCTGGGGGATGTGGACAGTCTGACCCATACACAGGGCTAGCTTGAAATATGCATGTCAAAATATCATCTTTTCTCTATAATATAAATATCTAAGCATCAGTTGTGACAAAAGTTACATTCTTGTATTAGCGGAAGCCTCCAAACCTCCACCCTGACCCTACCTCACTCCATCATGGATGCATCCTCCATCTCTGACTCTGGTCCTCCTCACCTTCATCTTCACCCCATCCCTGAACCACATCCCCTCCTCACCCCCTGAAGGGAAGTTCAGCAATACTGTAAAGCTCAGTAATGGAGTAAGAATAAATGCTTTAGAAATTCTTTGGGATTTTTTTTTTAAGTCAACAATTAAATTTTTAATTTGTTTTGGCTCTGTCAAAGTGAATGCAAAAAAAAAAAAAAGATGGTGTATAAAAATTTTCCTGAAATCAAAATGATCCCATGGTAAAAATTGCCAAAACAGTCAAGTCAATGCATCATATAACAAATTGTGTGGTATTGAAGAGTCTTGGATAGCTTATTTGGAGGACCATGCAGGAGCTGAGTGTAGAAGTGAGTTAGGGATAGATAGGGCTAGGCAGGGAAAGATAGAAGAAAGGCCCAAAGGCAGGCTCCCACAAATCTCTGGGTTCCCATAAATCCCAAGGATTTATGGCCAGACTTCTATAAATCTCAAGGACACTGAGATGCAACAAAAACAGATAATGCAACAAGAAAGAAATAAGGCAACAAAAACAGAGATAAAGAAGCAAATCTGGCCCCCTGGCTCCAAAATACTAGGGAGTATCTCCTTTTGACAGCTATCAAATAAGTAATCACCGAGACTCAAAAGAGTCATGTATCACTCACTCAAGATGGCACAAGAAATCTCAGGTCAGATTTTCTATAAAAGGCCAGCCACAAAAGCCCTCAGTGGCAACCCTGTCAGGACTCCTCTCACTTCTGAGAGCTTTCTCTGTATCTTTGCTTAATAAACTTCTATGGCTTTACTCACTCTCCTTTGTCTACAAGATTCATTCCTTGGCTCTGTGAAACAAGAGCCAAAATCTCCTGCATCAGAAGGACAAATAATAAATTAATCAGGCAAGGAAAGGAGCATTCTTGGCTGAAGGAAAAGCAAATGCAAAGGCACAATGCTGAAAAAGTAAGAAGCATCAGAGAATCTCAAGTGATGAGGCATGGCCAGGGCATGAGAGTGAAGGAAGGCAGGCAGAGGCATAACTGCCAAAGGCAATGATACACCATCGGTTGTCTATTTTATCATATCTTGTTTATTACTGCAATGGAAAGTGAGCAGAGAATTTGACACAAGGTATGCCCATATCTATGGTTTTAAGAGATCACTTTGGCAACCTTAAGGAGGATGGATTAAAAGGCTGAAAGACTGGAGGTGGGAAGACCAGTGTGAAGTCTTTGGGCTAATACAGGTAAACAATGCTGAAAGCTTATAACAAGTTGGCAAGCAAGGTGATGAGGGACAGCTCCTCCCAGGTGTTCACAGAAATATTGAGGGCTGAATCAATAGGAAGAAGGGAGGAAGGGATGGAAGGAGGATGAAAAAGAGGGAGGGAAGAAAGGAAGGAAGGAAGGAAGGAAGGAAGGAAGGAAGGAAGGAAGGAAGGAAGGAAAGAAGGGAGGGAGGGAGGGAGGGAGGGAGGGAGGGAGGGAGGAAGGAAGGAAGGAAAGAAAGGGAGGGAGGGAGGGAGGGAGGGACCAACAGGAACTAATGAAAGAACCTAATGAATGGTTTCCAACTCCAGCTGCACGTTGGAGACACTTGGGCATTTTTCTAAATGCAGATTCTCATGCTCTGGCTCAGAATGTGAATCAGAATTTTCTGCTGTTTGAGAATTTGAAGATTCTTCCAGCCAGTCTCTGTGACTAAACATTTAGGGGCTGAAACCCAGGAGAAAGAGAAAACATTCTGTTGACTCAGGACCAGGTTTTAGTACTATATAAGAAAACACTGTGTCATAGTTTCACTATTTATAGATAGAATCATTGCCTTGGAAATTTGTCACTGAATGTACCTAAACAGGGGCTAATAAGGCAGCTCCAGAGAGGTGATAGGAGGGCTTTTACTTGTCAGAAGAATGAGTGTGCTTTCAAGGCCCTCCAGGGCCAGAGAGCTCTGGCCCTGCAGTGAGCAGGAACGCAAGCCAGTCATCACAGCAGGCAGGCATCCGCAGGAAATCTGTGTGCCGGGGCCCTGTGTGTGCACCCCTGGTGGTCCAGCAGCAACTTCAGTCACTGCCTCATTCTGACCTGGTTTGTATTCTAGGTTCTGGCCTTTGGATCTGTCTCTGTTTCCATGACAACCCAGTCCTGTTTAAGCCCTGCTTGCTAGCTGGCTGCTACATCTGGATTCACCCATGCAACCCCACCTATGGTTTCAACTTGTCATGATGGCTGAGGCCCCTCTTTCAGTCTGGTGCACCCCACATCTGGTTTCCAACTCCATTCAATCCTTCCTACTTTCCATGTTGCTCGTGCCCACATTCAGACCCCTGCCTCTGACTCTGGGTATATACCACCCCCTCCTTGCCAGTTCCAACACTGGTCTACTGGACCCATTTTCCATGTGAGATAATGGAGATCCAGTAGCTTCCCAGTGGATCTAAGAAAAGGGATCTATAGCCATTAAAAGTACAGGCTTTCAATTCAGACTTGAATTTAGATCTAGACTGCGTGATAGTAAGCAAATTACCTAATTTCTCCAATGTTCAGTTTCTAAACCTATTTAAAGATAACAAATACTTCTAACCTACCCCATTAGTTATAAAGGTATAAGCAGCATATCCAGCTTTGCCTACTCATGATAAACATATGACTAGGTGTTTTTTCATTTAGAGTTAATAACTCAAGCATCCAGGGGTGCTGATTAACAGGATGTTCAATATCTCCTTCTTGACCAATAAGCCACCCCCAACGCTAAATAGTTCAAGACTGCTAAGGCCTTACTCAGTTCGAAAGGTTCAATCTAGATTAGTCAGAGAGAGAAAATTGGAGCTGCCAGTCAATCCCTGTACCCAGTTTTGGCTGCACAGTGTGTCAACAAAGACAATTCCTGTGCTCTCTGATGGATGCTTGGCCACAGTCCCAGTAATGGCTTTGCTGGCTCCATTTTCTACACAGAACAAAAGATGTCTCAATCTTGGGCTCTCAGGTTACTCTGTTATAGCTAATCCTTCCTCAAACTCTTGCACTGGGTCCTGGGCACTAACCCATCTACTACGTACTCATCCATCCCCAAGCTCCTTTTCAAGGTCTTCAGATTTATATTAGTTTCCTAGGGTTGCCATAACAAATTACTAAAAACTAGGTAGCTTAAAACAACATAAATTTATTCTCTCAGCATTCAGGAGGCCATATCTTAGCAGGGTTGTTTCTCCCTGGAATCTGTGAGGGACAAATAATCTGGCACCTCCTAGCTTTTGGTGGTCCAGAAAACTTGGGTGTTCCTTGGCTTGTAGCTACATAACTCCATCTCTACCTGTATCCTCACATGTTTCCCTCATTCTATGTATCCTTGGAGTTCTCTTCTTATAAGGACATCAGTTATTGTGGGTGCCTGGGCTCAGTTGGTTAAGCATCCTACTCATGACTTCAGCTTAGGTCATGATCTCAGGGTCATGAGATGGAGCCATGCATCAAGCTCTGTGCTCAGCAGGAAGTCTGCTTGAGATTCTCTCTCTCCCTCTGCCCCTCCCTCCTGCTAAATAAATAAATAAATAAATAAATAAATAAAATCTTAAAAAGGACACCAGTCATTGGTCTTACAGCCCACCTAAGAGATGAGCATGACCTCATCACAACTAACTACGCCTGCAAAGACTCTATTTCCAAATAAGATCGTACATTTTGAGGTTCCAGAGGATAGGGATTTGGGGGAACACTACTCAGCCCACCTTTCCTTGATAACAAAACTTGAAGACCAGTTTTCCTAATTTCAAATATCCAAAAGAATAGGTCTCATACCTTTTAGAAAGTCCACTGGGCTCTCAATGTAAATTTTTCTTTTACTCTCTTTCTCAATCCAAGGAACAGTGAACACATCTTCTTATATTTCCGAATGTTTCACTTCATAAGAAAAAATTTACCCAAGGAATCTCACTGGTCCCACAACTACGATTTAGAAAGAACTGGCATCATTTTTAATCTTACCTCACCGGTGAAGTATGAACAATGTTTGGTACATAAAACAAACATTGGTAATTATTTATTTTCCCCAAAGACAACCAAAAGGGCCTTGAGGATACAGAGCATCAGAATAAAACTTACTTTGCTGGAGCCAAAATATCTTCCCTCTTTAGTTTCTAGCAGTTTGAGTGGGACTCTCAGTTCAATGGTAGCCTCATATCCCTCATGTCACAGCTAGATATATTTTATATATTGTTGGCTCCTGGATCAGACTAATGATTATATATTTCAGACCTCTCTGATACTCTGAACATTTCAGGGCTCTTGCTAATGCTAAACCAGGATAGAATGTGTTCAGAGCAGAGAGAAGTGAGAGACTGACACATGTAAGGCCTTTGCTGTAAGATGACTGTCTTCACATTTACAAGTTCTACAGAAGCATAGGCTCATTATAGCAGCAGTGTCTTGAGGCTCTTCTGTTGTTAAAAAACAAAGGCTCACTTAATCCAAATCTGGATCTATGCCAGGTGTCTTCCATTTCCCCTCTGTATCTGCTCTCCACCCTATGACTCTGCTCCCTGCCCCAAGATCTAACTGGTAAGGGCTACATTGGTAAATTCTTCTGTCCTAAGGCTTCCAGTTGGAATTAGAGTAGGAATTGCAAGTCTCAGCTGCTGTGTCCTTGACCCAAGGTCATATTCTTCTCAAAGAGGTCTCTATAAGACTCTTCTATATCCCCCACTAGCCCCCTTCAGGTCTAGGGGTGGTAACTGCCTCACCGTTTTTATAATATTAACACTGCACCATTGCAAATAGTCTCTTTGTAATTAAAATTTCCTCAAACTTATTCTTGAACTTTTAAAGATTAGATTCAGATGAAATACATTAAACTGGTTTTACCTTAAACATTTCATCAAGAATCTTAAGCCCAGAAGAGATCACTAAAGAAAATCTTCAGGAGTACCTGGGTGGCTCAGTCAGTTAAGCATCTGCCTTTAGCTAAGGTCATGATTTCAGGGTCCTGGGATTGAGCCCTGAATTAAGCTCTCTCTACCCAGCAGGGAGTCTACTTCTCCCTCTCCGTTTGCCCCTCCCCCCTTCATGGTTTTTCTCTCTAATAAATAAATAAAATCTTTAAAATAAATAGATAGAGATGCCTGGATGGCTCAGCGGTTGGGCACCTCCCTTTGGCCCAGGGCATGATCCTGGAGTCCCAGGATGGAGTCCCACATCAGGTTCCCTGCTAGGAGCCTGCTTCTCTCTCTGCCTCTCTCTGTGTGTGTTTCTCATGAATAAATAAATAAAATATTTAAAAAAATAGATGATAGATAGATAGATAGATAGATAGATAGATAGATGATAGATAGATAGATGATAGAATCTTCATTTAACAAATAGTAGAATGGAGTCCCAGTGAAGTTCAGGGATTTGCCTAAAGGGAGCTGATCCTAGAACCCAAGCCTCCTAAACTCCAATCCAAGTGGTCTTTCCATTCACCTACATACAAGCCTGGGAAAAGAAAAATTACCCCCCTACACAATATTGTATTTCTATCATTAATAAATATTCAAAATCAGTGCCTTCCCATCACACAATGGATTTCATCTTTCAATCTTCCCAACTTTCTTTTTTCCCTGAGCATTTTCTTCACCCTCTTTCTTTCCAGCACTCTCCCTCTGGCCTGGGAGAGGAGTTGGCATTTATTGAATACTCATTAGACACCAGAAACCACGAAACACATAAGTAACCCATGCTAAATCATGTGTTGTGTCATTTAACCATAACAACTGTAAGTATTAAACCAATTTTACATGGATTAAGAAACTGAAGCCTAAAGAATTTAAGTGTTCAAGGTGCAAAGCCAACTCTGCAAGCTTCAGGTTCGGTCTATCTGCCCCCAGAATCTGTCCTCCCCCAGCCAAGCTGCCATGCTTCCTGAAAGTGCTGCCCACTGACTGTCGGCTCTCCTCCCTCCCCTGCTTTTACTGCAAAAACATTCCTGCCATCTTCAGATCAACACAGCCATCCTAGGTCTGATTCCATTAACAGATACCAGAAAACTAGCTCAACTATTTCTAATCAATTAATTTAGGGGAACCACTTACCCATCTCTTCTCTGGGTTTTATATTTTTTCAAAGGACCCCTAGATTCAAAACCCAATGTGGTCTCTACAATTGTAGAAAACAGTCAAATTGTAACTGATGCAAGATTTTGGCTTCAATTCTTAGCATAGAAGATAGTACTGATGGCTTTTGTTGAAAAGAATCGCTTAAGTTGGAAGATATGAAAAAGATCCTTTCTCACACATTCATTTAATTAGAAGCCCACCCATTTGTTCTCAAAGCACTGCTGGAAACTGAGAGAAATAAGCAAGTATTACTTGGAATTCAGATTCTACAAATGGAAAGCTCTGAAACAAAGAACATTACACTCACAGTATGAGAGGGGAAAGTGAGATTAGGTTTGTGACCAGCTTTCAAGTCTGAAAAGAGGAAGGAGCTGAATTCATAAGGAAGTATTTACACCCACTGCTTTCATTTGTGTGACTTATTTTCAGCACATCAAGTAATTATTTTTACAGTTTTCTCTTTTTTCCCTTTTGTAAACTTTACAAGGGCAGGAACTGTGCCTTATTCATTTTTGCATCATGCACAGTCCAAAGCCAATGTCTGATACATAGGAGATGCTCACTAAATGTTTCCATCAAATTAGTGCTCTGCCTTTTCAAGTCACAGCACACTCTAAAGAGCCCACTCAGGATTTTATCACCAATGTTATGCACATTCCAGAACCCTATTTTTGAGGACAGGAGTTAAAATATGATTTCACAGTAGCATCAGATGCATCACAGGATTTTGTCAAAAATAATGAAAAGATGCCAAAGTTCATTAGCCCCTAGTATCTCTTCTAAATGATTTTTTCCTCTTTTTTTTATTGGAAATACTTAGACCCTTAGCTATCATTTTTTCCTTTTTTTTTCCCAAATACCTTTCATATAAAATATATTTTTTGAGGCACAATTCTATATGCATTCAGATGACTTGTACGTTAGACACAAAAGGGCTCCTTGAGCTGCTTTGAGGCTATTGTCTATACCTGTGCATTTTCAGTGGGTTTTCAGCACAATAGATATTAGCAGCTGTTCTTAGAAGCACTCAGTGTTTGAGGTGTATTTATTATTGCTTCTTTACAAAATTTTGTTTTCTTCTTTTGACATTGTATCTACAATAATACTTCCAGTGGTTGACAAATTAGGGAGGAATCTTAGCATTAAAATCACTTATAGTTTGTTCTTCAGGAAAAGAAAATTAATAAAGACAGAGGCAAATTTCAAAGCACAAATAACTTATGATGCCACCTTTTAAAACAGCATAAGTATATCCTAAATCATTACCTGGAGCTTTAGAAATAAGAGTTGGTTATTGATTCTGTTGTTTTTGCATTTTTATTCTTTTTTTATATTTTCACTGCCTGTTTGAATAAAATTGGGTTGACCTTTTCAGAGCTCTGTATTCACATTAATCAAGTGTTAAAGACCATCAGCACTGTGTTTGCTTTGTCAAGCCCACTGTTGAGCCCAAAACCAAGATTTTTTTATGGGTTCCATGAAATATAATAAAACAGAGTACAGCAAGTTTAGTGAGTTATGATAAACAAAGCATGATTACTTTAAAGATAGGAATCAGAACAAGGTTTCCACAAAGAGTAGGCTTCATTCAATGAGATGATGTTCAAACATTCGCTACATGGAAGAGCTTCAGTTTCAGTTTGTAATGACAGTTGAAAATTTGGCACTGGCAAATTAGAGGAACAGACCATCCACTTCCTCAAGACTTGTAGGTCACTACAACTGATTATGACAATTTGTGGGTTCCAGATGTCATTTCTGTTCTTACTAGCTAGGACAATGGCACTCATTTTTTTTTTCTTTAAAATAGACGACAAGGAGGTTTGTCACTCTTATATCCTGAAGTTAAACTAAAGTAGGAGCTAGCATTCCTCAAAAATTGTTGAATTAAAAGTGGACATTCCTATAGTTATCATGATATAAAAGCAATCTTTTAATACTTAGGCATAGCATGTGAAATACCACTGATTGGCCTCTCCTCCTACAGTATCTCAGTGCCAAAAAGGAATAAAAGGAAGTGGAAAAAGCCAATATACTAGTGATCATCTAGAATTATTCTCAGCATGAGAGACAATGCCACAGACTGCTGTAGTCATCCTGCCTGCTTGATGGAAGGGCAGTGGAAGGTAGAGAGGAGGAGGGCAGGAAGAATCTTCCCACTCTCCACTCTCCAGCTGAAAAGCCTCCCAACCCCAACTCACCTTTGGAGACACTTCTGTAGATTCTAGACAAGGCTTATTGATTGATTAGTTGATTGATTAGAAAGAGAGAGCATGCATGCACAGGTGCACATGGGGAGAGCAGAGGGAGAAGGAGAGAGAGTCTCAAACAGATTCCTCATTCAGAATGCTGAGCTCATTACTTGAGCCAAAACCAAAAATCCAGATGCTCAACCCACTGAGCCATCCAGGCACCCTCAAGGCTAATTTTTAGATCTTGAGCCAGACAGTACTATGTGTAATATATGTTGTATATAACATGTTTTATGTGTAATTATGATAATATTTTCTGAATCAAAATTAAAATATACTAATCAGACACCTTGATCTAGCTGTATATGGTCTAACAAGGACATAGAGTAGAGAGTAGAGTATATTTTCGTGAATTCTAATATACACAGTTTTATTATTTTAACATCACTGAAATAAGGGTGTGTTGTGCAATCAACCAACAGCATGTGAGTTTAACTGGTGGGGCTTTTGTCCTTTACCGGTGGCACAAAAAATAATAGTCTATCTTACAATCAATAGCATCTTAGATTTGATAAAATATATCTCACCCCAGGGTTATCCCAGAAAATCCAAGATAAGTAATATGGTTTTTGTCATGTTGAATTCTTATATTCAAACCTTTGGGGCAGCTCGGGTGGCTCAGCGGTTTAGCGCCACGTTCAGCCCAGGGTGTGGTCCTGGAGACCCGGGATCGAATCCCACATTAGGCTCTCTGCATGGAATGGAACCTGCTTCTCCTTCTGCCTGTGTCTCTGCCTCTCTCAATCTCTCTCATAAATAAATAAATAAAATCTCTTAAAAATATATTAATTAATTAATTTAATTAATTAAAAAAACCTTTGATCCCAAACTGGATTTCAGAGGCAGAGGGTGATGGTTAGTTTTATGTGTCAACTTGGCTAAGTTCTAATCCCCTGTTATTCAATCAACCTATTAATCTAGGTATTGCTGTAAAGGCATTTTGTTGACATGATTAACATCTACAATCAGTTGACTTTAAATAAAGAAGATGATCCTCCACCTCTGGGTTGTCTTGATGTAATCAGTTGAGAAGTTAGGAGAGCAGAATTAAGGTTTCCCTAAGGGAGAAGAGATCCTGCAGCATCAGCCTCTGGCCAAGAGCTTCTAGCCAGCCCTTCCTGACAACCTGATACACAGATTTCAGACTTGCACATAAGCCAATTTCTTGCAACAAAACTGTGTATTCCACAGTTCTCTTTGTCTGTTGGAACCCGGACCCTGACTGATGCAGAAGGTCAGTAGTATTTTTTTCCCTTCTAATATTTTTTTTTCTGGGATCCCTGGGTGGCTCAGCAGTTAAGCGCCTGCCTTCAGCCCACGGTGTGATCCTGGAGTCCCAAGATAGAGTCCCACATCGGGTTCCCTGCATGGAGCCTGCTTCTCCCTCTGCCTATGTCTCTGCCTCTCTCTCTCTCTCTCACTCTGTGTGTGTGTGTGTGTGTGTGTGTGTCTCATGAAGAAATAAAGTGTTTAATTTTTTTTTTCTTTTTGACCTTTAATTATTTGAAAAGGTAACACATTTCCGTTTCTTATATTTACATAAAGAATACAGTGAAAACATTTCATCCTACTCCCTTCCCCATCCTCCCAGTTGTTCATCTTCTGCCACCTGTCACATGAAACCACTATAATTACTTTCTTATCAGTAATTCTGAAGTTTTTTATGTGTAAACAAATAAGTACAGATATAGTCTCCCCCACTTTATGCCAATTTACCAAAAAAGAAAAAGGGATAACCCATTCTATACGGTATTTTGAACTCTACTTTCTACACTTCACAGTATTTCTTTTTTTTCTCTCTTTTTTTTTCACAGTATTTCTTAAAGGTTCTTCTACTTTAGTATACAAAGAGCTACTTCATAGTTTTTTCACAGCTGTATTATTTCCTATTTCATGTCTGTACCATGATCTCTTTAATCCATCACCTACTGGGTGGAGATTCAGTTTATCTCAATACTTTCACTATTACTCAAAAGGGAATATCTCTAGAAATACTGAAATAGATAGATAGGTAGATAGAGAGATGATAGGTAGACACAGCTATATATAATGACGCGTTATATGTAGAATGCACAAGTGGAATTACATAAAGGAACAGAGGTACAAGCATTGCTATTTTTGAGGTCTTTCTAAATTGTCCAAGGTTTCCCGCTGTAACCTGAAGAAAGTATTTGTTTAGAAAATGCTTCTTTTCCCACAACTTCACCAACACAAGTGTTTCATTGAACTTTGGAATTTTTGCCAACTCAGCAAATTACAAAAGTATGTTTCTATAATTTACATTTCACTTAACATGAGTGACATAGAATATCTTTTTAATATGTTTTATTTCTTTCACTGTATAATCTCTGTTCACATCTCTTGACTTTTTCCAGTGAATTGGTGTTTTATATCATCCAGGAGTTCTCATATATTAGAGATATTACTCTTGTATATGTGATATGAGATGCTAATATTTTCACCAATTTTTCTTTTGTCTTCCCCCCACCCCATGATGGTCCTTTCATAAGGAATTTATTTTTATGTATTTTGATTTATCAAACGTTTCTTTCAATGGCCTTTAGATTTTATGTCATATTTAGAAAGGCCTTATCCACACCAAGGTTCTGAAGGCATTCACTATTTTTTTTATCTTGTAGAATGTTTAGGGTTTCTTTTTCTCACATTCAATTTTTTATTAATTTTCAGGTGACTAGACAGTCATGCCAATATCACTTACTAAATAATAGGCTACTTTTCCCCTACTAATTTGACATGCCTTTGTAAAATGCCAAATTTCTGTATATATATATTTGGATCTAGTATGTTCCACTTGTTTATATGTCTATGAATCAGTACTGCATGTTTTAATTAGTAAAGCTTTGTAATGTAGCCTAACATCTAGTAAGGTCAGTTCTTCCCCATCTTCCTCCACCCTCCCCATTGTTCTAATATAAGAAGGTTTCCTTGGCTGTTTTTGCTTAGTGCTGCACAAGTACTTTAGAAACACTGTGCCTCTCTTCATCTTGCTTTGCCCTCCAGAATATTTCTATACTGGCTTCTCACAGTCTTAAAATTCTACCACTGGACAAAATGAATCAGAAAGCCGTAGCATGAGATGATGGCCTTTAGTCTTGCACTGTGGACTAGGCCAACAACAGCATCTCCTTAGGGTCTCCATTTTCTCTTTGACAGAATGGGGACAAAAATAATAAGAAGAAATTCCACCTAGATGTTCTTAGAGATTGCTTCCAATCCAAATATTTTTAGTTCAATGTCTAGCCTGATGCCAAGATTCTTAATTAGCAGTCTTAACAGTTTATGATTGTCTGTTATAAACAACTGTGATTTTTTAATCCTATGCCATACTTTGCAGCAGGGGGCAAGTTTTTTAAAAATGAATTGTTGGGAAGGGACCTCTGGATGGCTCAGTGGTTGAGCATCTGTCTTCGACTTAGGGAGTGGTCCTAGAGTCCCGGAATCGAGTCCCACATCAGGCTTCCTGCATGAAGCCTGCTTCTCCCTCTGCCTGTGTCTCTGCCTCTGTGTGTGTGTGTGTCTCTTGAACAAATAAATAAAATCTCTTGAAAAAAATGAATTTTGGGGGGACCTGGGTGGCTCAGTCACTTGAGGCCCCACTCTTGATTTCAGCTCAGGTCATGATCTCAGGGTGTCAAAATCTAGCCCCAAATTGGGCTCTGTGCTCAGCACAGAGTGTGCTTGAGATTCTCTATCCCCTTCTGCCTCTGTCCTTTCCTATGCTTGCTTCCCCTCTCTCTCTTAATTAATTAATTAATTAATTAATTAATTTTAAAAAATGAATGAATAAAAATTACTTCTTTCCCCTATGGATCAAAAATTTGAACAACATAACTCTTGCTAAGCTATGTGTTCTAAACCATCTACCTTTTTAAAATACAACACAGTATAAGAGAAGAATCTGGCATATGTAAAGTACCAACAGAAAACAAAAGCTCCAGAAGGATCTGCTTCTATTTCTGTTTTTGCTTTTTTTTTTCTTTTTACCATTTCTGTAAATTGCTAGCTGACCAAATGTTGTAAGACCAAAGACTCTAAATGCAGTTTTCTCACACATGACTGAGTAGCTGCTGAGCGCATTGATTACACATCACCGCTGAGTAACTGGGACAATACTCCAATCTAAATTGCATGTCATGGAAGAGAGTGAAAAAATGAACCAATAAAAACTGTAGTTGGTTGCATTGCTCTGAAAAGTACATTATTTTAAAAAATCTTCCCAACAAGTTGGCATACTACCAATTTTTGTTACCAAAATACTACTGCAATTAGATGTTTGGTAGCTTCTCATCAACCACCTCATCTATAAACCACCTAGATCCATCAAGAAAAGCCCTCTTTGGCAACCTCAATTTTACCCATGACTGCTTCATTAACAGATTTTGTCCTCTCCTTTTTCCTCAATGGCTGTATGTCAGATGGACTCGGTTAGAATGTAGAATGTAATGCACAAAACCAAAAAGAATAGTTTATTTTCAGTAGAGTATTTTTATGCTTTCTGCAGACAAGTGCCTTACATATGTAATATGCCTCTTGCACAAAAATGAAGCTTTCTTAGAGTGATTGACCTACATGAAAATCTCATCTCAGCTTTCAAAAAATTCTGTGCAAAAACATAAAGCTAAGATAGAAGGATCTGCATTCATTTTAACAAGTCAGAAGTTACTTGGGCACAAATCCTAATGGGAACTGCATACAAATCCCTGGACATCAAAATATCCTTGACTGGGTTGACTTTTAATTTAGGAGTTTACTAGAGCCTGCAGCTATATTGCTGGAGTCTGTGATAGTGTCAGATCCCATAAATGAAGCATGGAGGACTTGGTTAGCAGCCTGGGTAGAAT